>NC_091286.1:228230285-228830285 GCF_032444005.1 Ranitomeya imitator | reverse complement strand
ACCTGCACGATCTTCATGTAGTGACAGTACATTGTGCATAGAAAGGGGTCAAGTCCACAGCATAAATGATCATTGCAGATTTCAAATCCACAGCATCGGTCAATTAACATTGCAGATTTTGTGAAAGGGGAATTTTGAGGGAGCCGGTCACGAAAAACACTATTAACCTGAAGATATGGGGTTAATCTGCTGGTTAATAGCATTCTGAACTCATGTAGCCACCGCACTGAAAGCCCGGTTGCCAGGAAGAAATTACCTTAAAGGGAACCTGTCCCTCCCCCCACCCCCATGCGTTTGTAACTAAGAGAGCCACCTTGTGCAGCACTAATGCTGCATTCTGACAAGGTGGCTCTTTTAGTTCTTGGTGCTGTAACTGCAGAAATAATCGATTTTGCAATTTGTCCAAAATACCTTGAAATAGTTCTGGGGGCAGGTCTTTCCCGCCCTAATGCAGATGCAGCACCACCGTCACTCATGCCCTCTTAGCGCCGCCTCCTAAGCATTGTTTTCAACTGTCTTGGCGCCTGCGCTGTTATCTTATGCCTTGGGCATGCAAAGTTAGCGCTGCCCGTCTTCTGACATCATTTGATATCTAGCTGACTGCACCTGTGTGGCTGCGCTGCCCGAGATCCCGCCCCGCAGTGTCTTCTAATTTATTCACACTCCGGGGCGGGATCTCGGGCAGCGCGGCCGCACAGGTGCAGTCAGCTAGACGTCAAATGAAGTCAGAAGACGGGCAGCGCTAACTGTGCATGCCCAAGGCATAAGATAACAGCGCAGGCGCCGGGACTGTTGAAAACAATGCTGAGGAGGTGGCGCCAGGCGCCAAGAGGGCATAAGTGACGGCGGTGCTGCATCTGCATTAGGGCGGGAAAGACCTGTCCCCAGGACTGTTTCAAGGTATTTTGGACAAATTGCAAAATCGATTATTTCTGCAGTTGCAGCACCAAGAACTAAAAAAGCCACCTTGTCAGAATGCAGCATTAGTGCTGCACAAGGTGGCTCTTTTAGTTACAAACGCCTGGGGGGGAATGACAGGTTCCCTTTAATTCCTCCTGGCAGCTTCTCTCTACACTGTACAAGTTGGAATCAATCTGTATGAATGTAGGTTTGTTTTGTGAAATTACAAGAAAGGATAAGCAATACAATACAAGAGCCATGTCTGGTGCATATTCTTACCTCACTACTTTGGTTCATCTCTGGCCATGTCTGATTCAAAGATGGCATAGAGGGTGATTTACTTGGAGGGGGGTCAACAGGAGAACTTGAAAATCCTACCTCACTAGATTGTTCTCCAGCTAAGAAAAAAATAAATAAAATACACAAATAAAAAGCATAAGCTTCCATAAGTGATTTATTAGAAAACAGAACAAATTGAAATCTCTTGCTGAGACACTGGAAAACATGATCAGTGCAGTTTTTTACGGTCCCCAGTCACGTGATCGCCGTTATTTACCGAATAACAGTGATCACAAAAAAAAAATACTGATTTAAAATTCATTTCTCTCTCCTCGGATATGATTTAACATATCAGAAAAGAGAGAAATGGGGTCCCCCCGAGTACTCCCCGATACCTCCTCCTCCGGCCCTCTGCGTCATCTTCATGGAAAAAAAAATGGCAGGCACATGCGCACCTGCTGAGATCTGCTGGCTGGTATCTAGGCAACAATAGGGAATTTTTCCTTATTGGTTCCATTCGATCACTGTGATAGACCCCTATCAGAGTTATCAAAATAAACATAGTAAATCAAATCCCCTTTGTCACCCCCGTTAGTTAGATAAAAATGATAAAATAAAAAAAGAATAAAAAATGTATTATTTCCATTCTTTGCAGCTAGGGTTGGGGTTAGGGTTGAATTTAGAATCTGTTTTTTTTTTTTTCTACTTTTGTAAAAAAAAAATTACGACTATATGATGGTTAGTGTTGGGCGCAAGTGCTGGCTCCTCTAGTTTGCATTGGGCGCTCGGGTATGCACGGAGTATCGCAGATCCCTGTATGTTTTTTTTGGGTGTAACAGCTGAAACATGTGGGGCCAGGATTCGATCATGTCACTCGAGTACCAGCAATATTCAGTGCATACCCAAGCACCCGATGCAAACTGGAGAAGCACTTGTGCTCAACACTAATGACGACATATTCAATATGACAACCTAATGTTATCAAATTCTGTGTCGCAACTGGGGATTTATTATGATGGAATATAGGCTGAACTGGATGGACAAATGTCTTTTTTCGGCCTTACTAACTATGTTACTATGTAACTGTACGTTCAAAATGTTCACTTTACCTTGAGGGGTCTAGTTTCCAAAATGTATGTATGTATGTATGTATGTATGTATGTATGTATGTATGTATGTATGTATGTATATATGTGTGTGTGTGTGTGTGTGTGTGTGTGTGTGTGTGTGTGTGTGTGTGTGTGTGTGTGTGTGTGTGTGTGTGTGTGTGTGTGGTGTTTCCTCTGTTTAGGCACATCAGGGGCTCTCCAAACGCAACATGGCGTCCGCTCCCGATTCCAGACAATTTTCGGTTCAAAAAGTCTAACGGTGCTCCTGTCCTTCCCTGAGCCCTGCCATGCGCCCAAACAGTGGTATTCCACCACATATGGGGTATTTATGTGCTCGGGAGAAATTGCACAACAAATTTTGTGGTCTATTTTCTCCTTTTACCCTTGTGAAAATAAAAAAAAAAAAAGTTTGGGTCTAAAGTAAATTTTGTGTGAAAAAAAAAAAAATGAACATTTTTTCCTTCTACATTTCTTCAGCTTTCGTGTAGCACCTGAAGGGTTAAATAAACTTCTCGAACTTCAACTTTTAACCCTTCTAACTTCCTGTCCCAAAACAACAACAACAAAAAAATATGTCAATTAGACATGTGGGAAATGTTATTTAACTATTTTGTGTGACATAACTCTGGCTTAAGGGGACAAAAATATAAAGTTTGAAAATTGCAATATTTTCAAATTTTTTGCCAAATTTGTGTTTTGTTTGGTGTTTTTTAACCCCTTCAAGTCGCGGCCCTTTTTCATTTTTGCGTTTTCGTTTTTCGCTCCCCTCCTTCCCTGAGCCATAACTTTTTTATTTTTCCGTCAATATGGTCATGTGAGGGCTTATTTTTTGCGGGACGAGTTGTACTTTTGAACGACATCATTGGTTTTACCATGTCTTTTACTAGAAAACGGGAAAAAAATTCCAAGTGCGGTGAAATTGCAAAAAAGTGCAATCCCACACTTGTTTTTTGTTTGGCTTTTTTGCTAGGTTCACTAAATGCTAAAACTAACCTGCCATTATGATTATCTAGGTCATTACGAGTTCATAGACACCTAACATGACTAGGTTATTTTTTATCTAAGTGGTGAAAAAAAATTCCAAACTTTGCTAAAAAAAAAAAAAAAAAAAAAAAAAGAAGTGCCATTTTCCGATACCCGTAGCGTCTCCATTTTTCGTGATCTGGGGTCGGGTGAGGGCTTATTTTTTGCGTGCCGAGCTGATGTTTTTAATGATACCATTTTTGCGCAGATACGTTCTTTTGCTCGCCCGTTATTGCATTTTAATGCAATGTCGCGGCGACCAAAAAACGTAATTCTGGCGTTTCGGATTTTTTTCTCGCTACGCCGTTTAGCGATCAGGTTAAGGCTTTTTTTTAATTGATAGATCGGGCGATTCTGAACACGGCGATACCAAATACGTGTAGGTTTGGTTTTTTTTTAATTGTTTTATTTAGGATGGGGCGAAAGGGGGGTGATTTAAACTTTTATATTTTTTTCATATTTTTAAAAACATTTATTTTTACTTGTGCCATGCTTCAATAGCCTCCATGGGAGGCTAGAAGCTGGCATAGCCTGATCGGCTCTGCTACATAGCAGCAATCATCAGATCGCTGCTATGTAGCAGAAATGCCGACCACAGGGGGGCGCTCACAGCAGACCTGCATCAGTAACCATAGAGGTCTCAAGGACCTCTATGGTTACCTTCCTGATGCATCGCCAACCCCCGATCATGTGACGGGGGTCGGCGATGACGTCATATCCGGCCGCCCGGCCGGATGCGGTAGTTAAATGCCGCTGTCTGTGTTTGACAGCGGCATTTAACAGGTTAATAGCGGCGGGTGAATAGCGATTTCACCCGCCGCAATTGCGCGCACATGTCAGCTGTACAAAACAGCTGACATGTCGCGACTTTGATGTGGGCTCACCGCCGGAGCCCACATCAAAGGGGGAGACACGATATGAGCAGTACATGCACAATTTATATAGAAGAAATGTTACCACTATCATAAAATACAATATGTCATGAAAAAAGTCTCAGAATCACTATGATCCGTTGCAGTTTTCCAGAATTATTACTACATAAAGTGACACTGGTCAGAATAATAAAATTTGGCTTGGTCATTAAGGGGTTAAAACAAGATGAAACTGGACAAACATGCAGACCCCTTATTTTCTGTCCAGCGCCTTGTCTACTTTTTGCCTGTTATTCATTTGTGTCTTATTCTTTTAACTTACACCTTTTTTAATGGTAATTTGTCATCATATTGTTGCTGCGACATCTGGGAGCATCATAATGTAGGGCACAAACCACGATTCCAGCAACGTCTGACTTACCGAGCAGCTTGCTGTCATTTTCATAAAATCACTGATTTGCTAGTCCTCTAGTGATAATCTGCTAATAAAACAGCGACATTGCTGGAATTTCGGGTCTCTACCTCTACATAATGCCGCTTTCAGATTTGGTAGCAAAAACCTGGTGATAAAATAGACTTTAACCCCTTAGTAACAGCCAATTTGGTACTTAATGACTGGGCCAAATTTTACAATTCTGACCACTGTCACTTTATGAGGTTATAACTCTGGAACGCTTTAATGGATCCCGCTGATTCAGAGATTGTTTTTTCGTGACATATTTTACTTCAAGTTAGTGGTAAAATTTCTTCGATATTACTTGCGTTTATTTATGAAAACAATGGAAATATTGCAAAAAAAATTTTTTTTAAATTTTTCAAGTTTTCAAAATTTGAATTTTTATGCTCTTAAATGAGAGATATGTCACAAAATAGTTAATAAATACCATTTCCCACATGTCTATTTACATCAGCACAAATTTGGAAACACTTTCTTTTTCCATTAGGAAGTTTTAAGGGTTAAAACTTGACCAGCAATTTCTCATTTTTATAACAAAATGTACAATTTTTTTTTTTTTGGGGGGGGACGACATCACATTTAAAGTCACTTTGAGGGGTGTCCATGACAGATAAAACCCAAAAGTGACACCATTCTAAAAACTGCTCCACTCAAGGTGCTCAAAACCACATTCAATAATTTTATGAACCCTTTGTGAAGCAATGTGGAAGGAAAAAATTAACATTGCGATCACATCAGAGAGAAATTAAATAAATGGCACATCGGACTTTTTATTTTTTGCGGCCACCGCTACACTGTTAGTAGCGGCGATCGCAAAACTGGGTCGGTAAGAAACGACCCGAATTATGCTCTTTGGGGTCTTGGCTATCCCCGGCAGCCGAGGCTCCGAGATCTGCCGAGTACCGCATGCGCCCGCCATTTTTTCTGGGTAAAGGTGGCAGCGCCCATGGGGGGAGGAAGTAGGAGGACCCACGGACACCGGTAAGTAATCGGGGACCCCATTTCTCTCTCCTCTGATTTTTTTTTGCGTCTGCCGGTAAACTGTTAATTACTGGCAATTGCAACCCAGGGGTCTGTAAAAAGGAGATTTTTGTGTACTCACCGTAAAATCTTTCTCCGAGCCAATCATTGGGGGACACAGTAAACACAAAGAATTAACTCCTTCTCTGCAGTATACACCCCTTGACTGGCCAGTAACGACCCAGTTCGGTAGTAAAGCAGTAGGAGTATAAGAAAAACCAAGACAAGTAAACCATGTCAAAAACTGAGGAACAAACCACAACCAGCCAATAGGCTAACAGGGTGGGTGCTGTGTCCACCAATGATTGGCTCGGAGAAAAAGATTTTACGGCGAGTACACAAAAATCTCCTTTTCTCCTACACCTCATTGGGGGACACAGGACCATGGGATGTCCAAAAGCAGTCCCTGGGTGGGGAGCAATTGCACTGCTAAAACCCCATGTACCACTGGCTTACTGAGGTACCGCAGTCTGCAGAATGCGCCTGCCAAGGGCAGCGTCTGCCGAAGCCTGGGTATGAACGTAATATTGTTTCGTGAAGGTATGCAGACTGGACCAAGTCACAGCTTTACAAAGCTGTTGTGCTGAAGCCTGGTGCCGAATGGCCCAAGAAGCACCGACCGACCGAGTCGAATGCGCCTTAATCCCTGCTGGGACAGGGGTGTTCCTGAGGCGGTAGGATTCCTGAATAGTGGAGTGAATCCACTTGGCTAGAGTGGCCTTTGAGGCGGGTAGACCTTTCCTATGTCCCTCTGGAAGCAAGAACAGGACATCCGACTTACGGAAGGGAGCCGTGGGAGATATGTACCACCGAAGAGCTCTAACCACATCCAGAGTATGGAGAGCTTTCTCGATACGATGGGTTGATGCCGGACAGAATGAAGGCAAGACAATGTCCTCATTTAGATGAAAGGAGGAGACGACTTTAGGTAGGAAAGAGGGATAGGTTCTCAACACTACCTTGTCTGGATGAAAAATCAGAAAAGGGGGTCGGCAAGAGAGGGCCGCCAACTCAGAAACTCTCCTGATTGATGTAATCGCCACGAGAAAGACCACCCTCCAAGAAAGGAGGGTGAGAGAGATGTCCTGCAATGGTTCGAAAGGGGCCTCCTGAAGAACTCCGAGAACCAAGTTAACCCTTATCTGACCTTGGACGGGATAGTACGTCCAAGGTCAGATCCCCTGCTGTGATGCAGGGCTCCGCGGTGAGCCCGCATCAAAGCCGGGACATGTCAGCTGTTTTGAACAGCTGACATGTGCCCGTAATAGGCGCGGGCAGAATCGCGATCTGCCCGCACCTATTAACTAGTTAAATGCCGCTGTCAAACGCAGACAGCAGCATTTAACTACCGCTTCCGGCCGGGCGGCCGGAAATGACATCATCGCCGACCCCCATCACATGATCGGGGGTCGGCGATGCGTCTCCATTGTAACCATAGAGGTCCTTGAGACCTCTATGGTTACTGATTGCCGGTGGCTGCGAGCGCCACCCTCTGGTCGGCGCTCACAGCACACCTCCATTTCTGCTACATAGCAGCGATCAGCAGATCGCTGCTATGTAGCAGAGCCGATCACGTTGTGCCTGCTTCTAGCCTCCCATGGAGGCTATTGAAGCATGGCAAAAGTAAAAAAAAAAAAGTTGAAAAAAAAATGTTAAAAAAAATTAAAAAAATATAAAAAGTTTAAATCACCCCCCTTTCGCCCCAATCAAAATAAATCAATAAAAAAAAAAATCAAATCTACACATATTTGGTATCGCCGCGCTCAGAATCGCCCGATCTATCAATTAAAAAAAAGCATTAACCTGATCGCTAAACAGCGTAGCGGGAAAAAAATTCGAAACACCAGAATTACGTTTTTTTGGTCGCTGCGACATTGCATTAAAATGCAATAACGGGCGATCAAAAGAACGTATCTGCACCGAAATGCTATCATTAAAAACGTCATCTCGGCACGCAAAAAATAAGCCCTCAACCGACCCCAGATCAAGAAAAATGGAGACGCTACGAGTATCGGAAAAATGGCGCAATTTTTTTTTTTTTTTTTTTTTTTTTTTAGCAAAAAGTTTGGATTTTTTTTTCACCACTTAGATAAAAAATAACCTAGCCATGTTAGGTGTCTATGAACTCGTACTGACCTGGAGAATCATAATGTCAAGTCAGTTTTAGCATTTAGTGAACCTAGCAAAAAAGCCAAACAAAAAACAAGTGTGGGACTGCACTTTTTTTGCAATTTCACCGCACTTGGAATTTTTTTTCCTGTTTTCTAGTACACGACATGCTAAAACCAATGATGTCGTTCAAAAGTACAACTCGTCCCGCAAAAAATAAGCCCTCACATGGCCAAATTTACAGAAAAATAAAAAAGTTATGGCTCTGGGAAGGAGGGGAGTGAAAAACGAACACGGAAAAACTAAAAATCCCAAGGTCATGAAGGGGTTAAGATCCCATGAAGCCAAAGGCATTCTGTAGGGAGGGACCACCCAGGAGACTCCTTAGATGAACGTCTTAGCTGGCAGTCTGGAAGCGATGTTTCGTTTGAGCATTGCACCATGAAATATATATATATGACATATGTGCATGAATACGGGTTTCCTAGCACAAATCATGGTAGAAGAAAATCCCTGGAGAGAATCCGGCTTGGGCTAAAATCCAGGATTCAACGGCCACGCTGTCAAAGACAGGAGAGTTCTGGTGGCAAATCGGGCCCTGTGAGAGAAGATCCATGCGATCTGGAAAACGCCAGGGGACGTCGGCGACCATTTGGACGAGTTCCGCGTACCATGCTCGGCGCGGCCAGTCCGGCGCAACGAGGATCACCGGTCTCCCCTCTGCCCTGATCTTCTTGATGACTCTCGGGAGCAGAGGAAGAGGCGGAAATATGTATGTATGGCAGCTGGAACCGATGCCACAACAGGACCAGAGCATCTGCTCCGATGGCGCAAGGATCGCGGGATCGAGCAATGAACTGGGGAACCTGATTGTTTAGCCTCAAGGCCATGAGATCCACATTCGGCGTCCCCCAGGGAAGACAAATCTGCTGGAAGACTTCCAGATGGAGGGACCTCTCGCCCGAGGCAAGACCTTGGCGACTGAGGAAGTCCGCTTCCCAATTCTCCACACCCGGTATGTGGATCGCCGAGATGAGCGAATTATTGGTCTCGGCCCAGCGTAGGATGTGGGAGACTTCGAGCATGGCTGCCCTGCTACGGGTTCCCCCTTGCTGGTTGATACACGCCACGGCTGTGGCGTTGTCAGATTGGATTCTAGTGGGATGGCCTGCAAGAAGGTGGTGAAAGTTGTGTAAGGCAAGTGTGATTGCTCGAATCTCCAAGATTTTGATTGGAAAACGCGACTCTCTTGTGGACCAAAGACCCTGTGCCATGTGGTGATTGAAAACTGCGCCCCAGCCCAAAAGGCTGGCATCGGTGGTCACCACTAGCCAGCGCACTGGGAGAAAGGACTTCCCTTGTTCCAGGGAGGACTGCAGCGTCCACCACCTGAAGGTCTGCCTGACCTGTGGGGACAGATGAAAATGACTGTCGAGGGAGAACGGACTCCTGTCCCAGGCTAACAGCAGCGCCTGTTGCAGGGGACGGAGATGGAACTGCGCAAACCGAACTGCTTCCATCGCCGCAACCATTTTCCCGAGGATGCGCATCGTTAAGCGAATGGAGTGAGGGACTGGGTGGGAGAGCTTGCGCGTGCCCTGTTGTAAGGACAAGACCTTCTCTGGAGGGAGAATGACTAACCCGCGGGAAGAGTCCAAAATCATGTCTAGGAAACAGATTTGCTGAGCCGGCACTGGAGAGGATTTCTCGAAGTGGATTTTCCAACCCAGGCGAGAAAGAGAATCCACACTGATATTTACAGACTCCTCGCAGGCAGAATGGGACGGACGATTGATTAATAAGTCCTCCAGATATGGAAGAACTACCACTCCCCGAGCGTGAAGAATGGCCATGACGGCTGCCATGACATTCGTGATGACTCTGGGGGCAGTGGCGAGTCCAAAGGGCAAGTCCAAAAACTGGAAGTGTTCTTCCTGGACTACGAATCGCAGGAACTGCTGATGAGAGGCAAAAATTGGGATGTCTAGATAAGCATCCTTGATGACTATGGATGCAAGGAACTCTTTTTCCAGGGACGCAACAACGGAACGGAGCGAGTCCATCCTGAAGTGTAGGACCCGTACGAACTTGTTTAGCAGTTTGAGGTCCAGTATGGGCCGTAGAGTCCCATCCTTTTTTGGGACCACAAATAGGTTGGAGTAAAACCCCTTGAACCTTTGGTCTCGAGGGACCGGAACGATGACACTGTCCCTTTTGAAGCGCCTGTATGGCCTGAAGATGTGACGCCCTTGATTTGGGGGGAGAGAAGACTGGAAGAAGGGAGGGACTGAAGTAAATTCGATTTTGTATCCGAAAGACACGAGCTCTCTGACCCACTCGTCGTGAACGACTGAGAGCCAATTTTGACGGAACGAAAGAAGACGTCCGCCTACTTTGTCGGTGTCCGCCGGACACGTCGACGAGTCATTGTGTAGAAGGTTTAAGGGATACGGATGCCTTAGGGCCAGAAGGTCTCGGGCGGGGCTTCCAGGAACGGTTAGGTCTGTATGAGACCTGGGGATTTCTGTTTTCCTGCTGTCCTGAACCAGGGGAAGTGGAGGACCAACTGGAGCTGTTAGGAATGGACCAGAATCGAAACTGTTGTTGATTCCGAAAAGGCCGGGCAGGTTTTTGCTGGGGAAGAAATTTACTCTTCCCTCCAGTAGCGTCAGAAATGATTTGGTCTAGTTTTCCCCCAAATAAATGGCCAGCTTGGTAAGGTAACGAAGTCAGCGACTTTTTAGAAGCAGAATCTGCTTGCCAATCACGGAGCCACAAGGCCCTCCTCATGGAGATAGCGTTTGCAGCCGCTTGCACTGCGCAATTAGCAGCATCTATGGAAGCATTAACTACGAAATCTCCGGCCTGAGCTATCTGGTTAGCTAGTCTAGCTGCCTCTGGTGGGAGATTACCGTCGTGGACGGTAGAGGTTAACACCTCTGCCCGGGAAACCATTGTCTTAGCCACCCAGGTAGCGGCAAAAGACGGAAGGAGAGCGGCTCCTGAGGCCTCAAAGACTGAGCGAGCCAGGTAGTCAATTTGACGGTCAGAATGATTTTGACTGATGAATCATCAGACTGATAAGATAAAACTGTTTTGGATGCGAATCGCGATACGGCAGGATCCACAGAAGGAGATAGAATCAACTCCATCAGGTCCTTGGAGAAAGGATATTTAGCTTCCGTGGCTTGAGCCGTAAATCGCTTCTCCGGGTGTTCCCTGTGTTTTGGACAATGTCCTGAAACTCAGGGTGATTAGCAAATATCTTTTGAATGCATTTAGTCTTTTTAAAAGACATGACGTGTTCCTGAGTGGATACAGATTCCTCGTCCACCATTAGTGTTTCGTTGACAGCCTCAATAAAGGGAGTCAAGTGTCTCCTGACCGATAGAGGAATCTTGGGTTAAAGATTCCTCCGACTCGTATTCCAAGTCATGTACGCTGTGACCCTCGGGGGAGCGAGAAGATGAGCTCGTAGATGCTGAAGCTCGAGCTTGTACGGGAGAGGAGGAAAGGGTCCTTTTTCTGGCACCCCGAGATTCCTGTAGTACAGAACACCCCCTGTGGTCGGACGGCCCCGCATCGGTGCCAGATTCCGTTGCAGTCGACGGAGGTGAGTTCTGGCTTAGGGAGGATCCCCGCAAAAGAGTCCAATGCCTTGACCAAGGAATCCACTGAACGTGACAAGGACGTGGCCCACTCAGGAGGGTTAGGCTCGACGGGGTCGGTGGAGACATTGGAGGTGGAGGCAGAAGGCGGCTGCGCACAGGCCTGGTCACAGTTCTGGCACAGAGGAGTATTGTGGGCACGTGGCAACGCAGAATTGCAAGTGGCACATGAAGTAAAGAACACAGTGTGATTTTTTATTGACCCTTTTAGCCTCCTTAGATTGAGACATAGTGTATGTCTATTCTCCAATAAACTGCGATAGCAGGGCTATGGGTGCAGAGAAGGGGTTAAGCTTTTCCATATGGAGTGGAGCAGCTTACCCACGGTCCTGTGCTGGCGTCCCCAGGGAGGAAGAGAGCGAAGTAGCGTTTTTGGCTGAATTATCCCCCCCAGAAGTGGAGTCCCAAAATGGCGCCCGAGATTTGCAGGGCTCTTCTCGTTCAGAGCGAGAAGCGAATGAATAGTGGGCGGGGCTATGGCGGTGGGAGGGAATTTTTGAACTGCGACCTAGTCCAGCTGAAGAAGCCGGGGACTAAATTTGTGGAGCGCGCCGGCGGCCGCGCCTA
Source organism: Ranitomeya imitator (assembly GCF_032444005.1). Classification (NCBI taxonomy): domain Eukaryota; kingdom Metazoa; phylum Chordata; class Amphibia; order Anura; family Dendrobatidae; genus Ranitomeya; species Ranitomeya imitator. The sequence continues at coordinate 228,818,281 of NC_091286.1, read as the reverse complement.
ATGATCGTCGCCGTCATCTAGCCAGCGGTACCTCTCCCCAGGGACCCGGACCGCACCTTCCCACGCCAGCAGCGTGAGGAAGGGTAGTACTCACCGAGGAGGGAGCCAGCTCCAGCTCAATCGATCCTGCCCTATGCCGTGGGATGGAGAGCGTCCTGATGTGTGCCTGCCGCAAGGGACTTACGGCTACTGTGGGGACTACATGACGCAGTCAGGTGAGGACTTAATTGCGGAGGAGCCCGGGAGATGCACATAAGCAGTGTACTCTGTGTTCGCCATCTTACAGGGGGGCGATCGGGACCGTACAGGAACTGTCGCCCTAGCGTAGATTAGGCGTGCCCCAGTCGTCGCAGGAGAGATACGGGGAGGTATACTTGCCGTGCTCACCTGTTCATGGTTCGGGGGAGAGCAGACCCTGAAAAGGAATCCGTCGCCCCCTTCACGCCGTTAATTTAAAAATAAAAATTTACAGAAAAAAAACAAAAACAAAAAAAAAAACGTTGGGGTCTGAAAAACAGACCCAAGTGCCTCCTACAGACACTAAGCAAGAACTGGGTCGTTACTGGCCAGTCAAGGGGTGTATACTGCAGAGGAGGAGTTAATTCTTTGTGTTTACTTAGTGTCCTCCTAGTGGCAAGCAGCATAACACCCATGGTCCTGTGTCTCCCAATGAGGCGTAGGAGAAAACAGACCAGAATCATGTTCTCTGGGGTCTCGGCTACACCCGGCAGCAGAGACCCTGGAGAAAATCCAACTCTGGGGGGCGCTATACACTTTTTCCATATGCTGTGGTTTAAGTACCCTTAACTACAGCCGTTAAAAGGCGTATTGGCGGTTTTTAAGGGCTTAAAGGGAATCTGTGTGTGTTGACAGTTTGTTTTTTCTCCATTTTTTACGTTTGCCATGATGGCTTGGGTTTGGAGTTTCCAGCCGATTCATCAATTGCAACTTTTTAAAAAGTACATATTTATTTTCTAAATTTTAACCTTTTAATCCTAAAAGTTTGTGTGAAAAGGTAAAAACAGACCATTTTATATTTTGTCAAAATTTCATAAAATACCTGTGGCATTTTGAAGAATTTGGTGCAAGCAAAAAATAAAAAGCAAACATAATGAACAGGGCCTTAGACATGTCTTTTTTTTTTTTTTTAAAGGCCATAAGCTAAGAAGTACCTGCAGTATCATCCAAGTCTATGAGCTTAGGCATTAAGCTTTCAGGTAGTTTTTCAGGCAAATCATATCCATTTTTTCGAGCAACTACAAGATGAAAAGCAGCACAGAATTCATCCAACGTCAACGCTCCATCCTTATCAAAATCTGAGAGCTCCCTACAATGAGAAATTATTATAAGCACACAACACACTGCTTAGAACAATTTAGTACACCCCATCGAAGTGTCACATTTTAATCAATATCTCACGTAATACAAGAACAATTTCAGAAATTTTGACAACAGAGTTTCATAGAATACTTTAACCCATAACATGAAAGGATAATAATATAAGTCATTATAAAATTGTCAGTTTTATTCAAATTAGTTGGTGATTAGTTGGAGTGTATTCATTTCTGCATCAACAACTACATACAGTATTTTGTATGACCTCCATGATTCTTAGGCTGCCGTCACACTAGCAGTATTTGGTCAGTATTTTACATCAGTATTTGTAAGCCAAAACCAGGAGTGGGTGATAAATACAGAAGTGGTGCATATGTTTCTATTATACTTTTACTCTAATTGTTCCACTCCTGGTTTTGGCTTACAAATACTGATGTAAAATACTGACCAAAGACTGCTAGTGTGACGGCGGCCTTAAGGACAGCACCCAGTGTTCTAGGCATGGCATGAACAAGTTGGCGACATATTGCAAAAGCGATCTTTTTCCGTTCTGTAGGTACAACCTCCTTTACAGCCTGGATAATGTGATGCTCCACTAGTCTTTTCAGAAGTCCCCATAGGTGATCAATTGGAGACAAGATTGTTCGATCAGGAGACATAATTGGTCATTAAATCACTTTCACTCTGTCTTACTTCAAAAACGCAAAAGATGTGTGCTTGTCAAAATTTTGGAAATTGTTCTAGTTTTCAGTGACAGATTGATTAAAATCTTACTTTTAATGCACTCATTTATGCTAAGCACTGTATATACACAAACGAGCATATAAATATCTCCAAATAAAAGATTTAAAGGAACCAGTCACCAGTTTTGGCCGATATGAGTTACGGCCATCAACTTTCAGGGCTGATATACATCATTCTGTAATGCTGTATATCTGCCCCCAACCCGATCTGTAAGAAGAAAAAAAACTTATTATACTCACCTGCGGGGCGGTCCAGTCCAAGGGGTGTCCCTCTTCTTGATCCTGCACCTCCCATCTTCTTACGATAGCCATACTCCTCCTTGGTTCGAACGGATCACACGTCCCTGCATCATCCACAGGCTCCCCGGCATCGCGCTCCTGCGCAGACGTACTTCTCTGCCCTGTTGAGGGCAGAGCAAATTCCTGCAGTGCACAGGCGCTGGGCCTCACTGACCTTTCCCGCTGCCTACACACTGCAGTACTTCACTATTCCCTCAGCAGGGCAGATACGACTGCGCAGGATCACGGTGTCAAGTAGACTCTGTGGATGATGCAGGGACATGTGATCCATTTGATCCAAGGAGGAGGATAGCGATCGTAAGAAGATGGGAGGTGCAGGATCAAGAAGAGGGACACCCCTCGGACCGGATCACCCCGCAGGTGAGTATAATAAAAGTTATTTTTCTTCTTACAGGTTGGGTTGGGGGCAGATATACAGCAATACAGAATGCTGTATATTATTATTCATTTTTATAGCGCCATTTATTCCATGGCGCTTTACATGTGAAATCAGCCCTGAAAGGCGGTGGCCGTAACTCGTATCGGCCAAACCTGGTGACACGTTCCCTTTAAATAGATTTCAAACATTGTGAATACAAGAGATACACATGTACCTCCAATTTAAAAAAAACAAACAAACAAAAAAATACAAACAATTTTCCATAAATGAGTAGTACCAGAAAAGATGATACACAAACATATCTTACTACAGATAAATACTCCACTTCCCCTTCACTGGGCCATCACTCTGAATTCACTGGTAAAATCCATCTCCAGAGAGGAGACAAACGTTCAGATCACCCAGAGATCGGATTACAGATGCTGCTCATAGAAGTCAATGGGAAGAAGAGGCGGAGGAGGGAGAAACAGACTCTGCAGCCTCTCATAGGTTTACTATCTGATCCCAGAGAGGGAATTAGAGCAGTGCTGCTGAATATCATCCTCCAAGCTGCTGATGTATCGGATGGTGTGCTACAGAGAAATAGGGGAGCAGGGTTTTCTCTTTTCTATGACATGTAAGGGAAACCTCAGCAGTTATTCTGAGTGAGAGGAGTAAAGGTGTTCGAGAAGTGGAGAAAGAGGCATTTTTCTAGAATAAGGTACATAAACTTCTTGTTCTTTAAAATTGATAAAAAGCATGTTTATATCTGCATGTACATAAAAGGGTTATTCTCAGCTTGTCTCTTGAGCAGCACACAACTTTCCAGTGTTTTTCACTTCCCGATTTCTGGCAGCACCAGCTCTTCTCCTTGAGTGCTATGGATTGGCGTGTGGCAGAGTTGTAGTATTAGGATATGTAATTATGTTCAATAATCATCCCTGAGAACGGATCCAGCAGGAATAAGGACAAACAGAAGCTGTGCAGACAACTTTTTATCCATATATTAAAAAAAACTAAACAAACCCTCACTTCATCTTGATCTTTTTTTCCCCCTTTTTAACAGACTATAGAAAATGGATCAGTTCATCAGCCATCCCTTTTTCTTTCATTTGGAGAGGATCCATTTTTTTGCTTACCGGATCAGTTTCAAAACAGATGGCTATCTAACTGATCCATTTTCCATAGATCCAGTTGAATTTTCTTTTTAGCTGGACAGAAGTTGTGTCTGCACACCTTTTTGTCCATGGATAGCGGCGGCATCCATTCTAACAGATGATTATTTACTATAGATGTGCATATAGCCTTAACAGAACTATTAGGGTGCGTGTCCACTGTCTGGATTGACAGCGCGGAAAGCCCGCACCGCCCAAAGCACCGCCCCTTCTGTACGCACGGTGAATCTCTGCACCCTATACATAGGACCCGGTTATTTACCTTGCGGCAACGGAGCGCCGCCGCAAGGTAAACAGACATGCTGCATTCTAAAAAGACACGCCGCATGTCCGGAAACACAGGGCCGCCAAGTGCGTGTTTCATAAAATCGCCTCCACTATGCTGTAACATCTGGACGCTGCGGGTTGAATGCTGCGGCTGTACGCAGCGTTCAATCCGCAGCTAATTCGGATGTAACCCGGCCCATGGACACATACCCTAAAGCTCAGCACAGTTCTGCTGTAACACAATAAGAGATCAGTTTGGTCTGAGTCTGCACTGTTACCACTATATTTACACTGAGATAACAGGGCAATTGAGAAAGCTCACGTGAGAGCAGAGATTATGAGAACTGCTCTAGAAACAAATAATGATGGGGATGGTGATTTTACAAGATTTATTATAGCAGCTTGTCAGGAGCGGAAAGGGAGGTGGATCTGAGCAGCTAAATCAATAGAAATCAATAGGATGGAAAGAAGTGACTAGTATGTTAAGAGTTAATGCCTCTCCTGGAATATAACTAGTGAGCACACTTGGCCAGGCACCATGGAAACCAGCTGTGCACTATGAAAGCTAAAAGCTCATTAAAAAAAGAGTATTAAAAGAAAAAACAAGTCAATTACAAACTTGCTTAATTTCACACCAACTAAAGCAATTTAACAACATGAGTACCCCTTTAATGGGGTTGTCCATTACTAGGACAACCTCTTCTGAATCTGATTTTTTTTCCCCCATTAAAACGAAAAAATCTAACTTCACCCCCACCCCGTACTGGCACCATTCCAGCAGAATCGGCACTTGAGTTCCCAGGGCTCACATGAGGCCATGTCACGTGAGCCATGTGCCCAATCAGCACATGCATCACTGTCTCCGCTTTCGGACGCATAATTAATCTAGAAAAAGGTGGAAACAGCGACACCAGCGCAAATTGGGCACAAAACTCATGTGACGCAACAACATCATGTGAGCCCTGAGAATGCAAGTGAGTGGAAGTGTTCTTATTCTAAAGGGGACAAACATTCATATCAAGAAAGGGTTGTCCTTGTAGTGAACAACCCGTTTACCACAAATAAACTAGATGGTTTACAATATACACATGGAAACGTACCATATATGAGAAAGCTCTGGAATTGGAAGCTTAGATTTTGTAAAAAATTCTTTTGCAGCTGATCCTACAAAAAAAAAAAAAAAATCTGTTCAGTGTAAAAATATACAATCACTTTGATGGACCTGAAAAACACGAAGATGACAAAATGTATAAAGCCTCTACTAATAAGCTGCAGTGCCACAACATACAGCAATGCCCCATTCCCAAAGGAAAAAATATATATCTTAGGTCAGAGTTCACTTTTTACTTCAGGGAATCTGTCAGCAGCATGATGTAGGGATGGGAGACTGGATTCCAGCGATGCACCACAGTTTACTGGGTGCAGCAGCTGTGGTAGGATCGCAGACCTAATAATGTGGAGCCGTTTATAGCCCCAGCGCACCGATTAGTAACGTTTTTCAATATACAGTGTACCCAGAAAATCTGGCAATCAGTGGTGGGGTGTGGTTGGACCCAAGCTCCAATTTATAAAGAGCAGAGATTTTCTTGACAATCTTGATGAAGGGGAATGGTGGAGTAAGACACTTCTGATCCATGAACATAATTTCCCTAAGAAGAGTAAGATTTCTGGGGTCGGGAACGCTTATGAATAACGATAGATAGAGTCATTTTATGCACAAAGATTATGTGGAAATTCTAGTCTGACTGGCTAAATATCTAAGCATCAGTAAAAGATCCACATAACAAAAGTCTACAATCAAAATACTCATCTAGATAAGATAGGGAAGGCTTAACCCTTGTGACGCACGAGTTGTTTAGGCCAGGGGTCCCCAACTCCAGTCCTCAAGGCCCACCAACAGATCATGTTTTCAGGATTTCCTTTGCATTGCACAGGTGATGCAATTATTACCTGGGCAAGACTAAGGAAATCCTGAAAACATGACATGTTGGTGGGCCTTGAGGACTGGATTTGGGGACCCGTGGTTTAGGCTATGTGCACACGTTGCAGATTTGACTGGAATTTCCTGTGCAGATTCTGCATTTCTTGGCAGAAAACGCAGATCAGAATCTGCGCCTTTTTTTGGTCTGTGCACACGTTGCAGATTTTTGTGCGGATTTCTTCCTTTTTTTTTTACCCCTGCAGATTTCTATTATGGAATGGGTGCAGAAACGCAGCAGACCTGCACATAGAATTGACATGGTCCTTTTTTTCAATCTGCTGCGTTTTCCGTCCAGAATTTTCCGCACCATTAGCACAGCATTTTTTTTTGCCATTGATTTACATAGTACTGTAAATCACTTGCAGATCTGCAGCGTTTCTGGGCGGAATAAAAAGCTACAGTTCTTGCAGGAAATCTGCAACATGTGCACATACCCTTATAGATAATTTCAGAATACACATTACTGCTTTGCTGCCATTCACATCATTTACACCAAAACATTTTATATTTAGGATTAAAGGGAACCTGTCACCCCGAAAATCGGGGGTGAGGTAATCCCACCGGCATCAGGGGCTTATCTGCAGCATTCTATAATGCTGTAGATAAGCCCCCGATGTTACCTGAAAAAGGAGAAAAAGACGTTAGATTATACTCACCCAGGAGCGGTCCCGCTGCTGGTCTGGTCAGATGGGCGTCTCCGGTCCGCTGCGTCGCCTCCCATCTTCTTTCCATGACGTCCTCTTCTGATCTTCAGCCACGGCTCCGGCGCAGGCGTACTTTGCTCTGCCCTGTTGAGGGCAGAGGATAGTACAGCAGTGCGCAGGCGCCGGAAAGGTCAGAGGCCCGGCGCCTGTGCACTACAGTACTTTGTCTGCCCTCAACAGGGCAGAGCAAAGTACGCCTGCGCCGGAGCCGTGGCCGAAGATCAGAAGAGGACGTCATGGAAAGAAGATAGGAGGCGCCGCAGCGGACCGGAGACGCCCATCTGACCAGACCAGCAGCGGGACCGCCCCTGGGTGAGTATAATCTAACGTCTTTTTCTCCTTTTTCAGGTAACATCGGGGGCTTATCTACAGCATTATAGAATGCTGCAGATAAGCCCCTGATGCCGGTGGGATTACCTCACCCGCGATTTTCGGGGTGACAGGTTCCCTTTAAAAACATTTTAAAGTGGGTTGCACCATAAATGATAACTTGCGGGTAGCTGTGACACCCCCTCTTGATTGCGCTGTTTAAATGGTACATTGTCTCACATGTTTACCCCTCCGCCATTGTCTATATGACTGCCAAGGCCAAGTTCATGCTGATTTCAGTTTGATAGTTGTGGTCACCAGGAATGTTATCGGGCAGGACACCATGGTGCAACTATTTAGGCTGCATCCCATTCTATATAAGGGACAACTACATACATTTGTGGATCAAGGTATACAGATACTGCACGAGTTGTACACTATCAGCAGTAATCCATGCCATCGGACATCTCAATTTATCGGTGACTTATTGCACTAATTTGTAGCACATTGACGGGTTGTGCGTTGTGGCCACCTGCAGTATCAGTGACTTTTAGTGGGTAGACGTCACTTTGAATTCCATGTTTGTACACTATACACAGAACACCTTAAAATGCATAAAGGACCTTAAAACAAGCCCCCAACTACACCTCAAAACTTAGTACAGAACAATCTGAACATCAATGTAACTTATAGGTTTGAAAAGTATATTAATCAGTGTAAAGGCTCATACTCATTGTGTTTAAATTAGACAAGTGCAATCCGATGGAAAAAAAAACAAAAAACGGATTGCACTCTTAGTAGTGTTAGTCAATGATTCTGTGTTCATCTGCAATTTTTTTCTCAGCTCGGACAAGGAAATAAATGGCAGCATGCTACGAGTGACCGCGTATATTGGACAAGACTCATCAATGCAAGTCAATGGAAGAGCTGAGGACAAGCGCCAGAACTGACACATCTAATACATGAGCCAGTTCTGGTGTGGCTGAAGGCTGATGTTCTTAGTCTAGGAGGGGGCCAATATCCATGGCCCCTTCCTAGGCTATTAATATCAGCCTGAAGCTGTCTACCTAGCCTATGATGGTTATTAATAAAAGGGGGACCACGAGAGAGAGAGAGAGAGAGAGAGAGAGAGAGAGAGAGATGCCGCAAATGCAACAGCAGACTTGAACACGAAAGGCATGATTTTCTTTGTTAGAACTGTGTCCGTTAGAAAGTGCTGTGCTTGAATGGAAGTGTCATTTTGTGCAGAAAGACTCCCTTAAAAAAAATCTCCAGTTTTCCTCGGTCTACAAATGCGTGATCCTTAAGTGGCAGACGAGAAAAAGTTAGGAATGGTTACAAGTCTTACCTGGGATGAATCCATTTAGATCAGGCTGAATGTTCTTGAACTGATTGACATAATACTGCCTTTGTTCATCAGTTATCTTCCAGGGATCGTCATAACTACTGGATTGTCTACGAATTTCCTTTGTGGTAGTAGCAGAAGCCACAGTGCGTACAGTTGTCTGGTCCTGGAATTACAGGTTAAGTCTTCCCTATTAATCTTCGAGATTATTAGAAAAGGAGGGAGACAGACCTACTTAACTGGAGAAAGCACAAAGTTATTGACAGATTAAAGTCAGAGTGCAAGTAAAAGTCTACGAAAATAGATCCTTAAAAATCAGCCACTTGCATGCAAGCAGGATTGAAACAAAAACAACATTTCTACAAGAAATGGAAGTTTTAGAATAAAAGCACACATAGTGTTCATTAAATGGATTAGTGATGCATGCTTTCACATGTAATGGAGTGAGGAGGAAACAAATCAGAAGTATGGTCAACTGGGATAGCCTGGAAGCATGTTAGCAGAAATGTGGTGATTTCAATAAAAAAAAAAAATACTTATCTACAGACATTGTTCTACATAAGGTTAAAGAATAGCCAGCATTGTAAGTTTTATTTCAGAGATCAGTAGTACAGATGAAAATAATAAACTTTATAATATATCAGTTATCTGCTTCTTTCTCCACAGAACTGATATTTCACTCAAAATTCTCAATTTTGGGGTAAAATCTATATTCAGTTAAGAAATGTTCCATTACTGAGATAGGAGATGGCAGTTACTACTGATAAGATTCTCTGTAGATAGAGGGACTCACATCTACACACAATCCTTCAGCCGATTCATCCCATCCCTTTCATCTACTACTGTATATACTGGTAATTGTCTAAGGATCACTTCCGTCTGTCTGTCTCGGATATTCATTGGTCGCGGCCTCTGTGATGGAAATCCAAGTCGCTGATTGGTCTCGCCAGCTGCCTGTCATGGCTGCTGCAACCAATCAGCGACGGCCACAGTCCGATTAGTCCCTCCCTACTCCTCTGCAGTCAGTGCCCGGCACCCGCTCCATACTACCTTGCAGTCAGGGCCCGGCGCCCACTCCATACTCCCCTGCAGTCAGTGCCCGGCGCCCGCTCCATACTCCCCTGCAGTCGTCAGGGCCCGGCGCCCGCTCCATACTCCCCTGCAGTCAGGGCCCGGCGCCCGCTCCATACTCCCCTGCAGTCAGGGCCCGGCGCCCGCTCCATACTCCCCTGCAGTCAGGGCCCGGAGCCCGCTCCATACTCCCCGCAGTCAGCTCCCGGCACCCGCTACATACTCCCCTCCAGTTACAACTCACACAGGGTTAATGCCAGTGGTAACGGACCGCGTTATGCCGCGGGTAACTCACTCCGTTACCGCCGCTATTAACCCTGTGTGATCAAATGTTTTTACTATTGATGCTGCTTATGCAGCATCGATAGTAAAAAAAAATCTAATGTTAAAAATAATAATAATAAAAAAAAAACCTGCTATACTCCGTAGTCCAACGATGCGCTCCCGCCAGCTTCCGGACCCAGAGATGCATTGTGAAATTACCCAGAAGACGTAGCGGTCTTACGAGACCGCTAAGTGATTTGGGTAATTTCTCAATGCATCCTGGGAACGCAAGATGGCGGCAGCCGCGCGCATCGCCAGAGGTTCGCTGGATCTACGCTGGATCCCGACGGGTGAGTATATAACTATTTTTTATTTTAATTATTATTATTATTTTTTTTTAACAGGGATATGGTGCCCACACTACTAAATACTACGTGGCCAGTGTTAGATACTGCGTGGCTGCTATATACTACGTGGCCAGTGTTCTATACTATGTGGGCTGTGCGATATATTACGTGAGCAGTGTTCTATACTATGTGGGCTGTGCGATATATTACGTGAGCTGTGTTCTATACTATGTGGGCTGTGCGATATATTACGTGAGCTGTGTTCTATACTATGTGGGCTGTGCGATATATTACGTGAGCTGTTTTCTATACTATGTGGGCTGTGCGATATATTACGTGAGCTGTGTTCTATACTATGTGGGCTGTGCGATATATTACGTGAGCTGTGTTCTATACTATGTGGGCTGTGCGATATATTACGTGAGCTGTGTTCTATACTATGTGGGCTGTGCGATATATTACGTGAGCTGTGTTCTATACTATGTGGGCTGTGCGATATATTACGTGAGCTGTGTTCTATACTATGTGGGCTGTGCGATATATTACGTGAGCTGTGTTCTATACTATGTGGGCTGTGCGATATATTACGTGAGCTGTGTTCTATACTATGTGGGCTGTGCGATATATTACGTGAGCTGTGTTCTATACTATGTGGGCTGTGCGATATATTACGTGAGCTGTGTTCTATACTATGTGGGCTGTGCGATATATTACGTGAGCTGTGTTCTATACTATGTGGGCTGTGCGATATATTACGTGAGCTGTGTTCTATACTATGTGGGCTGTGCGATATATTACGTGAGCTGTGTTCTATACTATGTGGGCTGTGCGATATATTACTTGAGCTGTGTTCTATACTATGTGGGCTGTGCGATATATTACGTGAGCTGTGCGATATATTACGTGAGCTGTGTTCTATACTGCGTGGGCTGCTATATACTACGTGGGCTGCGTTATTTACTGCGTGGCTTATTTTAACGCATAGGGTATTCTATATATATATATATATACACACACACACACACACATATTCTAGAATACCCGATGCGTTAGAATCGGGCCACCATCTAGTTTAAAATAAGCTCTGGAAGCGCTACGTCCAAAGATCTTAACATCTCAATTACATAGTAAGGAAAACATCGACTTCTCAGGAATAAGACATCAGATGGCAGATATTAAGGTATCACTTTATTCAACTTTATGACCTGTGTGTCCATATAGACGGATTAGGAGGTTTAATCCTATTGACAGAATCCCTTTAAAGAGAGAATGTAGTGGAAGATCTCCTGAAGAGCATGTTCTCCTGGATCCATGGTTTATCTACAGAAGAAAAAAATCCACTGCCCATTTTTCCCATCTCCAGTATGTCAACTGCAAAAAGCACTGGAATATGAAGTTTCAGAGCTTTCTTCACCGCTGAAGGGCTCCTGGTACCCCTTCCTCACTCATGGTTCAAACATTGCCAGCACGTCAGTAGTTGATCTGTATTCAAACAGGACTATTCAGGAGAGTTAGGAGGGGGAACAGTGTGAAATAGTCAGATCGATTATTTTCATCAAAGGAAAGGAGGAGTCAAATAGAACAACTTGGTTGAGGACAGGAAGGTACAACCAACTTGAGCAAGGCAAGTCTACCAGCAAAAAAAAAAAAAAAAAATTCACTTAACCTAGGAGAATTCTAGTGTGGGAAGCTTCTAATAGCTTTTTTTTTTTTTTTTTTTTTTTAGCAATATCCGAGTTAGAGACACACCTGTGGATGTATTTTAATACACACCTGAAACATGCCGTTTCTTTGTGTAGCATCATGGGAAAGTCTAAGGAAAACAGCCAAGATATCAGAAAGAGAATTGTGGCCTTGCACAAGTCTGGCTCATCCTTGGGTACAATTTCAAGATACCTGAAGGTGCCTTGTTCAGCTGTACAAACAATTATACACAAGTGCAAACAAGATGGGATGTCCAGCCATCATACCACTCAGGAAGGAGACTGGTTCTGTGTCCCAGAGATGAACGTGCTTTGCTTCGACATGCGCATATCAACCCACGGGCAAAAGCAAAAGACCTTGTGAAGATGATGGCGGAATCTGGTAAGATTGTGTCAATATCCACTGTGAAACAAGTACTGTTATCAACATAAGCTGAAAGGCCACCCTGCCAGGAAGAAGCCATTACTCTTTAAACATAAAAAAGCCAGACTAATGTTTGCAAATGCACACAGGAACAAAGACCTTAATTTTTGGAGGCATGGCCACTGATAGGATGAAAATTGAACTTTTTTAGCAGAATGACCATCCTTACGTTTAGAAGAAAAAGGGAGAAGCTTGGAAGCCTAAGAACACCATCCCAACTGTGAAACATGGGGGTGGCAGCATCATGTTGTGGCGTGGTCTTAAAGCCAAGACCTGAACTTTTAAAGTATTTGTGGCTAGTCCCTGTTCCAATTCCTTGCAGAAACTCTAAGACAGTTGTTATTGGAAACTCCCTCTTCTAACTTGGAACCTGAAAGGAAGTTCCTCCAGGTATCCCCCCCCCAGCAGTTTGGTAGTTCCTATATGGTCTTCTCTACTCCTGGAAACATTCACGATCAATATTATGGCTAATATTCTGAGGAGCTGCACCAGAGAAGTCTGGGTGACCAGCCTTTTGACCATTGCCACATATTAGGGCTCAGAGTAACGGCCCCCGACCACCTGCTCTATATTTCCACGAGGAGGGGACTTGGAGAAGCAACATGTGCCTGTTCAGACTGGATTGCCCAGTCATGCACCGCGACGTCTGCTTGCGTCATAAGGGCGCGTTCTCACCCCGCGCGTGCGCACTAGCCTCTGGACCTGGACTGCGGGAAGATTAAACCAAGAACAGTTAGTACATGGATAATGGCAGAGCATTAGGATGTTACACACATTACTCATCCAGGAGATGACGTCTATTCCGAATCCTTAGGTGTCTAAACCCTAAACAAGGGTTGGATGTTATTGCAACTAAGGAATACACAATCCGGCAGGTAATATTTCCTAACATCACCAGAGTTGGCCTTCTCATTAGAAACGTTGAAAGGGAAACGTGGATCATCACTCCTATTTTACTGACATTACACGCATATACATATCCTAAGAGGCAAGCTTGTCAGTATTATAGACAGCCATGGAGGGAGTAGCCATACTCTATGGCTAGAGAAAAGCAGGATTCTTCCCACCAGAGAGATGCTGATTCGCCACAAGGTGCCAAAGGCAGACATGCCGTCCCTGGTAACCATAATGCAATGTACTTATGGGACGAGAATCTGTCTACTGGATGTTAATCAAGGAAACCAGCCCGATTGTCACATGTGGAATTGGGAAGGATTTTTTCCTTCCACCCCTTGGTATTTTCTGCTCCCAGGACAGTAGTCTATCTCTTTATAGGTTGAGAAAAACTGTTCCATACGGAAGAACTGCTAATTTACTCAGATAATTAAAGCAAAGCTGCTTGCTAAGCCCTGTTGTAAAGAATGAATCAACAGAAGTTAGAACTGGGTACAAAACCACTAGGACTCTATAAGCCAGGGTTGGGGCCCCAAGACAAAAAATGAGAAATGGTAGACCAACAATATGCCTTGTGCGTGGCTGCAAGCCTAAATCAGAAGGTCTAACCCAGAGCCAACCGAAGTACTAGCATAGGGGCACTGAAGCAATATGATGCAATAAGATGACCGTAAGCACACATTTTGATGCATGGAGGCGCTATTCATGCAATGTGAAGCAAAAGCACAATGAAGCATCACGATGCAATATGATGCAATACAATGCATAAAGGCAATATGAAGCACTATGATGCAACATGATGTAATATGATGCAACATGATGCACAGAGGCACTGTCAACTATGATGCACAGAGGCAATAAGAAACACTATAACACGTGATGCACAGAGGCACTATGATGCAATATGATACACAGAGGCACTCGATATGATGTATGGAGGCACTAAGATGCGACATGATGCACAGAGGCACTCAATATGATGCATAAAAGCACAATGATGCAATATGAAGCAGAGGTACTCAATATGATGCATAAAGGCACTATAATGCAACATGATGCACAGCGGCACTCAATATGATGTATAGAGGCACTTAATATGATGCATAAAGGCACTATGATGCAACATGATGCATAGAGGCTCTCAATATGATGCATAGAGGCACAATAATGCAATATGAAGCACAGAGGCACCCAGTATGATGCATAGATGCACTATGGTACAATATGACACCCAGAGGCACTCAGTACGATGCACAGAGGCACCATGATGCAACACAACGCGCAGAGGAACTCAATACGATGCCTAGAGGTACTATGATGCAACAAGATACATAGAGGCATGCAATATAATGCATAAAAGCACTATGATGCAATATGATACACAGAGATATGCCATATAATGCATAGAGGCACCAAGATGAAATATTATGCACAGAGGCACCTAGAATAATGCATAGAGGCACTATGATGCCATAAGACACACAGTGGCACTCAGTAAGATGCACAGAGGCACCAAGCTGCAACATGATGCAGAAGCACGCAACATAAGGCATAGAGGCACTATGATGCAATATGATACGTAGAGGCATGTAATATAATGCACAGAAGCACTATGATGTGACATGATACAGAGACACTCGATATAATGCATAGAAGCAATATGATACACAGACACGCAATATAATGCATAGAGGCACCGAGACCCACAGGGCACTCGGTAAGATGCATAGAAGAATCATAATGCAATGTGTTGTACTCAATATAATGCATAAAAGTATCAACATGCCATGTGATGTCCAGCCACACACAATATAAAGCATAGAGCTACAGTCATGCTTGAAGATGTCAAACCGGCCCATAGTTAAAAGCAAAAGAACAATCTCTCAGAGATACTGATAAGCCTCCACTGAATAGTATATCTCATTTGTCCGACTGACCCCACCCGAAGGAGCTAACTAATGAGCCTCAGCTGAAGGGCAGTCTTCATGGAGAGAAAGTGCTTCATTAACACTATATGTCCTCCCAAGGCATAGAGTAGTTAAGTTGCAAAGAAAAGTGAGACACCTGTTTATATTGAGTCCAATCAGAAGGCTCTGCGCAGACAAGACATGCAACTAACTTAAGCCGAATCATGAGATGTAGCCTGAACATACGGCCTTATTATAGCCTAGAGGTCCAAGTTCTGGCTGTGTATATGTAAAAACATACCTCGCATATGAAGCTCTAGCACAGCTTAGCACAAAGGCATGAGCTATCAACAGAACATTCCGCCATGCACTTACCTGTGCTGGCTCCTTATCTGCTAAAAAACAGGGGGAGCTGATAACACCGAGAGCCCATCATGAGGGGAAGCGGCGTCCCATCAGGAATGCTGTATTGCGGTCAATGATTTTCTCTCCCCCATGAGGTCCAGGCATGGCAACCGAAGTAGCGGTGGCTTGCCAGTCGGCGTTGGCGCAGAGTGCCTCCACTGCGGGCGGAAGCGCTCCATCCAGGAGTCTCTTCACTGGGCTCTGTGGCTGAGGGACTCCTCCCCGGAGGGTTTCAGCCCTGGGCTCAGCTCCTGTGTTTCTCTGGAGAAGATTCTGGGAGAGGCAGCATGCGGCTTTTTTTTTTTTTTTTTATTTTAACGCTGCACACCTGGCCCCGGCTTTTGCAGATTGCAGGCTTACGCTTCAGGAGGGAGAGCGCCACTCTCCCCGTAACCACAGAGGGACCCCCCTGTATGTTTATCGCTGCTGCGGCATCTCTTTTTTTTTTTTGTGGCTAGTGCTGCTGTTTGCGCTGCGGCCTGTGCTGCGGCTTGCCCTTTAACAACTGATTACTGAAGCAGCCTCTTTTTATGCGGCGGCGATTCCCACCGCTTGATCCAATTATGCGCCTGCACAGAAGCGCCTCTTCCGGCGCCTGCGCAGGAATGCTGTCTGCCGGCGCCTGCGGAGTGTGCCATTATCGCTCTTTCCACCAGCTTGCGCCCGCGCAGTTTGCTCAAGATGGTGCCACACATGACCCGCTGCCCACTGGAGCTCCCGGTCTCTTTGCAGCCTGCCCTAACGCGCGGTTCCCTGCACGCCGGACGGCTATGCAGTGTGCAGGCTGATGCTTCCAAAGGGAGAGCCGCGCCGTTCCTCCCGCAACCACAGAGGGACCCCCCTGGATGTTGCCGCTGCTGCATCTTACCTGGAGAGGTGACCGCGAACTCCATGTCACCTCCCCCACACACCCTAAAGGCCTAAGGTACCGTCACACTAAGCGACGCTGCAGCGATACCGACAACGATCCGGATCGCTGCAGCGTCGCTGTTTGGTCGCTGGAGAGCTGTCACACAGACAGCTCTCCAGCGACCAACGATCCCGAGGTCCCCGGTGACCAGGGTAAACATCGGGTTACTAAGCGCAGGGCCGCGCTTAGTAACCCGATGTTTACCCTGGTTACCATCCTAAAAGTAAAAAAAAAACAAACAGTACATACTTACCTACCGCTGTCTGTCCTCGGCGCTCTGCTTCTCTGGTCTGGCTGTGAGCGCCGGGCAGCCGGAAAGCAGAGCGGTGACGTCACCGCTCTGCTTTCCGGCCGCTGTGCTCACAGCCAGACCAGAGAAGCAGAGCGCCGAGGACAGACAGAATATGTATGTATATAGCAGCCACATAGTATACAGCACAGGCCACGACATATTCTTGAATACCCGATGCGTTAATACAGGCCACGCAGTATATAACAGTGGCCACGCAGTATATAACACAGCCCACACAGTATATAACATTGCCCACATAGTATATAACACTGGCCATGTAGTATATAGCAGCCATGCAGTATATAACGCAGCCCACGCAGTAGATAACATTGCCCACATAGTATATAACACTGCCCACGTAGTACATAGCAGCCATGTAGTATATAACAGCCCACGCAGTATGTAACACAGCCCACATAGTATATAGCAATGTGGGCACTATATGCGTTTAAAAAAAAAAGACTTAAAATAAAAAATAAACATATACTCACCTTCCGTAGGCCCCTTGTAGTCCTGCCGCCTGTGTGTGGTGCACGTGGCAGCTTCCGGTCCCAGGGTTGGCATGAGCGCAGGACCTGTGATGACGTCGCGGTCACATGACTGACGTCATGGAAGGTCCTTCTCGCATAGCATCCTTAGCACCGGAACCTGCCGCTTGCACTGCCGAGGACAGCGCCACGTCGGAGGGTGAGAATAACCTTTTTTTTTTATTGTTATTTTTAACATTAGATCGTTTTACTATTGATGCTGCATACGCAGCATCAATAGTAAAAAGTTGGTCACATAGGGTTAATAGCTGCATTAATGGAGTGCGTTACACCGTGGAATAACGCAGTCCATTAACGCTGCTATTAACCCTGTGTGAGGAGCGGCCATGTTGCTGCCGGACTGTGCCCGTCGCTGATTGGTCGTGGCAATGGTTGTGGGCGTTTTGCCACGACCAATCAACGACTTGGATTTCCATGACAGACAGAGGCCGCGACCAATAAATATCCATGACAGGCAGACAGACGGAAGTGACCCTTAGACAATTATATAGTAGACTAGATGGTGGCCCGATTCCAACGCATCGGGTATTCTAGAATATGTATGTCCACGTAGTACATTGCCCAGCCACGTAGTATATTGCCCAGCCACGTAGTATATTGCCCAGCCACGTAATATATTGCCCAGTCACGTAGTATATTGCATAGCTACGTAGTATACAGCACAGAGCCACGTAGTATATTGCCCAGCTACGTAGTATATCACCCAGCCACGTATGTCACAGGTTAAAAAATAAAAAATAAACACTCACCTTCCGATCCAAGGGCCCCTTGTAGTTCTGTCGCCTGTTCACCAGCTTCCGGTCCCAGGTTGTGATGACGTCGCGGTCACATGACCGTGACGTCATGGAAGGTCCTTGTCGCATACCATCTTTAGCATCGGAGCATCGCGAAAAGTGGGAAAGGCGCCGGAGGGTGGGTATATGATGATTTTTTAAATTATTTTTAACATTAGATCTTTTTACTATTGACGCTGCATAGGCAGCATCAATAGTAAAAACTTGGTCACACAGGGTTAATAGCGGTGGTAACGGAGTGAGTTACCGCTGGCATGAACCTTGTGTGAGCGGTGACTGCGGGGAGTATGGAGCGGGCACTGACGGCAGGGGAGCAGGGAGGGACTAATCGGACTGTGGCCGTCGCCGATTGGTCGCGGCAGCCATGACAGGCAGCTGGCAAGACCAATCAGCAACTTGGATTCCATGACAGACAGAGGCCGCGACCAATGAATATCTGTGACAGACAGACGGAAGTGACCCTTAGACAATTATATAGTAGTTAACTCTGGAACGCTTCAACGGATCCTGCCGATTCTGACACTGTTTTCTCGTGACATATTGTACTTCATGATAGTGGTAAAATTTCCTCGATATTACTTGCATTTATTTGTGGGAAAAAAAAAGAGGAAAATTTTATTTTATTAACCCTTCAGGTGCTTCACAGGAATTTTTGGAATGTTTAAAAAAAAAAAAAATGAACATTTAACTTTCTTTTTTACTTCAGATCCATTTTGTTTTATTTTACCAAGGGTAACAGGAGAAATTAAACCCCAAAAGTTGTTGTGCAATTTGTCCTGAGTACTCCGATACCCCATATGTGGGGATAAACAACTGTTTGGGCGCATGGCAGAGCTCAGAAGGGAAGGAGCACGTTTGACTTTTCAATGCAAAATTGACTGGAATTGAGATGGGACGCCATGTCGCATTTGGAGAGCCCCTGATGTGCCTAAACATTGAAACCCCCCACAAGTGACATTTTGGAAAGTAGACCCCCTAAGGAACTTATCTAGATGTGTGATGAGCACTTTGAACCCCCAAATGCTTCACAGAAGTTTATTATTTAGAGCCGTAAAAATAAAAAAATATTTTTTTCACAACAATGATTTTTGCCCCAATTTTTTATTTTCCCAAGGGTAAGAAAAGAAATTGGACTCCAAAAGTTGTTGTCCAATGTGTCCCGAGTACGCAGATATCCCATATGTGGGGGTAAACCACTGTTTAGGCGCACGGCAGAGCTCAAAAGGGAAGGAGTGCCGTTTAGAATGCAGACTTAGATGGAATAGTCTGCGGGCGTCACGTTGCGTTTGCAGAGCCCCTAATGTACCTAAAAACAATAGAAACCCCCCACAAGTGACCCCATATTGGAAACTAAACCACCCCAAGGAACTTATCTAGATGTGCTCAGAAGGGAAGGAGCACGGTTTTACTTTTTCAACGCAGAATTGGCTGGAACTTGATTGGACGCCATGTCGCGTTTAGAGAGCACATGATGTGCCTAAACAGTGGAAACCTCCCCCAATTCTAACTCCCCCCAACCCCAACTTTAACCCCTTCATGACCTTGGGATTTTTCGTTTTTCCGTGTTCGTTATTCACTCCCCTCCTTCCCAGAGCCATAACTTTTTTACTTTTCCGTCAATTTGGCCATGTGAGGGCTTATTTTTTGCGGGACGAGTTGTACTTTTGAACGACATCATTGGTTTTAGCATGTCGTGTACTAGAAAACGGGAAAAAAATTCCAAGTGCGGTGAAATTGCAAAAAAAAGTGCAATCCCACACTTGTTTTTTGTTTGGCTTTTTTGCTAGGTTCACTAAATGCTAAAACTGACCTGCCATTATGATTCTCCAGGTCAGTACGAGTTCATAGACACCTAACATGACTAGGTTATTTTTTATCTAAGTGGTGAAAAAAAATTCCAAACTTTGCTAAAAAAAAAAAAGAAATTGCGCCATTTTCTGATACTCGTAGCGTCTTCATTTTTCGTGATCTGGGGTCGGTTGAGGGCTTATTTTTTGCGTGCCGAGATGACGTTTTTAGTGATAGCATTTTGGTGCAGATACGTTCTTTTGATCACCTGTTATTACATTTTAATGCAATGTCGCGGCGAGCTAAAAAACGTAATTCTGGCGTTTCGAATTTTTTTCTCGCTACGCTGTTTAGCGATCAGGTTAATGCTTTTTTTTAATTGATAGATCGGGCGATTCTGAGCGCAGCGATACCAAATATGTGTAGATTTGATTTTTTTTTTATTGATTTATTTTGATTGGGGCGAAAGGGGGGTGATTTAAACTTTTATATTTTTTTATTTTTTTAACATTTTTTTCAACTTTTTTTTTTTTTTTTTTTACTTTTGCCATGCTTCAATAGCCTCCATGGGAGGCTAGAAGCAGGCACAACTCGATCGCCTCTGCTACATAGCAGCGATCTGCTGATCGCTACTATGTAGCAGAAATGGAGGTGTGCTGTGAGCACCGACCACAGGGTGGCGCTCACAGCCACCGGTGATCAGTAACCATAGAGGTCTCTAGGACCTCTATGGTTACCATCCTGAGCCAATCGCCGACCCCCGATCATGTGACGGGGGTCGGCGATGACGTCATTTCCGGCCGCCCGGCCGGAAGCGGTAGTTAAATGCCGCTGTCTGCGTTTGACAGCGGCATTTAACTAGTTAATAGGTGCGGGCAGATCGCAATTCTGCCCGCGCCTATTACGGGCACATGTCAGCTGTTCAAAACAGCTGACATGTCCCGGCTTTGATGCGGGCTCACCGCGGAGCCCTGCATCAAAGCAGGGGATCTGACCTCTGACGTACTATCCCGTCCGAGGTCAGAAAGGGGTTAATGGGAAAATAGAAATAAATATTTTTTTAATTTTATTATTTTTCCCTAATTAAGGGGGTGATGAAGGGGGGTTTGATTTACTATTTATAGCGGGTTTTTGTTTGGCAACTGTCATACAATAAAAGATGCTTTTTATAGCAAAAAGTCTTTTTGCATAACCACATTTTGAGAGCTATAATTTTTCCATATTTTGGCCCACAGAGTCATGTGAGGTCTTGTTTTTTTTGCAGGACGAGTTGACGTTTTTATTGGTATTATTTTCGGGCACATGACATTTTTTCATTGCTTTTTATTACGATTTTTGGGAGGCAGAATTAACAAAATCCAGCAATTCATGAATTTCTTTTGGGTGGGGCGTGTGGTAAAATTGATAAAGCAGTTTTATTCTTCGGGTTAGTACGATTATAGCGATACCTCATTTATATAATTTTTTTATGTTTTGGCGCTTTTATACAATAAAAACTATTTTATGTAAATAATAATTATTTTTGAATCGCTTTATTCTGAGGGCTATAACTTATTTTTTTGCTGATGTTGTATGGCGGCTCGTTTTTTAAGAGACAAGATGACGTTTTCAGCAGTACCATGTTTATTTATACCAGTCTTTTTGATTGCGTGTTATTCCACTTTGTTTTTCGGGATGATGATAAAGAATTGTTTTTTGCCTCTTGCCGTGTTCACTGAAGGGGTTAACTAGTGGGACAGTTTTATAGGTTGGGTTGTTACGGACTCTGCGATACTAAATGTGTACTTTTATTGTTTTGTTTTTTTTTTTATTTCGATATAGAAGTGTATTTTTTTTGAAAAATATAGATATATTTTTCTTTATTTAGGATTCAAAAAAAATATATTTTTACACTTTTTTTAAATACTTTTTTACATTTTCCCAGGGTGGGACATCACTATATAAAGTCAGATCGCTGATCTGACACTGCAGTGACAGGCAGTGCAGGAGGCTTGCAGGCACCTGCTCTCGGCAGGCACTGACAAGCCACTTCCCTGCAGGACCCCGTGGCCATCTTGGATCCGAGGGCCTACAGGGAGGAGACCCTCGGAACACCACGATCACATCGTGCTGTTCTGAGGGTCTCAGAGAAGCACGCAGGGAGCCCCCTCCCTGCACGATGCTTCCCTGTGCCACCGGAACGCTGCAATCTTGTTTGATTGCAGTGTTTCGGAGGTTAATGTGCCGGGAGCGGTCCGTAATCGCTCCTGGCATATAGTGCCGGGGGTTAGCTGTGATAATCAGCTGATACATGGCTGCGATCCCCCCCATGAGCGCAGCTGATCGCGTATGACGTACTATCCCGTAGATGGTCATACGGGCCCGGGTCACCTCGATGGGATAGTACGTCTGATGGCAGAAAGGAGTTTAAGTATTGCATGTTTCAGACGCATAACTGTTCTTTTTGTGAAGTTAGAGTTTACCTATCTTTTCTGATCATGTGAATCAGTCTTTTGCAGGTACAAAAGTCAGTCTTTTCTACCTACAACCTCCTGCATCCATGCTTTTAAGGATTGTCAAATAAGGGTTTTTATGGGACAGCGAGTGCCGCTTTCTCTTCCCTCTTTGGAACAGACTGATAGCTGTCAGATTTCCTGTGTGCCCATGCATGTACCGTACTTTTGGGAGGAAGCGGTGGTGAGGTTGATCTTACTGCAGATTCCCTATAAACTTCGCAGTTGAAAAGGCTATAATTAAAAAAAAGTTTGAAATTGTTGCAGTCGTGAAAGCCTGCCTTAAGGCAATGAACTATTGTACCTTGCCTTCTACAAAATAGAAAACAGAAGGCAAAAGTGAAACAAAAAGTGATGGAAAATAAAGCCATTCTAGTGCTGCAAATTAAAACAAAGCAAATGAATATGCAACTAATAAAATGTCACACCTGGACAGAGGCGGGATGCATGGCTAAAAGAGCACTGCTTGGTGGAGTATCTGCAAAACTGACCCAATTTTCCTGATGTGGAAGTGGCGAGTGTGCTGGCCATGATCCGTCACCCGATGAACCACCTAGGCAGAAATCCAACAAATTAAGTATATGCAACAAAGATTTCAAGATTTCAAAAAATTCAGAGCAACTTCAGAATATATAACCTAGAACAATATTTGTGAACTTTAGCTGTAATCAGGGGTGTGACATCCCAGATGTGAAACATGGGAGACAGTCTGGCGATACTGCTGACCATAGTAGCATGTATAGACAGAGGCTGCTCACAGTAGCACGAGCAACATGGGGCCTGGCGTGATCATGTCGAAAATGGTTCCTGACCAAGGCAGGCAAGCATGTCCAGATGGAAGTAAAGCCTCTTATGGACAATGATCTGGACTGCGCCTTTGTCATGATGACGTCAAGTACACGATGGCTAAAACAACTTTGGGGTTGTAGTCAGGTGAAATTGGATTGCCACAAATTGGTAGTGGCTGGACCAGATAGCAAAGCAACACTGCACCTTGACGAGAGGAATTCACCCTGACTGTCCTAATGAAGTCTGTTTGGAAATGTAGCACCTTGAGAAGCGGTTGAGGCCTTTGAGGACTAAAAATCAGTATACCATAGACATGATTTTAGTTCCCCAGTCAAACCAAGACCCCCTGCTCTGAAGTCAGGATGCACAAGCCAGAGTAGCAAGGAAAAAACAGTTTTGGGCACATTGTGGCCTGTGGCAACCACCAGACTCCCTGATGTCCTCTGAAAAGGCTTGAGTCCCTAGCAAGTCAGCCCAAAAACTTCTACGTTGTGGAATATCGGCATGCAGAGGGGTCCAATAACTCTCTCTCTTGCAGGCATTTCCACTGGAAAATGGGCTAGAGAGTGTGGTTGGAATCCGCTTTGAATGTCCAAATCCCACTACTCGGAAGTTATGGAGCGACTATTGGTAGAGAGTCTGGCCCTTTAGGGAGATATTAGGGAGTGTTCACTTATATTGAGAAAATTCACCAGTCTGGGGCTGCCCACTTTTATTAAATAAAAAGAGCAACTCCTACTGGTGACGGGTAGTCTTTTTAAAGTACCTCCGTCTGCCTCCTAGTGGCAGCCATATATGGCTGAAGGTACTTACTTCACTCCATGGCAGGGACAAAAAAATTGTACAAAACCCTAAAGAAAGTTTTTTTTATGTCTAAGATTTATTTCAGCCCACAATTTACTAAAACTTGTGCATGCCCTCATCATCTCCGGCCTCGATTACTGCAACACCTTCCTCTGTGGCCTCCCCGCTAACTCTTGCACCACTCCAGTCTGTCCTCAACTCTGCTGCCCGGCTAATCCACCTCTCTCCTCGTTACTCCCCTGCTTCTCCCCTCTGCAAATCCCTCCACTGGCTCCCAATTCCTCAACGAATCCAGTTTAAACTACTAACGCTGATCTACAAAGCCATCCACAACCTGTCCCCTCCCTATATCTCTGAACTAAAATCCCACTATCTTCCCTCACGTAATCTTCGATCCTCCCAAGACCTCCTACTCTCCTCCACACTTATTTGTTCCTCTCACAACCGCCTCCAAGATTTCTCCAGAATATCCCCGTCCTCTGGAATTCCATGCCTCAACACGTCCGACTATCCACCACCCTCGGATCCTTCAGACAGAACCTGAAAACCCATCTCTTCAGGAAAGCCTATAGCCTGCAATAACCGAGCTGCCGCCTCACCACCACCCTCCGAGCTGCAGCCTCACCAACCACCCGAGTTGCTGTACCCTGACCGTCTGTCTCTTCCCCATTAACCCGTAGAATGTAAGTCCGCAAGGACAGGGTCCTCTTCCCTCTGCACCAGTCTGTCATTGTAAACCTGTTTACTGTAAACGATATCTATAACTCTGTATGTAACCCCTTTCTCATGTACAGCACCATGGAATTAATGGTGCTATATAAATAATAATAATATCAAAGTCTGACTTCCTGCACCATAAATCACAAAAGGGGCATAATTGTTCCCAAATTCAACCACTAAAAAATAATTTAAAGAAAAATTCCTTGGAGTAAATGGTTTTGGAGGTACTGACCAAATTTAAAAAAGACAAACGCATTTCATTGCAGCTAATCCCTGCTGTGACTCATTGGGGCCACACCAATTATGCCAATGATATAGCTAAATATAATTTGCTTTGTCATACATATTCAACATACACGCAGGTTGCTTGGACATTAGCAATGGAAAAAGGGGTTTCTAGGTCAGCATACAAACGTACCTGTCTGCGTTTCGTTGTAAGGTGTCCAAAATGGACCAGACCCTGATACAGCCCGTTCATTGTTTCCTCCACTGGCGTGTCGGCTGTGCTTCCTCCAACTATGAGGAGACGATGGTGGAGACTGCTCAGGGGATACTACGGGTGAAGTGGACTCCTTAGCAAAAAAAAAAAAAGGGAAGAAATAAATATTATTATACTCTTAGTGGTAGTAAAATGTTTTATGTGTATAAGGCAGTTCTCAGTAATGTAATACATTGCTAGTAAGGCCAACATAGCTTATTGGCTTGTTTAGGTCACAAAGTCAGAGTAGTCACTGAGGGTGGACAAACAAAAAGGTAGACCTATAGTGTCTTATTGAATCCAACCTCTTAAAGCATCCCAAGCCTCGGATTCGATGGCTCCATTCTTTCCTCAGACCCATTTTTCTCTGCTTGACTGCCAGCTCACCAACTATGTAGTGAAGTCAGCAAGTTGTCAGGGGACAATGGGGCTGGTCAATAGGGAAATAGCGCTAGGGAGGCAAAAGCTTCTTAAGTGCTCTGACACATCCAGAGCCTCTTTTGTATATGAATCAAAACAGAATTTGGTAAGGGAGTAACACATTCAATAAGTAACATGTAGATGACAATATTTTTCCCAGAGCAACATGACCATTAAAACAGTATTGTGGGGTGCAATGTTCTGACGGATTTCCATCCGTTGCACCACAGATCAAAATCTAACTCAGAGCCAAAGATAAAGACAGACTCGATAAGTCACTGCACTAAGGTAGTGTTATATATAATAAATAATCTTTATTTTTATATAGCGCTAACATATTCCGCAGCGCTTTAGTTTGCACACATTATCATCGCTGTCCCTGATGGGGGCTCACAATCTAAATTCCCTATCAGTATGTCTTTGGTATGTGGGAGGAAACCGGAGTGCCCGGAGGAAACCCACGCAAACACGGGGAGAACATACAAACTCCTTGCAGAAATGGTCCAAGGTGGGATTAGAACCCAGGACCCCAGCGCTGCAAGGCTGCAGTGCTAACCACTGCGCCACCGTGCTGCCCTGATATATGCAATCTAAGGAATGTCCAAGTTCCCTTAAGAATTATTATTTTTTTTTTAGTAACTCAAAAATATCCACAAGGCTGGTTTATTTCAGTCCTCATAAACCACATAATCAGAAAACGTAAATACAGCCTTTGTCTGGCACGAGGTAAAACAAAGTAACAAGTGCATACAATAGTGCTGGTTAGCCCACCTGGCAGGAGATCTGCCACCTCCGCACACACAGTCCTGCCTGGGAGTGGGATTTTCAAAGTGAACCACAGCCAGGGGTGGAGATATGGTGAGCAGAGGTCTCTCCCAACCAGTCATGGCTGACTAACCCGTCTCAGCACTTAGTGTGCTGGAGCATTTTCGCACTTGTACGGAAGCATTACTTTAAGTTGACCTTCCAATCACTAGTTGTCTGACAGTCATCTTAGGCTATGTGCCCACGTTCCGGATCTTTAGCGTTAAAGCCTTTCAGGAGGTTTTCCGCTGCGGAAAAACTTAAAAAAACGCTTAGATTAAGCATCCATCATTTTAATAAATTCAGCACAGCAATTTTTGTGCCCATGCTGCATTTTTTTCCGCAGTGGAAAAGCATTGCAGAAAAAAATGCAGCATGTTCATTAATTTTGCGGAAAATTGGCAGTTTTGCCGCTATAGAATTGTATTTGGACCATTGTTAAAAAAAAAAAAAAAAAAAAACTGCAAAAAAAAAAGGCGGAAAAAGCTCGACAAATATGAGATAAAAATGCAAAAAAACCGCAAGCGGACTTCCTGCGAAGGGAGGCCAGATTTTATCAGGAAAATTCTGCATACTTTCAGCAACGTGGGCACATAGCCTTAGGCTATGTGCACACCTTCAGGATTTCTTGCAGAAATTTCCTGAGAAAATCCTGAGATTTTCTGCAAGAAATCTGCATGTGTTTTTTACGCGTTTTTACCGCGTTTTTGGTGCGGATTTTTCCGGACATTTCCCAATGCATTATATAGTGGGAAATCCGCAAAAAATCCGCAAAATTAATAAAACACGCTGCGTTTTTTTCACTGCATACACGTTAAACCTGCTGTATTCGGCTAAAAATACACAACTGCATATAGTATAGGGCAGGGTTCCCCAACTCCGGTCCTCAAGAGCCACCAACGGGTCATGTTTTCAGGATTTCCTTAGTATTGTTCAGGTGATTGACTTGTTGCCTGTGCAGGTTCTGCAATTATCACCTGTGCAATACTAAGGAAATCCTGAAAACATGACCTGTTGGTGGCTCTTGAGGACCGGAGTTGGGGAACACTGGTATAGGGTATCATTACAGGGCATAAACATTAACCCATTCCACCTATATGATAAATCACCGTTACATGGTATTAACCCCTTAATGACCACCAATACGTCTTTTAACTGACCTGAGATATAAGAGAATAGCCTCCCCATACAGATGACAATCCAGCATCTGTCGGTTGTACACTATAGCTGACAACTTGCTGTACCAGCCACGATCAGTATTTGCACCATCTAAATCTGTTTAACCCCTTAGATGCTGCTGTCAATAGTGACTACATCATTATAAATGGTTAACAGTGTGTGGGGGCTTCTTCTTTGTCACAATTGGTGCCCTCAGATCATGATTTTGTTGTCCTGATGTTTGCCATGGCAATTCATGACCAAATAGTGGCCTTAGAGTCTGACGGCTGTAGTAATCTGTTTAGAAGTTAGCAACATTTAGGTGGTAAAAATACACATTTTCATTTCTGTCATACCACTTTGCATTAATTCCTGTAAAGCACCTGAAGGGTTAATAAACTACCTGACAGCAGTTTTCAATATGTTTAGGGGTGCTGTTTTTAAAATGGTATCACGTTTGTGGGTTTCCCAATATATGGGACCCCTAAAGTCACTTCAAACATGGATAAGTCCCTAAAAAAATAAATTTTGTAAATTTCTTTGAAAAAATGAAAAATTGTTGCTACATTTTTAAACCTCCTAAAATGCTAACAAAATAAAATAACATTTTACAAATGGTGCTGATGTAAACCAGACATGTGGGAAATGTTATTTATTAATGGTTTGCTGTTGTATGACTATCTGGATTAAAGGGATAATCATTCAAATTTAGAAAATTGCTAATTTTTTAACATTTTTCTAAAATTTTTGATATTTTTTATAAATAAACACAAAAAATGTTGAACAAAATTTACCATTATCATCTAATATATAATTGCCTAGAATACTACTTCCTGCAATTTGTGCCAACTTCCTGTCCGGAGCTAATGTCCGGAGCTAATGTCCGGAGCTAATGTCCGGAGATAAGTGACATCAACAGTGTCCAGTGTCTGATTGGTTGCCGCCTGCTGCGAGCGACCAATCAGAAACGTGCCGTACTGTGACACACTCCGCCCGCCATTTTGGTGTGATTTTTGAATTTTTACCTCACAGCAAGTTTCTACTGCGTGGAGGCGGGCCCAGTGACGTTGCTCTTCAAGCTCCTGCCAAATTTCGTCAAAAAAATGATAATACCATTTACCAAAACTATATATATATTTAGTTGTGAAGTGGTTCAGTGACATTTTCACACCAATTTTGAACTTTTGTTTGGTGTTTTCTCCATATACTGCCTATTATTCACTGACTGTTATACTGAGAGACTGCCGTTTATTAACCTCTTCTTTGCCACATTGGGTATATTGCTCTATTATTTGCCACATAAGGACATTGTCCATTATTGCCCAGCAATTTCTCTGCAATATAAACTGCCTATTTATTAATATCTGCATTCCTGCAAAGAACTATTGCCTATTATTAACTGGGTATTTTCCTACTACCTGACATTGTTCTTAAGCAAAGAACCGTTGTTGTGGCATTTGCCACAACACGCAAAGTTGTCGTCTGATGTCTTTCATCCCTCCCCTCATAAGCATGTTCATGGATCCTGTGTAACTGTACCTTAAATAACAAGAATTGTCAAGAGCTGGTGAGTGCAGCCATTTTTTGTTCTTTCTTACTATTATTTATTAATTGTATTATTTTTACATTTGAATAAATAAAGTATATATGGATTCTAGACTCCCGATTCTTTAGAATCGGGCTGCCATCTAGTAAAGTATAATGTGTTACGAAAAAACAATCTCAAAATCACTGAGATTTGTTGAAGCGTTGCAGAGTTATTACCACATAAAGTGACACTGGTCAGATTTCAAAAATTTGGCTCGGTCACTAAGGGGTTAAACTAGTCATCACTACAGATAATCATTCTCTAAATTGCATATAGAAGTAGATAACATTAGCTGAGGAGTGTAAGACTAAATACCTCCGTGGAGCTCATGGAAAGTAACAGGTATGTAATGTCCCGCTGCCCAAACGCGCGTTTCGCCACATTTGCTTCTTCCTAGTGGCGTCCCCAATTTAAAGAGAATGATTATGTGTAGTGAAGGCTAGTTATAATATCATGTAACAGGAATTTATATCATAAAATAAACAGTTTTTAATGGTACAATTTCGGTGTCTATACGTCTGAGGATTTCTTCCCCCGTGTATGTGAGACAGGATATTAGAATATAAAACAAAAAAAACTTCCTTCTCACCCCCAATGGGGGTGGTCTTTGTTGTCCTTTCTCAGTCTCGGGTCCTCTACCAGAGGCTTGGGAGTTTGAGGGTTCTGCGCAGGATCTTAGTTGTTCCCAGCATTGCGCTTTTCTGGACAGAGTTCAGATGTTGCTCCTGGGATCTGTTGTAGCCACTTTCCCAACTTAGGGGGTCACTGCTCCAAGTGCTCCTATCACCCAGGGAATCACTGTTGCCTTCACCTTCCACATCTTCTCTAGTTCTCCTTTGAGGCCCTGGTATTTCTCCCGATTTCCATATTCCTTCTTTCTGATGTTGCCGTCACTTGGCACTGCCACATCCATTATCATTGCTGTCTTCTGATCCTTGTCTACTATCACAAATATCTGGTTGGTTAGCCAACATCTGCTTAACTGTCTGGAACTTGAAGTCCCACAGGATTTTCATTCTCCACCACTTTTTCTGGTGTCTCCCACCTGACCCATCTGCTGTGCCGATGTTCCTGTATACAATTCCGCTACTTGGTTGTGGCGTTCGGTATACGCTGTACCTACTTGCATTTTGCACCCTGCCACTATGTGTTAGGCTGTTTCTGACGTTTCTTTGCATAGTCCACTATTGCTCAAAAAAATAAGGGGAACACTAAAATCCCATATCCTAGATATCACTGATTGAAATATAGGGATTTTTGTGTACTCACCGTAAAATCCTTTTCTCCGAGCCATTCATTGGGGGACACAGACCATGGGTGTATGCTGCTGACACTAAGAGATACAAAAAAAGTTAGCTCCTCCCCTGCAGTATACACCCCCCTGCTGGCTCTCAGCTAACCAGTTCGGTGCAAAAGCAGTAGGAGAACAATAATATATTAGAATATAGCATGTCAAAACATATATGAGAGTATTGCACGTCGAATTATATATATATATATATATATATATATATATATATATATATATATATATATATATATATATATATATATATATATATATATATATATATACACACGTTATAAAAACAACCACAAGCTAATAACAGGGTGGGAGCTGTGTCCCCCAATGAATGGCTCGGAGAAAAGGATTTTACGGTGAGTACACAAAAATCCCTATTTCTCCTTCGCCTCATTGGGGGACACAGACCGTGGGACGTCCCAAAGCAGTCCCTGGGTGGGAACAACATCAGATCAGGCCCTGTGTAATGCCACTTACAAGTGCGCCACCACGGCCTGCAGAGTCCGCCTGCCCAGACGTCTGTGGAAGTCTGGGAATTATAGTGCTTCAAGGATGAATGCGGACTGGATGATCCCGCAAAGCTGACAACGTGCTTTGCCGACGCCTGGCGTCTAGACCCTCCGAAAGCTCGATTGATCGATTGGAGGGAAAATAAGCAGACGACCCACATGGAAGGACTTCTGAATGTGTAAAGAATCCACCAGGCAAAAATGGCCGAAGAACGGCTAAGCCCTCCCTGAAAAAACACCAGGGAGCCCAATGAGTTGTCCATCCTCTCAAAGGACGCCGTCCTGAAAGGGTATCTACTCAGGGCACTCAACTTGTCCAGGGTATGGGGAACCCATTCAGTTTAGTGGACCGGAGCCGAAAGAGAAGAGGGAAGAGCGATGTTCTCGGAACAGTGGAAGTACGATACCACCTTGGTAACAAGGGAAGGGAACGGTCTGAGGACAACCTTGCCTTGATGGTAATAGGGAAAGAAGGTCTGGAGGAACAGAGCTGCCAGCTACGAAGACTCGTCTGAATTTACTTGGACAGTGCAGATCTCCCAGGATCAATGGGGCCTTCCTGTTTCCTTAAGACCCTCAGTGCTAGTGGAAGAGGCGTGATTGAGCTAGTATCACAGAAGAACCAGAGCATGCACTGCGATGGCTTTTGGATCTCGAGGCCTAGCCATGAACTCAAGTGCATTTGTGTTCAGTGTGGACGTCCTCTGATCTACGTCTGGAGTGCTGCAGTGAAGGCAGATATGCTGGAAGCCTTCCAGATGAAGTTCCCACTCACTGGGGCGAGACCCTAGCGGCTGAGGAAAAAACTGCCACCCTGAGGACTACTTCCTGGGATGAGCAATGCCAAAATCACCAAGAGCTAGATCTCAGCCCTTCAGAGTGTGAGGTACATAGGACAAGGTGCCTGCCCGCGGGACCTGCTAGATAATAGAGGTATTGCACAGCCGTGATAATATCCAACTGAATTTGGATGGGGTCACCTGCCAGAGGACATTGTGCCTGATGAAGGAGCCGAGGTGCCGTCCGGATCCCAAGAAGAAAACAGGTCGGAAAACTGGATTCCCGAAATAACCAGAGGGCTTGAGCAGTGTGGTGACTCTCCGTAGTCACTAGCAACCATTGAACCGGGAGAAAGGATCTCCCCCAGATGAGAAAGATGCTCAGAGCTTACCCTCTGGAAACCTGTTTGACCTGCAGAAAAAAAAAAACAAGCGGAGCAAAGTGAACTGCCTCCATTGCTATTAACCCACCCAAGGATGCTCATAGCAAATCAGACGGAATGAGGGCAGGTATGGACTGGGGCTGGAATCAGTCCTGTCTTGAGAACCCGCTTCTTTCATTCAATGATATAGCAGAAAAGAAAGCCCACAACCAGACAGGCCGTTCTGGCATTTGCCATTGAATTGCCGGAAGACTATTCCGGCCCGGAATGAGGGGATGAATGACCAAGTGCGGGGGGCTGTCCATTTTAGGGCCACGGCCTTGCCTCAAGGGAGGATTCCAACCCTCCGGAGGTGTCTAGGATCATCCTTAATAAAGATAGGCGCCGGGCTGGGAATGAGGAAGACCTGTCTAAGTCTATCCGCCAGCCCAGGAGAGGAAGGGTAACGTAAGCTATATATAACCGGGTTCGGCGTAATCCTGGAAGAACGGCTGGAGGACGACCAGATAGGGGAGGACAGCCACGCACCCAGAGTGCCAGAGGGACATGACTGCCACCATGATAATGGCGAACAAACTGGGAGCGGTAGCCCAGCCTAAAGGCGAGGACGTGACTTGAGAAGGAACACATCCCCAATGACGATGGATGCCAGAAAACACCACCTTTTTTCATTGAAGTGATGGCCGAATGGAGGAACTCCATCCAAAGAAGGAGGACCTCTTTGAAGCCTGTAAGAAGTTAGAGGTCCAGGATCGGTCTTACTTTTCGGTCCTCTTTGCTGGAACCAAGATCCCCTAGATCTAAACTGTCCTGGACAATCCTTCCGCTGTTGGTTGGATCTATAGGACACTTGTGATCCTTTGTTCCTAGGTAGGGAACACCCCCAACTATTCACACCGAATAAGCGACCACTCTGTAAGGGTGTGATGTCAGAGGATTTTTTTTTTTTGAACGCAGAGTATGCCTCCGTTCTCAGATCCATAAAGCCCTTCTGAAATAAATGGTATACACTGCGGACAGCGCCGTGCAACTAGCCGCATAGAAATCCTCCTGCTCACGAAATTTGATTGGCCAGCTGTACTGTCTCCGGAAAGAGAGAGAACTAATCTGAAACAAATAAATATAGACCAACACTGGAACCATCAGTAACAAGAGCAACACAGACTAAACACCCTGTGGTGGGGTGTATAGCACATTTACATAGGACGCTCCTATGTGTTGCGGACACTGCCCCAAATCTTTTCTGTTACTGTGAAGCAAGGTAGCTAACGTCTCCAGCCAGTAGACCATTGGTCTGGA
This sequence comes from Ranitomeya imitator, assembly GCF_032444005.1. Taxonomy (NCBI): domain Eukaryota; kingdom Metazoa; phylum Chordata; class Amphibia; order Anura; family Dendrobatidae; genus Ranitomeya; species Ranitomeya imitator. The sequence continues at coordinate 228,784,891 of NC_091286.1, read as the reverse complement.
AAACCCGTGCGGGCTAAGGAAAGGTAAAAAATGCTGAACTCTATGCCGCAAGACAGAGCGAGACATTGTCTAACAGTCCATGGTATTTTTTAAAAAGATCAGTGATACTGTTAGATATTCCATAGAAGTTAAACTGCCAGGTAGCAAAGTGCACGGCTGCATCCGCCAGGTGAGGAAAACAAGCCATCTCCTGAGTAGCTGCCGTCATTGAATGTGCCGAGATAAAAGGATGAACTCTCAATCCACCAACCCTGAACAAGGAGGTGGAGAGGAAACGTCCGCCACCACGCATCGTCCGTTAAATAGTGGCGATGCAGAGGAGAGCTGCTCTGACGTCAAATGGAGGGCATCTGTACATCCACGGAGTTTAAGTCCCCGGGATGACCGGGTTGGCATTATTCCCAACTGTAGAAGAGTATACATGGGGGCAACACTCCATGTGCTCATTTGATGATTGTGTGAGGAGATCGGTGTCCTCTGAAGGACCCGTCGCCCAGAGTACGCGTGGAAGTGACACTGCATGTGCTCATTTATTGATGATGTGAGGTAATCGGAGTCCTTTGAAGGACCCGTCGCCCAGAGGTAAAGTACTGCGGAATATGATGCCGCTATATAAATAAAATTATTATTATTATTATTATAATAGAGTATACGAGAAGGCAACGCTCCATGTGCTCCTTCCGCACCATGTGCTCATATGATGATGGTGTGAGGAGATCGGAGTCCTTTGAAGGACCAGTCGCCCAGAGTATACGAGGAGGCGACGCTCCATGTGCTCGTTCGCTCCATGAGCTCATTTCATGATGGTGTGAGGAGAACGGTGTCCTTTGAAGGACCCGTCGCCCTTAAAAAAAACAAACAAAAAAAAACAAAACAGTTAAACCAGCCATGGCATCTGGAGTCGCTTGAAGAGGTATCTGTTTCTAGAGCAAGACCATTTGAGATTGCTCATGGTAAGGCCGGAATCCTGGACTCCCATGCTGTATAAACACCAGTGTCTTCCACTACGTTACTATGGTGCTCGCCAGTCAATCTCTTATCCGGATGATCTGTCCCAGAAAAAAAAAAAAAAAAAAAGGGCAAATGCACTACTAGGGAGTTTATCTCCGTTTGGAGAAAAAGCAGCCTGATCTAGGGCAGAACCATGGTCCTTGTGAAATCGACGGATTAGTTGATGGCCAAAATAGGCGTGAGGGAAAGCAAGAAGCGAAGCTCCCGATTTAGAGACGCCTGAATGTGTAGAATTCTTGTGGCCTTTGCTAACCAATGGTCCCCGAGTAGGGGAGGATCCATCTGTATTGAGCCTGCGAGCACTCCAAACCACAGCGGGTTCAAATAGGATACAATCTATTGGTCCGAGAAGCCTGGATTGCGGCAGTGACGAACTCAGAGGAACTAGGTATTCTGGGGAAAAAGGGATCGACGGCGGAAGGCTCCTGCGCTCATTTGAACTAAATATTCAGACCGGCTTCGGGCTGGTTATGAGCCTTTCAGACCGTGCTGGGGATGTGGGTTTAAGACCAGGGAAAGCTTGTCCTGTGCCTTTAAGACCAGAGAATGCTGGTCATTTACCCTTAAGACCAGGGGATGGTGGTCGTGTACGTATAAGACCAGGGGTTGCTGGTCGGGAGCCTTAAGAATAGCTCTAGGACCAGGGAATACGGGGCATAGCGCTCATGCTGGTCGTGCGATGATGCCGGTCGTGCGTACCTACAGGATCAGCTTTATGGGCATGGAGCGGTGTCTCCCTACCCGGTTCCAGGAAAACCCCGGTCAGCGTTGGAAGAGATTCTCCGGCGCTGAAAACCGCAGGGACCGATGCAGCAGCCGCTTCCGGGTATACACAGCTTGTGTCCGGAAGCCACAGGGGGATGAACATGGCCGCCGAGAATATGGAGTGTTCTCATCTGGAGCGAGAAGCGCCTGAATGGGGGGGCGGAGCCTAAACGTGCGGCCTAGCATGGGCGGAGACTCCGGATTGCGGCCTACACCAAGGCAAAGCCGGGGGCTAAATTTTTGGTGCCGGCCGGCGCCGAGAGAGAAAGGAGGGGAAAATGAAAAAGGGGGTTACCGCCGCTTGCGCAGAGCCCTCCAGCCGCTCAAAACCCAGCACTTACCTAGAAATCTGCCGCAAGGCAGAGTATGCAGCTCTGTTTAGCAGGACATAAAGAAGGGAACCTCTGCTGTCGCTGCTGCTTGGACGGTGCAGTGATCGAGACAAAACCTCAATCCATCCTCCCATTAGCATGGAGGAGGAGAGGAACCGTCCGCCTCCTTGTACCATCCGCTTTTAATAGTGGTGGTGCAGTGGGGGCTGCTCGGACGCCACACTGAAAAGTGCCTCAGAACAGCCGAGGGTAAACCTGGTGTGCAGGGCTGAATGTCCGGCAATAGGCCTGGCTGCAGAAGAGGATACTGGAGGTGACACTCCAGTGCTCGTCTGATAAGGGGGGGGATGGGGGAGATCGGTGCCCTTGAAGGGGCCCGTTGCCCCTAGGATCAGCTCAGGCAGTGGCTTCCCACGTCGCAGGAGGGAATACGGAGAGGTAAAACTCCCGTGCTCGCCTGTTGTTGGTTCGGGGAGAACGGAACATGAAAGAATCCGTCGCCCCATTCGTCCGTTGTAAAAGGTAAAAAGATAAAGAGTTCTGGGTCTGAATAGCAGACCTGTCCGTGTGCCTCCTACGGACACTAAGCAAGAACTGGTTAGCTGAGAGCCAGCAGGGGGGTGTATACTGCAGGGGAGGAGCTAACTTTTCTTGTATCTCTTAGTGTCAGCCTCCTAGTGGCAGCAGCATACACCCACGGTCTGTGTACCCCAATGAGGCGAAGGAGAAATTCCAGTTGTACATCTTTATTCATTACATAGCGGAATGTGTTGAGAACAATAAACCCTCCCCGGAAGAAGCCCACGCGAAACGTGCGTTGGAGCTGCTACTTAGCGCGCACTGACAGATACGTTTATGGGTGAGTCCAGATGTCCTTAAAGGGGTATTCCCTTATACTTTGCATTATGTTAGGCAGGTTAGAATAAGGGTTGATGGAACATTTCATGTTTGCCGTTTCTATTGCTGATTTAATTTATATACTTACCCCTGTACTATAAAATGTATTGGATTCGTGTTATTATGACAAGGTGTATGGACTGTACCTCCAGGGTCTGCTGGACAGCCCTTTCTGTTACCACAGTGACGGAGCTATCCCACATGAGTCTTTTTGTCTGTGATTTGTTCATGCCTGTTCTTATATAGGCTATTACTATCTATTTACAAAGAAAATAGTTATTTTATTAATTTTTGTTTGGACTTGTACTCCTTTTCCTTTGTTATTTTAGCTGTGTGCTTAGGGTCATTGTCTTGTTGTAAGGTGAACCTTCAGCCAAGTCTGAGGTCCAGAGCACTCTGGAAGAGGTTTTCATCCAGGATATCTCTGTACTTGGCCGCATTTATGCTTCCTTCAATGGCAACCAGTGGTCCTGTCCCTGCAAATTAAAAACACCCCCATGGCATGATGCTGCCACCACCATGTTTCACTGTTGGGATTGTATTGGGAAGGAGATGAGCAGTGCCTGATTTCCTCCACATATACCGCTTAGAATTATCACCAAAAAAGTCTATCTTCGTCCAGAGAATCTTATTTCTCATAGTCTGGGAGTCTTTCGTGTGTTTTGTTTCGCAAACTATGCAGGCTTTCATATGTCTTGCACTGAGGAGAGGCTTCTGTAGGGCCACTCTGCCATAAAGGCGCGACTGGTGGAGGGATGCAGTGATAGTTGACTTTGTGGAACTTTCTCCCATCTCCCTACTGCATCTCTGGAACTCAGCCACAGTGATCATGGGGTTCTTCTTTACCTCTCTCACCAAGGCTCTTCTCCCACGAATGCTCAGTTTGGCTGGACGGCCAGTTCTAGGAAGACATCTGGTGGTCAAAAACTTGTTCCATTTAAAGGGAACCTGTCACCCCGAAAATCGCGGGTGAGGTAAGCCCACCGGCATCAGGGGCTTATCTACAGCATTCTGTAATGCTGTAGATAAGCCCCCGATGTTACCTGAAAGAGGAGAAAAAGACGTTAGATTATACTTACCCAGGGGCGGTCCCGATGCTGGTCCGGTCGGATGGGCGTCTCAGGTCCGCTTCTTCTTCCATGACGTCCTCTTCTGATCTTCAGCCACGGCTCCGGCGCAGGCGTACTTTGTCTGCCCTGTTGAGGGCACAACAAAGTACTGCAGTGCGCAGGCGCCGGAAAGGTCAGAGAGGCCCGGCGCCTGCGCACTGCAGTACTTTGCTCTGCCCTCAACAGGGCAGACAAAGTACGCCTGCGCCGGAGCCGTGGCTGAAGATCAGAAGAGGACGTAATGGAAAGAAGATGGGCGTCTCTGGTCCGCTGCGGCGCCTCCTATCTGACCTAACCAGCAGCGGGACCGCCCCGGGTAAGTATAATCTAACGTCTTTTTCTCCTCTTTCAGGTAACATCGGGGGCTTATCTACAGCATTACAGAATGCTATAGATAAGCCCCTGATGCCGGTGGGCTTACCTCACCCGCGATTTTCAGGTTGACAGGTTCCCTTTAAGGATTATGGAGGCCACTGTGATCTTAGGAACCTTGAGTACTGCAGAAATTCTGTTGTAACCTTGGCCAGATCAGTGCCTTGCCACAATTCTGTCTCTGAGCTCCTTGGCCAGTTCCTTTGACCTCATGCTCATTTTGGTCTATCAGTTTAATTAAACACAGCTGGACTCCAATGAAGAAGTAGAGCCATCTAAAAGGAGGATCACATGGAAATGAACAGCATGTGACTTAAATATGAGTGTCTGAGCAAAAGGGGTATGATTACTCTCCGTACCCACTGGGTGTATGTGTATATGTACCTTTGAACTATATATCTATGTATCTCTATCTATCCACTCGAGTATAAGCTGAGATTTTCAGCCCATTTTTTGCGGGGCTGAAAGTCCCCCTCTCGGCTTATACTCGAGTCATACCCAGGGGTCGGCAGGGGCTGTCTAATTATACTCACCTGCTCCTGGCGCGGTCCCTGCAGGTCTCCGGCTCCCTGGCCCCCAGCTTCTTCCTGTACTGAGCTGTCACATGGTACAGCTCATTACAGTAATGAATATGCGGCTCCACCTCCCAAAGGGGTGGAGCCGCATATTCATTACTGTAATGAGCGGTAACGGTGACCGCTCAGTACAGGATGAAGCTGTGGCGTCGGGGAAGCAGGGATGGCACAGTGCCATGAGAAGGTGAGTATAACGGGGAGGGGAGCGCAGTGCTCTGCGCGATATTCACCTGCTCCCCGTTCCGGGCGCTGCTCCATCTTCAGCGTCTTCCGCAGTGACGCTCAGGTCACAGGGCGCGATGAAGTGGTTAGTGCGCGCCCTCTGCCTGTACGGCAGTGCAGAAGACGCTGAAGATGGAGCGGCGCTGGAACGAGGAGGTGAATATTGAAAGTGCCGGGGGCCTGAGTGACGGAGAGGTGAGTATGTGATTTTTTTTTTTTTATCGCAGCAACAGCAAATGGGGCAAGTGTCTGAATGGAGCATCTTATAGGGCATAATCAACGTTTGTGCAGCACTATATGGGGCAAGTGTCTGTATGGAGCATCTTATGGGGCCATAATCAACATTTGTGCAGCATTATATGGGGCAAATGTGTCTATGGAGCATCTTATGGGGCCATTATTAACCTTCATGCAGGATTATATGGGGCATATTTTAATATGGAGCATCTTATGGGGCCATCATAAACTTTATGGAGCATTATATGGGGCTCCTGATTCAATATGGATATTCAAAAACACAACCTACTGATGTCTCAATTAATTTTACTTTTATTAATATCTATTTTTACTTTTGACATGCACCAGTAGCTGCTGCATGTCCCGCCCTAGGCTTATACTCGAGTCATTAAGTTTTCCCATTTTTAAGTTCCACCACTTAAAAAAGATGAGAAGCGTCTGTAATTTACATCATAGGTAGACCTCAACTATGGGAGACAAACTGAGAAAAAAAAATCCAGAAAATCACATTGTCTGTTTTTTTTATCTTTTTTTTGCATATTATGGTGGAAAATAAGTATTTGGTCAGAAACAAACAATCAAGATTTCTGGCTCTCACAGACCTGTAACTTCTTCTTTAAGAATCTCCTCTTTTCCTCCACTCATTACCTGTAGTAATGGCACCTGTTTAAACTTGTTATCAGTATAAAAAGACACCTGTGCACACCCTCAAACAGTCTGACTCCAAACTCCACTATGGTGAAGACCAAAGAGCTGTCAAAGGACACCAGAAACAAAATTGTAGCCCTGCACCAGGCTGGGAAGACTGAATCTGCAATAGCCAACCAGCTTGGAGTGAAGAAATCAACAGTGGGAGCAATAATTAGAAAATGGAAGACATACAAGACCACTGATAATCTCCCTCGATCTGGGGCTCCACGCAAAATCCCACCCCGTGGGGTCAGAATGATCACAAGAACGGTGAGCAAAAATCCCACAACCACATGGGGGGACCTAACTGCAGAGAGCTGGGACCAATGTAACAAGGCCTACCATAAGTAACACACTACGCCACCATGGACTCAGATCCTGCAGTGCCAGACGTGTCCCACTGCTTAAGCCAGTACACGTCCGGGCCCGTCTGAAGTTTGCTAGAGAGCATTTGGATGATCCAGAGGAGTTTTGGGAGAATGTCCTATGGTCTGATGAAACCAAACTGGAACTGTTTGGTAGAAACACAACTTGTCGTGTTTGGAGGAAAAAGAATACTGAGTTGCATCCATCAAACACCATACCTACTGTAAAGCATGGTGGTGGAAACATCATGCTTTGGGGCCGTTTCTGTGCAAAGGGGCCAGGACGACTGATCCGGGTACATGAAAGAATGAATGGGGCCATGTATCGTGAGATTTTGAGTGCAAACCTCCTTCCATCAGCAAGGGCATTGAAGATGAAACGTGGCTGGGTCTTTCAACATGACAATGATCCAAAGCACACCGCCAGGGCAACGAAGGAGTGGCTTCGTAAGAAGCATTTCAAGGTCCTGGAGTGGCCTAGCCAGTCTCCAGATCTCAACCCTATAGAAAACCTTTGGAGGGAGTTGAAAGTCCGTGTTGCCAAGCGAAAAGCCAAAAACATCACTGCTCTAGAGGAGATCTGCATGGAGGAATGGGCCAACATACCAACAACAGTGTGTGGCAACCTTGTGATGACTTACAGAAAACGTTTGACCTCTGTCATTGCCAACAAAGGATATATTACAAAGTATTGAGATGAAATTTTGTTTCTGACCAAATACTTATTTTCCACCATAATATGCAAATAAAATGTTAAAAAAACAGACAATGTGATTTTCTGGATTTTTTTTCTCAGTTTGTCTCCCATAGTTGAGGTCTACCTATGATGTAAATTACAGACGCCTCTCATCTTTTTAAGTGGTGGAACTTGCACTATTGCTGACTGACTAAATACCTAAAAACTTTTTTGCCCCACTGTATGTATATACACACACAGTTTTTTAAAGTCATTTTCTTGTGCAAACGTAGTAAAAAAATATCAGATTGATTATCACTAATTGCATTCACCCACACTATAAAACTGTGTCTATATCAGGAGGGGGTATAGCACGTTGACAGAAAAATTTTAAATTTTGGAGTTTCTATTTTTGCGCTTTTTGGGTATTTACTATACAGAATAAATAGTTTTAAATTTGATAGATTGGCCCCTAGTCCGTTAGTGGTGGATGACAGCTGTTTAACACTGCCAGAACCAACCTAGTGTGGAGCACTCCGTTACGACATAATAATAATAATTTTATTTATATAGCGCCAACATATTCCGCAGCGCTTTACAAATTATAGAGGGAACTTGTACAGACAATAGAAATTACAGCATAACAGAAATCACAGTTCAAAATAGATACCAAGAGGAATGAGGGCCCTGCTCGCAAGCTTACAATCTATAAGAAAAAACGGGTGACACGAGAGGTACATGGTAACAATTGCTTTAGTTATTCGGACCAGCCATAGTGTAAGGATCAGACGTTCATGTAAAGCTGCATGAACCAGTTAACTGCCTAAGTATGTAGCAGTATAGACACAGAGGGCTAATAACTGCATAAAGTGTATGAGAACATGATGCGAGGAACCCAATTATGTTTTTTTTATTTTTTATGGGCCACACAGGGATAGTTAGGGTAATGCGTTGAGGCGGTAGGCCAATCGGAACAAATGAGTTTTTAGGGCGCGCTTAAAACTGTGGGGATTGGGGATTAATCGTATTAACCTAGGTAGTGCATTCCAAAGAATCGGTGCAGCACGTGTAAAGTCTTGGAGACGGGAGTGGGAGGTTCTGATTATTGAGGATGCTAACCTGAGGTCATTAGCGGAGCGGAGGGCACGGGTAGGGTGGTAGACTGAGACCAGAGAGGAGATGTAGGGTGGTGCTGAGCCATGGAGAGCTTTGTGGATGAGGGTAGTAGTTTTGTACTGGATTCTTGAGTGGATGGGTAACCAGTGTAATGACTGGCATAAGGTAGAGGCATCAGTGTAACGGTTGGTGAGGAATATGATCCTGGCTGAGGAATATGATCCTGGCTGCAGCATTCAGGACAGATTGGATTGGGGAGAATTTGGTAAGAGGGAGGCTGATTAATAGAGAGTTACAATAGTCCCGACGAGAATGAATAAGTGAAACAGGTCTATTACACTCTAATATTAAAGGGAACCTGTCACCTGAATTTGGCGGGACTGGTTTTGGGTCATATGGGCGGAGTTTTCGGGTGTTTGATTCACCCTTTCCTTACCCGCTGGCTGCATGCTGGCTGCAATATTGGACTGAAGTTCATTCTCTGTCCTCCATAGTACACGCCTGCGCAAGGCAAGATTGTTTTGCGCAGGCGTGTACTATGGAGGACAGAGAATGAACGTCAATCCAATATTGCAGCCAGCATGCAGCCAGCGGGTAAGGAAAGGGTGAATCAAACACCCAAAAACTCCGCCCATATGACCCAAAACCAGTCCCGCCAAATTCAGGTGACAGAGTCCCTTTAACATTTTAATGTTTTTGAAGTGTCATCTAGTTACACAGGTCTTGTAGTACATTGTTGTGTATAATAAAAGTTGGTGCTCACTCAGTTTCATTATGCGTGGTGCCAATCAATCATTTTATTAGAAAAAAAAAAAAAGATGAATTTTACCTGTTCTGTTGGACCATGAGACGGAATAGCATCATGACTGACTGAGCTTTTCTTGACGTTAGTTCTGCCAGGAGGAGGTGGAATAACTCCTGAATAAGACGAGGAGTTATCACCGTCTGAACCGTGGGCGACCGAGTGTCTTGAATCTTGCTCGTTTTTCGACACCAGGAATCTCGGAAGAGGCAGATCCTTAACTGAAATAGGAAGAGAGTGATTTCCATTTGGCTTTTTGTTAATAGATAACGGCGTTAGTTTCTGGCTCATTGTGGCGGTTGTGTTTGCTGGAGTGGCAGGTGGACTCACCACAATTGGTTATCACATTAGATTCTCAAAACTTGAAATTACCGTGTCATTTTCACAGCATGAGATGAAAGCTTTCTGTCAGAAGCGATGGGCCGCAAGAGAGCTGCAGCTTGGGTCTGATTAGATTATCCCTATAATCAAATTCATTGTGGCTTCTACCTGTCTATGGCGGGGTTCACATAACATTTTTCCTGCGTTTTTTTTGGCAGTGAAATCCACCTCTCTAGTCAAAACTCTGCATTCAAGACATCCATTTACAGGATTTTTTCAGTTTTTTTTTTGCAACATTTTCTGGGTGTGGATTATATGCTTTGGCTACAGTCCATGTTTAACCCCTTTCTGACATTAGACGTACTATCCCGTCGAGGTGGTATGGGCCTGTGTGACCACCGACGGGATAGTACGTCTAACGCGATCAGCCGCGCTCACGTGGGGAGAGCGGCCGGGTGTCAGCTATCGCAGCTGACATCCGGCACTATCACGGACCGCTCCTGGCACATTAGCCCCCGGCACATTGCGATCAAAGATGATCACAGCGTTCCGGCGGCATATGGAGGCATCGCGCAGGGAGGGGGCTCCCTGCGTGCTTCTCTGAGCCCCTCGGAGCAAAGCGATGTGATCGCGTTGCTCCGAGGGTCTCCTACCTTCTCCTCCCTGCAGGCCCGGATCCAAAATGGCTGCGGGGGCCTTCCGGGTTCTGCAGGGAGGTGGCTTTCAAGCGCCTGCTCAGAGCAGGCTCCGGGAAGCCTCCCTGCACTGCCTGTCAGATCGCTGATCTGACACAGTGCATTGCAAAGTATAGTGTGCGCGCCGCCCTCTGCCTGAACAGTCAGTGCGGAGAGACGCTGGGACAGGACGCTGAGGAGTTGCAAGCAAGCGAGGTGAGTATGGCATTTTTTTTATTTTTTTTTTATTACAGCAGCAGCATTATATATACCGGTAGCAGTTTTATATGGCACATCTATGGGGCAATAATGAACGGTGCAGAGCACTATATGGCACAGCTTTATATGGAGCATCTATGGGACCATAATGAACGGTGCAGAGCACTATATGGCAGAGCTTTCTATGGCACATCTATGGGGCAATAATGAACGGTGCAGAGCACTATATGGCAGAGCTTTATATGGAGCATCTATGGGACCATAATGAACGGTGCAGAGCACTATATGGCAGAGCTTTCTATGGCACATCTATGGGGCAATAATGAACGGTGCAGAGCACTATATGGTAGAGCTTTCTATGGCACATCTATGGGGCCATAATGAACGGTGCAGAGCACTATATGGCAGAGCTTTCTATGGCACATCTATGGGGCCATAATGAACGGTACAGAGCACTATATGGCAGAGCTTTCTATGGCACATCTATGGGGCCATAATGAACGGTGCAGAGCACTATATGGCAGAGCTTTCTATGGCACATCTATGGGGCCATAATGAACGGTGCAGAGCACTATATGGCAGAGCTTTCTATGGCACATCTATGGGGCCATAATGAACGGTGCAGAGCACTATATGGCAGAGCTTTCTATGGCACATCTATGGGGCAATAATGAACGGTGCAGAGCACTATATGGCAGAGCTTTCTATGGCACATCTATGGGACCATAATGAACGGTGCAGAGCACTATATGGCAGAGCTTTCTATGGCACATCTATGGGGCAATAATGAACGGTGCAGAGCACTATATGGCAGAGCTTTCTATGGCACATCTATGGGACCATAATGAACGGTGCAGAGCACTATATGGCAGAGCTTTCTATGGCACATCTATGGGGCAATAATGAACAGTATGGAGCATTATATGTGGCACAGCTTTATACAGAGCATCTATGGGGCAATAATGAACGGTATGCAGCGTTATATGTGGCACAGCTTTATATGGAGCATCTGATGGGGCAATAATGAACGGTATGGAGCATCTATTTTTATTTTTAAATTCACCGGTAGCTGCTGCATTTCCTACCTACGCTTATGCTCGAGTCAATAAGTTTTCCCAGTTTTTTGTGGCAAAATTAAGGGGGGGGGGAGTTCCGCTCATACTCAAGTATATACGGTAGCTGGTTTTTGTTCATTCTGCCTCACAAAAATAGGAATAAAAAGCGATAAAAAAAAATGTCACGTGCCCGAAAATGTTACCAATAAAAACGTCAACTCGTCCCGCAAAAAACAAGACCTCAAAGGACTCTGGGGACCAAAATATGGAAAAATTATAGCTCTCAAAATGTGGAGACGCAAGTTTTTTGCAATACAAAAAGCGTCTTTTAGTGTGTGACGGCTGCCAATCATAAAAATCCACTAGAAAACCCGCTATAAAAGTAAATCAAACCCCCCTTCATTACCCCCTTAGTTGGGGGAAAAATAATAAAATTTTAAAAAATGTATTTATTTCCATTTTCCCATTAGGGGATGGGGCTAAAGTTAGGGTTTGGATTACATTTACAGTTGGGATTAGGGTTTTAGTTAGAATTGGGGGGTTTCCACTGTTTAGGCACATCAGGGGCTCTCCAAATGCGACATTGCGTCCGATCTCAATTCCAGCCAATTCTGCATTGAAAAAGGAAAACAGCGCTCCTGCCCTTCCGAGATCTCCTGTGTGCCCAAACAGTGGTTTATCCCCACATATGGGGTATCAGCGTACTCAGGACAAATTGAACAGCAGCTTTTGGGGTCCAATTTCTCCTGTTACCCTTGGGAAAATACAAAACCGAGGGCTAAAAAATAATTTTTGTGGAAAAAAATAATTTTTATTTTCACGGCTCTGCGTTATAAACTGTAGTGAAACACTTGAAGGTTCAAAGTTCTCACAACACATCTAGATAAGTTCCTTAGGGGGTCTACTTTCCGAAATGGTGTCACTTGTGGGGGGTTTCAATGTTTATGCACATCAGGGGCTCTCCAAAAGCAACATGGCGTCCCATCTCAATTCCAGTCAATTTTGCATTGAAAAGTCAAATGGCGCTCCTTCCCTTATGAGCACTGCCATGCGGCCAAACAGTGGTTTACCCCCACATATGGGGTATCAGCGTACTCAGGACAAATTGCTCAACAACTTTTGGGGTCCAATTTCTCCTGTTACCCTTGGTAAAATAAAACAAATTGGAGCTGAAGTAAATTTTTTGTGAAAAAAAGTTAAATGTTCATTTTTATTTAAACATTCCAAAAATTCCTGTGAAACACCTGAAGGGTTAATAAACTTCTTGAATGTGGTTTTGAGCATCTTGAGGGGTTCAGTTTTTAGAATGGTGTCACACTTGGGTATTTGCTGTCATATAGACCCCTCAAAGTGACTTCAAATGTGATGTGGTCACAAAAAATGGTGTTGTAAAAATGAGAAATCGCTGGTCAACTTTTAACCCTTATAACTCCCTAACAAAAAAAAAAAAAATGTTGCTTCCAAAGTTGTGCTGATGTAAAGTAGACATGTGGGAAATGTTACTTATTAAGTATTTTGTGTGACATATCTCTGTGATTTAAGGGCATAAAAATTCAAAGTTGGAAAATTGCGAAATATTCAACATTTTCGCCCAATTTCCGTTTTTTTTTTTGTTTTTGTTTTTTTACAAATAAACACAGGTAATAGCAAATAAATTTTACCACCATCATGAAGTACAATATGTCACAAGAAAACAATGTCACAATCATCAGGATCCGTTGAAGCATTCCAGAGTTATAACTTCATAAAGGGACAGTGGTCAGAATTGTAAAAATTGGCCTGGTCATTAACCCCTTTCTGACATGGGACGTACTATCCCGTCGAGGTGGGGTGGGCCCCCATGACCATGGACGGGATAGTACGTCCAGCGCGATCGGCGGCGCTCACGGGGGGAGCGCCGCCGATCGCGGCCAGGTGTCAGCTGTTTATCGCAGCTGACATCCGGCACTATGTGCCAGGAGCGGTCACGGACCGCCCCCGGCACATTAACCCCTGGCACACCGCGATCAAAGATGATCGCGATGTGCCGGCGGTATAGGGAAGCTTCCCGCAGGGAGGGGGCTCCCTGCGGGCTTCCCTGAGCCCCCCGCAGCAACGCGATGTGATCGCGTTGCTGCGAGGGTCTCACCTCCCTCCCTGCTTCCTCCAGCCCCGGATCCAAGATGGCCGCGGATCCGGGTCCTGCAGGGAGGGAGGTGACTTCACAGAGCCTGCTCAGAGCAGGCACTGTGAAGGCTGCAGCGCTGCATGTCAGATCAGTGATCTGACAGAGTGCTGTGCACACTGTCAGATCACTGATCTGTGATGTCCCCCCCTGGGACAATGTAAAAAAGTAAAAAAAAAAATTTCAAAATGTGTAAAAAAAAAATAAAAAAAAATATTCCTAAATAATGAAAAAAAATATATATATTATTCCCCTAAATACATTTCTTTATCTAAATAAAAAAACAAAAACAATAAAAGTACACATATTTAGTATTGCCGCGTCCGTAACGGCCCGACCTATAAAACTGGCCCACTAGTTAACCCCTTCAGTAAACACCGTAAGAAAAAAAAAAAAAAAAAACGAGGCAAAAAACAACGCTTTATTATCATACCGCCGAACAAAAAGTGGAATAACACGCGATCAAAAAGACAGATATAAATAACCATGGTACCGCTGAAAGCGTCATCTTGTCCCGCAAAAAACGAGCTGCCATACAGCATCATCAGCAAAAAAAAAAAAAAAAGTTAGTCCTGAGAATAAAGCGATGCAAAAATAATTATTTTTTCTATAAAATAGTTTTTATCGTATAAAAGCGCCAAAACATAAAAAAATGATATAAATGAGGTGTCGCTGTAATCGTACTGACCCGAAGAATAAAACTGATTTATCAATTTTACCAAACGCGGAACGGTATAAACGCCTCCCCCAAAAGAAATTCATGAATAGCTGGTTTTTGGTCATTCTGCCTCACAAAAATCGGAATAAAAAGCGATCAAAAAATGTAACGTGCCCGAAAATGTTACCAATAAAAACGTCAACTCGTCCCGCAAAAAACAAGACCTCACATGACTCTGTGAACCAAAATATGGAAAAATTATAGCTCTCAAAATGTGGTAACGCAAAAAATATTTTTTGCAATAATTAGCGTCTTTCAGTGTGTGACGGCTGCCAATCATAAAAATCCGCTAAAAAACCCACTATAAAAGTAAATCAAACCCCCCTTCATCACCCCCTTAGTTAGGGAAAAATTAAAAAAATGTATTTATTTCCATTTTTCCATTAGGGCTAGGGTTAGGGCTAGGGTTAGGGTTTGGGCTAGGGTTAGGGCTAGGGTTAAGGCTACAGTTAGGGTTGGGGCTAAAGTTAGGGTTGGGGCTAGGGTTAGGGTTAAGGCTACAGTTAGGGTTGGGGCTAAAGTTACGGTTAGGGTTTAGATTACATTTACAGTTGGGAATAGGGTTGGGATTAGGGTTAGGTGTGTGTCAGGGTTAGAGGTGTGGTTAGGGTTACTGTTGGGATTAGGGTTTCAGTTATAATTGGGGGGTTTCCACTGTTTAGGCACATCAGGGGCTCTCCAAACGCGACATGGCGTCCGATCTCAATTCCAGCCAATTCTGCGTTGAAAAAGTAAAACAGTGCTCCTTCCCTTCCGAGCTCTCCCATGTGCCCAAACAGGGGTTTACCCCAACATATGGGGTATCAGCATACTCAGGACAAATTGGACAACAACTTTTGGGGTCCAATTTCTCCTGTTACCCTTGGGAAAATACAAAACTGGGGGCTAAAAAATAATTTTTGTGGGAAAAAAAAAGATTTTTTATTTTCACGGCTCTGCGTTATAAACTGTAGTGAAACACTTGGGGGTTCAAAGTTCTCACAACACATCTAGATAAGTTCCATGGGGGTCTAATTTCCAATATGGGGTCACTTGTGGGGGATTTCTACTGTTTAGGTACATTAGGGGTTCTGCAAACGCAATGTGACGCCTGCAGACCATTCCATCTAAGTCTGCATTCCAAATGGCACTCCTTCCCTTCCGAGCCCTCCCATGCGCCCAAACGGTGGTTCCCCCCAACATATGGGGTATCAGCGTACTCAGGACAAATTGGACAACAACTTTTGGGGTCCAATTTCTCCTGTTACCCTCGGGAAAATACAAAACTGGGGGCTAAAAAAATAATTTTTGTGGGAAAAAATTTTTGTTTTATTTTTACGGCTCTGCATTATAAACTTCTGTGAAGCACTTGGTGGGTCAAAGTGCTCACCACACCTCTAGATAAGTTACTTAAGGGGTCTACTTTCCAAAATGGTGTCACTTGTGGGGGGGTTTCAATGTTTAGGCACATCAGGGGCTCTCCAAACGAAACATGGCGTCCCATCTCAATTCCAGTCAATTTTGCATTGAAAAGTCAAATGGCGCTCCTTCGCTTCCGAGCTCTGCCATGCGCCCAAACAGTGGTTTACCCCCACATGTGGGGTATTGTCGTGCTCAGGACAAATTGTACAACAATGTTTGGGGTCTATTTTCTCCTGTTACCCTTGGTAAAATTAAACAAATTGGAGCTGAATTAAATATTTTGTGAAAAAAAGTTAAATGTTCATTTTTATTTAAACATTCAAAAAATTCCTGTGAAGCACCAGAAGGGTTAATAAACTTCTTGAATATGGTTTTGAGCACCTTGAGGGGTGTAGTTTTTAGAATGGTGTCACACTTGGGTATTTTCTATCATATAAACCCCTCAAAATGACTTCAAATGAGATGTGGTCCCTAAAAAAAAAAAAATGGTGTTGTAGAAATGAGAAATTGCTGGTCAACTTTTAACCCTTATAACTCCCTAACAAAAAAAAATTTTGGTTCCAAAATTGTGCTGATGTAAAGTAGACATGTGGGAAATGTTACTTATTAAGTATTTTGTGTGACATATCTCTGTGATTTAATTGCATAAAAATTCAAAGTTGGAAAATTGCGAAATTTTCATAATTTTCGCCAAATTTCCGTTTTTTTCACAAATAAACGCAGGTACTATCAAAGAATTTTTACCATTGTCATGAAGTACAATATGTCACGAGAAAACAATGTCAGAATCACTGGGATCCGTTGAAGCGTTCCAGAGTTATAACCTCACAAAGGGACAGTGGTCAGAATTGTAAAAATTGGCCCGGTCATTAACGTGCAAACCACCCTTGGGGGTAAAGGGGTTAACGTGCAAACCACCCTTGGGGGTAAAGGGGGTTAATAATGTTTTATTCACCCAAAACAGAACAAAAACAGTTTATTTTTTCATTGTTATCATTGCTTATTATGGGTGAAAGAATGCTGCAAAAAAAAAAAAAAAGCTGAAAGAATTGATATGCTGAAGATTTCAGAAACGCTGCAGATCTCAAATTCAGTCAGGAAACAGGCGTCTGCATGTAACAAGCGCGATTTATGAAATCTCAGAACTTCTGCAGGTACTGTAAAAAGCAGTTTTAACTCGCAATTAAAAAAAGCGGATAAAAACCGCTGCATGTGAACGTAGCCTACTGCAGCTGGGAGTGGTTGCCACCTGTATTCGGTAACTCTGCTAAACAGGGAGAACAGAACTGAAGGATTTACTTTACTTGCATTCACTACTAATAATGGGTCTAGCACAGATTGAGTTAACTCCTTCGTGACTGGGCCAAATTTCTGAAATCTGACCAGTATCCCTTTATGTGGTAATAACTCTGGAACGCTTAAACAAATCCCAGTGCTTTGGAGATTGGTTTTTTTTTCTGAATTAGCCATATTAGGGCTTGTTTTAGTGGGACGGTTTGGAGTATTCGTTTATACCATTTTTTTTTATTTTATTTTTTTTACACACGACTTTTTGATCACTTTTTTATGAGTCAGTATGATGAAAAAAGTGACATTTTGGCCATTTTTAAATTTTTTTTTTATGGCATTCACCATAAGGAATAAATAACGAGCCAGTTTTGTAGAGCGGATCATTCCAGAT
The DNA here is from genome assembly GCF_032444005.1 of Ranitomeya imitator. NCBI lineage: Eukaryota > Metazoa > Chordata > Amphibia > Anura > Dendrobatidae > Ranitomeya > Ranitomeya imitator. The sequence continues at coordinate 228,767,489 of NC_091286.1, read as the reverse complement.
GCAGCGATACCAATTGTGTAATTTTTTTGTTGATTTTTGTTTTATCGCAAATGCTGTGTTTTGTGTGAGGAAACGGCTTTTCATGATGTGCTTTTTTGTGTGTTTTTTTGTTTACACTTTGTCCTATAATAAATATATATATATATTTTTTCTTACTTTGATCACTGGTAGCTGGATCTCACAGGCCACTGTATCCTGGGGTCATCACATGACCTCAGGGTACCAAGACAATCATCGGGACCCGTGATTCTCATTGAGGGGGTCCAATGGTAAGCAAGGTGGTCTTGTGACCCTCTTGCAACCAGTTAAATACAGCTGTTGCGATTTTACAGCGGTATTTAAGTGGTTAATCGGTCTCAAAACCAGCTGGGGCGGATACAGCAGGGTGTCAGATGTCATGTACAGCTGACAAAATTGTGCAGCTAGGTGGCAACATTCTCTTATTCCTCACTGTTAAAGGGAAGGTGCCACCAGTTTTCTTGTATTTTGTTTTTTTGTGAAATTAAGCTTAAAATAGTAATTAAAATGTATTAATGCAATGTTTGCACTGTTTGCAAACATTTCTATATGAAAAATATTATATATTTTTCTACAAATATACATATTTACCACTAGGGGGAGCATTTTCCGTTTTAGACCTCAAGCAGCTATAGTAAGATTTAGCAGCTCTGCCCCAGGGATATTAGACCACCCAAAAGGGGAGGGAAATGGTGATGTCAGCAGTTACTGCTCCAACAGTAAGAATGAAGAGCAGCATCACAGGGCAGCACCATTTTGTGTGTGACTGCCCTGTGACCTGCTATCACCAGCAGTTACTGCATCAGAGTGACAGCTCGTATATGTGACAGCTCGTATATATATATATGCAGCATGCATGTAGCACGCATGTAGCACGTATGTATGTAGCATGCATGTAGCATGCATGTATGTAGCACGTATGTATGGAGTATATATGGAGTATGTATGGAGTATTTTTTTTTTTCATTCAGCACATTAGCCGGATGATGGGACTATTACTGTCCCATAATTGGCTAATGTGTCAATTACTGTCATTGTAGCAGGCAGCGTCCGATGGGACTTGTAGTCCCATCGGACGATGCTTGCACACACGCACAGAGACCCCCCCACGCCGCACAGAGAGGGAGAGCGACACAGGGGGAGAGTGCAGTTTACCGGAGATCACTGGGATTGTGGGGAGACAGAGCAGAGGGAAGCACACAGGGCAGAGTGTGAGAGCAGAGGATGTGTGCCCAGAACCTGCAGTGCCTGGAGTACAGAGGAGCAGTCAGTGCTTCTGTCCTGCGATAGAGAGTAAGTGGAGCTCAACAAATAGCACAGGGCTATAATAAAATGGCAGCTAGTCACACCTACAGCAGTGAGTTGTGCAGCCCACAGAGGCGTGCCCAGCTCACTGCTAATGCTGCTGCAATGTTACAGATAGGAGATAATAGACCGGCTCGGACCCTATGTCCATGGGGTGCCGTAATCTGACACTGATAGTGACGTGCTACTGCTGCAAAACCAAGATGTCAGCCCCCAGTTCCTTCTTTTTACTCATATAACACACGGAATCTGTTTTACATGCATTCAAATCTGGGTTATAACAGCATGTTATGCTACATTACATTGATTAATTAATGATCTACAAACGCGGTACCTTCCCTTTAAAAAGCTGTGCTGAGTAATAAGGTCCCTTAATGACTGCCGTTAAAAGGTGTATTGGCTGTCATTAAAGGGTTAAACATGATGCCAAATGCGTTTGCTTTTTTTTAATAAAGGTGGAAAAGGACGGCTGTTTTGAGTTATACGTTTTAGGGTTATATTTTTTTTAAAACAAAATATGAAATTATGACCCTGCACTTAGGAAGAGGTATTGGGATTATCCAAGTGCTTCCTCTGATAGGGATTGTAGAGTAAAAATACGTAAAGGAACCACTCACCTACAGCAATAGTGTGCACAGAATAGGTTAGCAGCCTTGTGGTGCCTTCATGCGAAAATAAAATTAGGCATGTATATTTACTGAAAAAGTCAGGCTTTAGAGCATACACAGAAAGCTAGAGTTCCAATGCAGGTGGATATATTCTCCTACATGTAAATTCAAGAGGTGTTCATTTTCCAGCGCTTTTCCTTTTACTTTACATATCTTAAAAGTTTATTAACCCTTCAGGTGTTTCACAGGAATTTTTGGAATGTTTAAATAAAAATGAACATTTAACTTTTTTTTCACAAAAAAATTTACTTCAGCTCTAATTTGTTTTATTTTACCAAGGGTAACAGGAGAAATTGGACCCCAAAAGTTGTTGAGCAATTTGTCCTGAGTACGCCGATACCCCATATGTGGGGGTAAACCACTGTTTGGGCGCATGGCAGTGCTCGTAAGGGAAGGAGCGCCATTTGACTTTTCAATGCAAAATTGACAGGAATTGAGATGGGATGCCACGTCTCAAAATGGCGCTGGCGGCGCCTGCACAGTAGCGTCCATCGGCAATCCGATCGACGTTACTGCCCAGGCGCCATTTTGCTAGAGCAAAAAAAAAAAAAAAAAAAAAGATTTGTCTCCTCAAAGATGGTGCCTGCGCAGTAGCATCTATTCTATCGGATAAAAAGATTCAGCACAAATTTAGATCACTAAATAAAATAATTTAATGATTATAGATGCTGCAGCAAATGTGATTTTTTTTTCAATACATATTATATTCAGTATGTAAAATAGGGGGCATAAAAAAAGTTTGCATTGCTGCATCTATTCAAAGACTAGACTATCAAAATTAATTACCGTATGTACTTGAGTATGAGCCGACCCCCCTAATTTTGCCACAAAAAACTGGGAAACCTTAATGACTCGAGTATAAGCCTAGGGTGGGAAATGCAGTAGCTACCGGTAAATGTCAAAAGTAAAAATAGATACCAATAAAAGTAAAATTAATTGAGACATCAGTAGGTTAAGGGTTTTTGAATATCCATATTGAATCAGGAGCCCCATATAATGCTCCATAAAGTTTAATGGCCCCATAAGATGCTCCATATTAAAATATGCCCCATATAATCCTGCATAAAGGTTAATAATGGCCCCATAAGATGCTCCATAGAAACATTTGCCCCATATAGTGCTGCACAAACGTTATTGCCCCATAAGATACTCCATACAGACACTTGCCCCATTTGCTGTTGCTGCGATAAAAAAAAAAAAAAAAAAAAATCACATACTCAGCTCTCAGTCCCTCAGGTCCCCGGCACTTTCAATGGTCACCTGCTCCTCGTTCCGGCACCACTCCATCTTCAGCGTCTTCTGGACTGACGTTCAGGCAGAGGGCACGCACTAACCACATCATCGCGCCGTCTGTCCTGAGCGTCACTGCAGAAGACACTGAAGACAGAGCGGCGGCTGGAACGGGCAACAGGTGAATATCGCGCAGCGCTCCCCGCAGGGCCGGCTCCAGGTTTTCGAGGGCCCCGGGCGAAAGAGTCTCAGTGGGCCCCCCCCCTTTAACACATACCCCGATTTATGATGCACAGATACGGCAGAGAAATGTATAGAACAATGCCAGATTTCAGTTCTTACATGAGTGACAGCTATTGTAGATTCTGCAGTGTATATATACAGGAGGAAAGGTGCTGTGCAGTGTATATATACAGGAGAGGTGCTGTGCAGTGTATATATACAGGAGAGGTGCTGTACAGTGTATATATACAGGAGAGGTGCTTTTCTGTTTTGAGTTTTTCTATGAAACAAAGACTTTTCTACATAAACAACGTTGTTTGGTTTTGCGGTCCCAACAGATCTGTGCTACAAAGTAACAGGCGGCTCGGGCATTAATGAGGGACCTGATGCTGAATCCTTTCCACAAACCCTAATGACCCAATTAGCGCCCCGTCATTAGAAGCTCATTAAACGCCTCCCTGTCCTCAGCAGTCATGTACAGTATGGGGGGATCCTGCAGCCCACCCCCTGACTGCTCCATACCATACACTGCCCTCTGTCGCGCTCACTATTACCCTGTGCATTTCTCCGTCATCGTTACCCCATGTTACACTTGTCACCCCCCCCCCCACTACAGAGTAGCAGGGCAGCCAATGTCACCCCCTCCCGGACCCTAATGGCAGCAGGAAATGTCTGCTCCTCTATTGGGTTGGAACCTGATTTAATCAAGGAATAATGTGGATTTGTTGCCGGTGGCCGCAGGGGAAGGGTTAAGTGATGCCATGTCCGTGGTGGGAGCAGTGGCAGCTGCTGGGACCTGGACAGAGACAACCAATGTTGCTGTGACTGCACAGTGTGACCTGGAGGAGAGAAGCTGAGACTCCAGAGCAGAAATCACCCACATGCCAGCACTGGGCAGAGTCCCTCCAGTCACCAGCCAGGGGCCACGGGGCCCCAATGTACAGCCCACAGCTCAGTTTTATCCATGGCAGCAGCTCCCCTTCCTCCTGGCATCTGGTTAACCCCATTTATGCGGGTCGGATTGTTATCTTTAAGGTTTAGCAATAACCTTCATACAGATGGGAAGGGGTTAAGCTTCTTCCTACCCCACTGGTGCAGGTTTGGTGCAGCATGCATGTATTCTGGGTGAGCTGGGCGGCTACAGGCTGCACCCCACCAGCTGCTCCTCCAGACATCACCCACATTTTTAGGCAGCGGAGACAGACAGCAGCAGACTGAGCCACAACTGCAACCACTGCTGGATACCTTTGCACTCACTGGGGCACTAGTAGGACGGAGCTCCTCGGAATCTGCCTGATAAACTTCAGCACTGTCTGCAGCCACCCAGGGGGGAGAGCAGAGAACGTGCTCTCTCCGCCCACAAACAGTCACACTGGCTGCCTCTCCGTCCACAAACAGTCACACTGGCTGCCTTCTGTTAACCCCTATGTGTGCCTGCCTGGCTGCACTGACTGAGTGAGAAGATGCTTGTGTCAGAGCTGGCACATAGGGGTTAAGAGAACGCAGCCAGCAGTGACTTTGTGGGGGGAGAGAGCATGTTATCTCCTGCTCTGCTCTCCCAGCTGTATCTATGACAGCATGAGTGGGCCCCCCCCCTCTCCCCAGGGCCCCGGCATTTGCCCGGTGTGCCGGGTGCTGACGCCGGCCCTGGCTCCCCGTATACTCACCTGCTCCTGGCGCGGTGCAGTCCCTGATTTCCTGGTGCCACAGCTTCTTCCTCTACTGAGTGGTCACCGTTACCGCTCATTACAGTAATGATATGCGGCTCCACCCCATGGGAGGTGGAGCCGCATATTCATTACTGTAATGAGCGGTACCATGTGACCACTCAGTACAGGAAGAAGCTGCCAGCGCCAGGGAAAAGACGTACAGGGACAGCGCCAGGAGCAGGTGAGTATTATTAGACAGCCCCCGCTCCCCCTCCCCTGCCGACCCCTGTGTATGACTCAAGTATAAGCCAAGAGGGAGACTTTCAGCCCCCAAAAATGGGCTGAAAACCTGGGCTTATACTCTAGTATATACGGTAACCGTCATAAAGAGGGGGGGGAAAAAAACAGAATTCGGATTTTTTTTATCAACATACCTCTTTAAAAATGTAATACACCACACCACCAAGATATACTAGGTTGCAACCACTAAAGCCATCAAATCATCATAGGGGAGAAAAAAAAAATTGGGAGGTTTTTTTTTTTACAAAACTTTTTCACAACTAAAAAAAAAAATGTGTGTGGACGTAAAAATAAAAAGGGTATGGCCCTTTACAGAAGGGTAGGGAAAAATGTGTAAAGGAAACTGGTTTGGGAAACATGGGGATAATTCAGCCATTGACTGACTTAATACATTTGCCCTCAATCTTTGTTTTGGCTCTAAAATAATTATCCGCACACCAAATGTAAATTAAAATGTTACACATTCTGCATTTCTGATGGAACCTGTCGTATCACATGGCAGAAACTTTTGAGGAGCCACTTACCAGTGTTTAAGCTTTCGACTCGCAGCGGTAAGCCAGACTGTGCCACAGCTACAAGCTTCAGGGCAATGTAGAACTGGCTTCTTCCAAAGTAGCCAAGCCTCGTTGCTCCACATAGCTCCATGATCTGAAAAATATTGGCAAGAAGAGGAGGAGTGTAACTATAAACTAGATACAAATTAAGGTAGGACATAAATCAGACCTAAAGCAGAGGACAGCAGGTCAAGCGCTAAAGTCCCAGGAGCCATCGGATGCGCGATACTGTATCGGTAACACTAAGCCAACATCCTATGTGGGCTCCCATGTCTCCTACTGAATGTAAAGATTGGGACCGAAGTTCAAAATGGCCTCATGCTTCTATCTATGGTAACAAGATAGGTCAGGTTGACATATTTAACCAGGATCTACATTATTCTACAAGGTATTTGTTCGGAGGGGGAAAGCCCAAATCTTAGCTTCCTATTCACAACAGACCTGTAAAGTTTTGACTTCTCGTCATGACTCACACCAACACAATTGAACTATTCTACCAGTGATGAAAGCTATTCTCTAATAAACAAGCAACCTGGCAGGTTCTTCTAGCATTGCTTGTGAGATCACACCCAAGAATAAAAAGCTGAACTAATTCTTCCCTTATGAGTAGGTTTAACATGGACATGAGGCCTTTATGGCCATCCAGCACCTAGGTGTTGGCTAGCTACATGCATGGAACAAGAATATCTTCTGAAACACACATAGGATCAAAGGAAAAACATTGGGCCCATTCATCAAAGCTTGTACGACACTATTCTGGCGTGAAAAGCTATGTTGTGTTGTATCATTTGGTCACAACGCGGGGCGACGCTAAAATTTTGCGACTTTTGGAGTTCTCACCCAGGGCACAGCTGGGGCCGGACGGGGGCCACTTGTCAAATTCATGATGACCTGTGGTGTACACAACGCCTCAAATCTTTCTCCGGCAGGGACTGGAGTAGGATTTGTGGCCAGGCACGCCAAGGTGTACACCACTCGACAAATGCTTCCAATTCACGAAGAGGCATACCTTCTAATTAATGCCAGCATGAACGCCAGTCTTCATGAATTGGATCCATGAATCTGCACACACAGACAAAAATGAGCAAGTCTCATTGAAAATATGGAAGAATCATACATTTTGCAATTTATTGAATTCAGTCAGTCCATGTAAAAAATAAAGATATGGTCATTTGAACAGCTCCATTGAATGACACTGGTCTGAGTGCAGTCTGTTTTCTCAGCACCTGGGTCGTGTGAATGTAGCCTTACTCTGCCGGATGGAGCAATGTTTTTCTACTATCACACATGTCGTTGCCATTTGCTGTGGACTATTTAAGGAAGAGGCCCATTTAGGAACGGGAAGGCATCTATACCCGAAACCGGCCCATCTAATAAGCTTATCCGCCTGTGCACCTATACTTGGGCCTTTTGTCTCAGGACTTTACATATAAGCGTCCGTTAATCTTTAGGTCTGAGCAATTTCACTTCTTGAAGAATTGGATTTGTACAAAATAATACAAGTTTATTTATGCCAGAAAGCCAAAACTAAAGAAGCACTGACTTGTTACTGCTATGTACAATGGCATGTGAACGTATTCATCTCTTGGCTTTTTACCTATATTGTTACATTACAACCTGTGTTTATTTTTGTAATGCATCAGCACTAAATAGTCTAAGTTGGTGAAGTGAGAAAAATATAGGCATAAATTAAATAGATCAGATCAAATAACTAAAAAATTGCTGTGTGCATATGTATTCACCCCATTTGCTATGAAGGCTCTAAAAAATTCTGGTGCAAGCAAATGCTTTCATAAGTCACATGCTTAGTGACAGGAAGCCACCTGTGAGCAATCTGAATGTCACATGGTCTGTCAGTATACACACCTTTTCTGAAAGGCCACAGAGGCTGCAACACCATTAACCAAGAGGCACCACTGACCAAACACCACCATGAAGACCAAGGAGATCTCCAAACAAGCCAGGGACAAAGTTGTTGAGAAGTACAAGTCAGGGTTGGGTTATAAAAAGATATCCCAATCTCGGACGATCTCCCAAAGCATCATCAAATCCATCATCATCAAATGGAGGCTCTACAAAGTACTGACTTTAGGGGAATGAAGAGTTATGGACACTGAAGTTTTTAGTTAGTTTTTCCCCATTTGTTGTTTGCTTTACAATAAAAAGAAAACCAAATGTTCACATTTGTAGACATGTTCTTTACATGAACTGATGCAAACCCTCAAAAAAAGTGAAATTCCAGGTTGTGAGGCAGAAAAAAAAAAAAGCGAAAAATGCCAATGGGGCGAATACCTTCGATATATATAGACACACAGATTACAATCTCTTACAAGCTAGCGCTGTTATAATTTGGAGACAACATATGATCTTCGTGACATCTTTTATAGTGCATAGAGAACCTGGCAGTCACCAGCCTACTGCTCACATACCAGCTGAGAGTGGGTGCCGACACCTACCTGACCACAGCCATTACTCCGGCACCCGACTAAAACCCGCACGCTGAGTGCAACCAAGTGTTCACATGTTACAAATGAAATGTGGGAATAAGTCACTGGTAAAACCTCTGAACTCTCGAGAACAATGGGATCCTATGGATAAATAATAAAGTTGTAATCACGGGACAATCCCTTTAAGAAGTGTAAATGAGAGTGACATGTTGTGAGTAAGATACGGCGGATGGGTCAGGCCAGTTTCCTGGTTTCTGTATCTATTTTCCCTGCTTATCTGAGCTTTTGGGCAAAAAAAAAAAAAAAAATAGCATGCTGCAGCCAAGATGTAACAGACCAACTTGTAGCTAGGGAAAAACATAAGCAATGTTTTTTCTTTAAGGGTATGTGCACATGTAGAATGGTCCACTGCGGATTTTTCTGTAGTGGATTTGATAAATCTGCAGGGCAAAAACGCTGCTTTTTTTGCTGCAGATTTATCGCGGTTTATCTGCGTTTTTCACTGCAGTTTTACAACTGCGGTTTTCTATTGGAGCAGGTGTAAAACCGCTGCGGAATCCGCAGAAAGAAGTGACATGCTGCGGAATGTAAACCTATGCATTTCCATACGTTTTTTTCTGCAGCATGTGCACAGCGTTTGTTTCCCATAGGTTTACATTGTAATATAAACTCATGGGAAACTGCTGCGGATCCGCAGCGTTTTCCGCATCGTGTGCACATAGCCTTATACATTTTTAGATTGACTTTAAAAGAGATTTTCCTTTTTTCTTTTTAAAGATGCCAAAATGATTGTTGAATAGTGAGGCTACGTGCACACGATGCGGATTTTGCTGCGGGTCTGCAGCAGTTTCCCATGAGTTTACAGTACAATGAAAACTTATGGGAAACCAAAAACGCTGTGCCCATGCTGCGGAAAAAGCGTGCGGAAACGCAGCGGATTATTTTCCGCAGCATGTCAATTCTTTGTGCGGAATCCGCAGCGGTTTTACAACTGTTCCAATAGAAAACTGCAGATGGAAAACCGCAGCAGAATCCGCATTAAAAACCGCAGCGGTTTTGCACTGCGGATTTATCAAATCCGCTGCGGAAAAATCCGCAGATTTTTCTACGTGTGCACATAGCCTTAGATAACCATTTGCATTGCAGTGGGTGAAGGGGCCGCCATCCTCCTCTGATCCATAGACAGAAGGGGGCCGCTTGGTCGTTATAATTAAAATGCCTCTACTCATATTGTTATTCTATATCTTGATCTATGGGAAGAGTAGACCGGTAAAGCCCTCATATACAAAACGTGATTGTCATGTTATATTGTGGCTTAAAAAACCTGCACATTCTCAACCGGGTCCATCCCGGACTGATACACCAACTTCTCATCCACTTTACTGCTATGGTAATACGCCTTTATCAGTCCCGTGGGCACACCTGGCATCTGATCCATGCTGCCCGATCTGTGGGCCGCAGGTATCAGGCACTGGCTGTATGATCTCAGCCTGGCATGTCCGATTCTGAAATGCTGCGGAATTTCAAAGAACAACTTTAATAAGTCTCTGCCTACATGAGTGTACAGGGAGAAGCCACGGCCTGCCCAACTAGTCTACAGCGTGGTCTCAGTCCCTGGCGGCTTTTAAAAGGGGCTGTCCACTACTAGGACAACCACATGATCAAAATGTGTGGCCCAGACTTCGCCTTCATGCTGGATTTGGCCAAAGGCGGGGACAGTGATGCCAGCTCTGATTGGGCGCCAGTGTCATGTGTCACAACAGCAGCACAAGAGCCCCGGGGAGAGCGCGTGCAGACACTGTGGGAACGGCACTGGTACAGGAGGTGAGTATAGGCCAAGTGAGTGGTATGAGAATCTGCCCAAGTAGTGGACAACTCTTTAAAGTATGTCTTTCTGTGAAAAGCTGCAAGGTTTATATACCTGCCCCCTGACGAAGCCGACGCAAAACGCGCGTTGGGGCTGCGGCGGTGACCCCTGTAGACCGTAGACCGACTGTATGGGTAAGAGCCACTAAACCGGTTTAAGTATGATATAGGCCGTTTTTTTGATTAGCGGCACCCCACTTGGGGTATTAGCAGTGTACGAGGGTTTACCGTTGCTTTGATTTTTTCAGTGCTATCCTAAGTCTCCCTTATTGTATGTTCTGTATATGTTATGACTTTGTGGTTTTAAATATTGTTAAATAAAAACATTTTTACATTTCTAAATATGGGACGTGTACTCCATGTGTTTCTTCTTGGGTTTTCTAAAGGTTTATATACAGTGGGGCAAAAAAGTATTTAGTCAGTCAGCAATAGTGCAAGTTCCACCACTTAAAAAGATGAGAGGCGTCTGTAATTTACATCATAGGTAGACCTCAACTATGGGAGACAAACTGAGGAAAAAAAAAATCCAGAAAATCACATTGTCTGTTTTTTTAACATTTTATTTGCATATTATGGTGGAAAATAAGTATTTGGTCAGAAACAAAATTTCATCTCAATACTTTGTAATATATCCTTTGTTGGCAATGACAGAGGTCAAACGTTTTCTGTAAGTCTTCACAAGGTTGCCACACACTGTTGTTGGTATGTTGGCCCATTCCTCCATGCAGATCTCCTCTAGAGCAGTGATGTTTTTGGCTTTTCGCTTGGCAACACGGACTTTCAACTCCCTCCAAAGGTTTTCTATAGGGTTGAGATCTGGAGACTGGCTAGGCCACTCCAGGACCTTGAAATGCTTCTTACGAAGCCACTCCTTTGTTGCCCTGGCGGTGTGCTTTGGATCATTGTCATGTTGAAAGACCCAGCCACGTTTCATCTTCAATGCCCTTGCTGATGGAAGGAGGTTTGCACTCAAAATCTCACGATACATGGCCCCATTCATTCTTTCATGTACCCGGATCAGTCGTCCTGGCCCCTTTGCAGAGAAACAGCCCCAAAGCATGATGTTTCCACCACCATGGTTTACAGTAGGTATGGTGTTTGATGGATGCAACTCAGTATTCTTTTTCCTCCAAACACGACAAGTTGTGTTTCTACCAAACAGTTCCAGTTTGGTTTCATCAGACCATAGGACATTCTCCCAAAACTCCTCTGGATCATCCAAATGCTCTCTGGCAAACTTTAGACGGGCCCGGACATGTACTGGCTTAAGCAGTGGAACACGTCTGGCACTGCAGGATCTGAGTCCATGGTGGCGTAGTGTGTTACTTATGGTAGGCCTTGTTACATTGGTCCCAGCTCTCTGCAGTTCATTCACTAGGTCCCCCCGCGTGGTTCTGGGATTTTTGCTCACCGTTCTTGTGATCATTCTGACCCCACGGGGTGGGATTTTGCGTGGAGCCCCAGATCGAGGGAGATTATCAGTGGTCTTGTATGTCTTCCATTTTCTAATTATTGCTCCCACTGTTGATTTCTTCACTCCAAGCTGGTTGGCTATTGCAGATTCAGTCTTCCCAGCCTGGTGCAGGGCTACAATTTTGTTTCTGGTGTCCTTTGACAGCTCTTTGGTCTTCACCATAGTGGAGTTTGGAGTCAGACTGTTTGAGGGTGTGCACAGGTGTCTTTTTATACTGATAACAAGTTTAAACAGGTGCCATTACTACAGGTAATGAGTGGAGGAAAGAGGAGACTCTTAAAGAAGAAGTTACAGGTCTGTGAGAGCCAGAAATCTTGATTGTTTGTTTCTGACCAAATACTTATTTTCCACCATAATGTGCAAATAAAATGTTAAAATGTTAAAAAAACAGACAATGTGATTTTCTGGATTTTTTTTTCTCAGTTTGTCTCCCATAGTTGAGGTCTACCTATGATGTAAATTACAGACGCCTCTCATCTTTTTAAGTGGTGGAACTTGCACTATTGCTGACTGACTAAATACTTTTTTGCCCCACTGTACCTGCCTGAGACGTACAGCTAGTCCTGTAGATTGGGCCGCATGTAGCAGCTCCCAGGTTCCCTTTAAATCCAATTCAGTACTCTGTAAATCCATTCTACATCAAGCAGGAAAAAAGGCGAAACACCCCCCTCCCTAAAAAGGTGAAACGCAAGTCAGATTTTTCTTCTTGTGCAGAAGATCACACAAAACAACGGATTTGCAACAACAAGCCTGACCCAATTTTTCATTCGTCTATTTCTAACATCTGTGTGTCTTTCTTATGAAGCAGCAGAACTACTGCAGGTTTCCCTGGGCTCCTCTTACCACTGTGGTGCCAATTTTGGCTAGCTAAGCTCACCGTGGGAACGTGGCCTTTGTTGAGTTTTTGCCACTGTAGAATTTCTGCACCTATTTAACCTCTTAGTGACGGAGCCAAATTTTTTTCTATCTGACCAGCGTCACTTTATGTAGTAATAACTCTGCAACGCTTCAACAAATTCCAGTGATTTTGAGACTGTTTTTTTCGGGACACATTATACTTTATGATAGTGGTAAATTTAGGTCAATAAACACAAAACTTATTTATAAAAAAATATCAGAAATTTGAGAAAAATGTAAAAAAAAATTTAGCAATTTTCAAACTATGAATGATTATCCCTTTAATCCAGATGGTCATACAACAGCAAAATATTAATAAACAACATTTCCCACATGTCTGCTTTACATCAGCACCATTTGTAAAATGTTGTTTTATTTTATTAGCATTTTAGGAGGTTTAAAAATGTAGCAGTCATTTTTCATATTTTCAAGGAAATTTACAAATTTTTTTTTTTTTTTTTAAGGACCTATCCATGTTTAAAGTGCCTTTAGGGGTCCCATATATCAGGAAACCCCCAAACGTGATACCATTTTAAAAACAGCACCTCCTGACATATTGAAAATGGCTGTCAGGTAGTTTATTAACCCTTCAGGTGCTTTACAGGAATTAATGCAAGTGGCATGACAGAAATGAAAAAGTGTATTTTTACCAACTAAGTGCCTCTAACTTCTAAACATATTACTACAGCTGACAGACTCCACTATTTGGTCGTGAAGTGCCATGGCAAACATCAGGACTAGGGTTGAGCGACCTTGACTTTTTTAGTGTCGAGTCGCGAAACCCGACTATCTCAAAAGTCGAGTGAAATCGGCCGATTATGGCAAAAAGTCGAGGATCGACCGAAACACGAAACCCAATGCAAAGTCAATGGGGGTCTCTCTCTCTCTCTCCGTCCCTGAACTGAAAAGCTGGTGTTACACATTGCAAATCGCTACAGCGCACAAGCGACAACATGGCGATAGGCGTCCATGCCCCTAAGACCTATGTCATCACTCTGCCCACGCTCCTTCATTGGCTGAAAAAATGGCGCCAAGCGCGTCATACGAAACGCGACTTTGGCGCGAAAGTCGCGTACCGCATGGCCGACCCCACACAGGGATCAGGTCGGGTTTCATGAAACCCGACTTTGCCAAAAGTCGGCGACTTTTGAAAATGAACGATCCGTTTCGCTCAACCCTAATCAGGACCACACAATCATGATCTGAGGGCACCAATTTGGATGAAGAGGAAGCCCCCACACTCTGTTAACCATTAATAATGATGTAGTCACTATTGACAGCAGCATCTAAGGGGTTAAACAGTGCAAACACTGATCGTGGCTGATGCAGCAGGTTGTCAGCTATAGTGCACAGCCGACAGCTGTGGATTGTCACCTGTATGGGGAGGCTGTTCTCATATCTCAGGTCAGTTAAAAGACGTATTGGCTGTCATTAAGGGGTTAAAAACTTAGGTTACCTGTGGTTTTTCATTGCTTTTTTTAAACATTGTTTTGTGTCTCTTTCTTGTGTCATGCTTTAAATAGAGCTGCTTTGTTTTTGATAGGTCATGATATTTGGCCTTGACAAAACTGTATTGCTATACTTGGCCCAGATTACATGCATTTTTAATGTGCTTCCACAGTGGAAAAGCACAAGAACACCTGGGCCTTTACCTGCAGATTGGCGGCATCTACAAGTCTATGGGGAAAGTCCGCACATAGAACGCTGCCCACCCGCAAGAGAAATGCTGCAGAGTTGAAACCTGCACCGCAGGTCAGTTTACAAGCAGAAAAAAAAAAAAAAAGCACAGTGGGCGTGAGATTTCTACTACTCCCACCAGCTGACAACCGATGGGGACGGAGCCATCACCAGTGTAAAATTACACTGGGCGATAAGCTGGCATAAGCGATCTAATCACCTGCCCAACGAGCAATACACCCAATGAAAGAACGCTTTGCTTACTGCTTGTTTACGGGGGCAGATAATCTGGAGCGAGTGGTCCTACATTTACTGACACGTCTAAATGCACCCTTAAGCCTCACTCAGGCGTCCGTATTGCATGTACATGTACCCTTTATAGTCTATTGGGCTGTTCACATATCTGTTTTTGCATACCTACTGGTCCACAAAAAAAAAAAAAAAATCACAAGCGATATCTCCATCAAAGCTCCCCATACAGGTTTATGGGTGTGTGAAATGACAGACAGCATTAGTGTATAGATCATGTGCTGTCCGTAATTAGCACTGTAAGCAATAGGAGAGGCTTGCTAATTTACCTATAGATGAAAAGCTCTAAACAGATGAAAAATGGTCTGTGGGCATAGTTACAAGAAAAATCATGGCCATCTGAAAGAGGCATTGGGCTACATTCACAGATCAGTGGCAACAGAACATGCTCGAGTGCCAACAGTGTTTTTGGCGTGCTCGAGTAATATGTCCGAGTCCCCGCGCCTGCATGTCGACAGCCATAACACATGCAGGGATTGCCTAACAGCTGCCGCGGGGACTTGGACATAGGATTAGTGCACACCAAAGAGAACACCTTATCCGAGCACGTTCGCTCAACACTAATCCCCATCCATTTCAATGGTGGAGTCTGATCCATGACACGCTGATTCTCACAGACTGGACACACGGACCCATATTTAAAATGGATGTGGATGAGTCAATGAAACTATTGGTCAGTGTGCTGTCTGAGAAAAGAAACTGGAAAGCACACAAAAGTGTGAATTTAGGCTTAGTCAGTGGCAGACTGACCGCACACAGATGCCAATAGGTTGAATCAATCAGTTGAAGGGGTGAGTTTGGTGGAAGTCTGAAGGCCTAGAGAAACAAAACTACTATAACAAAACGAGTCTATCAGGCGGGCATACTGGTGGAAACCTCTGGCACTACTTGGCAATTCACAGTACCAATCTGTGGGCACTTCTGCGTCTGCCATTTGGACATTGCCAACATAAGATACAGTGATGTGGGATTGGATCAGTCTAACCTGAAACACGGACTGATTGTAGCTGCAGAGCCAAGAAACACAAGCACTCTCTAGGAAGGATCCAAACACTCAACTAGAGCCACGGTCAGTCTCTCAGCTCAGTGTCCGGAAGCCAGAACCAGGAGTGGAACAAGGACGGAGGTAAAAGACTCACCAAATACTGAGGGGGTGAACATGGCCCGATACGTACGGGAGCTACCATTAACCCAGGGCCACTGTATAATGTTGACACGTTGCAGCATAGTGCTATAAGTGGGATCACACTGTGACCCGAAAAATACCGCAACTATAACAAGCAAGAGGCAAAAGGAGTATCAACTTTTGCAACTCGGTGTGGTATATTGTGGGACGCCATGCAACTCTATAGCAAACGGCATAAGCAGCGGCCACGTGTCACTACCAAAGCCACCGTACAGCAGCGATCACCGGCCACGTGTCACTACCAAAGCCACCGTGCAGCAGCGATCACCGGCCACGTGTCACTACCAAAGCCACCGTGCAGCAGCGATCACCGGCCACGTGTCACTACCAAAGCCACCGTGCAGCAGCGATCACCGGCCACGTGTCACTACCAAAGCCACCGTGCAGCAGCGATCACCGGCCACGTGTCACTACCAAAGCCACCGTGCAGCAGCGATCACCGGCCACGTGTCACTACCAAAGCCACCGTGCAGCAGCGATCACCGGCCACGTGTCACTACCAAAGCCACCGTGCAGCAGCGATCACCGGCCACGTGTCACTACCAAAGCCACCGTGCAGCAGCGATCACCGGCCACGTGTCACTACCAAAGCCACCGTGCAGCAGCGATCACCGGCCACGTGTCACTACCAAAGCCACCGTGCAGCAGCGATCACCGGCCACGTGTCACTACCAAAGCCACCGTGCAGCAGCGATCACCGGCCACGTGTCACTACCAAAGCCACCGTGCAGCAGCGATCACCGGCCACGTGTCACTACCAAAGCCACCGTGCAGCAGCGATCACCGGCCACGTGTCACTACCAAAGCCACCGTGCAGCAGCGATCACCGGCCACGTGTCACTACCAAAGCCACCGTGCAGCAGCGATCACCGGCCACGTGTCACTACCAAAGCCACCGTGCAGCAGCGATCACCGGCCACGTGTCACTACCAAAGCCACCGTGCAGCAGCGATCACCGGCCACGTGTCACTACCAAAGCCACCGTGCAGCAGCGATCACCGGCCACGTGTCACTACCAAAGCCACCGTGCAGCAGCGATCACCGGCCACGTGTCACTACCAAAGCCACCGTGCAGCAGCGATCACCGGCCACGTGTCACTACCAAAGCCACCGTGCAGCAGCGATCACCGGCCACGTGTCACTACCAAAGCCACCGTGCAGCAGCGATCACCGGCCACGTGTCACTACCAAAGCCACCGTGCAGCAGCGATCACCGGCCACGTGTCACTACCAAAGCCACCGTGCAGCAGCGATCACCGGCCACGTGTCACTACCAAAGCCACCGTGCAGCAGCGATCACCGGCCACGTGTCACTACCAAAGCCACCGTGCAGCAGCGATCACCGGCCACGTGTCACTACCAAAGCCACCGTGCAGCAGCGATCACCGGCCACGTGTCACTACCAAAGCCACCGTGCAGCCCCATCCTTGGATACACAGCCCCCATTATATCAGATGGAATGCATGTAGTGTTCCTTCTACAGATGCCGTGTACAGACCAAACCACCATACTCAGGACTCTGCACTCCTCTTTCTGCAGCGCCCCAAACAGGAGGTAATATGAATTACAGCATCTGATAGATCAGCACATGACAAGTCATAACATCACTCACTTAGGCCGAATTCTGATGGCCAGGTATTGCGGTCAGAGTACGGATAGGCACATATGATACGGACGAGTATGGGTCAGGAAATAGACGGATGTCTGAACTCGGGCTTAAATGGATCTCAATTACTCGTGGTAAAATGGTGATAGGAACAGTCCAGGATGGGCACAGGACTCACCGATCTTAACCAACAGGAGAACTTTTTGGCAAAAGGCACAACTAATCCACTGAAATAGTTAATAATGTGACAGTTTAACTTCAACTTTTATGGAAAAATCAGATGTGAGGACCCGAGACCCAAGCACTTCCCCACAGACCTGGGGGTCGTACCCAGGGGTCAGAGGTTAGCACAAGATTACCTGCAGGGAGACCTCACTGGGGAGCTGGGCGGCTCGGAAGAGCTCCAGCACCCGGCCATTGGAGGCCACCTTCTTGGTGCTGTCAGTGTCACAGTAGGCGAACAGGTCAGAGTAGTACTTCTGCTCAGCATCGCTGAGGGACAGGCCTTCCATGCTCCCCGGCCGGGCGACCCTCACTTCCAGGGCTGGAAACACCACACAAGTCCCCCCGAAAGCCAGGAGCGGGGGGCTACAAGCCACATGTGCCACACCACAAGTCAGGGCAGCTGTGGGCGAGAAGACACATGTGCCCTCACCAGTAGCCAGGGACCTAGGGGGCTACAAGCCACATGTGCCCTCACCCACACGCGCTGGGGGGCACCGCTGTCCTCATGTGCCAGCAGCAGGTGGGGAGGACCGCCCCTCTAAGCGCACAACTTCCCTCAGCGGCCGGGAAGAGAAGCCCGGTGCTCCGGGTCACCGGCCACAGCCCAGCCGGACGGTAAGCGCTCGGCTGCCACCACTCCGCAGCTCCTGTGCGCCCCTGGATGACGTCGTCACATACACAAGTCCGAAAAAGACGTGAACTGAGGAGCCGGATGTAGAGCAGGGCACCCTTCACCCGCCGGACTGACAGGTCTGGGAGGAGCAGCAGACACAGCACTGCCTCTAGTGGTGGGGAGGGATATCCAGCGAAAGGGGCCGCGCGCTCGTCACTGCCCAAGGCGAGAGCGCGTGCGCGAATTCACAGAGCGAGCACAGACGTGACTTCAGCGTCACCCAGTGGTACTGTGCGGTGTTGCATCTTCCGCTCAGGTTCTCAGTGAATTACAGTTGTGGCCAAAAGTATTGACACCCCTGCAATTCTGTCAGATAATACTCAGTTTCTTCCTGAAAATGATTGCAAACACAAATTATTTGGTATTATCTTCATTTAATTTGTCTTAAATTAAAAAACACAAAAGAGAATGAAGCAAAAAGCAAAACATTGATCATTTCACACAAACCTCCAAAAATGGGCCAGATAAAAGTATTGGCACCCTCAGCCTAATACTTGGTTGCACAATCTTTAGCCAAAATAATTGTGACCAACCGCTTCCGGTAACCATCAATGAGTTTCTTACAATGCTCTGCTGGAATTTTAGACCATTCTTCTTTGGCAAACTGCTCCAGGTCCCTGATATTTGAAGGGTGCCTTCTCCAACTGCCATTGTTAGATCTCTCCACAGGTGTTCTATGGGATTCAGGTCTGGACTCATTGCTGGCCACCTTAGAAGTCTCCACTCTCCAGTGCTTTCTCTCAAACCATTTTCTAGTGCTTTTTGATGTGTGTTTTGGGTCATTGTCCTGCTGGAACACCCATGACTAGGGTTGAGCAAAACGGATCGTTCATTTTCTAAAGTCGCCGACTTTTGGCAAAGTCGGGTTTCATGAAACCCAACCCGATCCCTGTGTGGGGTCGGCCATGCGGTACGCGACTTTCGCGCCAAAGTCGCGTTTCATATGATGCGCTTGGCGCCATTTTTTCAGCCAATGAAGGAGCGTGGGCAGAGTGATGACATAGGTCTTAGGGGCGTGGACGCCTATCGTCATCTTGTTGCTTGTGCGCTGTAGCGATTTGAAATGTGTAACACCAGCTTTTCTGTTCAGGGACGGAGGGGAGAGAGAGAGAGAGAGAGGGGAGAGAGAGAGAGAGAGGAGACCCAGCTTTCCCACACTGGGCCCTACATTATGCTGCTAATTTGTTGGCAGTCTTCAGACTTCATAATGCCATGCACACGGTCAAGCAGTCCAGTGCCAGAGGCAGCAAAGCAACCCCAAAACATCAGGGAACCTCCGCCATGTTTGACTGTAGGGACCGTGTTTTTTTCTTTGAATGCCTCTTTTTTTCTCCTGTAAACTCTATGTTGATGCTTTTGCCCAAAAAACTCTACTTTTGTCTCATCTCACCAGAGAACATTCTTCCAAAACGTTTTAGGTTTTTTCAGGTAAGTTTTGGCAAACTCCAGCCTGGCTTTTTTATGTCTCGGTGTAAGAAGTGGGGTCTTCCTGGGTCTCCTACCATACAGTCCCTTTTCATTCAGACGCCGACGGATAGTACGGGTTGACACTGTTGTACCCTCGGACTGCAGGGCAGCTAGAACTTGTTTGGATGTTAGTCGAGGTTCTTTATCCAACATCCGCACAATCTTGCGTTGAAATCTCTTGTCTATTTTTCTTTTCCGTCCACATCTAGGGAGGTTAGCTACAGTGCCATGGGCTTTAAACTTCTTGATGACAATGCGCACGGTAGACACAGGAACATTCAGATCTTTGGAGATGGACCTGTAGCCTTGAGATTGCTGATGCTTCCTCACAATTTGGTTTCTCAAGTCCTCAGACAGTTCTTTGGTCTTCTTTCTTTTCTCCATGCTCAATGTGGTACACACGAGGACAGGACAAAGGTTGAGTCAACTTTAATCCATGTCAACTGGCTGCAAGGGTGATTTAGTTATTGCCAACACCTGTTAGGTGCCACAGGTAAGTTACATGTGCTGTTAATTACACTAATTAGAGAAGCATCACATGATTTTTCAAACAGTGCCAATACTTTTGTCCACCCCCTTTTTATGTTTGGTGTGAAATTATATCCAATTTGGCTTTAGGACAATTCTTTTTAAGACAAATTAAATGAAGATAACAAATAATTTGTGTTTACAATCATTTTCAGGAAGAAAATGAGTATAATCTGACAGAATTGCAGGGGTGTCAATAATTTTAGCCACAACTGTAGTTTATCCTCTTGTTTATGTTTATTTTTCACTCCCTCCTAGACCCTTCACAGTCCGGCTTCAGCCCCCTACATTCGACTGAAACTGCACTCATCAAAGTGACCAATGATCTTCTGACAGCAAAGTGTAACAGTGACTGCTCTCTGCTCATGTCCCCATAAGACCCACTTATTTTAAAATAAATGACACCACAACCTTATTGGTGGAATAAAAATTTGGCCGTGAGGTTTTATTTAGGGTTACAAACAACTTGAATAAAAACCAATAAATAAACTTCATAAGTTAAAAGGCATATTTTTCAAAAATCCATTAGCCAAATCCACTCAAAGAAGGGTGATTTTTACCCAATAAATAAAACCAAACGACAGGATAATGATGTCAATATACAGGGATGGAGGGTGGGCTCTTCTTTCTTCAAGCACCAGCGCAATGACAGGTGCTGACAGGAACCGGGCTTATATTTACACAAAAAACACCGCCAAAAACCAACGGACCAATCAGGGTCCGCAAATATGAGCGCGCAAAAAACAGATAAAACTGCTTTAAGCCGCTTTACATAAAATCACCACAAAATTGACCTAACCTTAACCTTGGAATTTAACCCATTAAGCGACATGGGGTCTATGAGGACATGAGACCCCCGCTTTATTTCCTGTGTTTGAGGGGGGGGGGGGGCAAACATTCTTCTCAACCTTTCTGCAGCTTTCGACACTGTCGACCACCCTCTCTTACTCTCTAGGCTCCAGTCACTTGGCATTAAGGACACTGCTCTCTCCTGGTTCTCCTCCTATCTTTCTGACCGCTCCTTCAGTGTTCTGTTCTCTGGCTCCACTTCATCTCTCCCTCTCACTGTTGGGGTACCTCAGGGCTCAGTCTTTGGCCCCCTTCTCTTCTCTCTCTACACGGCCCCAATTGGACTGACCATTGTAGTAGTATGCAGATACTGAGTATGTCACCACAGAACAGACAGACCAACAGTTGAGGGGTTTAATAACAGGAATCAGGTTCTCCTCACAGGGAGGAAGCAATGGAAAATAACTAGCAATAAAACAGTGCAAAATTATGGGAGTCAAACAGTGTAACAGAAGTAAGCAGGATTTCTTGAGAAAAGAACACTTATCAGTCTGATGAGGACTTGCTTGAAGGGTCGTCTTCTCCAACGTAGGCACCAAGAGCCTCTCACCAGGAATCAGGGGCTCTGCACTGTTAAGTCTCTCACCAGGAATCACAGTCTCTGTACTGATACCGCGGGTACCAGGGGGTCGCAGTCTCTGCACGGGCCAATGTCTCTGCACTGGTCTCAAGGCGCCCCTCTGCTGTCACAGCAGAGTCTGCTTTCATGTACTCACAAGATGCAGTCTTTCTGGGCAATCTCCCTGTATTTGTCCTCTGACCGGGAGCTCTCTCTCTCCCGGAGCACAGCTACGCCCTGCTCTGACCGCTGCTCACGCTGCTCTGTTCCTTGCGCGCGCGCCTTTCCCGATCTCTGCCCGGCTTCCTTCGTGTCCCAGTCCCTAGGTCTGCCCCCTGGGGAACCTGTAGCACAGCTCAATGGTTCCAGGCACAGAGCCGAGAAGGTAACCGCCCCCGGACTCTTCTTGTGTTTCACCTCCTTACACCATCAGCAGATTTGGCTATCAGTACCATCTCTATGCCGATGACACACAACTATACACGTCATCCCCTGACCTTACTCCCGCTGTACTACAGAACGCCACTGACTGTCTGTCTGCAGTCTCCAACATCATGTCCGCTCTCTATCTGAAACTCAACCTCTCCAAAACTGAACTTCTTCTGCTCCCACCATCTACTAACCTCGCTAAACCTGATGTTTCCCTCTCCGTGGGGGGCACCATAATAACACCCCGGCAGCAGGCGCGCTGTCTGGGCGTTACATTTCACACCAACCTTTCCGCTCTTCACCAGTCGTTACACTGGCTGCCCATTCATTATAGAATCCAATTCAAAGTACTTGTTCTCAGCCACAAAGCTCTCCACAGTTCGGCACCCCCTTACATCTCCTCCCTTATGTCTGTCTATCGGCCTAACCGACCACTGCGCTCTGCAAATGACTTTGGACTAACCTCTGCACTAATCTGTACCTCCCACTCCCGACTCCAAGACTTCTCCCGTGCTGCGCCAATCCTCTGGAATGCTCTACCTCAAGAAATTAGGACCATCCACAATTTGCATAGTTTTAGGCGCGCCCTCAAAACACATTTGTTCGGAGCGGCCTATCATTGTTCCCTAATAAAAGTCATTTTATGTGTAAGGGCTCATGTGTAGCCCAATTCACTATCTCCATCTATCCCCCCCTGAAGATGGCTGGACCATCATTGTAAATACACACATGTACCTTGTATCTCCCCCACATCATTGTAGATTGTAAGCTCTCACGAGTAGGGTCGTCTTATTGTGCTTTAATTATTGTATTGTTAACGTTGTGACCTATGACTTGCGTTTGAAACTGTCAAACTGTAAAGTGCTGCGGACTATGTTGGTGCTATATAAGTAAAGATTATTATTATTATGATAGGTCCCAATAAAATATGCCATCATGCCGCAAAATAACCGTACCGTCATGATCCGGGTCGGGGTTTGCTTTCTGCATTCCGAACTTGTACGTGGGGGGGGAGGGGGTTAACCTTCTCTACTTGACTTCTGACCTGTGCATCCATCTCTCATTTCTGTTTTGGATTGTTCTGTCTGGCTCTAACCTTTTGTGTTTTTGGCTGTTTTTCATCTCGTCCTCTTGTTACCGCACTCCCTACCGGCTTTCCGACCTCTGGCTTGCTTCAGACCTTGCACCAGCCTTCCCCTCTGACACTGCGTTCCTGGCTGTTGCTGACTTTGGCTTGTACGACCTCTCTACCGCCCTCTAGCAGTGTTTGCTCAGCTCTACTGGTCTTCAGTTGAGGTGAGCTCCTGTTACCTCCCTTCCTCGCCCTCTGGTGGTTGTTCCTGTATTGCACGACACATACCCCTTTTTCTTGCAAATGTCAGGAGAAACTTGCAACGTGGACACACTTCCCAACTGTGTCCCCCAGCATTCCTCTCTGTCCTAAGGTTATCCCAATAGCATTCCTCTCTGTCCTCAGGCTGTCCCCTTAGCATTCCTCTCCGTTCTCAGGCCATCCCCTTAGCATTTCTCTCTTTCAGCTGTCTTCTGTACTCTCCGGATGTCTCTCTGGCTCCTCTGCTCTCAGCCCAAGGCACATCATAACGTTGAACTATACAATGTGCTGTGGACCAGGAGCGAAAAGAAGCATCTAAAAGCCGCTGTGACGTGAATTGGCCTGAGGTGCTGAAGAGGTGAACTGACTTTGGACTCAAAAGAACAATATAAAATATAATGGTAATTTTGACGGAAAGTTAATAGAGCTCATTATAGTCAATGGGGAGAGTCGGGCTCTGGTGGTGTGTCTACTGATGAATCCATCTCCAGCTGCTTTCCGTTGCTCTTTTTTTTCTACAAAGGAAAAGGACAACAGAAGTGTTTAGTAGCAGTGTGAACACAGTCTTAAACATTTTTTTAAACATTTTATTTATGTGACCAGGATAGAGTGCAATAGTAAATAGGTGTGGTTAGGGGTGTTGTTAGGGTATGTGCACACGTATTCTGGAGGACTGCCGATTTTTCCGTAGCGGATTTTGAAAAATCTCAGTTCAAAACCGCTGCGGTTTTTACTGCGGATTTATCGCGGTTTCTACTGCGGATTCCGCTGCGGTTTTACACCTGCAGTTTTCTATTGGAGCAGGTGTAAAACTGCTGCAGAATCCGCAGAAAGAAGTGACATGCTGCGGATTGTAAACCGCTGCGTTTCCGAGCGTTTTTTTCCGCAGCATGTGCACTGCTGATTTAGTTTCCCATAGGTTTACATTATGCTGTAAACTCATGGGAAACCGCTGCGGATCCGCAGCTGCGGAAACGCTGCGGATCCGCAGCAAAATCCGCAGCGTGTGCATATAGCCTTAAGACTACGCTGGTCCATGTGTCATTGATCCCCTGTGATGCGATCGCGGGACACTGATGGGTTGCGGTAGTAGCCGGGGGTCTGCTGAACACCTTTGTACATGCCATTATGGTGCACAATTGAATTCCAGCTTGCGGATGGGCTTCATAGGAGACTGTGATTTTAGTTTTTTTTATTTCCAAACGATATTGCGAAATATAGTATGAATGATCAAACAATTGCAGATTCAAGTCCCCTCGGGTTACTAAAAAATATACTAAAAATAAAACAAAGGTTTTTAAAAAAGTGAAAAAAATCTAAACGTTTAAATCAACCCTAATTTACCCCCATTAAAAATAAAGAAATAAAAAATGTAATAAAAATACACATATGTGGTATTGCTGTGTCCATAAAAGTCCAATATATCAAAAAGTAAAATTAATTAACCAAATTGGTAAAGTCTGTAAAAAGACAAAAAAAAGAAAATGGCAGAAGTGGGTTTTTTTCTGCCATAACAACAATACAAAAGAAGAAAAATAATTAGAAGCTATCAAAATATATCTACACCAAAATTAAATTAATAAAAACAAGCCCTCACACAACTCTATTGACCGAAAAAAGAAAATGTTACAGGTCTCAGGAAAACGGCGAAACAAGCAAAATGTTTATTTTACGAATTTCTTTTTTTTTCACCATTTAAATAAATAAAAAAACTATGCATGTTTGGTTTCATGATTCCTTGTATCTGTGTGTCTGAAAGCAGTGAGTGGCAGTTCCACTGTTCAATGTAAGGGTACCGTCACACTATAACATTTCGATCGCTACGACGGTACGATTCGTGACGTTCCAGCGATATTGTTACGATATCGCTGTGTCTGACACGCAGCAGCGATCAGGGATCCTGCTGAGAATCGTACGTTGTAGCAGATCGTATGGAACTTTCTTTCATCGCTGGATCTCCCGCTGTCATCGCTAGATCGGTGTGTGTGACACCGATCTAGCGATCTAGCGATGCGATCCAGCGATGCGTTCGCTTGTAACCAGGGTAAACATCGGGTAACTAAGCGCAGGACCGCGCTTAGTTACCCGATGTTTACCCTGGTTACAAGCGTTAAACTAAAAAAAAACAAACAGCACATACTTACATTCTGGTGTCCGTCAGGTCCCTTGCCGTCTCTGCTTCCCGCACTGTGACTGCCGGCCGTAAAGTGAAAGCAGAGCACAGCGGCTGTGCTTTCACTTTCACTTTACGTCCGGCAGTCACTGAGTGCGGGAAGCAGACTGCAAGGGACCTGACGGACACCAGAATGTAAGTATGTGCTGTTTTTTTTTTTTTAGTTTAACGCTTGTAACCAGGGTAAACATCGGGTAACTAAGCGCGGTCCTGCGCTTAGTTACCCGATGTTTACCCTGGTTACCCAGGGACCTCGGCATCGTTGGTCGCTGGAGAGCTGTCTGTGTGACAGCTCCCCAGCGACCACACTACGATTTACCTACGATCACGGCCAGGTCATATCGCTGGTCGTGATCGTAGGTAAATCGTATAGTGTGACGGTACCCTAAGGCTGGGGCATGCTGAGCTGTCTGTATGGTGACGGACAGCTCAGCCGTCCAATCGGAGGCTCGGGTGTGCTGAGCTATCAGTGTTGTGAGTGACAGTCTAGTCTCTCAATCATGTTTCTTCCATGTGTCTCCTGGCTATTTAGCTGGCTCTCTGCCTCCAATTACTGCCAGTTGTAGCTTAGCTCAAGTGATGTGTGTTTGCGCTGTGTTGTGAGTTCTTATATTCTGATCTTTGTTGCCCGACCTTGAATTTGCCTTTGACCATACGTTTACCTAGCCTCTTTGTCTTGATCCGCTACCTTCCTGAAATTCTGACCTTGGACCTTAACCTGACTATGCCGCTGTCTTTCCTGCGACAAACTCTCTTGGTATCTGACCCCGATCTCTTGACTATCCTGCCTCATGCCTTGTTTATAATGCAGCGCCCCAGAGACCTGGTCGTTGCAGTATGGCCCCAAGGCGAGTAGCGGTACATCCGATGGCACTAAAGAGTTCTCCTGACCAGGTATGACTAGAACACATTACACTTCACACTCCGGCCACTAGGGGGAGAAAAAGGCTTTATTTATTGGGCCACTCCTCACACTGGTAAAACTAGGGGCTGGGGAGGAAGTTAGTCAGAAGCTGACTGGGTTGGAACCAGGCAACATCCCGTGGCAGGGGGTGTTGCAGGGAGAAGGCACAGGGGGGTCCCTGTCAGGCGTGGGAACCTGGCAGGCGCCTAGCGAACAGAACAGAACGGAACCGCGCCTGCACACCTTGCGGCGGTATCCAAGAGAGAGACACGAAGGGAAGGATATTGTGGAACAGTGTAAACGAGATCAGCACAAAGGAGAGCCAGTAAGAGTCGTGCCGAGAGAGGAAGGCAACATCTTACTGAGGCGCGTAGTCGGTGGCCGGATCTCCGTAGGAGTAACTGACTTCAGGCCTTACTTCAAATTCCGCTGGACAGTTGATCATAGGTTGGCTGTCTACCTTTTACACCTACAAAGACATAGGGGGCAACATTGGGAGAGGGGCATCTCTAGGGTCCCGGAAGACCTCCAAGCCTTCCCGTCAAACGGGTGGCGTCCTAGCCATACTATATCTGGGGGACGTTAGAAACTAGCAACATCTGGAACCAAAGAACGAGAGAGAGAGAGAAAGCTGTAGAGAACGAACGAAGGAGAACAGCAGTTGTGAGGACTATTCCGAATGCTCAGCAGGGTAGGACAACAACACACAGGCGCTATTGGTAGGCAACGATTTCCATCTGCGAGGGAAACTCTGGATGTGCCCATCGGACCGGCCGGTCTCTGATAGCCTGGTTGAACGTGCTCTGGACTGAGTGTACTGCAGCCTTCAGTAAAAGGTGAAGCGACTGCAACCCTGTGTCCTCGTTATTGCCTGCACCTCACACCATCTCCATCCACACTACTGGGAAGCCCTGGGGATTTACTTCACCTGTGGGAAGGTATACCATCCGGCTGCTATTCCATCACCCCAGCGGACCCCACAGCAGCGTCGGCCACCTGACCGAACACCACAGGTGGCGTCACGAACCCCTGACAGACTGTACTACCACTTTTATTGGAAGCCCCTTAGCAGGGTCACGACCGGGTCCAGCCACCGTGACAACCGCAGAACCAAAGGAGAAGGGACCGGTACCGAGAACTCGTGGCCCTGTGTCTGGGGGCGCTCCAATAACATCACTGTAATCGTACTGATTTGGAGGATCATATTGCCAGGTCATTATTAACACAATATTAACGCTTTAAAAGCAAAAAAACATTTGCTGAATTCCATGTTTTTTTGCAATTCCACTTTAATTTTTTTTAAACACTTTGAATGGTAAAATGGATGATGTCATTCAAATGTACAACTCGTCTTGAAAAAAACAAGCCCTTGAATGTGTATCTCGATTTAGAGATAAAAGGTATGGCTGTTGGAAGAAGGGAAAACGCAAAAATGGAAAACTGGCATGAAATGCCACGGAAAGAACTGCCACAGTGCATCCATTGCTTCTCTTCCTTGAAATAAATTTTTGCAGCAGAAGAGATTGAGGAAAGGTGTCAATGGTGCTTAGAAATGGAAGATTGGCATAAAAAAAAATAGCGTGACTGGTATTTTCTACATTAAACCCATAAAAATGCACTAAAAATGCACTGCTGAGGCCATGTTCACACATAGCGTAAATACTGCATTTTTGTACTGCATTTTTACTGCACATTTTCTGCATGTGTCCGCACCACATGACGCAATAACAATCTTCTAATTATTGCCTGGTTGCTTCTATGCATTTTTTTAATGTGTTTTTGGTGTAGAAGTGTCACAGCGTTTTTAATGATTTTTTTTAAATAGTACAGAAAGCTTTTATTCTGCACTTAAAAATGCAACAGCATTTTTTTACATGCAATCCCACACTTGTTTTTTGTTTGGATTTTTTACTAGGTTCACTGAATGGTAAAACTGTCCTGCCATTACAATTCTCCAGGTCATTATGAGTTCATAGACACCAAACATGTCTAGGTTCTCTTTTATATAAGTAGGGAAAAAAAATTCCAAACTTTGCTAAAAAAAAAAAAAATTGTGCCATTTTCCGATACCGGTAGCGTCTCCATTTTTCGTGATCTCGGGTCGGGTGAGGGGTTATTTTTTGCATGCCCAGCTGATGTTTTTATTGATACCACTTTTGTGCAGAGACGATCTTTTGATCGCCCGTTATTGCATTTTAATGCAATGTTGCGGTGACCAAAGAACGTAATTCTGGTGTTTCAAAAATTTCACGCTGCTTAGTGATCAGGTTAATGCTTTTTTTATTGATAGATTGGGCGATTCTGAATGCAGCGATACTAAATATGTGTAAGCTTGATTTTTTTTGTTAATGTTTTATTTTGAATGGGGCAAAAGGGGGGTGATTTAAACTTTTATATTTTTTTCACAATTTTTTAAAACTTTGTTTTTACTTTTGCCATGCTTCAATAGCCTTCATGGGAGGCTAGAAGCTGGCACAACTCGATCGGCTCAGCTCATCAGATCGCTGCTATGTAGCTGAATTGCAGGCTTGCTATGAGCGCCAATCACAGGGTGGCGCTCACAGTAAACCGGCATCAGTAACCATAGAGGTCTCAAGGACCTCTATGGTTACTATGCAGACGCATCGCTGACCCCAGATCATGTGAAGGAGTCGGCGATGCACTCATTTCCGGGCCGATGGCCGGAAGCGCCGGTTAAATGCCGCTGTCAGCGTTTGACAGCGGCATTTAACTCGTTAAGGCTACGTTCAGATTTGCGTTGTGCGCCGCTGCGTCGGCGAAGCAACGCACAACGCAAATAAAAACGCACGCAAAAACGCTGCATTTTGCGACGCATGCGTCCTTTTTTGCCGAAATTTGGACGCAAGAAAAATGCAACTTGTTGCATTTTCTGCGCCCAACGCTTGCGGCCAAAAAAACGCATGCGTCGCACAACGCAGCACAACGCATGTCCATGCGCCCCCCATGTTAAATATAGGGGCGCATGACGCATGCGTTGCCGCGTTTCCCGACGCAGCGTCGGGAAACGCTAACGTGAACGTTGCCTAATAGCAGCGGGTGGATCGCGATTTCACCCGTCGCTATTGCGGGCACATGTCAGCTGTTTAAAACAGCTGACATGTCCCGGCTTTGATATGGGCTCTGGCGGGGGTTCTGACTTCGGACGTACTATCTCGTCCGAGGTCAGAAAGGGGTTAAGGGCTACATTTTTTCTTTTACCTATTAATACCAGAAAGTTTGATGGCATATATTATATAACTAATTTAAAATGTGCAAGGTTTGTGGTAAGGGACGGGGAAGTGGACGTGCTACTGATGGCGCACGCAGAGGCTGAACCCGTAGGCCAGGTGAAACTGCCTGTTTCAGGAGCACAACAAACACACTCATCCACGAGTCCTAGCTTCCTGTCCCACTTTGCAGGTGGACCACATAATCTGCACCCTAATTCTCCTTCCTCTCACCATGGCAAGTACCAGGTGCTGGCCTGAACTGCTGCTAGCATTCTGTCAGAGCGGGTTTTTAGTACTGCCGGGGGCAAAATAATTTATAGGCACATCCGCCTGTCAACTGAAAATGCTGACAGGCTGACTCTCATCAAAAATCGCTGTGTTGTGTGGGTTGTTTTGATTACAAGGAAACCAAATGTGTCCATGTTGTTTGCTA
Source organism: Ranitomeya imitator (assembly GCF_032444005.1). Lineage (NCBI taxonomy): Eukaryota > Metazoa > Chordata > Amphibia > Anura > Dendrobatidae > Ranitomeya > Ranitomeya imitator. Next base: position 228,737,278 of record NC_091286.1, on the reverse strand, counting down.
ATTTCTGATGCTTATTATTGTTTTTTACAGTGCATTACAAATGACATTTTTATAATTGTTTTTCATTATTTTTTATTTTATACAAATAATTAAATCTGACTTATTTTCCCTCCAGAATACAGGTACATAGAAATACACTGCTATATCCAGATGTATTCCTATGTATTCTGCCTGTGGAATCAGAGGAAAATCCCCCCCTTTCTTGTCAGATTAGGCTGTGGCTCAAGTTTTAGCTACTGTCTGCAATGATACAGGTCTTGGGTTCAATTCCTGGGGAAATCAGATCACAAGAAGTATTTGCAGAGAAAAGATACTGACTCTGCATTTCGAGAAGGAGAAGCTATGGAGAGATGACAACGCTGAGAGAAGACAATGCATGGAGAGAGTGAGTGGAAGGCAGGACACAACCCAGACCTGTTGGGACCTGTTGGGACAGCAGGACAGCACACTCAAATTAGGATAGTCCGGCTGAATCAAGCACGGTTGGGAGCTATGCTCTTATATGCAGATGCCCTCATCAATGAATTACCTGACAGGTTCCTTTTCATCATAAAGAACAAGTTCCTTTAGTTAACGCTGTCAATAAACAGTGCCCTCATGTATGTAAATGAAAATCTAGAGCTGGTTTGAGCCCAGTCAATACCCATATAATATTTGCAGCCAAACCAGTGTGAATGTAAACTATGATAAAAAATGGTGTGGCGTATACACAAAGGATATTGGGAAGTGGTATAACTTTTCACTTATATAGCGCTTAAGAAGTCAAGCATTTTTGCCTTGTCAATCGTATTTCCACATAATGCAGATTGTAATCTTTTTTTAAGTAGGGTCCTCTTTCTTCTTGTTTAAATGGCTAATTACCCTGTACTGTCTAATTACGATTATATATAAAAGATGGAGGGACCATAACATATTTATATAACTTATATTTATATAACTTTTAGATGTCTATAGTTAAGTAATACAAATTAGGAATTCATGCTATTACCTAGTGGGGTTTTTTAAGTGAAATAATTAGAAAACGTTATCTAAAAGGATAGATTTATAATCAAAGAACAAAAGCCTCTTTTTTACTTCCCTGAATATGTATACTGCTTATTTGTTATTAGTCTTGTGAATTTTCCTTCTATATTTATACTTTTCATGTACCATACATGTCTGTCCTGCAGACATTTGGCTTTACTCCAGTTAGACATATGACTATTTTAAAGATAATTTTTAGAATATTTGCAATTTAACCCCTTTACCCCCAAGGGTGGTTTGCACGTCAATGACCAGGCCAATTTTTACAATTCTGACCACTGTCCCTTTATGAGGTTATAACTCTGGAACGCTTCAACGGATCCTGGTGATTCTGACATTGTTTTCTCGTGACATATTGTACTTCATGATAGTGGTAAAATTTATTTGATAGTACCTGCGTTTATTTGTGAAAAAAACGGAAATTTGGCGAAAATTTTGAAAATTTCGCAATTTTCAAACTTTGAATTTTTATGCAATTAAATCACAGAGATATGTCACACAAAATACTTAATAAGTAACATTTCCCACATGTCTCCTTTACATCAGCATAATTTTGGAACCAAATTTTTTTTTTGTTAGGGAGTTATAAGGGTTAAAAGTTGACCAGCAATTTCTCATTTTTACAACACCATTTTTTTTTAGGGACCACATCTCATTTGAAGTCATTTTGAGGGGTCTATATGATAGAAAATACCCAAATGTGACACCATTCTAAAAACTGCACCCCTCAAGGTGCTCAAAACCACATTCAAGAAGTTTATTAACCCTTCAGGTGTTTAATAGGAATTTTTGGAATGTTTAAATAAAAATGAACATTTAACTTTTTTACACAAAAAATTTACTTCAGCTCCAATTTATTTTATTTTACCAAGGGTAACAGGAAAAAATGGACCCCAAAAGTTGTTGTCCAATTTGTCCTGAGTACGCTGATATCCCATATGTGGCAGTAAACCACTGTTTGGGCGCATGGGAGAGCTCGGAAGGGAAGGAGCGCCGTTTGACTTTTCAATGCAAAATTGACAGGAATTGAGATGGGACGCCATGTTGCGTTTGGAGAGCCACTGATGTGCCTAAACATTGAAACCCCCCACAAGTGACACCATTTTGGAAAGTAGACCCCATAAGAAACTTATCTGGATGTGTGGTGAGCACTTTGACCCACCAAGGGCTTCACAGAAGTTTATAATGCAGAGCCATAAAAATAAAACAAAAATTTTTTCCCACAAAATTATTTTTTAGCCCCCAGTTTTGTATTTTCCCTAGGGTAACAGGAGAAATTGGACCCCAAAAGTTGTTGTCCAATTTGTCCTGAGTACGCTGATACCTCATATGTGGGGGGGAACCACCGTTTGGGCGCATGGGAGGGCTCGGAAGGGAAGGAGCGCCATTTGGAATGCAGACTTAGATGGAATGGTCTGCAGGCGTCACATTGCGTTTGCAGAGCCCCTAATGTACCTAAACAGTAGAAACCCCCAAGTGACACCATTTTGGAAAGTAGACCCCCTAAGGAACTCATCTTGATGTGTTGTGAGAGCTTTGAACCCCCAAGTATTTCAGTACAGTTTATAACGCAGAGCCGTGCAAATAAAAAATATTTTTTTCCACAAAAATTATATTTTAGCCCCCAGTTTTGTATTTTCCCAAGGGTAACAGGAGAAATTGGACCCCAAAAGTTGTTGTCCAATTTGTCCTGAGTACGCTGATACCCCATATGTTGGGGTAAACCCCTGTTTGGGCACACGGGAGAGCTCGGAAGGGAAGGAGCACTGTTTTACTTTTTCAACGCAGAATTGGCTGGAATTGAGATCGGACGCCATGTCGTGTTTGGAGAGCCCCTGATGTGCCTAAACAGTGGAAACCCCCCAATTATAACTGAAACCCTAATCTAAACACACCCCTAACCCTAATTCCAACGGTAACCCTAACCACACCTCTAACCCTGACACACCATAACCCTAATCCCAACCCTATTCCCAACCGTAAATGTAATATAAACCCTAACCCTAGCTTTAGCCCCAACCCGAACCCTAACTGTAGCCCCAACCCTAACCCTAACCCTAACCCTAGCCCTAACCCTAGCCCTAACCCTAGCCCTAACCCTAGCCCTAACCCTAGCCCTAATGGGAAAATGGAAATAAATACATTTTTTTTATTTTTCCCTAACTAAGGGGGTGATGAAGGGGGGTTTGATTTACTTTTATAGCGAGTTTTTTAGCGGATTTTTATGATTGGCAGCCGTCACACACTGAAAGATGCTTTTTATTGCAAAAAATATTTTTTGCAATACCACATTTTGAGAGCTATAATTTTTCCATATTTTGGTCCACAGAGTCATGTGAGGTCTTGTTTTTTGCGGGACAAGTTGACGTTTTTATTGAAAACATTTTCGGGCACGTGACATTTTTTGATCGCTTTTTATTCCGATTTTTGTGAGGAAGAATGACCAAAAACCAGCTATTCATGAATTTCTATTGGGGGAGGCGTTAATACCATTCCGCGTTTGGTAAAATTGATAAAGCAGTTTTATTCTTCGGGTCAGTACGATTACAGCGATACCTCATTTATATCATTTTTTTATGTTTTGGCGCTTTTATACGATAAAAACTATTTTACAGAAAAAAATTATTTTGGCATCGCTTTATTCTCAGGACTATAACTTTTTTATTTTTTTGCTGATGATGCTGTATGGCAGCTCGTTTTTTGTGGGACAAGATGACGTTTTCAGCGATACCATGGTTATTTATATCTGTCTTTTTGATCGCGTGTTATTCCACTTTTTGTTCGGCGGTATGATAATAAAGCGTTGTTTTTTGCCTCTTTTTTTTTTTTTTCTTACGGTGTTTACTGAAGGGGTTAACTAGTGGGACAGTTTTATAGGTCGGGTCGTTACGGACGCGTCGATACTAAATATGTGCACTTTTATTGTTTTTTTTTTATTATTTAGATGAAGAAATGTATTTATGGGAATAATATTTTTTTTTTTTTCATTATTTTGGAATTTTTTTTTTTTTTTTTCTTACACATTTGGAAATTTTTTTTTTACTTTTTTACTTTGTCCCAGGGGGGACATCACAGATCAGTGATCTGACAGTTTGCACAGCACTCTGTCAGATCACTGATCTGACTAGCAGCGCTGCAGGCTTCACAGTGCCTGCTCTGAGCAGGCTCTGTGAAGCCACCTCCCTCCCTGCAGGACCCGGATCCGTGGCCATCTTGGATCCGGGGCTAGAGCAGGGAGGGAGGGAGGTAAGACCCCCGCAGCAACGCGATCACATCGCGTTGCTGCGGGGGGCTCAGGGAAGCCCGCAGGGAGCCCCCTCCCTGCGCGGTGCTTCCCTGCACCGCCGGCACATCGCGATCATGTTTGATCGCGGTGTGCCAGGGGTTAATGTGCCGGGGGCGGTCCGTGACCGCTCCTGGCACATAGTGCCGGATGTCAGCTGCGATAAGCAGCTGACACCCGGCCGCGATCGGCGGCGCTCCCCCCGTGAGCGCTGCCGATCGCTATGACGTACTATCCCGTCCAGGGTCAGATAAGCCCAGGGCACCTCTACGGGATAGTGCGTCTAAGGTCACAGAGGGGTTAATATTTTTACAGAATGTCTGGGTGAGGTCTTTGAATAATATCTAGAAAAGGATTCACACAAGATTAGATGCAAAGAGATGTTGGTAGAGTGGTCTTGGGTGGGTGGAGAGATGAGACCTTTGGACACAGTAGAAATCTTCAGCATTTCTGTTGAGAATCCTCCTAAAGAATAATAAAATTATCCTAAAGAATAACAAAAATGCATATCTAGCACATTATCTCAAAGCCAAATGACATAGGAGTGGTGATTTGTGTTGAATTTAAAAACATATACTGTATACATGGAACATATATGAACACATGCATGCATGGAATTAAAGTGTGCTGTGTTATATTCTTTCAGGTAGAGCTATCTATTAAGCTATATAAGGGAGATGTATCATAACAGGTTTAAGGCTATGTGCACACGTTGCAGATTATTTGCGTTTTTTTAGCGTTTTTGCGCTATAAAAACGCTATAAAACCGCAAATAATCTGCATACATTAAGCATCCTATCATTTTTAATGAAATCCGCAACTTCTGTACACATGATGTGCGTTTTTCCGCATGAAAAACGCATTGCAGAAAAATAATGAACCTGCTCATTAATTTTGCGTTTTTTTCGCGGTTTTCCCACTGTCTAATGCATTGGGAAATGTCCGGAAAAAAACGCGCAAAAAATGCGTCAAAACCGCGCAAAAACCATGCAAAAAAACGCATGCGGATTTCATGTGGAAATCTGGCAGAAATATCCGGATTTTCACAGGAATTTTCTGCAGGAATTCCTGAACGTGTGCACATAGCCTAAAAGAAGAGTGTAGTTTTTATGACATTTAATCTAGTTGTTACTGTCTCGGCACAAAATGACGGGCTTCAGGCTTCATCTGTGCTAATCTAGGCCTTAGACTTTCCAGGAGTTAAGCCTCACTTTCCATTTGTCTCTGTTCCAGCTAGGTGCCCAGCCGCTCCTGGCTCTTATCCAGCGATGAAGTTCTATTCACAAGCTTAGGGCTCATACTCGTGAGAAACTCGGATGAGTCTCGCATGTTAATACCCAGCGCTGGATTGGGTACACCTTGTGGAAGTGGGATGGCTTATCTGCTTTCTTGATCAAAACAGTGTCAACTAAGTACCCTATGTTATTTACACATACTATTACTACTTATTTATTTACTGCAGGGTATTTGCTCATTTTATTTTTATTCTAGCTTATGTTTGTTAATGGCCATAATGTGAATGTGTACCTACACATTGCACATATACCAACAGGTGTTCCAACTCATTAATTTGATGTTGCTTTTATTGAGTGTTCTCATAGTGGAACTAAAAAAAATGTTACAAAAAGATGTTGTCAACACTGGTGTCAGGTATTCTGGGACCAGGGTCTCTGCCACCAGGAGAGCCCTTACTTACCCTGTTCCCCAGATTACTTCTGATGGTGAAGAAGCAGGGCCACGTAACTTGCCTTAGCTCTTGAATCCACCCTCAGTCTGTACCCTTCCCCCAACCAGGGAAGATGGGAGTTCTGGTGCACTGTAATGCACCAACCAGGCTAACAAGGAAATACAAACAGGGAAAGTAAAATACCAATCATACAAATATACTCACCCAAACAACAGAGGTAAACACCGGAGAGCGGAGGATGGGGAAAAACCAAAGTAGCAGTAGAAGGGGATTAGCAGTAGAAGGGGATTAGCAAACAACCAAAACCTCCCAACAGTCCTAGACAAATCCACCAAACGCCTTCTCAAACAACAACAAAGCACAAGCTCCTAAACCATGTAGCATGAAGCTATCTCTAGCAGTGAGTGATTGCCAGGGCCCGGAATATAAAGGAGAGGGGAGTGGCTAACAGTGAACAGCTGAGAGCCTTAATGCAGGCAAGCTTCCAAGAGCTTTCAACTTCAAACAAGTTTTATTGACACCAGTGTACATACGGGAAAAACACTTATATGCAACATTTCGGACACACAGAGATTTTATCATGCCAAAAAAAGAGCGTGCAGGGTGTTTTTTTGGCTTGCCAAAAACCCTGAGTGGCTGAAACATCATTTTTTTTCCTGTGTGTACACTGGTGTCCATAATTTTTGAAGGCGATTAGCTGGGGCCTTGGATCCTTGGATTGCTAACAAACCCAGAGACCTACTTTGTTTGAAAGAAAGATCACATTGATTTTGATGGTGCTCAGTTATTGGCAGTTATATCAACAACTTTGGCAAGCGCAGAGCCCTTCATCCAGTTTTGGAAGGGTTAAGAGAAAATAGGATTCCCTACACATCAGTATTTCCCTTCCAACACTAGATTCGTACCAATTGGAGAACCTTTTAGTTGCAAAGCCCAGGTGGACTTCACAGCTTCCTTAACCCCTTTCTGACTTCGGACGGGATAGTACGTCCGAGGTCAGAAGCCCCTCTTTGATGTGGGCTCTGGCGGTGAGCCCGCATCAAAGGCGGGACATGTCAGCTGTTTTGAACAGCTGACATGTGCCCGTAATAGGCGCGGGCAGAATCGCGATCTGCCCGCACCTATTAACTAGTTAAATGCCGCTGTCAAACGCAGACAGCGGCATTTAACTACCGCATCCGGCCGGGCGGCCGGAAATGACGGCATCGCCGACCCCCGTCACATGATCGGAGGTCGGCGATGCTTCTGAATAGTAACCATAGAGGTCCTTGAGACCTCTATCGTTACTGATCGCCGGTAGCTGTGAGCGCCACCCTGTGGTCGGCGCTCACAGCACACCTGAGTTTCTGCTACATAGCAGCGAACAGCAGATCGCTGCTATGTAGCAGAGGCGATCGTGTTGTGCCTGCTTCTAGCCTCCCATGGAGGCTATTGAAGCATGGCAAAAGTAAAAAAAAAAGTTTAAAAAAAATGTGAAAAAAATAAAAAAAAATATAAAAGTTTAAATCACCCCCCTTTCGCCCTATTCAAAATAAATCAATTAAAAAAAAGTCGAACCTACATATATTTGGTATCGCCGCGTTCAGAATCGCCCGATCTATCAATAAAAAAAAGAATTAACCTGATTGCTAAACGGCGTAGCGAGAAAAAAAATTTAAAACGCCAGAATTACGTTTTTTTGGTCGCCGCGACATTGAATTAAAATGCAATAACGGGCGATCAAGAGAACGTATCTGCACCAAAATGCTATCATTAAAAACGCCAGCTCGGTGTGCAAAAAATAAGCTCTCACCCGACCCCAGATCACGAAACATGGAGATGCTACGAGTATTGGAATATGGCACAATTTTTTTTTAGCAAAGTTTGGATTTTTTTTCACCACTTAAATAAAAAAATAACCTAGTCATGTTAGGTGTCTATGAACTCGTACTGGCCTGGAGAATCATAATGGCAGGTCAGTTTTAGCATTTAGTGAACCTAGCAAAAAAGCCAAACAAAAAACAAGTGTGGGATTGCACTTTTTTTGCAATTTCACCGCACTTGGAATTTTTTCCCGTTTTCTAGTACACAACATGGTAAAACCAATGATGTCGTTCAAAAGTACAACTCGTCCCGCAAAAAATAAGCCCTCACATGGCCAAATTGACGGAAAAATAAAAAAGTTATGGCTCTGGGAAGGAGGGGGGCGAAAAACGAACACGGAAAAACGGAAAATCCCAAGGTCATGAAGGGGTTAAGGACCTACTTCTGCCAAGAATCATCATCACAGATTGACCAACTTATCCACTTGTATTACTAGACCCCCACGTTAACCTGACCATCCCCTGTCAGCAGAGCAGTAAGTACACATTGTTGGCCTCCCATCTCTCTCTTTTGTCCCTGATACCCTGGGCAAGGAGTGATGTCCCCAAAACTGTTAGCGTGTTGTAAGCTGAAATTAGTTCCCATCCCGCTACCCCATTTTCTCCTTTTCTTCCCCCTTTATAGGCTATTAAAACCTCTTTAATATCATTATGTCCTTTGGCCTGTCATATATTTATGATTATTTTCTTAAAAGTTATTGGAACATACTGTTCTGTCTCCACATAAGGTGAATGGAGGTGTAGCTGACTGAATAGGTGCTGTGAGATATTTTCCTACCTTTCGTATCCAAAATGAGGAGCAGACAGGACCAGTGCAGACTCAGAGTTCGTAGACTCGAATTTAGAACCACAGCTTGGGTATAATTCAAGACTTGGTTTATATACAAACATAAATAATGCTTATAGGTACGATACTGTAACTTTCTCTGATCCCGTTGATGTCGGTTGCTGTTGGTCAAAAATTGATGTCTCACAGACATTTGGGCTATAAAATAGCTGCCTAGAGCAAGTGACCCATCAACTGCTGTGTGAAGACACGCTCAGTTTGAACCAACTTAATTGGAACTAACAACAGTAAGCGGTAAACAAATACTGGCCATCAGATGGTGGCATAGAGAGATAATATATTTAGCAAGTAACAAACAAATGCAGAACTTATTTTCTAAGTGTGCAAACCAAACAGCTGAATAGTAATTATATCTGGGGCAACAGCATACCTTCTTAACCCCTTCCCGACCTGTGACACAGCGTATGCGTCATGAAAGTCGGTGCCAATCCGACCTGTGACGCATATGCTGTGTCACAGAAAGATCGCGTCCCTGCAGATCGGGTGAAAGGGTTAACTCCCATTTCACCCGATCTGCAGGGACAGGGGGAGTGGTAGTTTAGCCCAGGGGGGGTGGCTTCACCCCCTCGTGGCTACGATCGCTCTGATTGGCTGTTGAAAGTGAAACTGCCAATCAGAGCGATTTGTAATATTTCACCTAAAAAAATGGTGAAATATTACAATCCAGCCATGGCCGATGCTGCAATATCATCGGCCATGGCTGGAAATACTAATGTGCCCCCACCCCACCCCTCCGATCGCCCCCCCAGCCCCCCGATCTGTGGCCCGCTCCCCTCCGTCCTGTGCTCCGCTCCCCCGTCCTCCTGTCCGCTCCCCCCGTGCTCCAATCACACCCCCCCGTGCTCCAATCAAACCCCCCCGCACTCCGATCCCCCCCCGTGCTCCGAACCACCCCCCCTGCACACCGATCCACCCCCCCTGCACACCGATCCACCCGCCCGCACACCGATCACTCTCCCCCATGCTCCGATCCCTCCCCCCCGTGCTCCGACGCCCCCCCGTGCCCTGATCTCCCCCCCCTGTGCCCTGATCTCCCCCCCTTATACTTACCGATCCTGGCGGGGTCCGTCCGTCTTCTTCCCCGAGCGCCGCAATGTTCCAAAATGGCGGGCGCATGCGCAGTGCGCCCGCCGAATCTGCCGGCCGGCAGATTCGTTCCAATGTGAATTTTGATCACTGTGATATAATCTATCACAGTGGTCAAAATAAAAAAACAGTAAATGACCCCCCCCCATTTGTCCCCCATAGATAGGGACAATAATAAAATAAAGAATTTTTTTTTTTTTCCACTAAGGTTGGAGTTAGAACTAGGGTTAGGGTTAGGGTTAGGGGTAGGGTTAGGGGTAGGGTTAGGGGTAGGGGTAGGGTTAGGGGTAGGGGTAGGGTTAGGGGTAGGGTTAGGGGTAGGGGTAGGGGTAGGGGTAGGGTTAGGGGTAGGGTTAGGGGTAGGGGTAGGGTTAGGGTTTCGGTATGTGCACACGTATTCTGGTCCTCTGCGGATTTTTCCGCAGCGGATTTGATAAATCCGCAGTGCTAAACCGCTGCGGATTTATGGCAGATTTACCGCGGTTTTTCTGCGCATTTCACTGCGGTTTTACAACTGCGATTTTCTATTGGAGCAGTTGTAAAACCGCTGTGGAATCCGCAGAAAGAAGTGACATGCTGCGGAATGTAAACCGCTGCGTTTCCGTGCAGTTTTTCCGCAGCATGTGTACAGCGATTTTTGTTTCCCATAGGTTTACATTGAAATGTAAACTCATGGGAAACTGCTGCGGATCAGCAGCGTTTTCCGCAGCGTGTGCACATACCTTTAGAATTAGGCTATGTGCACACGGTGCGGATTTGGCTGCGGATCCGCAGCGGATTGGCCGCTGCGGATCCGCAGCAGTGTTCCATCAGGTTTACAGTACCATGTAAACCTATGGAAAACCAAATCCGCTGTGCCCATGGTGCGGAAAATACCGCACGAAAACGCTGCGTTGTATTTTCCGCAGCATGTCAATTCTTTGTGCGGATTCCGCAGCGTTTTACACCTATTCCTCAATAGGAATCCGCAGGTGAAATCCGCAGTAAATCCGCAGGTAAAACGCAGTGCCTTTTTTTTACCCGCGGATTTTTCAAAAATGGTGCGGAAAAATCTCACACGAATCCGCAACGTGGGTACATAGCCTTAGGGTTAGGGTTGGGTTGGAATTAGGGTTGTGGTTAGGGTTAGGGGTGTGTTGGGGTTAGGGTTGTGGTTAGGGTTACGGCTACAGTTGGGATAAGGGTTAGGGGTGTGTTGGCGTTAGAATTGAGGGGTTTCCACTGTTTAGGCACATCAGGGGGTCTCCAAACGCAACATGGCGCCACCATTGATTCCAGCCAATCTTTTATTCAAAAAGTCAAATGGTGCTCCTTCCCTTCCGAGCCCCGACGTGTGCCCAAACAGTGGTTTACCCCCACATATGGGGTATCAGTGTACTCAGGACAAACTGGGCAACAATTACTGGGGTCCAATTTCTCCTGTTACCCTTGAGAAAATAAAAAATTGCTTGCTAAAACATCATTTTTGAGGAAAGAAAAATGATTTTTTATTTTCACGGCTCTGCGTTGTAAACGTCTGTGAAGCACTTGGGGGTTCAAAGTGCTCACCACATATCTAGATAAGTTCCTTGGGGGGTCTAGTTTCCAAAATGGGGTCACTTGTGGGGGGTTTCTACTGTTTAGGCACACCAGGGGCTCTGCAAACGCAACGTGACGCCCGCAGACCATTCCATCAAAGTCTGCATTTCAAAACGTCACTACTTGACTTCCGAGCCCCGACATGTGCCCAAACAGTGGTTTACCCCCACATATGGGGTATCAGCGTACTCAGGACAAACTGGGCAACAATTACTGGGGTCCAATTTCTCCTGTTACCCTTGAGAAAATAAAAAATTGCTTGCTAAAACATCATTTTTGAGGAAAGAAAAATGATTTTTTATTTTCACGGCTCTGCGTTGTAAACGTCTGTGAAGCACTTGGGGGTTCAAAGTGCTCACCACATATCTAGATAAGTTCCTTGGGGGGGTCTAGTTTCCAAAATGGGGTCACTTGTGGGGGGTTTCTACTGTTTAGGCACACCAGGGGCTCTGCAAACGCAACGTGACGCCCGCAGACCATTCCATCAAAGTCTGCATTTCAAAAGTCACTACTTCCCTTCTGAGCCCCGACGTGTGCCCAAACAGTGGTTTACCCCCACATATGGGGTATCAGCGTACTCAGGAGAAACTGGACAACAACTTTTGGGGTCCAATTTCTCCTGTAACCCTTGGGAAAATAAAAAATTCTGGGCTAAAAAATTATTTTTGAGGAAAGAAAACGTATTTATTATTTTCACTGCTCTGTGTTATAAACTTCTGTGAAGCACTTGGGGGTTCAAAGTGCTCACCTCACATCTAGATAAGTTCCTTTCGGGGTCTAGTTTCCAAAATGGGGTCACTTGTGGGGGGTTTCTACTGTTTAGGCACACCAGGGGCTCTGCAAACGCAACGTGACGCCCGCAGACCATTCCATCAAAGTCTGCATTTCAAAAGTCACTACTTCCCTTCTGAGCCCCGACATGTGCCCAAACTGTGGTTTACCCCCACATATGGGGTATCAGCGTACTCAGGAGAAACTGTACAACAACTTTTGGGGTCAAATTTCTCCTGTTACCCTTGGGAAAATAATAAATTGCAGGCTAAAAAATCATTTTAGAGAAAATAAAATTTTTATTTTATTTTCATGGCTCTGCGTTATAAACTTCTGTGAAGCACTTGGAAGTTCAAAGTCCTCACCACACATCTAGATTAGTTCCTTTGGGGGTCTAGTTTCCAAAATGGGGTCATATGTGGGGGATCTCCAATGTTTAGGCACACAGGGGCTCTCCAAACGTGACATGGTGTCCGCTAATGATTGGAGCTAATTTTCCATTTAAAAAGCCAATTGGCGTGCCTTCCCTTCCGAGCCCTGCCGTAAGCCCAAACAGTGGTTTACCCCCACATATGGGGTATCAGCGTACTCAGGACAAACTGGACAACAACATTTGCGGTCCAATTTCTCCTATTACCCTTGGCAAAATAGGAAATTCCAGGCTAAAAATCATTTTTGAGGAAAGAAAAATTATTTTTTATTTTCATGGCTCTGCATTATAAACTTCTGTGAAGCACCTGGGGGTTTAAAGTGCTCAATATGCATCTAGATAAGTTCCTTGGGGGGTCTAGTTTCCAAAACGGGGTCACTTGTGGGGGAGCTCCAATGCATAGGCACACAGGGGCTCTCCAAACGCGACATGGTGTCCGCTAACAATTGGAGCTAATTTTCCATTCAAAAAGTCAAATGGCGCGCCTTCCCTTCCGAGCCCTGCCGTGTGCCCAAACAGTGGTTTACCCCCACATATGAGGTATCGGCGTACTCGGGAGAAATTGCCCAACAAATTTTAGGATTCATTTTATCCTATTGCCCATGTGAAAATGAAAAACTGAGGCGAAAATAATTTTTTTGTGAAAAAAAAAAGTACTTTTTCATTTTTACAGATCAATTTGTGAAGCACCTGAGGGTTTAAAGTGCTCAATATGCATCTAGATAAGTTCCTTGGGGGGTCTAGTTTCCAAAATGGGGTCATTTGTGGGGGAGCTCCAATGTTTAGGCACACGGGGGCTCTCCAAACACGACATGGTGTCCGCTAACGATGGAGATAATTTTTCATTCAAAAAGTCAAATGGCGCTCCTTCCCTTCCGAACCTTACCATGTGCCCAAACAGTGGTTTACCCCCACATGTGAGGTATCGGTGTACTCATGAGAAATTGCCCAACAAATTTTAGGATCCATTTTATCCTGTTGCCCATGTGAAAATGAAAAAAATTGAGGCTAAAAGAATTTTTTTGTGAAAAAAAAGTACTTTTTCATTTTTACGGATCAATTTGTGAAGCCCCCGGGGGTTCAAAGTTCTCACTATGCATCTAGATAAGTTCCTTGGGGCGTCTAGTTTCCAAAATGGGGTCACGTGTGGGGGAGCTCCAATTTTTAGGCACACGGGGGCTCTCCAAACGTGACATGGTGTCCGCTAAAGAGTGGAGCCAATTTTTCATTCAAAAAGTCAAATGGCGCTCCTTCCCTTCCAAGCCCTGCCGTGCGCCCAAACAGTGGTTTACCCCCACATATGAGGTATCAGCGTACTCAGGACAAATTGGACAACAACTTTCGTGGTTCAGTTTCTCCTTGTACCATTGGGAAAATAAAAAAAATGTTGCTAAAAGATAATTTTTGTGACTAAAAAGTTAAATGTTCATTTATTCCTTCCATGTTGCTTCTGCTGCTGTGAAGCACCTGAAGGGTTAAAAAACTTCTTGAATGTGGTTTTGAGCACCTTGAGGGGTGCATTTTTTAGAATGGTGTCACTTTTGGGTATTTTCAGCCATATAGACCCCTCAAACTGACTTCAAATGTGAGGTGGTCCCTAAAAAAAATGGTTTTGTAAATTTCGTTGTAAAAATGAGAAATCGCTGGTCAAATTTTAACTCTTATAACTTCCTAGCAAAAAAAAATTTTGTTTCCAAAATTGTGCTGGTGTAAAGTAGACATGTGGGAAATGTTATTTATTAACTATTTTGTGTCACATAACTCTCTGGTTTAACAGAATAAAAATTCAAAATGTGAAAATTGCGAAATTTTCAAAATTTTCGCCAAATTTCCGTTTTTATCACAAATAAACGCAGAATTTATTGACCTAAATTTACCACTAACATGAAGCCCAATATGTCACGAAAAAACAATCTCAGAACCGCTAGGATCCGTTGAAGCGTTCCTGAGTTATTACCTCATAAAGGGACACTGGTCAGAATTGCAAAAAACGGCCAGGTCATTAAGGTCAAAATAGGCTGGGTCATGAAGGGGTTAAGTTAACCTAATTTAATTTGCTGTGCTCCTTGGCCTTAAGTCATATTTGATATTTGCATTCTACTAGGGTTTTGGAACCTCTTGTTTTGTGTCCTAGCCTTAGGATATATAATATGATTTTCTTTTTTGTTTAACTTATAGGTTGTTACACATTTAAATTAGTCCGCTGGCCTGGAGACATATTTATAAGGTCTTTCTAACAGGTTTGTAGAGATTTTCTCATGATGCAATTTTCTCGTGTTTTCTCGATCAGGTTGCACACAATATCCTATCCAGGTATTTAGATAGTGACCTTAACTGGTCAATGTTGTTATTGTTTAATCACTTGTAGGTCTTTGGGGGTCCCTGTTTTTCCTAATTTCAATAATAGAGAGCTGCTGTATGTACAGTAAAAGAGATCTTGGAGTTTACTCCCTTCTTCTCACTGTGATGTATTGCTGTGAGATATGGAAAAATGATATATGCTTTATATCATTTTCCTATTCAGTTTGGCCCAAAATACTTACTATAAACTCAGCCCCCCACCCTTGCATTCCCCAGGCCATAAAGGGAAGTGAAATACACCTCAGTCAATGGGACCTCATTATCAAGGGAAGGCACTTCCTTGGAGAGAGCCGATCAATGTTTTTCTTTGACCCAAGCAACAAAGCCTCTGAAGCTCTCCAGGGGGCCAAAAGACCATAGACCCTGTGTCCCCAGCAATTATCACAGGGGTGTGAATTTGTGTGCAGGACCAGCCAACTGGAGTCCTTTGTTTCTCTTAGGCTGACATGTGGCACCACAGATCCCAGCAACGCTCTGAGATATTGAATCTGGAACATGACCTATAACAGAATGCAATATCTGAGCCTAGCCGAGCACATAATCGGAATCGACATTCCTTTCCCCACATGCCATACTATGCAGCCACCTCCAGAATCTTGCATTATGGAGTTATAAAGCATAGCTACCAGGAATTAAATATGGTAGCCATATTTGGTCTCCCAGCACAGATAAAGTCCCGCAGAACCCATTGGCGCTGCCACCGTTCCATTTGGACCTTCGGACGTAGAGTTATGGGCCATCCATGGTTCTGCCTGTAAAATCATACTCTAAGAAATGGGAGGAGGGAGGTGGCCCAGCCCAGGGGTGGGCGCAGCGTGTGGGAGGGAGCAGTCTAGGTGATAATAGGCAGCTCTTCATTTTGGACTGAGTTCTTCTACTGGCAGGAGGACTATTACCTGATGGGGCCAGGGAATCACGTAACTAAGATTTGGACCTGTGATCCATCAGCACCTCCCTGTGGTCACATGCTACAAAACACAGTAATTAAAAACCTATCTGTACCCTACCCTTGTACTACACTCCTTACTATATACCTGTATATCTGCTTTTGTATATACACTGTTCAAAAAATAAAGGGAACACTTAAACAACAGAATATAACTCCAAGTAAATCAAACTTCTGTGAAATCAAACTCTCTACTTAGGAAGCAACTGTTTGACAATCAATTTCACATGCTGTTGTGCAAATGGAATAGACAATAGATGGAAATTATTGGCAATTATCAAGACACACTCAATATAAGGAGTGGTTCTGCAGGTGGGAACCACAGACCACATCTCAGTACCAATGCTTTCTGCCTGATGTTTTGATTACTTTTGAATCTTTGTTGTGCTTTCACACTCGTGGTAGCACGAGACGGACTCTACAATGCACCCAAGTGGCTCATGTAGTCCAGCTTATCAAGGATGGCACATCAATGCGAGCTGTGGCAAGAAGGTTTGCTGTGTCTGTCAGCGTAATGTCCAGAGGCTGGAGGTGCTATCAGGAGACAGGCCAGTACACCAGGAGATGTGGAGGGGGCCGTAGGAGGGCAACAACCCAGCAGTTGGACCGCTACCTCCGCCTTTGTGCAAGGAGGAACATGAAGAGCACTGCCAGAGCCCTGCAAAATGACCTCCAGCAGGCCACAAATGTGCATGTGTCTGCACAAACGGTTAGAAACCAACTCCAAGAGGATGGTCTGAGTGCCCAACGTCCACAGATGGGGGTTGTGCTCACAGCCCAACACCGTGCAGGACTCTTGGCATTTGCCACAGAACACCAGGATTGGCAAATTTGCCACTGGCACCCTGTGCTCTTCACAGATGAAAGCAGGTTCACCCTGAGCATGTGACAAAGTCTGAAGATGCCGTGGAGAGCGATCTGCTGCATGCAACATTCTTCAGCATGACAGGTTTGGCAGTGGGTCAGTAATGGTGAGGGGTGGCATATCTTTGGAGGGCCACACAGCCCTACATGTGTTCGCCAGAAGTAGCCTGACTGCCATTAGGTACAGAGATAAGATCCTCAGACCGCTTGTGAGACCATATGCTGATGCGGTTGGCCCTGGGTTCCTCTTAATGCAGGACAATGCCAGACCTCATGTGGCTGGAGTGTGTCAGCAGTTCCTGCAAGATGAAGGCATTGAAGCTATGGACTGGCCCGCCTGTTCCCCAGACCTGAATCTGATTGAAAACATCTGGGGCATCATGTCTCGCACCGTCTACCAACATCACGTTGCACCACAGACTGTCCAGGAGTTGGCAGATGCTTTAGTCTAGGTCTGGGAGATCCCTCAGAATAGCATCCGCAGCCTCATCAGGAGCATGCCTAGGCATTGTAGGGTCATACAGGCACGTGGAGGCCACACACTACTGAGCATCATTTCCTTGTCTTGAGGCATTTCCACTGAAGTTGGATCAGCCTGAAACTTCATTTTCCACTTTGATTTTGAGCATTATTTCAACTCCAGACCTCTGTGGGATATTAGTTGTGATTTATGTTGATCATTTTAAGGTTTTATTTTTCTCAACAATTCTACTATGTAATGAATTAAGATTTACAACTGGAATATTTCATTTAGTGATATCTAGGATGTGGAATTTTAGTGTTCCCTTTATTTTTTTGAGCAGTGTATATACTTGTTTGTTTCTAGTGTGCCTTTCAGCGATTAAATATAAAATTAATCTTGGGTCTTCTTTTATCTCAATTTACTAACCCCCATATCCACACGCTCAGTTGATTATTATACACCACCCTGGTGGGTTTCTGACCCGATATAAGCCTGGGAGCTTATATCAAATGAGGAACTGGTGGCAGCATACCGTACTGTTAGTGAGGAACTCTGATAGTGATGGCCGGGAGTTTTACATATACAGTACAGACCAAAAGTTTGGACATACCTTCTCATTTAAAGATTTTTCAGCATTTTCATGACTATGAAAATTGTAAATCCACACTGAAGGCATCAAAACTATGAATTAACACATGTGGAATTATATACTTAACAAAAAAAGTGTGAAACAACTAAAAATATGTCTTATATTCTAGTTTCTTCAAAGTAGCTACCTTTTGCTTTGATGACTGTTTTGCATACTCTTGGCATTCTCTTGATGAGCTTCAAGAGGTAGTCACCAGAAATGGTCTTCCAACAATCTTGCAGGAGTTTCCAGAGATGCTTAGCACTTGTTGGCCCTTTTTTTTCATTCTGCGGTCCAGCTCACCCCAAACCATCTCGTTTGTGTTCAGGTCTGGTGACTGTGAAGGCCAGGTCATCTGGCATAGCCCTCATCACTCTCCTTCTTGGTCAAATAGCCCCTTCACAGCTACAGATCTCTGCTGTAATTACCAATTCATGGCAGGAGGTCCTACTTCGATGGAGATTGATGTGTCAGCTCTCTCTCACTTTCCCAGTTATAATTACTCCCATATGTTGAACATGAAAGTGCTATGTCCCCTTTCTGGAGATGTCTTTATGGATTTTAAATTTTTTTCTTCTACAAACATTGCCAGAGATGCCCTCACTCATGCTAGCATTACTAAATGTTAGAGGATTTAATACCACACTTATATACTCCCAAATATTATATGGGATGGATAAGATGGGAGTAAAAGTCTTTTGTGTGCAGGAAACTCATTTTAAGTGTGAGCATTTTCACCAAGTTAAAAAAAATCATTATTTTATTCAGTGGTTTCATAATAGTAACACATTATAATCTAACTTTAAATACTTTAGAATTGCCATACACATGAACATGCCATACATGTTTCTAGAGATAGGGTAGGGATGAGAATGGGTGTTACCTGTTTCTGAAGGTTTCTATTTTGATCTAGATTTGTACTTCAGCCAATTTGTATATCTCAAACAAGCATCCAGCCATTGATATCTGAGATGGTTGTAAGGTTTCCTGGAGGGTATCCTACTCTTAGGTGGTGAATTGACAGGAAATCTGACAGCAGGTTTTTATTATTTAATCTGAGCTCAACATAATATAGGGCCCAGGACCCCGAATCCAGGGATGTGTCACTTATTAGGCTGTGTGTTGTAGTCTCAATATAATCAGTGATTTATCAGCAGGAGATTATCACTAGAGGACTACTTCTCACATGCAGACTAGTCCAGCTAATCATTGTAACCCTGTCCTCACTACTGAATAGCTGTTTGCTGACAATTCACGCTGTACATCGGAAGCTGCTGTCATGGGGATGTCACGTCCCCCTGGAAAACATGAAGTTAGACGGTCACGTCGGGTAATGAATCGCAGTCCTCTTTAGAAATGGTGTGATTGATGTCCTAATTTAATTGGATTTCTTTTTCCTTCAGTGCTGAGAGGGTTAAGGACTTTTACTCCCTCTATATATAAGGGCTGTGGGCATTTAGTCCCTGCCGGTGAAAGATTCGTCTTCCTGTGCAGTGAGTTAATCTAAATAGTTGAAGTTTGGAGTTAGAGTTGTAGTGTTCTGTAGTTTGCTGTTTTACGTGCGTTTATCTCCTGGTCCTTTTTCCAATTTACTTTATTCCTCCCTGTCCCTTTTCTCCATACTGTTGCTTAGTGCTTTTGTTTGACAGAGGTTTTCTACTATCCCCGTTTTGTCTTTGTGTCTGGTTTACCTTTCATTTTTGTCCCATGCCTGATGTGGTGGTGAAGGGGACAAATTTGGGTTTTTACAGGAGCATAGTAAGGTTGGAGACTTGGGCCTCTCTACCTTTAAGAGTACTTCTGGGACAGGGATAGTTAGGGTCCCAGCTCCAGGGACAGATTGAGGCCCCTCTTCCTTACTGAAGACCATCACAGCTGCCAGTCAGGAATGTGGATGGGGTTACACAAAGCACAGACATCTCAACTCTTCTACATATACATCATACAAGGAATTATATGAAAACTACACCAAGCAACCCAGTTAGTGATACATCCATGGAATCAGGTTTTCCTGCCCTATATTATGCAACTCTCAGATTATCCAGAAAACTTGATGAGATTCTCTTTAATCTGACAGTTAACAAGCTCTTAGACTCCTCCATGGTTAAGTCCTCAATCCCTCCTTCACAACTGACTATACTAAAAGGAAACCTGACAGGTCCCCCATGCCCGCCAACCCAGCTGCCATCTACCCGAGGTCAGTCCTGGTGTAGCACCTGGTCCACCTCCTTTGTCTCTCCTGAGATAATGGTATTGTCAGGTGCTGTGTATCTAAGGTCGGATTAGGTGAGGCTCCTAGCCCTACAGGCTTTCCATGGCCCGGCACAGTGGTTTCACAACCTAGCCCTTTACAGGGGTCAAAGGTTCATGTACTTTGGAGGCTCTAAGGTCTACGTTCAAATGGTCCATTAGACATAGGAAGTTGTACGTTAGAGTAGATAGCGTTGATTTACGAGGACATAAGCAGATGGAGAGCCATGCCAAAGAAAACAGCATTAATGAGTATAGTCCAGTGAGACCCATTGCTTCCAGCTAGCACCATGAAACCAGTCCATCAAACATCAGAATGCAGAGTAGTAGAGCTGGAAGTTAGGAAGACCAGTACCATCCTTAAGTGAAGCTCTACTTATTAATTTATGAGCTAGTTGTGGTCCACTTAAACCCCAAACAAATTTACCGCAAGTTGAGCTCAGTTGTATTAAAAAAACGAGGGTGGAAATTTAATTGTGACAAATTTAATAAGGGTTGAGATGTTTGGGGAAAATGTTCATTTTCAGTAGATTAATTCTGGCAAACCAAGATAACTATTAAATGATTTTAGGTTGTTCAGGGTGTGGTTCAGTGAAGGCTGGTATCGGGGCCGGCGTCGGCACCCAGGAAAGTCACTATGCGAACCCAGTGCCAGGGCCCACAAGTGGCACCCCTGCCATTTACTCATGGCCCTGGCACTTTATTTACCTCTCCACACTGCGATATCTTCTGCATCTCTTGACTCTGATGTTTCAGGTCAAAGGACGCAATGACATCATGTCTGTGCACCCTCTGTCTGAACAGTTAGTGTAGAGACAGAAGACGGTGATGCTGAGGAGTCTGGAGCAGAGTAGCAACCAGCTAGGAGAGGTATTTATTTTTTTTACAGTATATGTTTGAAGCATTATCTGGGGCCCATTATATATGGAGCATCATATGGGGTCCATTATTCTGTATGGAGCGCTATGTGGTGCTCATAATACTGTATGGGGGACTATACTGTCTGGTTTCTGAGCTATTGATATCACTCATGTAATGTAAGGAGTAAAATCGTTGGCATTGTACTATACCTATATTTCTCTGCCGTATCTGTGCATCATGGATTGTGGTATGTGTTAAAGGGGCCCACTGAGACTCTTTCACCCTTGGCCCACAAAAAAACGGTGGCGGCCCTGGCTGGAATATTAAGGTGAAATACTTGAGAGAAATCTGATGGCATCTGAACACCAAAATATTTCAGAGGCAGAGCATTAACAAAATGTGGATTAATCCGTAGTGTCTGTACTTTGGATGCTGGGATGGCATAGGTGAGAATTTCTGATTTAGTCAATCTGTGCCTTAAAGTTTCCTACTGAATGGGAAGAGTATTGTAATTTTTATGTAAAAAAAATTTGGTAATTGTTTAGTTTACAGCTGTAACACAAAAAACATTCGGCAAAAGGTTTGAATTTAGGCACCTCGTCTAGGGCCTAGAACTGGAGCTCAGTAGTTGTAAAGAAAATAATACAGAGGCATGATATGACCAGGTCTTGATTCAACTGAGGCAGAGGGGCCCCAACCAAGGAGGTAATGGCTGACTAGAATATAATTCTGATATATGAGTTATGGACTGACACGAAGTATGTGTAATCTGTAACGCTGGTGGGTGTGTGGACCCACTGCGCTATTGGCCGGGCTTACCTTAGAGGGGCATAACTAAGTGTCCACTGGGACTTCACTAAGGCCTCTGATGGTGAGGATAGGCTGGGCTGCCAGTAGACACTAGGCACCACTCCATGACTGCAGCAGCTGGCCGGAGGCAACAACCAGGGGACGAGAAAGCTGTTGTGTAGGAAGCTGATGAGCCATGTTGGGATGGATAAGGTTGGCAGCGGATCTGAAGTCTAGATCTGCTGTAGAGAGAGACTACTAGTTTAGGGAAACAAACTCTCAGTTGACTAGTGAGACTCAGTTGACTAGCGAAAGTGCTAATTTACATATGAAAAACTGAGTTTAAAAAAATATCTTTATAAAGTGTTTCCCCAAACATAATTATGGATGACCTGTAGGAAGGTACAGTATATGCAGGCAATGGTTGTAGGAACATTGGAACCACGGATTCAGACTGGACGATGTACAGATGAGAACTGGCAGGTGCAGGCAACAGCTGACAGGCAGGTGAGCACGGCTGATAGACAGGCAAGTATACAGGAATACGAGCACTGTGACCTGAGAACTAAGAGTGTTTAGGAACAAATTTACAACCTTGCACAGGCACCTCCATGTTGGAGGAGGTGCCTTAAATAGTACGTGTCCTCCAGCAATGGGCTGGAGACACTATATGAGGACATGCGTGGATCCTTTAAGAGGGGGGAAGTGAATGCACACCTTAAGCACAGTGTCTGGGGATCTGCGGGCAGTGAGCGCATGCCAAGCAGATACGAAAGGAGACAGAGCAGGACGGGGCCCACAGCGGTGAGCATGCATTTCTGCAGGAGAAGGGTAGAGGGCAGAGACACTGGTGCTACAACCCAACTTTTCTATAATCCAGACTTTCCTCCATGCATGAGGGAATTAATGTTAAGGAATTCATGTTAAGGGCATTTGGCCATAAACTAAAGGTACCGTCACACTGAACAATATCGCTAGCGATCCGTGACGTTGCAGCGTCCTGGATAGCGATATCGTTCAGTTTGACAGGCAGCAGCGATCTGGATCCTGCTGTGCCATCGTTGGTCGGAGCAGAAAGTCCAGCACTTTATTTCGTCGCTGGATTCCCGCAGACATCGTTGAATCGGCGTGTGTGACGCCGATTCAGCGATGTCTTCACTGATAACCAGGGTAAACATCGGGTTACTAAGCGCAGGGCCGCGCTTAGTAACCCGATGTTTACCCTGGTTACCAGCGTAAACGTAAAAAAAAAAAAAAAAACCTACATACTTACATTCCGGTGTCTGTCCCCCGGCGCTGTGCTTTCCTGCACTGGCTGTGAGCGCTGGCCAGCCGTAAAGCACAGTGGTGACGTCATCGCTCTGCTTTACGGCTGGCCGGCGCTGACAGTGCAGGAAAGCACAGCGCCGGAGGACAGACACCAGAATGTAAGTATGTAGTGTTTGTTTTTTTTAACGTTTACGCTGGTAACCAGGGTAAACATCGGGTTACTAAGCGCGGCCCTGCGCTTAGTAACCCGATGTTTACCCTGGTTACCAGGGGACTGGCATAGTTGGTCGCTGGAGAGCTGTCTGTGTGACAGCTCTCCGGCGACCACACAGCGACGCTGCAGCGATCGGGATCGTTGTCTAGATCGCTGCAGCGTCGCTAAATGTGACGGTACCTTTAGACTGCAGTTTACGCTCACAATTTCTATTGATTTACCAACCTTAGATGATCTTATAAACGGCTATACAGATAAACCCTTGTAATGGTTTTCTTATTTACAATTACAGTAATTTGTTTCAACCTTTTGGGTTGCTCTTGATACTAAAAGATGAACTATCTTTGCATTACACCTAGTGCAATACTCTGCCCCAACATGAGCCATCTCTCAAATATATGCAAACATCTACTCACATGCTAGTTCTGATACTATTTGGTTAATTAAAAAATTGGAGAGCTTGTGCTTCACAGAACGATGGGACAAGGTGTTTCTTTGTGCACCCAAATTACTAACAGCATGATGAGCCGCAGAAAAAAAAAATCAAAATTATTTCCAGGTGCTAATGTGGTCCAGGTGAATTACGTAAAATATACCCTCCAGTCCCTAAACAGTGATGGCGAAGTAAGAATGCAGATGGTACTATACTTTGTATATGGAGAAAATGCCCACAGATTCACCTTCTTTGGGACAAGGGCCTGTTTCATCAAAGAATTCACTGTAAAATTCTAGCGAAAAAGCTTTGGAAAGCCCAAAAACTTAGAGTTGCACCAACATTTTGCATCTTTTGTTGTTTTCACACCAGTTTCTGACAAAGTGGGGCAGAACTAGAGAGAAATGGGGGCATGGCAACCACCGCTTATCAAATGAATGACTAGTGGCAGCGTTCACAATGCCACAAATCTTACTTGACTCGGGGCTGGAGTAGGATTTGTGGCAAGGCACACAGAGGTGTACACGTCTTTGTGAATCAGGAGCTTCTGACTTTAGCATATCTCCTCAGCACCTGCATGAACAACACCAGTCTTGATGAACAGGGCCCATTGTCTTTGTTACGTTTACATGTTACTGGATGAAATTATCCCCAGGTCTCCACATATCGGGCTCTTCTCTATGATTCCTTGTTAAAGTTATTGAAAATAGTGTGTAGAAGCACTGTCACATAGCTGTTCACTCCATCCTCCCAAGAAACTGGCATTCTAGCACAGCTCCCTTAATCTTAGATTGGGTATCAGAGATGGATTTCCTGTGTTGGATGGAGAGATTGTCTTCTAATGACAAGATTAAGACGTTGAGATGCTTCCGAATGTGTCAGACTTGGATTAGATTCAAAGAATAAAATTAATATCATTTAGTTCTTTTAGGATAATTAAAAAAAACACACAAAATTGAGCCTAACTTAAGTTGGTACACATGCAGAGGTTAAACGCATGTTCACATTGGCCACAAAACATTAAAACCTACACGAGAAAAAAGTAAAGGAAAACCCTGATGTAACTAAGTAAAAATGCAAAAGTGCATTTAAATAACACAGAGTTTTTAGTAATACTGTTTTTTGACAAAAAAAAAAAATAGCACAAAAGCCATCCCACCTCGTCACGGTAACTTTGATCGGAACAGTCCTACACAGTCTAATATTAAAACCTTACCATGTGTCAATGTTGACCTCAGTGTGAATAAGGGCAGACGAAAGGACTGGGCCCAACCAGTGAAACACTAGACTGGGGAAGCCTTATGTAGTCTCTAGCTCAGAAACAGGGAGGCCACACCCCGGCTTGCACAGAATGCAACAATACAGAGAAAAAAAACACACAAAATTGAGCTTAAGTTGGTATACATGCAGAGGTAAGGGTGGTTTCACACTTGCGGTTTTTTTTTGCGTTTTTGCGGTAAAAAACGCAAAAAAAGCATGCGTTTTTTTTCCCCTATACTTAACATTAAAAACGCATGCGTTTTGACCCGTTTTTGCAACGCATGCGTTTTTTCTCTGCATGCGTTTTGTTGCAGAAATGCAACATGTAGTAATTTTAGCAGCGTTTAGCGGCGTTTTTTCGCTGTAAAAAAACCCATTGATGTCTATGTAAACGCATGCGTTTTTAAGCACATGCGTTTGCATGCATTTTTAAATGCATGCGTTTTTATAGAAAAACACAAGAATACACACTTATAAGCCATCCCACAACCCTAACCCTAAAACACAAACTCTAACACAAACCCTAACCCAAACTGTAGCCCTAACCCTAGGAATCCTAACCCTAACTCTTAGGGTTAGGATCCCTAGGGTTAGGGTTACGGTTAGAGTTAGCGTTTGTGTTAGGGTTAGGATCCCTAGGGTTAGAGTTTGTGTTTTAGTTAGGGTTTGTGTTAGGGTTAGGATCCCTAGGGTTAGGGTTTGTGTTAGGGTTAGGATCCCTAGGGTTAGTGTTAGGGTTAGAGTTTGTGTTAGAGTTAGGATCCCTAGGATTAGGGTTTGTGTTAGGGTTAGAGTTTGTGTTTTAGTTAGGGTTTGTGTTAGGGTTAGGATCCCTAGGGTTAGGGTTTGTGTTAGGGTTAGAGTTTGTGTTAGGATCCCTAGGGTTAGAGTTTGTGTTAGGGTTAGGATCCCTAGGGTTAGGGTTTGTGTTAGGGTTAGGATCCCTAGGGTTAGTGTTAGGGTTAGAGTTTGTGTTAGAGTTAGGATCCCTAGGATTAGGGTTTGTGTTAGGGTTAGAGTTTGTGTTAGGATCCCTAGGGTTAGGGTTTGTGTTAGGGTTAGGATCCCTAGGGTTAGGGTTTGTGTTAGGGTTAGGATCTCTAGGGTTAGTGTTAGGGTTAGAGTTAGGATCCCTAGGGTTAGGGTTAGAGTTTGTGTTAGGGTTAGGATCCCTAGGGTTAGGGTTTGTGTTAGGGTTAGGATCCCTAGGGTTAGGGTTTGGGTTAGGATCCCTAGGGTTACTAGGGAACCTAACCCTAACTATTTGTTTATAGTGGGTTTTCTAGTTGATTTTGATGATTGGCAGCTGTCACACACTTCTCATCATGCGTTTCAAAAACGCAAACGCAGGAAAAACGCGTCTAAACGCGTTTAAACGCAAAAACCGCATGCGCTTAAAAAAACGCTGCGTTTAAACACGTTTTTGCACCAAATGCGTTTGCGTTAAAAACCCTGCGTTTTAAAACGCAAGTGTGAAACCAGCCTTAAACGCATGTTCACATTGGCCACAAGGATAATTAGTCTGGTCTGATGTAGGGGATGTTTCTGGTATTGCGACTAGTGTTGAGCGATACCGTCCGATACTTGAAAGTATCGGTATCGGATAGTATCGGCCGATACCCGAAAAATATCGGATATCGCCGATACCGATATCCGATACCAATACAAGTCAATGGGACATCAAGTATCGGAAGGTATTCTCATGGTTCCCAGGGTCTGAAGGAGAGGAAACTCTCCTTCAGGCCCTGGGATCCATAGGGAGGTGTAAAATAAAGAATAAAAATAAAAAATATTGATATATTTACCTCTCCGGCGGCCCCTGAACTCAGCGCGGGTAACCGGCAGGCTTCTTTGTTCAAAATCAGCGCTTTTAGGACCTGAGAAACACGTCCCGGCTTCTGATTGGTCGCGGGCCGCCCATGTGACCGCCATGCGACCAATCACAAGCCGCGACGTCACCGCAAGCTATTGACGCGCTCATTTTTAAAAATGAGCGCGTTAATGGCTTTGAAAGACATAGCGGCTTGTGATTGGTCGCGTGGCCGCGACCAATCACAAGCCGCGACGTCACCGCAAGCTATTAGCGCGCTCATTTTTGAAAAATGAGCGCGTTAATGACTTTCAAAGACGTAGCGGCTTGTGATTGGTCGCGGCCACGCGACCAATCACAAGCCGCTATGTCTTTCAAAGCCATTAACGCGCTCATTTTTAAAAATGAGCGCGTCAATAGCTTGCGGTGACGTCGCGGCTTGTGATTGGTCGCGGCCGCGACCAATCACAAGCCGCTACGTCTTTGAAAGTCATTAACGCGCTCATTTTTCAAAAATGAGCGCGCTAATAGCTTGCGGTGACGTCGCGGCTTGTGATTGGTCGCGTGGCGGTCACATGGGCGGCCCGCGACCAATCAGAAGCCGGGACGTGTTTCTCAGGTCCTAAAAGCGCTGATTTTGAACAACGAAGCCTGCCAGTTACCCGCGGACTCACCAGGGGCCGCCGGAGAGGTAAATATATCAATATTTTTTATTTTAATTCTTTATTTTACACATCTCTATGTATCCGATACCGATACCCGATACCACAAAAGTATCGGATCTCGGTATCGGAATTCCGATACCGCAAGTATCGGCCGATACCCGATACTTGCGGTATCGGAATGCTCAACACTAATTGCGACTCCTCCTCACTCCCCACCCACCGGTTTCATCCCCGTCACGTCTTTTTCTTACCTTTTTCTTTTCATTCTATTCTATTTTTTTCCCTTTTAATTGGGTAATTTGGGCAATACAGGTGCCATTAGGATTTTATTACTTCACATAAAAAACACACACATTTAGTTCTTTTAGGATAATTAAAAAAAACACACAAAATTGAGCTTAACTTAAGTTGGTACACATGCAGAGGTTAAACGCATGTTCACATTGGCCACAAAACATTAAAACCTACACGAGAAAAAAGTAAACGAAAACCCTGATGTAACTAAGTAAAAATGCAAAAGTGCATTTAAATAACACAGTTTTTAGTAATACTGTTTTTTGATAAAAAAAAAAAATAGCACAAAAGCCATCCCACCTCGTCACGGTAACTTTGATCGGGACAGTCCTACACAGTCTAATATTAAAACCTTACCATGTGTCAATGTTGACCTCAGTGTGAATAAGGGCAGACGAAAGGACTAGGCCCAACCAGTGAAACACTAGACTGGGGAAGCCTTATATAGTCTCTAGCTCAGAAACAGGGAGGCCACACCCCGCCTTGCACAGAATGCAACAATACAGAGAAAAAAAACACACAAAATTGAGCTTAAGTTGGTACACATGCAGAGGTAAGGGTGGTTTCACACTTGCGGGGTTTTTTTTGCGTTTTTGCGGTAAAAAGCGCAAAAAAAAGCATGCGTTTTTCCCCTATACTTAACATTAAAAACGCATGCGTTTTCACCCGTTTTTGCAACGCATGCGTTTTTTCTCTGCATGCGTTTTGTTGCAGAAATGCAACATGTAGTAATTTTAGCAGCGTTTAGCGGCGTTTTTTTGCCACGAAAAAAACGCATGCGTTTTTTCGCTGTAAAAAAACCCATTGATGTCTATGTAAACGCATGCATTTTTATAGAAAAACACAAGAATACACACTTATAAGCCATCCCACAACCCTAACCCTAAAACACAAACTCTAACACAAACTCTAACCCTAACCCTAGGGATCCTAACCCTAACCCTAAAACACAAACTCTAACACAAACTCTAACACAATAACACAAACCCTAACACAAACTGTAACCCTAACCCCAGCCCTAACCCTAGGGATCCTAACCCTAACCCTAGGGATCCTAACCCTAACCCTTAGGGTTAGGATCCCTAGGGTTAGGGTTACGGTTAGAGTTAGCGTTTGTGTTAGGATCCCTAGGGTTAGAGTTTGTGTTTTAGTTAGGGTTTGTGTTAGGATCCCTAGGGTTAGGGTTTGTGTTAGGGTTAGAGTTTGTGTTAGGGTTAGGATCCCTAGGGTTAGGGTTTGTGTTAGGGTTAGGATCCCTAGGGTTAGGGTTAGAGTTTGTGTTAGGGTTAGGATCCCTAGGGTTAGGGTTTGTGTTAGGGTTAGGATCCCTAGGGTTAGGGTTTGTGTTTTAGTTAGGGTTAAGGCTTGTGTTAGGGTTAGGATCCCTAGGGTTGGGGTTTGTGTTAGGGTTAGAGTTTGTGTTAGGATCCCTAGGGTTAGGGTTTGTGTTAGGGTTAGAGTTTGTGTTAGGATCCCTAGGGTTAGGGTTTGTGTTAGGGTTAGAGTTTGTGTTAGGATCCCTAGGGTTAGAGTTTGTGTTAGGATCCCTAGGGTTAGGGTTTGTGTTAGGATCCCTAGGGTTAGGGTTTGGGTTAGGATCCCTAGGGTTACTAGGGAACCTAACCCTAACCCTAAGTATTTATGTTTATAGTGGGTTTTCTAGTTGATTTTGATGATTGGCAGCTGTCACACACTTCTCACCATGCGTTTCAAAAACGCAAACGCAGGAAAAAACGCGTTTAAACGCATCTAAACGCGTTTAAGCGCAAAAAACGCATGCGCTTAAAAAAACGCGTTTAAACGCGTTTTTGCACCAAATGCGTTTGCGTTAAAAACCCTGCGTTTTAAAACGCAAGTGTGAAACCAGCCTTAAACGCATGTTCACATTGGCCACAAGGATAATTAGTCTGGTCTGATGTAGGGGATGTTTCTGGTATTGCGACTCCTCCTCACTCCCCACCCACCGGTTTCATCCCCGTCACGTCTTTTTCTTACCTTTTTCTTTTCATTCTATTCTATTTTTTTCCCTTTTAATTGGGTAATTTGGGCAATACAGGTGCCATTAGGATTTTATTACTTCACATAAAAAAGAAGAAATATGCCCCGCACAACTTAGTATTAAATTAATGCACATGTGCACAAACACAGTGGCCAATATACTAACATATACATACACGATGCGTCAGTATACTGTGATTAATGAATACATGAATTATAATATTGCTGCAAACATTAAAAACATAAAGGTACTTAGCAGTTTTGGATCAAAGAGCACAAAAGCTTTCCAACCAAATCAAGACGACCTTTTAACATGGATGGTCCTTAAACACTGAATGTCATACCTTTCTATGTGCCAAAAAAGGCCTCATCTGAATGGGGAGTGAAAAGGAAACCAGGCATAGCTCATAATCAATACTGTAATCAAGTTTAATTCATGTGTAAGAAAACAAAATAATATGGGCAAAATGGTTCCGGTAAGTAGAAACTGGAAAGACGTGTGTCGGCGCAAGAACAGTTAGGTTTTAGACTCTGCCTACAGTTGGGCAGAGCAAAGTGTGTGTGTTAACCAGCGTTGACCCAGCGCAGGTGCCAGATTTCATTCGGCTATGTGGATGAAACAGGACACGTCATCCACATTATTCACAGCGGGAGGAAGGCATTTAGCAGGGAAGAGGAGGCACAGGTGCAGCTGCAATGTCTCCCACTGGACCGGACCGTGTGAATTTGCATAGGTGTAGGCTGGAGCACTTCAAAAGGTGTTTTGGGGGATATACCAGGAAGTCAAGACATAATATTCAAGTTTCTAAAATGCAGCACAGGTGCTGAAGAAGATGGTGATATTGGTTCATATATGAAAAACTGATGACAGGTTCCCTTTAACCCCTTTACCCCCAAGGGTGGTTTGCACGTTAATGACCGGGCCAATTTTTACAATTCTGACCACTGTCCCTTTATGAGGTTATAACTCTGGAACGCTTCAATGGATCCTGGTGATTCTGACAATGTTTTCTCGTGACATATTGTACTTCATGACAATGGTAAAAATTATTTGATAGTACCTGCGTTTATTTGTGAAAAAAACGGAAATTTGGCGAAAATTATGAAAATTTCGCAATTTTCCAACTTTGAATTTTTATGCAATTAAATCACAGAGATATGTCACACAAAATACTTAATAAGTAACATTTCAAACATGTCTACTTTACATCAGCACAATTTTGGAACCAAAATTTTTTTTTGTTAGGGAGTTATAAGGGTTAAAAGTTGACCAGCAATTTCTCATTTCTACAACACCATTTTATTTTAGGGACCACATCTCATTTGAAGTCATTTTGAGGGGTCTATATGATAGAAAATACCCAAGTGTGACACCATTCTAAAAACTACACCCCTCAAGGTGCTCAAAACCATATTCAAGAAGTTTATTAACCCTTCTGGTGCTTCACAGGAATTTTTTGAATGTTTAAATAAAAATGAACATTTAACTTTTTTTCACAAAAAATTTAATTCAGCTCCAATTTGTTTTATTTTACCAAGGGTAACAGGAGAAAATGGACCCCAAACATTGTTGTACAATTTGTCCTGAGTATGCCAATACCCCACATGTGGGGGTAAACCACTGTTTGGGCGCATGGCAGAGCTCGGAAGCGAAGGAGTGCCATTTGACTTTTCAATGCAAAATTGACTGGAATTGAGATGGGACGCCATGTTTCGTTTGGAGAGCCCCTGATGTGGCTAAACATTGAAACCCCCCACAAGTGACACCATTTTGGAAAGTAGACCCCCTAAGGAACTTATCTAGAGGTGTGGTGAGCACTTTGACCCAACAAGCGCTTCACAGAAGTTTATAATGTAGAACCGTAAAAATAAAAAATCATATTTTTTCACAAAAATTATCTTTTCGCCCCCAATTTTTTATTTTCCCAAGGGTAAGAGAAGAAATTGGACCCCAAAAGTTGTTGTACAATTTGTCCTGAGTACGCTGATAGCCCATATGTGGGGGTAAACCACTGTTTGGGTGGATGGGAGAGCTCGGAAGGGAAGGAGCGCCGTTTGACTTTTCAAAGCAAAATTGACAGGAATTGAGATGGGACACCATGTTGCGTTTGAAGAGCCACTGATGTGCCTAAACATTGAAACCCCCCACAAATGACACCATTTTGGAAAGTAGACCCCCTTAGGAACTTATCTAGATGTGTGCTGAGCGCTTTGACCCAAGGGCTTCACAGAAGTTTATAATGGAGAGCCGTAAAAATAAAACAAAAATTTTTTCCCACAAAAATTATTTTTTAGCCCCCAGTTTTGTATTTTCCCGAGGGTAACAGGAGAAATTCGACCCCACAATTTGTTGTCCAATTTGTCCTGAGTGCGCTGATACCCCATATGTGGGGGGGAACCACTGTTTGGGCGCATGGGAGGGCTCGGAAGGGAAGGAGCTCCATTTGGAATGAGGACTTAGATGGAATGGTCTGCAGGTGTCACATTGCATTTGCAGAGCCCCTAATGTACCTAAACAGTAGAAACCTCCCACAAGTGACACCATTTTGGAAACTAGACCCTCTAAGGAACTCATCTAGATGTGTTGTGATAGCTTTGAACCCCCAAGTGTTTCACTACAGTTTGTAACGCAGAGCCGTGAAAATTAAAAAAAAAAATCTTTCCCCCCCAAATTATTTTTTAGCCCCCAGTTTTGTATTTTCCCGAGGGTAAGAGGAGAAATTCGACCCCAAAAATTGTTGTCCAATTTGTCCTGAGTACGCTGATACCCCGTATGTTGGGGGAAACCAACGTTTGAGCGCATGGCAGAGCTCGGAAGGGAAGGAGCGCCATTTGGAATGCAGACTTAGATGGAATGGTCTGCAGACGTCACATTGCGTTTGCAGAACCCCTAATGTACCTAAACAGTAGAAACCCCCCACAAGTGACCCCATATTGGAAACTAGACCCCCCAGGGAACTAATCTAGATGTGTTGTGAGAACTTTGAACCCCCAAGTGTTTCACTACAGTTTATAACGCAGAGCCGTGAAAATAAAAAATCCTTTTTTTTCCCACAAAAAATATGTTTTAGCCCCGAGTTTTGTATTTTCCCAAGGGTAGCAGGAGAAATTGGACCCCAAAAGTTGTTGTCCTATTTGTCCTGAGTACGCTGATACCCCATATGTTGGGGTAAACCCCTGTTTGGGCACACGGGAGAGCTCGGAAGGGAAGAAGCACTGTTTTACTTTTTCAACGCAGAATTGGCTGGAATTGAGATCGGACGCCATGTCGCGTTTGGAGAGCGCCTGATGTGCCTAAACAGTGGAAACCCCCCCAATTATAACTGAAACCCTAATCCAAACACATCCCTAACCCTAATCCCAACAGTAACCCTAACCACACCTCTAACCCTGACACACCCCTAACCCTAATCCCAACCCTATTCCCAACCGTAAATGTAATCTAAACCCTAACTGTAACTTTAGCCCCAACCCAAACTGTAGCCCTAGCCCTAACCCTAGCCCTAACCCTAATCCTAACCCTAGCCCTAACCCTAACCCTAGCCCTAACCCTAGCCCTAACCCTAGCCCTAACCCTAACCCTAGCCCTAACCCTAGCCCTAACCCTAATGGGAAAATGGAAATAAATACATTTTTTTTAATTTTTCCCTAACTAAGGGGGTGATGAAGGGGGGTTTGATTTACTTTTATAGCGGGTTTTTTAGCGGAATTTTATGATTGGCAGCCGTCACACACTGAAAGATGCTTTTTATTGCAAAAAATATTTTTTGCGTTACCACATTTTGAGAGCTATAATTTTTCTATATTTTGGTCCACAGAGTCATGTGAGGTCTTGTTTTTTGCGGGACGAGTTGATGTTTTTATTGGTAACATTTTCGGTCACGTGAAATTTTTTGATCGCTTTTTATTCCGATTTTTGTGAGGCAGAATGACCAAAAACCAGCTATTCATGAATTTCTTTTGGGGGAGGCGTTTATACCGTTCCGCGTTTGGTAAAATTGATGAAGCAGTTTTATTCTTCGGGTCAGTACGATAACAGCGACACCTCATTTATATCATTTTTTTATGTTTTGGCGCTTTTATACGATAAAAACTATTTTATAGAAAAAATAATTATTTTGGCATCGCTTTATTCTCAGGACTATAACTTTTTTATTTTTTTGCTGATGATGCTGTATGGCGGCTCGTTTTTTGCGGGACAAGATGACGTTTTCAGCGGTACCATGGTTAGTTATATCTGTCTTTTTGATCGCGTGTTATTCCACTTTTTGTTCGGCGGTATGATAATAAAGCGTTGTTTTTTGCCTCGTTTTTTTTTTTTTTTTTCTTACGGTGTTTACTGAAGGGGTTAACTAGTGGGCCAGTTTTATAGGTCGGGCCGTTACGGAAGCGGCGATACTAAATATGTGTACTTTTATTGTTTTTTTTTTTTATTATTTAGATAAAGAAATGTATTTATGGGAATAATATTTTTATTTTTTTTTTCATTATTTTGGAATATTTTTTTTTATTTTTTTTTTACACATTTGAAATTTTTTTTTTTTACTTTTTTACTTTGTCCCGGGGGGGACATCACAGATCAGTGATCTGACAGTTTGCACAGCACTCTGTCAGATCACTGATCTGACATGCAGCGCTGCAGCCTTCACAGTGCCTGCTCTGAGCAGGCTCTGTGAAGCCACCTCCCTCCCTGCAGGACCCGGATCCGCGGCCATCTTCGATCCGGGGCTGGAGGGAGCAGGGAGGGAGGTGAGACCCTCGCAGCAACGCGATCACATCGCGTTGCTGCGGGGGGCTCAGGGAAGCCCGCAGGGAGCCCCCTCCCTGCGCGGTGCTTCCCTGTACCGCCGGCACATCGCGATCATCTTTGATCGCGGTGTGCCGGGGGTTAATGTGCCGGGGGCGGTCCGTGACCGCTCCTGGCACATAGTGCCGGATGTCAGCTGCGATAAACAGCTGACACCCGGCCGCGATCGGCGGCGCTCCCCCCGTGAGCGCTGCCGATCGCATATGACGTACTATTGCGTCCTTGGGAAGTAAAGCCCACCCCACATGGACGCAATAGTACGTCTAATGGCAGAAAGGGGTTAAGATTCTAACATCCTGGAAAAAAAAAAAAAAGACATTTCAAAAATGATGTTACATATTAACTATTTTTGTGATATAACTATCTGATTTAAAGGAATAAACATCCAAAGTTCAAAAACTGCT
Source organism: Ranitomeya imitator (assembly GCF_032444005.1). NCBI lineage: Eukaryota > Metazoa > Chordata > Amphibia > Anura > Dendrobatidae > Ranitomeya > Ranitomeya imitator. The sequence goes on along the minus strand of NC_091286.1, from coordinate 228,702,395 downwards.
ATTTTTTTTTTTTTAAATTTAACCCTGGTCTTCCACAGAGACCAGAATAGGGCAAGTCTCTTCCTAACACAGTCCCATAATAAATAATAATCTTTATATAGCACTAACATATTCTGCAGCGCTTTACAAGTTGCACACATTATCATCCCTGTCCCCGATGGGGCTCAATCTAAATTCCCTAACAGTATGGCTTTTTGGAATGCGGAGTACCCGGAGGAAACGCATGCAAACACAGGGAGAACATAAACTCTTTGCAGATGTTGTCCTTGGTGGGATTTGAACCCTGGACCCCAGCACTGCAAGGCTGCAGTGCTATCCACTGAGCCATCGTGCTGCCCATATGGAAGGGTCTTCACAACTCCCACCACATGTTTTACATCTTCACGGTCGGGTACTCTCGGAGTTCCCCATGTATACACACCACCCCCACTTTCCGTACATTGGGGTTGTCCCAGGCAACAGGAGACCCATGGACCAGAGTCACTAAGCTCTCGGCATCCAAAAGAGCCTCCGTTTGGTACGCATTGACTAGTACCTGGCACAGTTGGGGTTCGCTGCTGGCAGTGCCTGTAGTTACAGTGCAGAGTGTTTGGGCATACATAGACACACGGAAAGTATACCCGCAGTTCATGGGTTCAGCTGTCAGAGGGCAGTTGACAGCCACATGTCCGGGCCCTTGGCACCACTAGGCAGACTAGGGGCCGTTTTAGGGGAAGCTCTTGTCACTTTCACTTTAGGATACCCCCTCAGTAGGGTCTCGGTCCGGTATGGCCCCATCAGAGGGTCAGGGACCTTTCCCCAGGTTCCAGAGCTTGCGGTGCCCAACGTGACAGCTGAAGTGAAGCAGTGTCACGTATAAAGTCCTGAGTGGCTGTATACCGCTCAACCAGTCCAACCACCTGGTCTAGAGTGCCCAGGTCCCCATACCCCACCCGATGCTGTATGGCTGCTGGCAGAGCCCTCACCAGCCGGTCGACCACCACTCTCTATACCATCTGGAAAGGAGTTAAGGTCTCAGGCTGAAGCCATTTTTTACCAGCTGCAGCAAGTTATGTGCCTGAGACCTGGCGGGACAATATTCCGCAAAGGACCACTGGCACATCCGCTGAGCCCGCACATATATATTAACCTACCAGTCAGGCAAGGATCTCACCTGTCAGCTTCTCATAGACCAGTGCATCATCCCGACTTAGGTCCAGGTAGGCGTTCTGGGCATCTCCCATCAGGAAGGGGGCCACCACTTCAGCCCACTGGGTCATCGGCAGGCTCTGCTGTTTAAACACGGTGAGGAAAGCCTCCAAATCGTCCTCAGGACTCATCTTCCTCAGCGCTAACGGAATTTGTAACGGGCCTCCGAACAGAACGTGCTCACTGGTGTGGACGTCTCTCGCAGAGCCACGATCTCCTGCATCAACAGGTTATTTGTCTGCTGCTGCCTCCGAAACTGCAGCTGGAGCTGCTCCTGCTGTCGTTGTTGATAGATGACCAACTGCTTCAGAAGCTCTTCCATCTTGTTGGCAGAATTGGGCTGCAGGCCTAATCACTGACATGCAGCACGCTTTGGGGTATCCCTCAGTTCACACTGACTGCATTATCCAACCATATGTAGTGCCGCGGTGTTCACACCATGCAGTAATGAGGCACTGACCCAAGAAAAGGTCACAGCAAATGTATTTAACTGTCCAAACAACTCACAAAATGAACAGTACACGGTATCCTGTTGTGAATTCTGTGGCCAAGCTCCCTCCTGTGGTCGAGAGTGGTACTTCGGCTGGTTCTGTCTGTGAGCTTCCTTTGGTGGATGAGAGTGGTACTGCGGCTTCTGAGTTTCCTTCCTCAGGTGATGAGGTTAAGTCGTTAGGTGCTGCTCTATTTAACTCCACCTGGTGCTTTGATCCTGGCCTCCAGTCAATGTTCTAGTATTGGTCTTGCTTCCTCCTGGATCGTTCCTGTGGCCTGTCTATCCTGCATAAGCTAAGTTTTGCTTGTGTTGTTTTTTGTTTGCTATTTTTTCTGTCCAGCTTGCTATATTGGTTTTTCTTGCTTGCTGGAAGCTCTGAGACGCAGAGGGAGCACCTCCGTACCGTTAGTCGGTGTGGAGGGTCTTTTTGCCCCTCTGCGTGGTTGTTTGTAGGTTTTTGTGTTGACCGCAAAGCTATCTTTCCTATCCTCGGTCTATTGAGTAAGTCGGGCCTCACTTTGCTAAATCTATTTCATCTCTGTGTATTTTCATCTTACTCACAGTCATTATATGTGGGGGGCTGCCTTTTCCTTTGGGGAATTTCTCTGAGGCAAGGTAGGCTTATTTTTCTATCTTCAGGGCTAGTTAGTTTCTCAGGCTGTGCCGAGTTGCATAGGGAGCGTTAGGCGCAATCCACGGCTACCTCTAGTGTGGTGTGATAGGATTAGGGATTGCGGTCAGCAGAGTTTCCACGTCTCAGAGCTCGTCTTATGTTTTTGGTAAATGTCAGGTCACTTTGTGTGCTCTGAACCTCTATGTCCATTGTGGTTCTGAATTACCTGTTCATAACAGTATCCACCGTATAGCAGCCGAGGCGTCAGAACAGTCCATATCTGAGACTGGTTGCCGGGGGCGACTGTACCACCATATCACGCTGCCAGGCGTTCCCTTCCCTTGGCTCTGTGTCACCTCACACAAGCTGGATGCTGCAGTCACCTGCTCTGCTACATGCAATCAAGCACTGACACACCCAACCCTTTTCTGCAGGATTTTTAAAATGGAATCTGTGGCCATGGGCCACTTGTAAGACCGGCTGGAGGGAGCGAACTGCCCCACTACCATCCTGTAGTTCGCTCCAAAAATAAAAGCCCATGCTGGGTTTTCTTAAATCTGCCTTGGGCAAATAGCTTGTCCAAGACCACACTTACTTTTATTTTGCACTGCAATCAGAGCTATGCCTGTGACTGCAATGCACTCCAGCGGTCTTAGTATACTTCTATGCGCATCTTGAGGGACACATAGCGACCCTCGCATATAACACCCGTCACTGCCTCACACAGACATACAAATATTCACTAATATATAGCAGAGGAATGCACCGGAGAGTGGAAGATGAGGAAAACCAAAGTAGGAGAATGAAAGGGAATTATCACACAAACTAACCTAAGCAACAATCAGATTAACCAAACAAACGCCTCCTCTCATATAACTATCCTCCTAGCCATCTAGCACAAGCTAGCTCTTACAATGTGTGTCAATCAGGACCCAGACTATACAGGGGAGTGGCTAACCGAGCTCAGCTGAGAGCTCAGACTCCCAACATGGCCAATTAACCCCTGTACTGCCAAAAGAAATTTACACCGTTTAAAAAAAGAAGGTGAAGAAAAGTTAATTCCTACCAGGCCGCGTTCCAGCGGCATCCTCTCCCTAAAACATCTGAGGTACAGACTAGGCTTGAGCGAAACAGAGAGAGAGAGACAGAGACAGAGAGTGTAAAAGTCGCTCATCCCTAGTACAGATGCATCATCGCATGGCAGAGACGTCATATGCTGGAGACATACGTGTTATGATCTGGTGGCCTAGCAGCAGCATGTGACGTACTCTGGAGAAGGTGGTACCTGTACTGATCGCAGACCCTGAACTTAGCAGCGCAACTAGAAATAGCCGTGGGATGTACCTAACACTCCCTAGACACCTCGACACAGCCTAAGGACTAACTTCCCCTAAAGATAGAAATGGGAAAACTATCTTGCCTCAGAGAAAATCCCCAAAGGATAGACAGCCCCCCACAAATATTGACTGTGAGAGGAGAGGGAAATGACAAACGCAGACTGAAATCAGGATTGGCAAAGGAGGCCTTACTAGCTAAAAAGAAAGAATAGGACAGAGAACTATGCGGTCAGTATTAAAACACTAGAAAATATCCACCACAGAAAATACGGATCACCACATCTGACTAAAGACATGGAGGGTATATCTGCATCTCCAGAGATACCGCTTGGCTGCAAAAAATCCTTACACAGACAAGCTGGACAAGACAAAACATGAAAATGCACTGAACTATAAGGCCCACAGCATGTGGACAGCAAAAACAAAGCCAGGACTTATCTTTGTTGAAAAGCACAGCAAACAGGAGAGACCAGTAAGGGATGTGAATCCTCCAAAAACAACTGGCACTGACTAAAGGATCAAGCAGGACTAAATAGCTGAGTCCAAATTGCAAAAAGTGAACACACCTGATAAATGCTGCGATCCAAAGACAGCAGCACTACCACTCATAACCACCGGAGGGAGCCCAAGAGCAGAATTCACAACACATACGTGCCGACTTCAGCTGCTGGCCTCTGATTGGCTGGTGGCTGTTAACTATTGCCACACATCAATGGATTTCAAATGAACGTGCATCCTCAGTTACTGAAGCAGCAGAATCAAGCCTCTAGGGCCCGGTGAGCAAAAGCAAAAAAAAAGGGGAACCCGGACCGCACCTCATCTTCCTGGCACATTATATCTCCGGCACCACACCTACTAGGCACAATATATTGCCAGAACCTCACATTCCTTGAATAGTATCTTCCTGCCACAATGTATAGCCGGCACACTATATAGCCGGCACCTCACCTTCCTGGCACACTATATAGCCAGCACCTCACCTTACTGGCACAGTATATTGTCAACACCTCACCTTCCTGGCACAAGTATATTGCCAGCACCTCACCTTCCTGGCACAGTATATAGCCGTCACCTCACCTTCCTGGCACACTATATAGCCAGCACCTCACCTTACTGGCACAGTATATTGCCAGCACCTCACCTTCCTGGCACACTATATAGCCGGCACCTCACCTTCCTGGCACACTATTTAGCCGGCACCTCACCTTCCTGGCACAGTACATTGCTGACACCTCACCTTCCTGGCACTGTATTTTGCCGGCACCTCACCTTCCTGGTACACTATATTGCCGGCACCTCACCTTCCTGGCACAGTATATAGCCGGCACCTCACCTTCCTGGCACTGTATACAGCCGGCACCTCACCTTCCTGGCACTGTATACTGCCGGCACCTCACCTTCCTGGCACTGTATACAGCCGACATCTCACCTTCCTGGCACAGTATATAGCCGGCAACTCACCTTCCTGGCACACTATATAGCCAGCACCTCACCTTACTGGCACAGTATATTGCCAGCACCTCACCTTCCTGGCACACTATAAAGCCGGCACCTCACCTTACTTGCACAGTATATTGCCAGCACCTCACCTTCCTGGCACACTATATAGCCGGCACCTCACCTTCCTGGCACAGTATACAGCCAGTACCTCACCTTCCTGGCACAGTATATAGCCGGCACCTCACCTTCCTGGCACAGTATATAGCCAGGACCTCACCTTCCTGGCACAGTATACAGCCGGCACCTCACCTTCCTGGCACAGTATACAGTCGGCACCTCACCTTCCTGGCACAGGATATAGCCGGCACCTCACCTTCCTGGCACAGTATATACAGCCGGCACCTCACCTTCCTGGCACAGTATATATAGCCGGCACCTCACCTTCCTGGCACAGTATACAGCCGGCACCTCACCTTCCTGGCACAGTATATAGCCGGCACCTCACCTTCCTGGCACACTATATCGCCAGCACCTCACCTTCCTGGCACAGTATACAGCCGACACCTCACCTTCCGGCACAGTATACAGCCGGCACCTCACCTTCCTGGCACAGTATACAGCCGGCACCTCACCTTCCTGGCACAGTATATAGCCGGCACCTCACCTTCCTGGCACAGTATATAGCCGGCACCTCACCTTCCTGGCACTGTATATAGCCGGCACCTCACCTTCCTGGCACAGTATATAGCCGGCACCTCACCTTCCTGGCACAGTACATTGCTGACACCTCACCTTCCTGGCACTGTATACAGCCGGCACCTCACCTTCCTGGCACAGTATACAGCCGGCACCTCACCTTCCTGGCACAGTATTTTGCCGGCAACTCACCTTCCTGGTACACTATATTGCCGGCACCTCACCTTCCTGGCACAGTATATAGCCGGCACCTCACCTTCCTGGCACTGTATACAGCCGGCACCTCACCTTCATGGCACTGTATACTGCCGGCACCTCACCTTCCTGGCACTGTATACAGCCGACATCTCACCTTCCTGGCACAGTATATAGCCGGCACCTCACCTTCCTGGCACACTATATAGCCAGCACCTCACCTTACTGGCACAGTATATTGCCAGCACCTCACCTTCCTGGCACACTATAAAGCCGGCACCTCACCTTACTTGCACAGTATATTGCCAGCACCTCACCTTCCTGGCACACTATATAGCCGGCACCTCACCTTCCTGGCACACTATTTAGCCGGCACCTCACCTTCCTGGCACAGTACATTGCTGACACCTCACCTTCCTGGCACTGTATTTTGCCGGCACCTCACCTTCCTGGTACACTATATTGCCGGCAGCTCACCTTCCTAGCACACTATATTGCCAGCACCTCACCTTCCTGGCACTGTATACAGCCGGCACCTCACCTTCCTGGCACAGTATACAGCCGACAACTCACCTTACTGGCACAGAATATCGCCGACACCTCACCTTCCTGGCACAGTATACAGCCAGTACCTCACCTTCCTGGCATAGTATATCGCCGGCACCTCACCTTCCTGGCAGTGTATACAGCCGGCACCTCACCTTCCTGGCACAGTATATAGCCAGCACCTCACCTTCCTGGCACACTATTTAGCCGGCACCTCACCTTCCTGGCACAGTACATTGCTGACACCTCACCTTCCTGGTACTGTATTTTGCCGGCACCTCACCTTCCTGGCACACTATATTGCCAGCACCTCACCTTCCTGGCACTGTATACAGCCGGCACCTCATCTTCCTGGCACATTATATCTCCGGCACCACACCTACTAGGCACAATATATTGCCAGAACCTCACATTCCTTGAATAGTATCTTCCTGGCACAATGTATAGCCGGCACAATATATAGCCAGCACCTGACCTTACTGGCACAGTATATTGCCAGCACCTCTCCTTCCTGGCACACTATATAGCCAGTACCTCACCTTACTGGCACAGTATATTGTCAACACCTCACCTTCCTGGCACAGTATATTGCCAGCACCTCACCTTCCTGGCACAGTATATAGCCGGCACCTCACCTTCCTGGCACACTATATAGCCAGCACCTCACCTTACTGGCACAGTATATTGCCTGCACCTCACCTTCCTGGCACACTATATAGCCGGCACCTCACCTTCCTGGCACACTATATAGCCGGCACCTCACTTTCCTGGCACACTATTTAGCCGGCACCTCACCTTCCTGGCACAGTACATTGCTGACACCTCACCTTCCTGGCACTGTATACAGCCGGCACCTCACCTTCCTGACACTGTATACAGCCGGCACCTCACCTTCCTGGCACTGTATACAGCCGACATCTCACCTTCCTGGCACAGTATATAGCCGGCACCTCACCTTCCTGGCACACTATATAGCCAGCACCTCACCTTACTGGCACAGTATATTGCCAGCACCTCACCTTCCTGGCACACTATAAAGTCGGCACCTCACCTTACTTGCACAGTATATTGCCAGCACCTCACCTTCCTGGCACACTATATAGCCGGCACCTCACCTTCCTGGCACAGTATACAGCCAGTACCTCACCTTCCTGGCATAGTATATCGCCGGCACCTCACCTTCCTGGCACTGTATATAGCCGGCACCTCACCTTCCTGGCACACTATAACGCCGGCACCTCACCTTCCTGGCACAGTATACAGCCGGCACCTCACCTTCCTGGCACAGTATACAGGTCCTTCTAAAAAAATTAGCATATAGTGTTAAATTTCATTATTTACCATAATGTAATGATTACAATTAAACTTTCATATATTATAGATTCATTATCCACCAACTGAAATTTGTCAGGTCTTTTATTCTTTTAATACTGATGATTTTGGCATACAACTCCTGATAACCCAAAAAACCTGTCTCAATAAATTAGCATATTTCACCCATCCAATCAAATAAAAGTGTTTTTTAATAACAAACAAAAAAACCATCAAATAATAATGTTCAGTTATGCACTCAATACTTGGTCGGGAATCCTTTGGCAGAAATGACTGCTTCAATGCGGCGTGGCATGGAGGCAATCAGCCTGTGACACTGCTGAGATGTTATGGAGGCCCAGGATGCTTCAATAGCGGCCTTAAGCTCATCCAGAGTGTTGGGTCTTGCGTCTCTCAACTTTCTCTTCACAATATCCCACAGATTCTCTATGGGGTTCAGGTCAGGAGAGTTGGCAGGCCAATTGAGCACAGTAATACCATGGTCAGTAAACCATTTACCAGTGGTTTTGGCACTGTGAGCAGGTGCCAGGTCGTGCTGAAAAATGAAATCTTCATCTCCATAAAGCATTTCAGCCGATGGAAGCATGAAGTGCTCCAAAATCTCCTGATAGCTAGCTGCATTGACCCTGCCCTTGATGAAACACAGTGGACCAACACCAGCAGCTGACATGGCACCCCACACCATCACTGACTGTGGGTACTTGACACTGGACTTCAGGCATTTTGGCATTTCCTTCTCCCCAGTCTTCCTCCAGACTCTGGCACCTTGATTTCCGAATGACATGCAAAATTTGCTTTCATCAGAAAAAAGTACTTGGGACCACTTAGCAACAGTCCAGTGCTGCTTCTCTGTAGCCCAGGTCAGGCGCCTCTGCCGCTGTTATGGTTCAAAAGTGGCTTTACCTGGGGAATGCGGCACCTGTAGCCCATTTCCTGCACACGCCTGTGCACGGTGGCTCTGGATGTTTCCACACCAGACTCAGTCCACTGCTTCCTCAGGTTCCCCAAGGTCTGGAATCGGTCCTTCTCCACAATCTTCCTCAGGGTCCGGTCTCCTCTTCTCGTTGTACAGCGTTTTCTGCCACATTGTTTCCTTCCAACAGACTTACCATTGAGGTGCCTTGATACAGCACTCTGGGAACAGCCTATTTGTTGAGAAATTTCTTTCTGGGTCTTACCCTCTTGCTTGAGGGTGTCAATGATGGCCTTCTTGACATCTGTCAGGTCGCTAGTCTTACCCATGATGGGGGTTTTGAGTAATGAACCAGGCAGGGAGTTTATAAAAGCCTCAGGTATATTTTGCATGTGTTTAGAGTTAATTAGTTGATTCAGAAGATTAGGGTAATAGGTCGTTTAGAGAACCTTTTCTTGATATGCTAATTTATTGAGACAGGTTTTTTGGGTTATCAGGAGTTGTATGCCAAAATCATCAGTATTAAAACAATAAAAGACCTGACAAATTTCAGTTGGTGGATAATGAATCTATAATATATGAAAGTTTAATTGTAATCATTACATTATGGTAAATAATGAAATTTAACACTATATGCTAATTTTTTGAGAAGGACCTGTACAGCCGGCACCTCACCTTCCTGGCACAGTATACAGCCGGCACCTCACCTTCCTGGCACAGTATATAGCCGGCACCTCACCTTCCTGGCACACTATATCGCCAGCACCTCACCTTCCTGGCACAGTATACAGCCGACACCTCACCTTCCGGCACAGTAAACAGCCGGCACCTCACCTTCCTGGCACAGTATACAGCCGGCACCTCACCTTCCTGGCACACTATATCGCCCGCACCTCACCTTCCTGGCACAGTATACAGCCGACACCTCACCTTCCGGCACAGTAAACAGCCGGCACCTCACCTTCCTGGCACAGTATACAGCCGGCACCTCACCTTCCTGGCACACTATATCGCCAGCACCTCACCTTCCTGGCACAGTATACAGCCGACACCTCACCTTCCGGCACAGTATACAGCCGGCATCTCACCTTCCTGGCACAGTATACAGCCGGCACCTCACCTTCCTGGCACAGTATATAGCCGGCACCTCACCTTCCTGGCACAGTATACAGCCGGCACCTCACCTTCCTGGCACAGTATATAGCCGGCACCTCACCTTCCTGGCACAGTATATACAGCCGGCACCTCACCTTCCTGGCACAGTATATATAGCCGGCACCTCACCTTCCTGGCACAGTATATAGTCGGCACCTCACCTTCCTGGCACAGTATACAGCCGGCACCTCACCTTCCTGGCACAGTATATAGCCGGCACCTCACCTTCCTGGCACAGTATATACAGCCGGCACCTCACCTTCCTGGCACAGTATATATAGCCGGCACCTCACCTTCCTGGCACCGTATACAGCCGGCACCTCACCTTCCTGGCACAGTATATAGCCGGCACCTCACCTTCCTGGCACACTATATCGCCAGCACCTCACCTTCCTGGCACAGTATACAGCCGACACCTCACCTTCCGGCACAGTATACAGCCGGCACCTCACCTTCCTGGCACAGTATACAGCAGGCACCTCACCTTCCTGGCACAGTATATAGCCGGCACCTCACCTTCCTGGCACAGTATATAGCCGGCACCTCACCTTCCTGGCACAGTATATAGCCGGCACCTCACCTTCCTGGCACTGTATATAGCCGGCACCTCACCTTCCTGGCACTGTATATAGCCGGCACCTCACCTTCCTGGCACAGTACATTGCTGACACCTCACCTTCCTGGCACTGTATACAGCCGGCACCTCACCTTCCTGGCACAGTATACAGCCGGCACCTCACCTTCCTGGCACAGTATTTTGCCGGCACCTCACCTTCCTGGTACACTATATTGCCGGCACCTCACCTTCCTGGCACAGTATATAGCCGGCACCTCACCTTCCTGGCACTGTATACAGCCGGCACCTCACCTTCCTGGCACTGTATACTGCCGGCACCTCACCTTCCTGGCACTGTATACAGCCGACATCTCACCTTCCTGGCACAGTATATAGCCGGCACCTCACCTTCCTGGCACACTATATAGCCAGCACCTCACCTTACTGGCACAGTATATTGCCAGCACCTCACCTTCCTGGCACACTATAAAGCCGGCACCTCACCTTACTTGCACAGTATATTGCCAGCACCTCACCTTCCTGGCACACTATATAGCCGGCACCTCACCTTCCTGGCACACTATTTAGCCAGCACCTCACCTTCCTGGCACAGTACATTGCTGACACCTCACCTTCCTGGCACTGTATTTTGCCGGCACCTCACCTTCCTGGTACACTATATTGCCGGCAGCTCACCTTCCTAGCACACTATATTGCCAGCACCTCACCTTCCTGGCACTGTATACAGCCGGCACCTCACCTTCCTGGCACAGTATACAGCCGACAACTCACCTTACTGGCACAGAATATCGCCGACACCTCACCTTCCTGGCACAGTATACAGCCAGTACCTCACCTTCCTGGCATAGTATATCGCCGGCACCTCACCTTCCTGGCAGTGTATACAGCCGGCACCTCACCTTCCTGGCACAGTATATAGCCGGCACCTCACCTTCCTGGCACACTATTTAGCCAGCACCTCACCTTCCTGGCACAGTACATTGCTAACACCTCACCTTCCTGGCACTGTATTTTGCCGGCACCTCACCTTCCTGGTACACTATATTGCCGGCACCTCACCTTCCTGGCACACTATATTGCCAGCACCTCACCTTCCTGGCACTGTATACAGCCGGCACCTCATCTTCCTGGCACATTATATCTCCGGCACCACACCTACTAGGCACAATATATTGCCAGAACCTCACATTCCTTGAATAGTATCTTCCTGGAACAATGTATAGCCGGCACAATATATAGCCAGCACCTCACCTTACTGGCACAGTATATTGCCAGCACCTCTCCTTCCTGGCACACTATATAGCCAGTACCTCACCTTACTGGCACAGTATATTGTCAACACCTCACCTTCCTGGCACAAGTATATTGCCAGCACCTCACCTTCCTGGCACAGTATATAGCCGGCACCTCACCTTCCTGGCACACTATATAGCCAGCACCTCACCTTACTGGCACAGTATATTGCCAGCACCTCACCTTCCTGGCACACTATATAGCCGGCACCTCACCTTCCTGGCACACTATATAGCCGGCACCTCACCTTCCTGGCACACTATTTAGCCGGCACCTCACCTTCCTGGCACAGTACATTGCTGACACCTCACCTTCCTGGCACTGTATACAGCCGGCACCTCACCTTCCTGACACTGTATACAGCCGGCACCTCACCTTCCTGGCACTGTATACAGCCGATATCTCACCTTCCTGGCACAGTATATAGCCGGCACCTCACCTTCCTGGCACACTATATAGCCAGCACCTCACCTTACTGGCACAGTATATTGCCAGCACCTCACCTTCCTGGCACACTATAAAGTCGGCACCTCACCTTACTTGCACAGTATATTGCCAGCACCTCACCTTCCTGGCACACTATATAGCCGGCACCTCACCTTCCTGGCACAGTATACAGCCAGTACCTCACCTTCCTGGCATAGTATATCGCCGGCACCTCACCTTCCTGGCACTGTATATAGCCGGCACCTCACCTTCCTGGCACACTATAACGCCGGCACCTCACCTTCCTGGCACAGTATACAGCCGGCACCTCACCTTCCTGGCACAGTATACAGGTCCTTCTCAAAAAATTAGCATATAGTGTTAAATTTCATTATTTACCATAATGTAATGATTACAATTAAACTTTCATATATTATAGATTCATTATCCACCAACTGAAATTTGTCAGGTCTTTTATTCTTTTAATACTGATGATTTTGGCATACAACTCCTGATAACCCAAAAAACCTGTCTCAATAAATTAGCATATTTCACCCATCCAATCAAATAAAAGTGTTTTTTAATAACAAACAAAAAAACCATCAAATAATAATGTTCAGTTATGCACTCAATACTTGGTCGGTAATGCTTTGGCAGAAATGACTGCTTCAATGCGGCGTGGCATGGAGGCAATCAGCCTGTGACACTGCTGAGATGTTATGGAGGCCCAGGATGCTTCAATAGCGGCCTTAAGCTCATCCAGAGTGTTGGGTCTTGCGTCTCTCAACTTTCTCTTCACAATATCCCACAGATTCTCTATGGGGTTCAGGTCAGGAGAGTTGGCAGGCCAATTGAGCACAGTAATACCATGGTCAGTAAACCATTTACCAGTGGTTTTGGCACTGTGAGCAGGTGCCAGGTCGTGCTGAAAAAATGAAATCTTCATCTCCATAAAGCATTTCAGCCGATGGAAGCATGAAGTGCTCCAAAATCTCCTGATAGCTAGCTGCATTGACCCTGCCCTTGATGAAACACAGTGGACCAACACCAGCAGCTGACATGGCACCCCACACCATCACTGACTGTGGGTACTTGACACTGGACTTCAGGCATTTTGGCATTTCCTTCTCCCCAGTCTTCCTCCAGACTCTGGCACCTTGATTTCCGAATGACATGCAAAAATTTGCTTTCATCAGAAAAAAGTACTTGGGACCACTTAGCAACAGTCCAGTGCTGCTTCTCTGTAGCCCAGGTCAGGCGCCTCTGCCGCTGTTTATGGTTCAAAAGTGGCTTTACCTGGGGAATGCGGCACCTGTAGCCCATTTCCTGCACACGCCTGTGCACGGTGGCTCTGGATGTTTCCACACCAGACTCAGTCCACTGCTTCCTCAGGTTCCCCAAGGTCTGGAATCGGTCCTTCTCCACAATCTTCCTCAGGGTCCGGTCTCCTCTTCTCGTTGTACAGCGTTTTCTGCCACATTGTTTCCTTCCAACAGACTTACCATTGAGGTGCCTTGATACAGCACTCTGGGAACAGCCTATTTGTTGAGAAATTTCTTTCTGGGTCTTACCCTCTTGCTTGAGGGTGTCAATGATGGCCTTCTTGACATCTGTCAGGTCGCTAGTCTTACCCATGATGGGGGTTTTGAGTAATGAACCAGGCAGGGAGCTTATAAAAGCCTCAGGTATATTTTGCATGTGTTTAGAGTTAATTAGTTGATTCAGAAGATTAGGGTAATAGGTCGTTTAGAGAACCTTTTCTTGATATGCTAATTTATTGAGACAGGTTTTTTGGGTTATCAGGAGTTGTATGCCAAAATCATCAGTATTAAAACAATAAAAGACCTGACAAATTTCAGTTGGTGGATAATGAATCTATAATATATGAAAGTTTAATTGTAATCATTACATTATGGTAAATAATGAAATTTAACACTATATGCTAATTTTTTGAGAAGAACCTGTACAGCCGGCACCTCACCTTCCTGGCACAGTATACAGCCGGCACCTCACCTTCCTGGCACAGTATATAGCCGGCACCTCACCTTCCTGGCACACTATATCGCCAGCACCTCACCTTCCTGGCACAGTATACAGCCGACACCTCACCTTCCGGCACAGTAAACAGCCGGCACCTCACCTTCCTGGCACAGTATACAGCCGGCACCTCACCTTCCTGGCACAGTATATCGCCGGCACCTCACCTTCCTGGCACAGTATATAGCCGGCACCTCACCTTCCTGGCACAGTATATAGCCGGCACCTCACCTTCCTGGCACAGTATATAGCCGGCACCTCACCTTCCTGGCACAGTATACAGCCGGCACCTCACCTTCCTGGCACAGTATATAGCCGGCACCTCACCTTCCTGGCACAGTATATACAGCCGGCACCTCACCTTCCTGGCACAGTATATATAGCCGGCACCTCACCTTCCTGGCACAGTATATAGCCGGCACCTCACCTTCCTGGCACACTATATCGCCAGCACCTCACCTTCCTGGCACAGTATACAGCCGGCACCTCACCTTCCTGGCACAGTATACAGCAGGCACCTCACCTTCCTGGCACAGTATACAGCAGGCACCTCACCTTCCTGGCACAGTATATAGCCGGCACCTCACCTTCCTGGCACAGTATATAGCCGGCACCTCACCTTCCTGGCACAGTATATAGCCGGCACCTCACCTTCCTGGCACTGTATATAGCCGGCACCTCACCTTCCTGGCACAGTATATAGCCGGCACCTCACCTTCCTGGCACAGTACATTGCTGACACCTCACCTTCCTGGCACTGTATACAGCCGGCACCTCACCTTCCTGGCACAGTATTTTGCCGGCACCTCACCTTCCTGGTACACTATATTGCCGGCACCTCACCTTCCTGGCACAGTATATAGCCGGCACCTCACCTTCCTGGCACAGTATATAGCCGGCACCTCACCTTCCTGGCACAGTATACAGCCGGCACCTCACCTTCCTGGCACTGTATACAGCCGACATCTCACCTTCCTGGCACAGTATATAGCCGGCACCTCACCTTCCTGGCACACTATATAGCCAGCACCTCACCTTACTGGCACAGTATATTGCCAGCACCTCACCTTCCTGGCACACTATAAAGTCGGCACCTCACCTTACTTGCACAGTATATTGCCAGCACCTCACCTTCCTGGCACACTATATAGCCGGCACCTCACCTTCCTGGCACAGTATACAGCCAGTACCTCACCTTCCTGGCATAGTATATCGCCGGCACCTCACCTTCCTGGCACTGTATATAGCCGGCACCTCACCTTCCTGGCACACTATAACGCCGGCACCTCACCTTCCTGGCACAGTATACAGCCGGCACCTCACCTTCCTGGCACAGTATACAGGTCCTTCTCAAAAAATTAGCATATAGTGTTAAATTTCATTATTTACCATAATGTAATGATTACAATTAAACTTTCATATATTATAGATTCATTATCCACCAACTGAAATTTGTCAGGTCTTTTATTCTTTTAATACTGATGATTTTGGCATACAACTCCTGATAACCCAAAAAACCTGTCTCAATAAATTAGCATATTTCACCCATCCAATCAAATAAAAGTGTTTTTTAATAACAAACAAAAAAACCATCAAATAATAATGTTCAGTTATGCACTCAATACTTGGTCGGGAATCCTTTGGCAGAAATGACTGCTTCAATGCGGCGTGGCATGGAGGCAATCAGCCTGTGACACTGCTGAGATGTTATGGAGGCCCAGGATGCTTCAATAGCGGCCTTAAGCTCATCCAGAGTGTTGGGTCTTGCGTCTCTCAACTTTCTCTTCACAATATCCCACAGATTCTCTATGGGGTTCAGGTCAGGAGAGTTGGCAGGCCAATTGAGCACAGTAATACCATGGTCAGTAAACCATTTACCAGTGGTTTTGGCACTGTGAGCAGGTGCCAGGTCGTGCTGAAAAATGAAATCTTCATCTCCATAAAGCATTTCAGCCGATGGAAGCATGAAGTGCTCCAAAATCTCCTGATAGCTAGCTGCATTGACCCTGCCCTTGATGAAACACAGTGGACCAACACCAGCAGCTGACATGGCACCCCACACCATCACTGACTGTGGGTACTTGACACTGGACTTCAGGCATTTTGGCATTTCCTTCTCCCCAGTCTTCCTCCAGACTCTGGCACCTTGATTTCCGAATGACATGCAAAAATTTGCTTTCATCAGAAAAAAGTACTTGGGACCACTTAGCAACAGTCCAGCGCTGCTTCTCTGTAGCCCAGGTCAGGCGCCTCTGCCGCTGTTTATGGTTCAAAAGTGGCTTTACCTGGGGAATGCGGCACCTGTAGCCCATTTCCTGCACACGCCTGTGCATGGTGGCTCTGGATGTTTCCACACCAGACTCAGTCCACTGCTTCCTCAGGTTCCCCAAGGTCTGGAATCGGTCCTTCTCCACAATCTTCCTCAGGGTCCGGTCTCCTCTTCTCGTTATACAGCGTTTTCTGCCACATTGTTTCCTTCCAACAGACTTACCATTGAGGTGCCTTGATACAGCACTCTGGGAACAGCCTATTTGTTGAGAAATTTCTTTCTGGGTCTTACCCTCTTGCTTGAGGGTGTCAATGATGGCCTTCTTGACATCTGTCAGGTCGCTAGTCTTACCCATGATGGGGGTTTTGAGTAATGAACCAGGCAGGGAGTTTATAAAAGCCTCAGGTATATTTTGCATGTGTTTAGAGTTAATTAGTTGATTCAGAAGATTAGGGTAATAGGTCGTTTAGAGAACCTTTTCTTGATATGCTAATTTATTGAGACAGGTTTTTTGGGTTATCAGGAGTTGTATGCCAAAATCATCAGTATTAAAACAATAAAAGACCTGACAAATTTCAGTTGGTGGATAATGAATCTATAATATATGAAAGTTTAATTGTAATCATTACATTATGGTAAATAATGAAATTTAACACTATATGCTAATTTTTTGAGAAGGACCTGTACAGCCGGCACCTCACCTTCCTGGCACAGTATACAGCCGGCACCTCACCTTCCTGGCACAGTATATAGCCGGCACCTCACCTTCCTGGCACACTATATCGCCAGCACCTCACCTTCCTGGCACAGTATACAGCCGACACCTCACCTTCCGGCACAGTAAACAGCCGGCACCTCACCTTCCTTGCACAGTATACAGCCGGCACCTCACCTTCCTGGCACAGTATATCGCCCGCACCTCACCTTCCTGGCACAGTATATAGCCGGCACCTCACCTTCCTGGCACAGTATATAGCCGGCACCTCACCTTCCTGGCACAGTATATAGCCGGCACCTCACCTTCCTGGCACAGTATATAGCCGGCACCTCACCTTCCTGGCACAGTATACAGCCGGCACCTCACCTTCCTGGCACAGTATATAGCCGGCACCTCACCTTCCTGGCACAGTATATACAGCCGGCACCTCACCTTCCTGGCACAGTATATCGCCCGCACCTCACCTTCCTGGCACAGTATATAGCCGGCACCTCACCTTCCTGGCACAGTATATAGCCGGCACCTCACCTTCCTGGCACAGTATATAGCCGGCACCTCACCTTCCTGGCACAGTATATAGCCGGCACCTCACCTTCCTGGCACAGTATATAGCCGGCACCTCACCTTCCTGGCACAGTATATAGCCGGCACCTCACCTTCCTGGCACAGTATACAGCCGGCACCTCACCTTCCTGGCACAGTATATAGCTGGCACCTCACCTTCCTGGCACAGTATATATAGCTGGCACCTCACCTTCCTGGCACAGTATACAGCCGGCACCTCACCTTCCTGGCACAGTATATAGCCGGCACCTCACCTTCCTGGCACAGTATACAGCCGACACCTCACCTTCCGGCACAGTATATATAGCCGGCACCTCACCTTCCTGGCACAGTATACAGCCGGCACCTCACCTTCCTGGCACAGTACATTGCTGACACCTCACCTTCCTGGCACTGTATACAGCCGGCACCTCACCTTCCTGGCACAGTATACAGCCGGCACCTCACCTTCCTGGCACAGTATACAGCCGGCACCTCACCTTCCTGGCACAGTATACAGCCGGCACCTCACCTTCCTGGCACTGTATACAGCCGGCACCTCACCTTCCTGGCACAGTATACAGCCGGCACCTCACCTTCCTGGCACACTATATCGCCGGCTTGCAACCTCCTCCCCGTTTCCTCCCGGCTGCCATTCTATAGGCTTCTCCCCGCTCCTATGGGCGGCCCCGGTGCTGCTAACATTACCTCCATCCTACACGTTCTCTTCCTCCTTCCTTGCACTGACCTGGAGCCGGTGTGAGCCGTCCTGCCGAGATCACCGGAGCACACGGACCAGGTGAGCAGCCGGCACCTAGCGATCACCTGGCGGATGTGTGGGGGGCTGCAGGGCATCGCCGTGCCCATGTATGGCAGCATCTGCGTGCTCATTAGCATGTGATGTCATGTGGAGAGAATCTGACATCGGGGGCGACGGACGGAGAAAGTCCCGGGGAAAGCGCAGAGTAGTGCAAGGAGCCGCAAGCCCACAGGAACGGGCACTACAGGTGGGCGGCAGCGCCAAGTTCAGCGGGAACACTTGGGCATGAGCCAGACTACCAGCTCTGTGTTATTAGAGTGCACATAATAAACCCGGTGACGGTAGTGAACATGAGCAGGTGGGGTCCACAGCTGGATACACGGTGTGCGGGGGTCCACAACTGGATACACGGTGTGCGGGGGTCCACAGCTGGATACACGGTGTGCGGGGGTCGGCAGCCCTGTCCTCTGCTTTGGGGTGTATTGCAGGATGCTTCGCCATTTACATCACTTATATCTGTGCAGATTGCATTTCATCTGATCAATGAGGGTGCTGGATATTGGCCCCCACCCAATCACAAGAAAATTAAATTTCTATCATTTTTATTTTCATGAGTTTTGGAATGCATTTCACATTAAAATCGTTGTGAAGACCACCCATGGCTGCAATAAATGCCTCATTCAAGCAGATTCCACCATGGAAATCTGGCTATCCACTTGTGGATCAGTCCCACTGAATGGCTGTACAAAGTGGAGATTGACAGCAGAAAGCAAAGGGTCGGCCTGACTTTCCTGCCGCAGATTCCGAAGTCATCCTTGTGTTACCCCAATGGTGGCTTCACATGGACCATGATCTCCTGTCACTGACAAAGTGTGGACTTGCTGCAGATATCGCCCTTTGCAGTTCCGCAGCACTTCTCCTGCACATCCACATATAAGCCATGTCTATCCTTGTGGATCTGTAGGTGGCTTAACATTTTTGGGGTGTCAATCCATTCCTTAGGAGGTGTTCGCAGAGCTGCCACCTCTCCGGCAGACCCGGCGTGCCCAATTCATAGTGCCCAATTCATTGCTTAAGCTCCTTGTTATACGTCATGCACATTCCAGGGTACCTTGTGACACTTGGAACATCTCATGATTGCCCTACTTTTCCATAATCTCAGTATTTTCGTGTAATTTCACACGTTTAGCCGTAATTCTCGTTCAGATGGATTCTATAGTTCCCCGATATAAATGAATAGAGTCTTCCGAGGACATTGATTTTGGCTGAAGAGAGCGATCTTGTGTGTAGGCAATACAGATGGATAGATGGCTGTTTGCTGTGGCGTAACATGAAGTCTATGGGCCCCAATGCAGGAGCTCCAATGGGGCCCCTGATTAGTGCAAGTCTTTATTAGTAATGGGTTTTCATTTGGGCCCCCTGGTCTGCAGGGTCCAGGTGCGGTTGCGACCCCCTACACCTGTTATAATTACACCCCTGGCTATAGTGTTTGGGGTATAGTCCCCTTCAAGCTACAGGGGTGCACGGCTTGCCGGGGGTGGTCCGCTCCTAAAGTTCTCCTGCAAACGTGTGACTAATTATTACGGGGTGTTACCGGTCCTCTTGTCAGTGGAACATGTCCCTTACACAGTCCGACAATATTCAGAGTCCTGGTGGCAGAAAACGACTGTCTGCGTATAGGGCTGAGGTGCAATACCAGACACAGCCTTTGCACAGGTATGGCGCTGTTCCCTGAAGGGGTAAAAAAAAATAAAAATGTATAAATATTATTATATAAATATAAAAAAAAAAAAACTGCACACAAGTATTTTGTGGCTGTCGGCAGGAAAGCGTGGGTGTGGGCAACTCTTCCTCTTGGTCACTTGAAAACTTCCGTAAAGTCGGCTTCCTGCCCTGTATGTGTCGCTCAGGGAAGGCTGTGTCTTGTTTATTCACCAGGAGCCTGTGCGGACATGCAAACTGCCCGAATGCTAGAGCCGTTAATAATCTGGGTGCTCCACAGCACCAACTCTCAGACTGATGCCCACCATGAGTATTTGCTGCCTTCCTCATGCTGCACATTTTCTTTTTTTTTTTTTTACTTTCCGTTTTATTTTTGCATTTTCAGTGCGGTTTTTACGTGTGTTTTTTTTTCTACTGCAGATTTTATTTTTTTCTGGTCTGGCCATGTTTTAAATAAACGGTTACTTAGCTTTGATAAGACTTTACTGATCAAGTCATCTGCAGATGTACGGCGTTTTTATGGTGTTTCAGAAACGCTGAAAAATTGCAGTTGTAGATTTTCTACATTTCAAGTCATTGTGGAAAATCTTCAGTTTACGCAGTGTTTATTTATTTATTTTTTTATTCATTCCACTCACCCCCGCCATAGGCATTTTTTATGATTTTCTACATCACAACCTGTAATGTCACTGTTTTGTTTTGTTATGTTTTTTTTTTCTTTGAGGGTTTGCATCATTTGGTTTTCAGTTTATTGTGAAGCAAACAACAAATATGACAAAATAACTGAAAACTTCAGTGTGCATAACTATTCACCCCCCCTAAAGTCAGTACTTTGTAGAGCCTCCTTTTGCGGCAATTACACCTGTAAGTTGCTTTGGATAAAGCTCTGAGCTTTCCACATCTTGCCACTGGGATTTTTGCTCATTCCTCAAGGCAGAACTGCTCTAGCTCCTTCAAGTTAGATGGTTTCCTCTGGTGAACAGCAATCTTAGTCTGACCACAGATTCTTAATTGATTAAGGCTGGGCTTTGACTAGGTCACTCCAAAACATTTACATGTTTCTCCTTAAACCACCCAAGTATTGTTTTAGCAGCAGTATGCTTTGGGTCATAGTCTTGGATGTTGAACCTCCGTCCCAGTCTCAAATCGCTGACAAACTGAAACAGTTTTTGCTGAAGAATATCCTTTTTTTTATCACACCATCAATCTTCCCCCTCGACTTGGGCCATTTTCGCCGTCTCTGCGGCCGAAAAACATCCCCACAGCATGATGCCGCCACCATGTTTCACTGTGGGGATGGTGTTTTTGGAGATAAGGAGCTGTGTTCGTTTGGCACCAGACATAGCGTTTAACTTGGTGGCCAAAAAGTTAAATTGTGGTCTCATCTGACCACATCACTTTCCTCAAACATTTATGGAGTCTCCAGCACTGACTGACAGCAGCTCAGCTTTAGAGCTTGCTGTCAGTCCTGGGGACGTGGTTACAGCCACCCCGCTCATTACACAGAGCATTTATTGAACCCACTCTGGCACCACCCTTATTACTGAAAGGTAATTTGTGTCACTGTCCAAATATTTCTTGACCTAACTGTATATCCTTCCATGTTAATCAGAAGAATATATATTACATTCAGTGGTCAATCTATGATGCTACATGAAATACTCAGCAAACTAATTTTAAAAAATAAGACCTTGTTTTAAGAGCCAGACCCATGACTATGACTTTAAGGGGTTGCTTGGGTTGAGGCATTCTCTTTAAATTGCAATACACAAAATCTATGTAGTGAGGAATTCATGTCTAGTGTTCTATAAAATATTTGAATTATGTTGTTTCAGGTCGATCACAATGAATGTAGATCATGAAGTCGGTCTTCTTGTAGAGGAGATTCGTCGTCTTGGCACGAAAGGTAAATATTAGATAAGATACCCAATTTGCAATATTTTTGGTACTAAATGAGAAGCTTCTCAATATTGATAGAAAAATAATTGGATATGTCTTATCTTTAAAGGGGCATTTAAAGCTAAATTTCTTTAGTCACTCTGTAACTGCAGATTTGTGAATCCTGACAGTGTGTATTATGCACAGTGTCAGGATTCCCACCAATTGGCAGATCAAGGAGATGGTCCTGTGTCTGTCTGTATGCAATTTGCATGCTCTGTAGAGAGAAACGAATGAAAATCTTCCCAGCATATAATTGTTGGTATGTAAATGGCGTACTGGCGGTCACGTAAACCCCACACCTTCGCTCGATCTGGCAAGCTAGTGGAATCCTGACCGTGTGGAAGTCATGGTATGACTGCATAAATTTTAGCTCAATCCCTGAAAACCCCTTTAACAGGTAACGGCATTTCTGGCTCCACAAGTGCAGAAGACCTTATTCATACAGCAGTTTTTTGTATCAGTGAAACCAAGAGTGGAACCTGCGTAAAAGTGGGGTACACTCACCTCGAAGAGTGGAGGAAAGTACAAGCACAACTCTATGTAGCACATTGTGTTAGTCCTCACACTTGTGGACATCACAGATATAAAAGTATTATTCATATTAGGTTTTTCTATTCCATTTCTAAAGAAATTTTTTTTTTTTTTTTTTTACTGTCCAAATCTGAAATCTTTCACTGTTCTTACTAGCGCCTGGGCCATATTAGACTCGTATGCCCCAAATTATCACTTTTTTTTTTGCCAGATTTCTGGCATATAACATTTTGAAAAATCGCAGTACTGGACAGATCTGCAAAAGTTGGTGGAGCACAGGTAAAACAGGGGAGTGGGGATGTCTGCCCAACAAATTCTTCAAAAGGTACAAGACTTTAATAAGAGTAACTTGCGTCAGAAATGTATTCCATTTCAAAAACCTGACCGGCACATCCAAACATAGACTCAGTGTGAACAGGTGCTGAACCTAGAGTCGCCAACTTGTATATAGTTAAGTAAATAAGGCAGCACACTGCAGCGCTAGAACATGCGAACTTGAAAAACGAAATTTGAACTGCATTACTGCACTAGAAATATGAAAAATGAGAGCTTTTAGCGCATAAAAATGGCCAATTTTATGTGTACCTGGTAGCCCCTTTACGGCATCTCTCTTATACCAGGTCCTAAACTTGCCTTACCTCGCTGAGAATAAACGTCTCCATCTGAATGGGTACATGTGAAAACCTCTTACTTACGATCAGAAGGCTAGAGAATACATTTCAAAAACCTGACCGGCAAGTTTGTATGTTCTAGCGCTGCAGTGTGCTGCCTTATTTACTTAACTATATACGAGTTGGCGACTCTAGGTTCAGCACCTGTTCACACTGAGTCTATGTTTGGATGTGTCGGTCAGGTTTTTGAAATGTATTCTCTAGCCTTCTGATCGTGCACTCCGCCTCCTAGCTTCAGGTGTTTTAATTACAGCAGGTCCAATACCCCTCCACAGAGAGAGAATTTTAGTCTAGGAAGAGGTTTCACAAGTACCCATTCAGATGGAGACGTTTATTCTCAGCGAGGTAAGGCAAGTTTAGGACCTGGTATAAGAGAGATGCCGTAACGGGGCTACCAGGTACACATAAAATTGGCCATTTTTATGCGCTAAAAGCTCTCATTTTTCATATTTCTAGTGCAGTAATGCAGTTCAAATTTCGTTTTTCAAGTTTGTATGTTCTAGCGCTGCAGTGTGCTGCCTTATTTACTTAACTAGAAATGTATTCCAGTCCCTGGGGTAACATACCAATGATAAGATGCACCTAGTTCATTAAGTGGCATGCTCCTTTTAAAGTGACTCTATCACCTGAATTTGGCGGGCTATGTAAATGCCCTGTGTCCGGTCCGATGGGCGGTGTTTCCTCTTCTTTTATTCACCCCTTGCATTCCCGCTGTCCGCAATATTTTTGTGAAGTTGAGTAGGTTTCCTCCGTAGTTCACGCGTGCGCAATGCAATCTTGCCTTGCGCAGGGTATGCTTTGCCCAACTGCGGGCAAAGCCGAAAAGCATTACTGCGCATGCGCCACCGCACTATGTCCCGGAAGTATTTCGCTGTGTTCCGGGACATAGTGCGGCGGCACATGCGCAGTAATGCTTTTTGGATTTGCCCGCTGTTAAGCGAAGCATACTGCGTGTGCGCAAGGCAAGATTGCATTGCGCGCGCGTGAACTATGGAGAAAACCTACTCAACTTCAAGAAAATATTGCAGACAGCGGGAAAGGAAGGGGTGAATGAGAGAAGAGGAAACACCGCCCATCGGACCGGACACAGGGCATTTACATAGCCCACCAAATTCAGGTGACAGAGTCCCTTTAATGAGTTGGGTGCATCCTACTGCTGAACGCCCACGTTTCATGGCTCTCCCGGGGATGGTGTGACATGTCATGCGATCCGTGCAGCCAATCAGTGCTGGGTTCACTCTACTTCCTATGGACGTAGTTGACATCCGGAGGAAATTAGAGCAGCCACATTTGTCCGATTGGGGGGGGGGGGCAGAGTGAAGTCAGCGCTGATTGGCCGCAGGGATAAGAGTGAAGTAGCCAAATAAAATATGGTGTAACTACCACTGTAAATGATAAAATATGAGAAATACAAGCATAAATTGCTCTATAGATAAGGCATTCCAGGGGAAGACATTTGGTCTGGTCGTGAAGGGACTTGTCCACACAAGATTTTCTACTTGTTTCACTCCAGATGGAATGCAGTTATGTAAAACATTGTGCAAGGAGATCTGAGTACCAGAAAAGTTGCATTTCCCCATGATTCCTTTTTGTGAAGATGATACAAATGTTCAGAACAGTATATCTTGTTGATGATTGATTCCTATAAAGGCTTACTTATACGCTGCACAATTATTAAGCAATTTATAGTTTTGATTAATCATTTCATTATTGAGCAATTTTGGTGCTGTCAGTCAATCCAAAAAGTTAATACATCTGAATATTTATGAAAGTAAAAATAAGGCTTTGTCTTTCTTGGGAAAATATCTGTGTGGGCACAATTTTTGGGCAGAATTATTATGCAAGTAAATGAAAAAATGCATTTGTTTTTTTTTCATCTGTTAAAGTGAGAATGATAACCAAGCAAATCGTAATGTACAAAAATACATTTCTAACATTTTTTAAAAAAAAATCTGTGACCAATAAAGCCACCCTTCTTTTCGGTAACCATCATAAGCCTACCAGCCATTGAGTCTGTCAGTTTCTTAATCTGTTAACGATCAACTTTTCGGGCAGTACCCACCACAGCTTCCTAGACACTGTTCAGAGAGGTGGAATGTTTTTCCGTCTTCTTAAATCTCCCATTTAAGGGCCCACAAGTTCTCAATAGGGTTTAGGTCAGGTAAGGAAAGGGCAAGTACTTTGATGCATGAGATGAAGCATTGTCCTACATAATAATGTTTTTTCATGAAATGCTTTTTCCTGTACCACTTCTTGAAGAATGTGTCTAAAAACTGGTAGTAGGTTTGGGAGTTAATTTTCAGTGTATCCAGCTAACACATCTTTAATAATTCCAGCCCATACCAGTGCTCCACTTCCACCTTGCTGGTGTCTGAGATTATGTGGAGGTCTGTGGGCCCCTCTATCTGGTCTATCAAGAGTGACCCTCATTCCATCAGTCCATAAAATCTTTGGAGATTTCTTGGCCGAGACTTCACATTTCAACATGTGTGTCTTGCTCATTGGTGGTCGGGTTTCAGCCGCCTTAATCTTGGCCATGTTTGAGGAAAACGAGCTGCCTATTAATTTTGCACACCTTGATAGAGTGCTGTATCTTTAGGCCTCATCCTCCCTCATTATACAAATACAAATCATCTGATCTGTTGCATTCAAGTTTATACTGCTTGGAGTTGGAAAATCTGCATAAAAATGATAACATGGTAAAAATACTCACTTGCCTAATAATTGTGCAGTGTATGGACAATTTAAGACTACTAGATGGTGTCCCGATTCTAACGCATCGGGTATTCTAGAATATGTATGTAGTTTATTTATAAAGTTTTCAGAATAATGCAATTTATACAAAGGATTCGGCCGGCCGCGACCAATTAGCGAAGCATGGTTCAAATTCTGCGCCAATTCGCGGGCGGACTGTGACTGTCGCTGATTGGTCACGCCCGGCCGCGAACAATCAGTGAAGCCAGGGCCGGCTCCAGGTTTTTGAGGGCCCCGGGCAAAAGAGTCTCAGTGGGCCCTCGTCTTTAACACATACCACGATTCGTGATGCACAGATACAGCAGAGAAATATAGCACAGCCATGTAGTATATAACACAGCCACGTAGTATATTGCCCAGCCCACATAGTATATTGCCCAGCCCACGTAGTATATTGCCCAGCCCACGTAGTATATTGCCCAGCCCACGTAGTATATTGCCCAGACACGTAGTATATAACACAGCCCATGCAGTATCTAACACAGCCCACGTAGTATATAGCATTGTGGGCACCATATCCCTGTTAGAAAAAGAATTAAAATAAAAAATAGTTATATACTCACCTTCCGTCAGCCCCCGGATCCAGTCCAAGCGTTTACCGATGCTCCTCGCGACGCTCTGGTCCCAAGAGTGCATTGCGGTCTCGCGAGATGATGACGTAGCGGTCTCGCAAGACTGCTACGTCATCATCTCGCGAGACCGCAATGCATGGACCCAAGCGTCACGAGGAGCGGGAAAGGCCTGGGTTGTATCCGGGGGCCGACAGAGGGTGAGTATATAATGATTTTTTTTTTTTTTTTAATTATTTTTAACATCAGATCTTTTTACTATTGATGCTGCATAAGCAGCATCAATAGTAAAAAGTTGGTCACACAGGGTTAATAGCAGCGTTAACGGAGTGCGTTACACTGCGGCATAACGCGGACCGTTAACGCTGCCATTAACCCTGTGTGAGCGCTGACTGGAGGGGAGTTTAGAGCGGGCACTGACGGCAGGGGAGTAGGGAGCGGCCATTTCACGGCCGGATTGTGCCTGTCGCTGATTAGAGACTATGGCTCTTATCATGTGTATCATGATTAAGGACAGTTCTCTCCGAAACGCGTTGGTTTTGCCTTGATGCATTATTTTTAATGTGCTTGGAACCTTTTAAGCTGTACTAATAAACTGGTGAAGTTTTATATCCAAACAGCTGAATACCTTTGTTTGTTTTGTCTATTGTATACCTCCTGAGTGAGTTCACAAACAGTTTGCACTTGGCGTTATATGTATGGTTTTGCTGTGAAAAGTCGACACAGCTTTTTGCATAATTTCTATTTCTTTTATTTTTTTTTAAATTGTTCAACCTAATAATCTTGTCCAAAAAATTAGTAATTTTTTATTTCATACCTTTACAGGTAATGATGGAAAACTCAGTGTAAAGTTTGGTGTACTATTCAATGACGACAAATGTGCTAATCTATTCGAGGCTCTCGTTGGGACCCTTAAAGCTGCCAAACGGAGGAAAATCATCACATATAGTGGAGAATTGCTTCTACAAGGGGTTCATGACGACACGGACATCGTGTTACTTCAGGATTAGAGAAGAATGGCTGTTTGTGCCTTTTTGAATGCAAGATTAAAGATGTTCATCTCTATAAATTGTGCGCGCAGTCAAGACCTAAAATTGTGTATTTTTCTAGTGGGACGTCTGCAATACATTTTCAGCCTATTTTTTGCTTTCCTTTGGAAGAAGAAGACATACATTCCATTTTGTTACCTGAAAGAACCACAATTGCAATAAAGCTTTTTCAGAAATATTCTAAGATAGTAATGTATGCGTTCCTGAATCTCAACCATTCGATGCTACACATCTATAATATAACGCTGGGAGCGTCACTCTGTCCGAAGCCTTTATAGACTGCGCAAGCGCCGGCGCAGTCTGGACCCCACAGAGTGACGCTCCCAGGAGATCGCGGTATGCGTAAGCACTGAACGCATACCGCGATCTCCAACGGAGAAGCAGGGACGTGCCAGGAGGGTGAGTATGTTATATTTACCTGTCCCGTTCCACCGATGCGCGCCGCTCCGTCCTCCACATCCTCTGCCTGTGACGTTCAGAGGGCGCGATGACGTGCTTAATGCGCGCCGCCCTCTGACTGAACAGTCACAGCCAAAGGAGCCGGAAGACGGAGCGGCGCGCGGTGCTGGATCAGGGCCAGGTGACTATAGCAAGTGCCGGGGGCCTGAGCCAGCGGCGACTCCGGCACCTGACGCCCACAGCGCGCCGGTGTCCCACCTGCTCAGGCCCCCCAGGCACTCGGCGCCCAGTGACGATAGGTGAGTATGTTGTTTTTTTTTGTTTTTCTTATTGCATCAGCATACAGGGCATATAATCCTATGGAGTATCTTATGGGGGCCATCGACCATAACGGAGCAGCATTACAGGGCATATAATTCTATGGAGCATCTTATGGGGGCCATCAACCATATAATGGAGCAGCATATGAGGCATATGCTATGGAGCATCTTATGGGGGCCAACAACCTTTATGGAGCAGCGTTTGGGGCATATGGATGGGAGCAGCAAATTACAGAACGGTGGCGCAGGATGGGAGCAGCACATTACAGAACTGTGGCGCAGGATGGGAGCAGCACATTACAGAACTGTGGCGCAGGATGGGAGCAGCACATGACAGAACGGGGGTGCAGGATGGAAGCAGCACATGACAGAATAGGGGTGCAGGATGGAAGCAGCACATGACAGGATGGGAGCGCAGGATGGAAACAGCAAATGACAGAATGGAGGCGCAGGATGGGTGCAGCACATGTCAGAATGGGGGCACAGGATGGTAGCAGCACATGACAGAGCTTGGGTGTAGGATGGGAGCAGTACATGACAGAATGGGGGCACAGGATGGGAGCAGCACATGACAGAATGGGGGCGCAGGATGGGAGCAGCACATGACAGAATGGGAGAGCAGGATGGGAGCAGCACATGACAGGATGGGGGCACAAGATAGGAGCAGCACATGGCAGGATAAGGGCGCAGGATGGGATCAGCACGTGACAGGATGGGGGCGCAGGATGAGAGCAGCACATGATAGGATGGGGCGCAGGATGGGAATAGCACATAACCAAAATGGAGGCACAGGATGGGAGCAGCACATGACAGCATTGGCATACAGGATGGGACCACCACATGACAGGATTGGGGTACAGGATGGGAGCATGTGACAGGATGAGTGCTCAGGAAGACAGTAGCACATCACAAGATGGAGGCACACAAAACAGGATGGGGGCTGCACATGACAGGATGGGGGCGCAAGATGGTAGCAGCACATGACAAGATTAGGGCGCAGGATGGAAGCAACACATACCAGGATGGAGACCATATACCAATATAAATGCTCACCACCCAGGCATAGAACGGGTTTAATAGGTAGTCTATAATACAAGGCTGGGAGCGTCACTCTGTCTGAAGCCTTTATAGACTGCGCAAGCGCCGGCGCAGTCTGGACCCCACAGAGTGACGCTCCCAGGAGATCGCGGTAAGCGTAGAATGCACACCGCGATCTTCAACAGATAGCAGGGACGCGCCAGGAGGGCGAGTATGAACTACATTCACCTGTCCCGTTCCAGCGCTGCCCACCGCTCTGTCCTCCGGGTCTTCTGCCTGTGACGTTCACAGTTCAGAGGGCGCGATGACGCGCTTAATGCGCGCCGCCCTCTGACTGAACAGTCACAGCCAGATGACCCGGAACACGGAGCGTTACGCAGCACTGGATCAGGGCCAGGTGAATATAGCAAGTGTCGGGGGCCTGAGCTAGCGGTGACTTCGGCACCTGACCCCCACAGCGCGCCGGTGTCCCCACTTGCTCAGACCCCCAGCACTCGGCGCCCAGCGACGATAGGTGAGTATGGTATTTTTTTTTTTATATATCGCAGCAGCATACGGGGCATATACTATGGAGCATCTTATGGGGGCCATAACCCTTTATGGAGCAGTGTACGGGGGCATATACTATGGAGCATCTTATGGGGGCCATAAACCTTCATGAAGCAGTGTACGGGGCATATAATATGGAGCATCTTATGGGGGCCATAAACCTTTATGGAGCAGTGTACGGGGCATATACTATGGAGCATCTTATGGGGGCCATAAACCTTTATGGAGCAGCGTATGGGGCATATGGATGGGAGCAGCAAATTACAGAACGGGGGCGCAGGATGGGAGCAGCACATGACAGAACGGGGGCGCAGGATGGGAGCAGCACATGACTGAATAGGGCAGCACATGACAGAACGGGTGTGCAGGATGGCAGCAGCACATGACAGAACGGGGGTGCAGGATGGCAGCAGCACATGACAGAACGGGGGTGCAGGATGGAAGCAGCACATGACAGAACGGGGGCGCAGGATGGGAGCAGCACATGACTGAATAGGGCAGCACATGACAGAACGGGTGTGAAGGATGGCAGCAGCACATGACAGAACGGGGGTGCAGGATGGAAGCAGCACATGACAGAACGGGGGCGCAGGATGGGAGCAGCACATGATAGAATGGGGGCGCAGGATGGCAGCAGCACATGACAGAACGGGGTTGCAGGATGGAAGCAGCACATGACAGAATGGGGATGCAGGATAGCAGCAGCACATGACAGAACGTGGGTGCAGGATGGAAGAAGCACATGACAAAACGGGGGCGCAGGATGGGAGCAGCACATGACAGAACGGGAGCGCAGGATGGCAGCAGCACATGACAGAACGGGGGCGCAGGATGGGAGCAGCACATGACAGAACAGGGGCACAAGATGGGAGCAGCACATGACAGAACGGGGGTGCAGGATCGAAGCAGCACATGACAGAACGGGGATGCAGGATGGCAGCAGCACATGACAGAACGGGGGTGCAGGATGGAAGCAGCACATGACAACGGGGGCGCAGGATGGGACCAGCACATGACAGAACGGGAGCGCAGGATGGCAGCAGCACATGACAGAACGGGGGCGCAGGATGGGAGTAGCACATGACAGAACAGGGGTGCAGGATGGAAGCAGCACATGACAGAATGGGGCGCAGGATGGGTGCAGCACATGACAGGATGGGGACGCAGGATGGAGCAGCACATGACAGGATGGGGGCGCAGGATGGAGCAGCTCATGACAGGATGGGGACGCAGGATGGAGCAGCACATACCAGGATGGGTGCAGCACATGACAGAATGGGGACGCAGGATGGAGCAGCACATGACAGGATGGTGGCGCAGGATGGAGCAGCTCATGACAGGATGGGGGCGCAGGATGGAGCAGCACATACTAGGATGGAGACCATATACCAATATAAATGCTCGCCACCCGGGCGTAGAACGGGTTCAATGCTAGTTATATATATATATATATATAGAGAGAGAGAGAGAACAAAACAGGAGCAGCATCAATATTACGGAATCGTGGTGCAAAGCTTTCCAAACCAATGGTCCAATGGATTCAATTATAAAAGTAAAAAAGGAAAACAGCACACAAAAAATAGAAAAAAAAGAGGGCTTTTAATGCCTGAACGGCGTGGCAACGTTTCGGATATGGTATCCTTTTTCAAGCTTTGCTTGAATTAATATATATATATAATATATATATATATATAACCTCATTAAATCAAAATTATGTACACCCTGATGTGCAGTGACTTGGCACATCAGGACATACATGTATGTGATCAGGATGGCATGAGGACAGAAATTCAGTGCCATCCACAGCAGAAGTCCGCAGTAAAATTCATGTGATGGGATCAAAGCTAGTCCTCTAGCACCCCCCCCCCACCCCCCAAGAAAAAAGCTGGTCCATCTTTGTTTTTCTTTTGGTTTTGTTTTTAAGCTACCGGTATTCATTGTACGGCGAAAGTGACTTGTATACATGTCAAACCATCAGTACAGGAATGTGGCACGGCACCATAACCATAGTAAGTACAGGAATACAGAAAACAGCGTATGCACACAGCAGTGGTGCTGATCACCATCTTCCCTAGTTTCCAGCGCCGCTCTGGTCTTCTGAGTCACGTGTTGGCGTTTCTGACTCTCTGGCTCACACTTGGCACAATATGTACGGCAAATTGAAAGTCGAGTTTAAAATTTAAGCCTATGGAGCCTCATTCAGACAACAGGGCTCATTATCTTGCTATTTATTATCCTTCTTTAGTCTGCAACAATGTTAAGGGGAGCTTGACATCATATACATCCAGCCCAAAACATGAGCAGCATGAATAAAAAATTGGCTGTATCATTTCAATCAGGTGTTTTATTCAGGTATTTTCAGGGGAAAAAAATACATTTAACACCTAGGTGTCACAGCCAGTTTTAGACTTTATGCCAGTTATCTTTTTGTTCACTTTTCTATTGTTGCGTTTTAGGACGTAACTTTTTTGGGGTGACATTCACATGAGGCTTGTTGACTTTTATGGAGTTGAGTTACAAGAGATGGAGCTATCCTGGAAGAGGTACACCATGTCACAATGGGATGGCTTTTACAATTTTTTTTAAATCAAAATAGTATCAACGAAGTATCCTATGTTATTTACATGTATTATTACTATTTTTGTTTGGTTACTTACTACTGGGTATTTGCGCATTGGTTTTTATCCAGGTGTGCCTGCCCATTTCTTCAGTTTTACTTATACCAGCATGTGTAAAGGCCAAAAAAAGTAGTACTAAATTAAAAGGCCCATTTTTCTAGAACTATATGATTAAAAACAAAAGAAAGGAGGGGAAGTAATGGGAATAAAATAAGAACAAAAACTCTACATATTTGACCTGAAGACGGGTCCACTTTAACAGCAGGGTTTAAAACATTTTGTGTGTACATTTTTCAAGTCGTTTAGGACCTAAAATGCACAGATCGTAGGTATGTAAGGGAAATGCACTCACAAGATGAAAAGATTAGATAAATTTGTTAAAAGCAAGGAAAAAAGTCCCCAAATGGCACAAATTATTTTTCCCACATGAGAAATAGAATACAACTGCAATATAAAGATATAAACAACTCAAGAGAAAAGGGAGTAGCAAAAATACCACCGAACCATAAAATACAATAGTAAACTTTATTAACTTGACAGACAAAATCAAATTAGACATGATGCAATAAAAGATAAGGTAGAAGGAGGAGACATGCAGGTCAACTAAGGGAAGACTTTGGGTCCAACATTAGACTTGGGCAAGCAGAGAGAGTAAGTATTCACATTGAAGTGTTCAGAAAACGGCACAAATAATATCAATAAGAGAAAAATCGGATAAAGTTCTATGGTTTATCTATGCGTTGTCCAAACATATAGTGCTCAAGTAGAATGACTGCTTACCCATCAAGAGTCCGGACCTTAAACAGCGTTTCACATGCTCGTTTTATCAAAGGGGAGGTGGGAAAAGAGCCCGAACCCAAGTTACTCTGCTTTTTACACCTCGAGTATAACGGTGGACACACAGTTATTTGTTATACACTCAAATCTAAAATTGTCCCCCTCTCTTCTACATGCCCCTAGCAAGCCAACCTTTAGCCTCAAGGACTAATGTATGAACATATAAACTAATCCCTCAGTGAAAATTGTATACAATGGCTTTAATGTGCTGTTTGTGATTTTCACGGATCCATAGCCTTGTATTGGTAAATTTAATCCGTGACGTGAATTAAAAACGTGTTCAGCCTCATAGATTCTAAAGGTATGTTCTATCCGTGAAAAACACAGGACAAATATTTGACTCACAGACGTCTGAATGAGGCCTAATGCACAGTAGACTAAATTAGTGTCCCAAAAATATAGAGGAAAAGAGGGGATGTGGGGAGTGCTAAGGAGCATATCAATTCTGATCATCTGGCTTCCACTGTCTTACATCAAAGAAAACACTATACCCAGATGATACAGCATTTTGTTTTTTAAATGTGAACAAACCCAAAAACTCCACAAACCAAAACACTTCAGGGCTGTTTCGGATGTCCATAATAATTGGTCCAATGCCAGATCGAAAAGCGCTGGCTGGCCGCACAGCTCCTGATCCGAGCGTGATAGTCATGGCTCCATGAGTTTTGCTCGGACACAGGTCCGTCAACAAACAGATGTAACACAGACAACCATAAAAGATGATGGAGTAGCAACAAGCGATAATATGGATAAAAATAAAAAAAAAATGTTTATTGTACACTTAGATAAGAACAAGTCATACGAAATCCATATAAGCACAATATAATTAGACGGAGGAGGACAGGAAGGTAAGTAAGGGGTGGATGAAAGGTCAAAAGCTTGAATGGACTAGGGAGAACCTGGGTGGAAAAATACTACAAATGTACCAAGGCAATAAGATATCAGTAGTGGGGTAAGAGAATACCCATATGAAATGGCCATAACAGAGTTGTATCACCCACTGATATGCTTACCCATAATGAATCCAGACCAAGACAGCACCCCAGGTGGCCTCTGACGCACATTTCGCATATTCAGCTTTTTCAAAGGGGGGTGAGTGTGGTGTCCCATCTTCCTAAGGGCAGAGACACACTACCATATTTCTCATGTGAGAATTGCATAGTAAAACTTGTACTGGCTGTCGGCACTCCTGACTGAGCTTGACAGCTGCATAGTAATCCGTTATGCTCGGGTCAGGAGAGGTGGCAGCCAGTCCGTGCAGTGGGATGTGATTATCGCTCGAGAAATATGGCAGTGTCTCTCTGCCCTAACCCCATATATAGGGAAAATCAAACAGGCGCATGCGCTCCGAGATCCAGCCGGCCGCGATGTCACTTCCTCCGCTGCCGTCATGTCACACCACGCATGCGGACACAAAAAGCCCAGTGACGTCAACAAACATGTGCAATGTGAGATACTGATGGCCGCCGAGAAAGCAAAGTGCCAGGTAAATCCCAGTGCGGCAGCCATTATCTAGAAGAACACAGGAAGCTGCCATGATGTGAGAGAGTCTCTAACATGTACCAGATCAGTAGAAATGGAGAAGAGCTGAAATATGAAGATGAAATTATGTATTAAGGGCATGATGGTGTAATAGTTTTCAGTAATAAGAACCAAAAACAAGTGACATGTATGGGACTAAAGGTCCAAATATTTGAAAGGACTAATAATAAGATGAAATGTGAGGGGAGATGAAGACCAAAAAAGGGGAAAATAGGACACAAATAAATAAATATAATGAATATATTATCATGACTCATAATGAATCTAAAAAATAATAAAGGAAAGAGAAAAAATTATGCAGGGCATAAAGCCATAAAAGAACATACAGTGCAAAAAATATATAATAAAATAAAAAAGATGTGTATCATGTCCCAGATATATATAGCAGCTCCAAATGTCACAGTAAATAGTACACTGCTCAAAAAAATAAAGGGAACACTTAAACAACAGAATATAACTCCAAGTAAATCAAACTTCTGTGAAATCAAACTGTTCACTTAGGAAGCAACACTGTTTGACAATCAATTTCACATGCTGTTGTGCAAATGGAATAGACAACAGATGGAAATTATTGGCAATTATCAAGACACACTCAATAAAGGAGAAGATATGCATATGGGGACCACTGTTATGATCAAGTGGCCTTGGAGCAGCATGAAATGACCTTCGCTGGAGCAGTGGTAACTTTACTGACCGCAATCCCTGATCCTATCACCGCAACTAGAAGTAGCCGTGGGGTGTGCCTAACCAGACCTAGACACCTCGACACAGCCTAAGGACTAAATATCCCTAAAGATGGAAATAGGAAAACTCTCTTGCCTCAGAGTAGACCCCCAAAGGATAGGTAGCCCCCCACAAATAATGACTGTGAGTAGGAGAGGAAAAGACACACGCAGACAGAAAACAGGGATAAGCAAAGGAGGCCACTTCTACCTAGATAGGAAAGGATAGTACAGGATACTATGCGGTCAGCATAAAACACAACAAAATATTCACAGCAGAAAAATACAAAAACTCCACCACCTAACTAAAGATGTGGAGAGTATATCTTCGACTCCAGCGAGTCCAACTAGACTGAGAAAAACATCAGGCACAGTCTAGCAGGAACAAAATTGAAACAAGATAAGCACAGAAAATAAACACAGAGCAGTGTGTCTAAAAAAATGAAGAAAACACTTAGCTGAATTGGCAGCAAGCAAGAGGGGCCAGGCAGAGGACCAACACTTCCAAAGGAACATTGACTACTGGCAAGGACTAATGAGTCCTGCACAGCTAAATACCCCAGTCTGAATTGCAATTAGCAGAAACACCTGTCCAAGACTGCTGCACAGGAATAACTGCTTTACCATCAACAACCACCGGAGGGAGCCCAAGAGCAGAATTCACAACAGTACCCCCCCCTTGAGGAGGGGTCACCGAACCCTCACCAGAGCCCCCAGGCCGGTCAGGACGAGCAAGATGAAAGGCACGAACCAAATCAGCGGCATGGACATCAGAGGCCGAAACCCAAGAATTATCCTCCTGGCCATAACCCTTCCATTTGACAAGGTACTGAAGCTTCCGCCTCGAAAAACGAGAATCCAAAATCTTCTCAACCACATATTCCAACTCCCCATCGACCAACACAGGGGCCGGAGGATCAACAGAGGGAACAACGGGCTCCACATATTTCCGCAACATCTATGGAAGACATTATGGATAGCAAAAGAGGCTAGAAGCGCCACAGCGCGCACAGTTCTGCGCTCCCGCAAGGGCCGATCAATCTGAATGGCCAGAGACATAGAATCACTCAGATTGGAGGGTGTGGGAAACCCCACCATAACATCTTTAACGGATTCAGAAAGACCCTTTCTGAAAATTGCCGCCAAAGCATCATTATTCCATTTAGTCAATACAGACCATTTTCTGAATTTCTGACAATACAATTCTGCCGCCTCTTGACCCTGAGACAGGGCCAACAAGGTCTTCTCAGCTTGATCCACCGAATTAGGTTCATCATACAGTAATCCTAACGCCTGAAAAAAGGAGTCTACATTAAGCAAAGCAGGATCCCCAGATTCCAGGGAAAATGCCCAATCCTGTGGATCACCACGCAGCAGGGAAATTATGATTTTAACTTGTTGAATGGAATCACCGGAGGATCGAGGTTTCAATGCAAAAAACAGTTTATGGTTGTTTTTAAAACTCAAACATTTGGACCTGTCACCAAAAAACAAATCAGGAGTAGGTATCTTCGGTTCTAAAGCAGGAGTCTGAACAATGTAATCAGAAATACCCTGTACTCTAGCAGCAAGCTGGTCTACACGAGAAGCTAATCCCTGAACACTCATGCTAGCACAAGGCTCTTCAGCCACACAGAGATAAAGAGGGAGGATAAGACAAAACAGACTGAAGAAAAAAAATGGCTCAGGATCTTTCCTCCCTTCTTCTGAGA
This sequence comes from Ranitomeya imitator, assembly GCF_032444005.1. Lineage (NCBI taxonomy): Eukaryota > Metazoa > Chordata > Amphibia > Anura > Dendrobatidae > Ranitomeya > Ranitomeya imitator. The sequence continues at coordinate 228,664,890 of NC_091286.1, read as the reverse complement.
TGCAATTAACTCATTGTTGGCCAGTAGTACTGTTATGATCAGGTGGCCTTGGAGCAGCATGAAATGACCTTCGCTGGAGCAGTGGTAACTTTACTGACCGCAATCCCTGATCCTATCACCGAAACTAGCAGTAGCCGTGGGGTGTGCCTAACCAGACCTAGACACCTCAACACAGCCTAAGGACTAAATATCCCTAAAGATGGAAATAGGAAAACTCTCTTGCCTCAGAGTAGACCCCCAAAGGATAGGTAGCCCCCCACAAATAATGACTGTGAGTAGGAGAGGAAAAGACACACGCAGACAGAAAACAGGGATAAGCAAAGGAGGCCACTTCTACCTAGATAGGAAAGGATAGTACAGGATACTATGCGGTCAGCATAAAACACTACAAAATATCCACAGCAGAAAAATACAAAAACTCCACCACCTAACTAAAGATGTGGAGAGTATATCTGCGACTCCAGCGAGTCCAACTAGACTGAGAAAAACATCAGGCACAGTCTAGCAGGAACAAAATTGAAACAAGATAAGCACAGAAAATAAACACACAGCAGTGTGTCTAAAAAAAATGAAGAAAACACTTATCTTAGCTGAATTGGCAGCAAGCAGTAGGGGCCAGGCAGAGGACCAACACTTCCAAAGGAACATTGACTACTGGCAAGGACTAATGAGTCCTGCACAGCTAAATACCCCAGTCCGAATTGCAATTAGCAGAAACACCTGTCCAAGACTGCTGCTCAGGAATAACTGCATTACCATCAACAACCACCGGAGGGAGCCCAAGAGCAGAATTCACAACAGACCACATACCACATCTCGGTACCAATGCTTTCTGGCTGATGTTTTGGTCACTTTTGAACGTTGTGTAACATGTAATCCCTTAAAACGTAAATTTATTAATATATATTAAAAATACCATTTCCCAGTGAGACAAAGAAATACAAAATCAAAATATGCACCTATCCTATCAGATATCCCTACACTTCACTACTCTCCCTACCTACCAGTGGAGGTTGGCACCCTAACAGATCGATTTGGCGCCCCCACTCAAAGGCGGCTGACCCCAACTTGCCCTATTAAGTGTCTAGCAAGCTACAGGTGGGAAAACAATAAGCTGTAGAAAGAGATGAAGGAAGGTCTGAAGAATACGCTAAGGTGCACAAAAAAAGAACAAAAGTAAATAAATACCCCCAAAAGCTGTATAGCATAGTGTAACAAAACTTCTTATGTGTGCTGCATACAAGCAAAACACTATCACATAAGAGCTAAGCCCATAGTATACTGGCTAAGCACACACAACTAGAATACACAGATACAGCCAGCACTACAAGGGGTCACAAGTACCAGCGTAATAGAAAAAATAACCGGGGTAGGTAAAATAACCTTAGAATAACCAGGTTCAATGTATGTCAATCAGACTGTTAAAGACAGACCTTCTTGATAACAGCCTCAGGCACAATGTGCCACTGGTGCCAGGGTAAATAATGGGTGATGTGACATAACATCCATATATATCCAACATGAAGGACAGTATAATCGTCACAAAGCACACTAAAAAAATCTATTCCTTCCCTGAACACCCGGCTGAAGACAGATCAGCGTTACAACCATATACAGTCTCAGCATATTAATGCATATGATATACAAGACAACCAGAGGAGGACATTAGCCCAAATCAACTTAGCTGCCAGGTAATCGCCCCGACGCGTTTCCCCGTAAAGACGGTTCCTCAGGAGGCAGGGGATATCAGAACCAAAGAAACACAGATGCAGGCGCCATGATGCTTGGACAAGCCTCACTGGGAAATGGTATTTTTAATATATATTAATAAATTTACGTTTTAAGGGATTACATGTTACACAACTTATTATTCTCCCTAGGTTACATATTTTTTCTTTTGTACATTTACTTTTGAACGTTGTTTGTGGTAGCATGAGACGGACTCTACAACCCACAAAAGTGGCTCAGGTAGTACAGCTCATCCAGGATGGCACATCAAGGCAAGCTATGGCAAGGTTTGCTGTGTCTGTCAGCATAGTGTCCGAAGGCTGGAGGCACTACCAGGAGACAGGCCAGTACACCAGGAGATGTGGAGAGGGCCGTAGGAGGGTAACAACCCAGCAGCAGGACCGATACCTCAGCTTTTGTGCAAGGAGGAACAGGAGGAGCACTGCCAGAGCCCTGCAAAATGACCTCCAGCAGGCCACAAATGTGCATGTGTGTGCACAAATGGTTAGAAACCAACTCCATGAGGATGGTCTGAGTGCGCCCCCCGCATCCTGGTGCCCTTATTAACCAGCACCTGCCTCTCAGTCCTTGCTGGACAACAGTGTTCTGCTTGAGCTCTAGCTTGGTGCTTTGCTTAGTGTTCTGTGTGTGTTATTTGTGCAGTACTGGTACCTCTGGTTCTGCTACCCTTAGTTTCTGTTTTCTTTTGGTTTCTGCAGCTTTCTCTGTGTTTTCTACTAGGAGGTGACCCGTTTTTGTACCCAGTTCTTAGTTCTTTTAGGGTGGCCCTTCCCCTTATCTATAGATCTTCATTTGAGATTAACCTAGGATCGTCGGTGGGTCTATTCGGAGGGAATGGGTCGCCCACTCTATCATAGGGTTTCAGCCTAGTCATAGTGCAGGGTCAGTTTTCCCCCTTCTACCTTAGTCCTGTGTTGCAGATCCGTAACAGAGAATTCTCTGCTGTTATGATAGCCCCCTTCCTGGGTGTTACCTTTCTGGAGTTCCTGCTCCACACGCTGACCTCCTGTCAGTCCTCTCTCCTTCAGGGAAGCTGCTGAACTGAAATCACTGTCCCGGACAATGCATTGCTCACCAGGCCACCTGACAGTCCAGATCCACAGATGGGCTGTAGCTCCCCCAATGCAGTGCCGTTGCAGAATCTTCATATATTCGGCCTTTTTGTGCGCTCTTCAAGACATCCGTCCCCACCTGGGACCGTCCAACACACAGGCCACTGCGTGTGCTGTTCAGGATGTCTGTCCCCACTTGGGACCAACCAACACACAGGCTTCTCAGTGCACTATTCAGGAATCCGGTCCACACACAGGACCTCCCAACACACGAGTTGTCCAGGATCTACACACTCTCCATGACAGAGGCCATGTGACCAATCCCTGGTCACATTATGTAGTTGTAACCACTCCCATAGATGGGTGGTGTGTGTGGTTAGCCAGACCCATCCAGCTCCCCAGCTAAATCTGCAAGCCTCCCTTTATAAACGATACAAATACTTGTGGGACTACATGTCCCAGAACAACAACATTACTGGCTTACAGCGCAGACTTCCTTTGCGACACATACCGGCCATTTACAATCCTGCCAGTCACTGTTTAACCATCATAATCACAGAAACACCTCCATGCGCATCCCGAGGAGCACCTACAGCACCCCCTAGCTGTAACAGGGGTCACTGCATCGCAATGTATATATATATATATATATATACATATATATATACAGTGGGGCAAAAAAGTATTTAGTCAGTCAGCAATAGTGCAAGTTCCACCACTTAAAAAGATGAGAGGCGTCTGTAATTTACATCATAGGAAGACCTCAACTATGGGAGACAAACTGAGAAAAAAAAATCCAGAAAATCACATTGTCTGTTTTTTTTATCATTTTTTTTTGTATATTATGGTGGAAAATAAGTATTTGGTCAGAAACAACCAATCAAGATTTCTGGCTCTCACAGACCTGTAACTTCTTCTTTAAGAGTCTCCTCTTTCCTCCACTCATTACCTGTAGTAATGGCACCTGTTTAAACTTGTTATCAGTATAAAAAGACACCTGTGCACACCCTCAAACAGTCTGACTCCAAACTCCACTATGGTGAAGACCAAAGAGCTGTCAAAGGACACCAGAAACAAAATTATAGCCCTGCACCAGGCTGGGAAGACTGAATCTGCAATAGCCAACCAGCTTGGAGTGAAGAAATCAACAGTGGGAGCAATAATTAGAAAATGGAAGACATACAAGACCACTGATAATCTCCCTCGATCTGGGGCTCCATGCAAAATCCCACCCCATGGGGTCAGAATGATCACAAGAACGGTGAGCAAAAATCCCAGAACCACGCGGGGGGACCTAGTGAATGAACTGCAGAGAGCTGGGACCAATGTAACAAGGCCTACCATAAGTAACACACTACGCCACCATGGACTCAGATCCTGCAGTGCCAGACGTGTCCCACTGCTTAAGCCAGTACATGTCCGGGCCCGTCTGAAGTTTGCTTGAGAGCATTTGGATGATCCAGAGGAGTTTTGGGAGAATGTCCTATGGTCTGATGAAACCAAACTGGAACTGTTTGGTAGACACAACTTGTCGTGTTTGGAGGAAAAAGAATACTGAGTTGAATCCATCAAACACCATACCTACTGTAAAGCATGGTGGTGGAAACATCATGCTTTGGGGCTGTTTCTCTGCAAAGGGGCCAGGACGACTGATCCGGGTACATGAAAGAATGAATGGGGCCATGTATCATGAGATTTTGAGTGCAAACCTCCTTCCATCAGCAAGGGCATTGAAGATGAAATGTGGCTGGGTCTTTCAACATGACAATGATCCAAAGCACACCGCCAGGGCAACGAAGGAGTGGCTTTGTAAGAAGCATTTCAAGGTCCTGGTGTGGCCTAGCCAGTCTCCAGATCTCAACCCTATAGAAAACCTTTGGAGGGAGTTGAAAGTCCGTGTTGCCAAGCGAAAAGCCAAAAACATCACTGCTCTAGAGGAGATCTGCATGGAGGAATGGGCCAACATACCAACAACAGTGTGTGGCAACCTTGTGAAGACTTACAGAAAACGTTTGACCTCTGTCATTGCCAACAAAGGATATATTACAAAGTATTGAGATGAAATTTTGTTTCTGACCAAATACTTATTTTCCACCATAATATGCAAATAAAATGTTAAAAAAACAGACAATGTGATTTTCTGGATTTTTTTTTCTCAGTTTGTCTCCCATAGTTGAGGTCTACCTATGATGTAAATTACAGACGCCTCTCATCTTTTTAAGTGGTGGAACTTGCACTATTGCTGACTGACTAAATACTTTTTTGCCCCACTGTATATATATATATATATATGTATATATATATATATTTTTTTTTTATATATATATATATAGTACAGACCAAAAGTTTGGACACACCTTCTCATTTAAAGATTTTTCTGGATTTTCATGACTATGAAAATTGTACATTCACACTGAAGGCATCAAAACTGTGAATTAACACATGTGGAATTATATACTTAACAAAAAAGTATGAAACAACTGAAATTGTCTTATATTCTAGGTTCTTCAAAGTACCCACATTTTGCTTTGATGACTGCTTTGTCTCAACTTATGGGTTAATGTCTCCAGAAGCACAGCCTAGGCATAACATACTGGTGACTGCACTGTACTGGTCACTACAACATCAGTTTGCAATTTTCACTTGCCAATATTCATTGCTGCTTGTTTCTGGAAAACACCCATGGAGTCAAAATCCTCACTACACCTGTAGAAAAATTCCCAAAGGAGTATAATTTCCAAAATGGGGTCACTTGAGGGGGGATACTGCTCTTCTAACAATTAGGGACTCCGTATATGGAGTTCGCAAACTATTCTAGGAAAATCTGTGCTCAACTAGTTAGATAGCGCTCCGTTCCTCCCGAGTCTCTCCGTATGGCTAAGTAGTACTGTACAGCCACATATGGGATATTGCTACGTTCAGTAGAAATCTGGGGACAAGTTATGGTGCCATTTTCATCTACTTCTTTTGTGAAAATGTAAAATCTGGGGCTAAAACAAAATTATAAGCCGACCCGAGTATAAGCCGACCCCCCTAATTTTGCCACAAAAAACTGGGAAAACTTATTGACTCGAGTATAAGCCTAGGGTAGAAAATGCAGCATTTACCGGTGAATTTCAAAAATAAAAATAGATGCTCCATACCGTTCATTATTGCCCCATAGATGCTCCATATACAACTGTGCTATATAGAATGCTCTGCACCGTTGATTATGGCCCCATAGATGCTCCTTATAATGCTGTGCCATATATGCTCTGCACCTTTGATTATGGCCCCATAGATGCTCCTTATAATGCTGTGCCATATATGCTCTGCACCTTTGATTATGGCCCCATAAATGCTCCTTATGTTGTGCCATATATTACTTTTAGTAGCGTATCCTCTGTTTGATCCATAAATACCACCATATCATCAGCATAGAGGCCAATAATATCTACCCGATCTGCAATGCGTATCCCCTTGATGTCGCTGGAGGATCTCATCTGTATTGCCAGAGCCTCTATTGCCAATGCAAATAGAGCAGGGGAGAGAGGGCACCCCTGGCGAGTCCCTCTATGTAAAGAAAAAGGCTCGGATATTGAGCCATTCACTATCATACGCGCCCTAGGTTTCGTATATAATGTTCCTATCCCTTTCAGAAATCTGTCCCCAAAACCATACTTCCGCAAACATGCAAACAGAAAGGACCACTCGAGGGAGTCAAAAGCTTTGGCTGCATCCAGCGATGCCAATGCCCACTTATTATCTGGCTCCAAAGAGCTATATTGAATAACCGATTGGACCCGTCTAATATTGATGGAAGTACTTTTCCCAGGCATAAAGCCTGTTTGATCCGGGTGTATGAGATCTAATATAATCGTATTCAGTCTGGTAGCCAGAATTTTAGTAAAAATCTTGTAATCTACGTTCACCAGGGATATAGGTCGGTACGATCCACAATCGAGAGGATCCTTCCCCTCTTTCCTGAGTACTATAATATTGGCATCATAAAACGTTTCAGGGACAGACTCTCCCCTCCATATTCCCCCGAGTACCTTCAATAGAAGTGGTGCCAACTTGTCCCTGTATTTCCTATATAGCTCAATGGGGAACCCATCAGGACCCGGGGCCTTCCCTGTAGCCATGTCCGCTATAGCCTGCTCCACTTCCTCCAAAGCAAACTCCGCATCCATAAAGGCCTGTTGGGATGGGCTCAACGAGGGAAACGTTATATCCGATAAATAATCCAAACATTCATTAGTATCAAAACCGCTACCAGATTTATATAACAAATTATAATAATCGTGAAAACCTTGAAGTACCTCATCAGTAGAGGATACTAATGTGCCATCAGGCATACGGATTTGTAATATTGTGTTGGATGTATTGTGTTGGCGCACTAAGAAAGCCAAGAGCGTACTGGCCTGGTTCCCCAGCTCAAAATAGGACTGGCGGGTAAAGAATAATTTACGTTTCGATTTAACGTCTATATGTTGGGCATACAATCTCTGGGAGGTGAGCCACTCAGCCCTGTTACTGCTGGTCTGATTTGCTATATATGTAGCCTCTGAATCCTTTAATCGTTGCTCCATCTCATCATCCTCCCCCGCCGTCACCCTTCTAATGTAAGAGATTGTAGAGGACAAGCATCCCCTTAAATATGCCTTCAGAGTGTCCCAAAATAAACCAAGATTCTGGGGTTCTGGATGTGCTAAAATAAAACTATTTAATTGTTCGACTGTCCTGTCACTTGAATCTATCAATTTCAACCAGAAAGGGTTTAATTTCCAGGATCTATTGTTATTGGATTGACCATATTTAAGTTTAAGAATTACTGGACTGTGGTCCGAGATCCCTCTGTCACCATGTTCAATATTATCCACCTGCAGTGCCACGCCACTAGATCCAAATATATAATCTATACGAGATAAAGATTGTTTAGTGGATGAGTGGCAGGTATACCCTCTATCCTCCGGATGACTCATTCTCCACAAGTCCAACCAACCGCTGCCATCCATAAACAGCGCCAGCTGGGAGGGCGATTGAGGCAAAGACTCCCCGGATACTGTGTTATCCAACCTCACTCTGTCCTTAGAATGGTCCATTACTAGGTTGAAGTCACCCATGCAGATAACATTGGCATCTGGATATTTTAAGGAGAAACCCAATGCCATACGGAGAACCGACATATTAGCAGGGGGAGGGTTATAAACACAAAGTATCACATATTCACATGAATTGAGAATTGCATGTACAAAAACAAAGCGGCCCTCCGGATCCCGCCGTGCCTCCCTCGCCTCCCACCTAACCCGCCTGTGTATCAATAAGGAGACCCCTCTTGAGTAGCTAGTATGGAATGCATGGAGCGACCACTGTACCCATGGCTTTTGTATACATCGAACCGTATCACTAGTCAGGTGTGTCTCCATCAATGCCACGACATGAGGATTGTGTTTTTTGATCTGTGAAAATACTTTAACTTTCTTCCGAGGAGTCTTAATACCCCGTATGTTCCAGGTCATATATATAATTTCAGATCCCATATTTATATAAAAAGAGAAAAATAATATATGTCAACAATATTATACGGGCGTGATCCAGAGACACCCCACAGAGCAAAAAAAATCAATATTGGCGGCAACCATATACATCAAACAGTCAGAACTAGTGCATAAACTCAAACCCAACATAACTTGAACAATAGAGGAGCATGCTTCCATACTCCCACAGTCAAATAGAAACGGGGATACCCTCACTGAATTCAGTGTCCGGTATTCTTGACTTCTTTCGCACCTATGTAAAGAGCTCTATTTATATTGCCATTTGATAAAGAACCCAAATTAGGAGTTTTTTTGGGCTTTGGACCCTCCGTGAGACCGCAACCATTCGGCCACTTCTGCTGGGTCTGTAAAAAATAAAGAGGATCCATCATGGACAATGCGGAGCCGGGCTGGATAGAGCATGGAATAAATTATATTCTTGTCTCGAAGTAGCTTTTTGACTTCCATAAATCGTGCCCGCTGTTTCTGGAGCTCCATGGAGAAATCCGGAAAAATCGATATGATGGTATTGTTGAGTTTAATGGGGCCCTTCTGCCTTGCCAAGCGAAGAATAGCATCTCTATCTCTGCAATTAAGGAGGCGTGCCAGAAACGGTCGAGGTGGAGTTCCAGGGGGCAGAGGTCTCGTTGGGACCCTATGGGCTCTTTCCACTGAGAATGTTGAGGAGAATCCATCTCCCAGGGTGGACTTAAGCCAGTCTTCCAGGAATTGCTCAGGCTGCTGACCCTCCGATCGCTCCGGGAGACCAATAATTCGAATATTATTGCGACGCAGTCTGTTTTCCAAATCATCCGCCTTTTGTTTCCAGGCGTTTACGGAGCCAGCAGCTTTTGTCAGTTTAGCTTCCATGGGAGTAATAGTATCTTCTATATGTGACACTCTTGTTTCCACCTCCGAAATACGCCCTCTCATAGCTTGCATGTCATGTCGCAAACGACCCACCTCAGTATGCACATCCTCTATTTTTTCCGTAAGAGATGATCTAGTGAGGGAGATAGCCTGCATTAACTGCTTGGATGCTTGTTTAAGAGTCAGTTCGTCTTGTTCTCCCTCCTCGTTACTATCAGAAGGACGGCCCTTACGCTGGGTAAGTGCAGGATTATTTCTGAGAGTGCGCACATTGTCCGAGGAATCATCTCTGGCAAATTTCCTCAGTTTATCAGCCGCCCCTGCTCCCCTAGGGTGTTGCATGGTGGGCAAGCAGAGGAACTCCACAAAGTAATCCTGATTGTGATTGCAGATAAACCAAGCTCTAGCTTCAGGTCCTGTATAATATTAGACTGTACGTCAAAGGGGGTCACAGGGCTGGCAGACAGTAATAATGAGGGTCACAGGGTGGTCGTTCAGATGTTTACTCAGGCCCTATATAACTGAACGGGCTCTCAGTCCACACACAGGGAGGTCAGCAGGAAGGGGGTTAATTCCCAGTTTTATGGTGCTGCTAAACGAAGCGGCTGTATGACAGGGGAGGCACAGGGCCCAATATTTCAGGGCACACACCGCACCCCCCCCCCAGTTCCTTATTTGCGTGTTCTCCTTCCAAGCAGCACCGCAGGTATATGAGGCACTGCTCCCTTTGCTGTTAGGGAGCGTGCTGTGCTAATGTCCGCCACTCCCGTGGGCACCGCTGTCCCCCTCAGGTCTCCCAACCTCCGTGCACAAGCACAGCTCTCACCGCTGCGATCCTGCTTCCGTTCGCCCCGACGAGAAGAGAGCCCGGCTTCAGCAGGAGACGGCGCCGCGTCCTGTGTCCTGGAGCGCGCGCACCGAAGATGGCCACCACTGCACGTGGATCCTCCCGGCCTCTCTGTCCCTGCAGCTCCCGCCGCCTCAGATCACTACGGCAGCCGTCCGGAGGGCTCACAAGGTTCCTCTAAGTGTGGGGTCTCAGCCCCTGTCGGTTCTGTTTGCGGGGATGAGATATATGTGGCAGGATTGAATCAGGATGTATGGAGCTCTTACTCAGTGCGTCCTTCTTCTCCGGCTACATAGCCACGCCCCATGTTGTGCCATATATGCTCTGCACCTTTGATTATGGCCCCATAGGTGCTCCTTATAATGCTGTGCCATATATGCTCTGCACCTTTGATTATGGCCCCATAAATGCTCCTTATAATGCTGTGCCATATATGCTCTGCACCTTTGATTATGGCCCCATAGGTGCTCCTTATAATGCTGTGCCCCATATATGCTCTGCACCTTTATGGCCCCATAGGTGCTCCTTATAATGCTGTGCCCCATTTATGCTCTGCACCTTTATGGCCCCATAGGTGCTCCTTATAATGCTGTGCCCCTTATATGCTCTGCACCTTTATGGCCCCATAGATGCTCCTTATAATGCTGTGCCCCATATATGCTCTGCACCTTTATGGCCCCATAGGTGCTCCTTATAATGCTGTGCCCCATATATGCTCTGCACCTTTATGGCCCCATAGGTGCTCCTTATAATGCTGTGCCCCATATATGCTCTCCACCTTTATGGCCCAATAGGTGCTCCTTATAATGCTGTGCCCCATATATGCTCTGCACCTTTATGGCCCCATAGGTGCTCCTTATAATGCTGTGCCCCTTATATGCTCTGCACCTTTATGGCCCCATAGGTGCTCCTTATAATGCTGTGCCCCATATATGCTCTGCACCTTTATGGCCCCATAGGTGCTCCTTATAATGCTGTGCCCCTTATATGCTCTGCACCTTTATGGCCCCATAGATGCTCCTTAGAATGCTGTGCCCCATATATGCTCTGCACCTTTATGGCCCCATAGGTGCTCCTTATAATGCTGTGCCCCATATATGCTCTGCACCTTTATGGCCCCATAGGTGCTCCTTATAATGCTGTGCCCCATATATGCTCTGCACCTTTATGGCCCCATAGGTGCTCCTTATAATGCTGTGCCATATATGCTCTGCACCTTTATGGCCCCATAGATGCTCCTTAGAATGCTGTGCCCCATATATGCTCTGCACCTTTATGGCCCCATAGATGCTCCTTATAATGCTGTGCCCCATATATGCTCTGCACCTTTATGGCCCCATAGGTGCTCCTTATAATGCTGTGCCCCATATATGCTCTGCACCTTTATGGCCCCATAGGTGCTCCTTATAATGCTGTGCCATATATGCTCTGCACCTTTATGGCCCCATAGATGCTCCTTATAATGCTGTGCCCCTTATATGCTCTGCACCTTTATGGCCCCATAGATGCTCCTTATAATGCTGTGCCCCATATATGCTCTGCACCTTTATGGCCCCATAGGTGCTCCTTATAATGCTGTGCCCCATATATGCTCTGCACCTTTATGGCCCCATAGGTGCTCCTTAGAATGCTGTGCCCCATATATGCTCTGCACCTTTATGGCCCCATAGGTGCTCCTTATAATGCTGTGCCCCTTATATGCTCTGCACCTTTATGGCCCCATAGGTGCTCCTTAGAATGCTGCTGGTGCTGCCATAAAAAAAAAAAATCACATACTCACCTCTCTTCTCAGGACGCCGGCGCTTTCAATAATTACCTGCTCCTCGTGCGGCTCCGTCTCCAGCACTGACGCTCAGCAGAGGGCGCGCACTGACTACGTCACAGCGCCCTCTAACCTGAGCGTCATTGCTAGAGGACGCTGCAGACGGAGCCGGAGCGAGGAGCAGGTAATTATAGCGCTGCGCTCCCCTTACCTGCTGCGGCGCGGTCCCTGCAGTCCCTGGCTTCCCCGCCGCTGCAGCTTCTTCCTGTAATTGAGCGGTCACATGGCACCGATCATTTACAGCAATGAATATGCGGCTCCTCCCCTATGGGGGTGGAGCTGCCTATTCATTTCTGTAATGAGCGGTGCCATGTGACCGCTCAGTGCAGGAAGAATCTGCAGCGCCGGAGAAGCCAGGGACTGCAGGGACCGCGCTGGGAGCAGGTAAGTATAATTACACAGCCCCCGCTCCCCCTCCCCTGCCGACACCCGGGTATATGACTCGAGTATAAGCCGAGAGGGGGACTTTCAGCCCAAAAAAATGGGCTGAAAATCTCGGCTTATACTCGAGTATATACGGTATTTTTTCTTCACTGCCCAATGGTTTAAAATTCTGTGACACACCCGTGGTGTCAATATGTTCAATGCACCCCTAAATGAATTCACTGAGAGGTATAGTTTGTAAAATGGGGTCACTTATGGGGGGATCTGTGGTTCTGACACCTCATGGGCTTTCCCAGTGGGGTCATGGCACCTGCAAACCATAACAGTAAAATCTGCACTATAGTATGACTTTCCCTGCCTTCTAAAGGTACCGTCACACTCTGCGACGCTGCAGCGATATAGACAACGAGCCGACCTAAACTAGATCGCCGGAGCGTCGCTGTTTAGGTCGCTGTAGAGACGTCAAACACAGCAACTCCAGAACGATGCAGGAGTGATCCAGTGACGTAACGGCGACTCACTTCTCGTTCTCGCTGGTTGTTAGCTCCATGTCAAACAGCCGGAGTGTACCGATCCGACACACATCTAGGGGCCCTATGCTCGTTGCTGGCGTCGTTGCTTTTAATGTCAAACATGACGATACACGCCGACCTGGCGACGAAATAAAGTTCTGGACTTCTAGCTCCGACCAGCGATGGCACAGCAGGATCCAGATCGCTGCTGCATGTCAAACACAACGAGATCGCTATCCAGGATGCTGCAAGGTCACGGATTGTTGTCGTTCTCTTTGCAAAGTTGCTGAGTGTGACGGTACCTTTAGTTTTGCACTGTGGCTGAAAAAATAGGGTATTGGCGCACTCAGGAAAAAATGGACCTCAGCTTGTTGTAAAAAAATGTCCTATTAGTCCTCAGGAAAATGAAAAACTTGAGGCTAACGCAATATTTTAGTGGTAAAAATGTAATATATTCTTTCTTCGCCACTCAATGATAAAAAATTATTTGAGGTACATGTGGTGTCAATATGATCACTGCACCTCTAGATGAATTCATTGGGGAGTGTAGTTTGTAAAATGAATTCACATATTGGGGGGTTCTGTTATTGTGGCATCTTAGGGGCTCTGCCAATTGACATGACACCCTCAAACCATTCCAGCAAAAACAGTGTCAGAATCATCAAGATCCGTTGAAGCGTTCCAGAGTTATAACCTCATAAAGTGACAGTGGTCAGAATTGTAAAATTAGCCCGGTCATGAAGATGCAAACCACCTTGGGGAGTAAAGGGGTTAACAAGCAGAACTGAAGATAAAAAAGAGCAAATACCCTGCAGTATGTAAATAGTAATAGCACGTGTAAAAAATAGGGTGCTTAGTTAACATTGTTTTGATCAAAAAACGTAAAGGCCATCCCACCGTGACAGGGACCCGGGTCCAACTGTTCAGACACCTGTCTGTGGAAAGTTAAATTAACAAAATTAACAGCTGAAATAGGTGGTGGGGGGAGGCATGCCTCTGTATGTACAAAAAACTAAACCAAACAGGTCGATCCTGGTCCTGCTCTGCCGGTATCTCCAGGTACTGCTCACTAAATTAGAATATCATCAAAAAGTTCATTTATTTCAGTTCTTCAATACAAAATGTGAAACTCATATATTACTGTACATAGAGTCATTACAAACAGAATTATCTATTTCATGTGTTTATTTCTGTTAAAGGGAACCTGTCACCCCGTTTTTTCAGATTGAGATAAAAATACTGTTAAATAGGGCCTGCGCTGTGCGTTACAATAGTGTATGTAGTGTACCCTGATTCCCCACCTATGCTGCGAAATACATTACCAAAGTCGCCGTTTTCGCCTGTCAAGTTTGCATCTCGGCTTTGGGAAAATGGCCGCCGCGATCTCTTCTGCGCATGCGCGGCATCCCGTGGCCATTTTCCTGAAGCCCCGTGCAGCAGAGCACTCCATCTGCGCACGCGCAGCCCCAGGAAGATGGCCGCCCCACCGATGACAGGGATAATAGCGGAGATCGCGCGCTGTTTCTTCACGTGCGCGCAGGGGATTCGGAACTTGGACACGCGCACACCACTACGCCACCAACGGAAAGCTGGGGAAGAAAAGAGCGATGTCACCACGCCCACCTGACCTGACCAGCCTGATTGACAGGCGAAAACGGCGACACCTTATCGACACCTCTCCATTACTAAGCCGGCTTAATGCCACCTTTCAATAGGAAGGTGACATTAACCCCTCATTGCCCCATTTGCCACCCTCTACAGGGCACCCTCTTCTGGGCAGCTGCGGGCTGCTTTTTTTTAGGCTGGGGGTGCCCATATCCATGGCCCTTTACCAGTCTGAGAATAGCAGCCTGCACCTGTGAGTTTTCCCGGGCTGGTTGCAAAATATAAGGGGGGCCCCGTCGTTTTTTTCTTTCATTCATTCTCCCCTGATCGCGCTGCTGCCCGCAGAGCAGGGGAGAACAGATGACAGCTGGTTCCAGCATCACAAGCAGGGGAACAGCGCTGCTTCCCGGTGGCCGTCCGTGTGGTACTGATGTGGCACACGGTTGCCACACAGATGTATCACACGGACATCTCCCGTACCGTCTTTACCGGTACCAGAAATTTCAGGACGTGTGAAACCGGCCAACAGGAATAAACACTTGAAATAGATCACTCTGTGATGACTCTATATACGAGTTTCACTTTTTGTATTGAAGAACTGAAATAAACTTTTCGATGATATTCTAATTTAGTGAGAAGCACCTGTATGTTACATCTGCTGACACATTGTGAGGTGAACTATAAGGGCGGGGTCACACTAGACCGTAATACGGCCGAGTGCAATGCGATAAAAAATCGCATTGCACTCGGACCAATGTTACCATATGGGGCAGCTCCCAGCAGCCGACTTTTTGTCGGCCGTTTTCCTCGGTCCGAGATAATCGCAGCATGCTGCGATTGTCTCGGACCGAGGAAAACTCTTGGCTCACTCGCACCCATATAAGCCTATGGGTGCGAGTGAGACAGCGCACACCACTCGGATATCATCCGAGTGATGTGCACTATAAGCGGACCCCAGCAATGGAGGAGATGGAGAAATTAATTTCTCCGCCTCCTCCACAGCTGTGCTCTGATCCTCCCTGTGCGAGAGAATCGGAGCCCAGACGCATAACACTCGGCTCCTGCTCTGCTGCGAGCAGGAGCCGAGTGTCATTAGCATATTGCGTCCGATGTTCTCGCATGGGATGCAATACGCTGGTGTGACCCCGGCCTAAGTCAGGGACCGTCATCGTCCTGGTTGTGGTACATCCTGTCGTGGTGGTATGGCTTTTATGTTTTATCACACCAGTATTAACTACGTACCCTGTGTTATTTACGTGTATTATTACTAGTTACTAACTGAAGGGGATTTGCTCATTTTGGTTTTACCAACAAAATTCCTGACCCCCGCTGTTAGGGCTGGCGGAACGCACCGAATAAATATAAAGATAGTAATAAGGTGCGTTCGCAGCCCGGGGTCCACCGTGCAGAGATGGAACCTGCTACTAGGTAAAGGCGGCACTATATGGCGGTACTACGCCAAAATAAACACGGGTTCCGTCACCCGGGATGAACTGATGCGAACTCTGTTGCTTCACAGAGTCGCAGGGAAACAAAGGTAATGCTGTGCCCTGTTAGCAGTCACAGGATGCAGCAGATGGACGCTGGTGGGATCACTGAAACTCATCCCCACTATGCTGGTGATTGATCCTTGTCTGACCCTTGGTGGCTTTTGATCGTGCGCCTGAGGACGCCGAGTCAGATGCTGGGATCAACCGGGAGTTCCCACCCTACACTGACCGGTTGTCAGGACTGATTAAAGATTACCGCACACCACTAACCAATCTAACTAGGGCTACGAAAGTACACTGATTGGGCTTGGCGCCGCACTGGCGCACACCACTAACCACCCTAACTAGGGCTAGTAAAACACACTAGTTGCGCATGGCGCCGCACTGGCGGTCGCTGCAGCTGCAAATTGATGCAGTAAACTCTTGCCTGGTGCTGGATGGCACAGTCTGGCGCTAGGTAGCTCAATCACTCAAGAACATTCAACAACACTAGGGAGGGGGTATGATTCGGGGCTTTCACCAGATTCAGGCATACATCCACACATACATGATTACAGATTTATACTAGCACATGGCCAAGCGGCCATGCGATCCCTTTATAGATGTAGCCTTCCAAGACTTTCCTAGTGCTCCAATCGGAGCCTCTACAGGACCTGAGCATGTGACCTCCGACCTCCAATGAGAGGTCGTCCCATGGGCATGCTCAGTAGATAAAAAGCAGGACTTAGTCCCTGGAACGTCTGCTCGCTGCTGATCAGTGCTGGTTACAAAGGCTAAACCTGGGGCGGCAGCTGTAACCAAGCGCACAGTATCAGCCTGAGCCAGACGCTGGGACTGACATCTCTGCTGAGCAGGCTCCACTGCGGCTGGGGAAGAATGGGAGACCACAGCGGAGATGGTGCGAGACTTGACACCTAACACTGCTCCATGCATTCTGTATGTGAGAAGGCCGAGTACAGCTCGGCTATTTCCGGTGGTCTTATAGCCAAGAATGGAGCCATGGTCCAGTGTGCGGAGTTGTGCTCCATTCCAGATGAGGGTCTGCAGGTCCTGGGATGGGGGTCCCAGCAGCCAGACTCCCAGTGCTCAGTCACTAGTCATTACTATTATACTTTAATCTTTCCAAATGTACACAATAAATACAACTTGTAAAGTCATGGAAACCCCCTTTAATTCAATAGGGACCGTCAGCAGAACCTGTGCAGCGGACTAATGCACTCTGCAGCTGTGGAAGAGAGTACAGTGTAGGGAGCTAATGCTCCGGATGCCCCCCAGGCAGGACCCCCATAGTAGTGGCCACAGTCCTCTCAGGCTGCGCCTACTTTCCCTCCATTCCATTGTGTCACGCCAGAAATGCTGCAGCGCGCCCGCCCCACCACACCGCGCCCGCCCCGGATTGGGCGAAGCAGGGGGTGCGGCCATGAGCGGGATTGGGGGCGGCCCTGAGGGGAGAGTGCAGTGACGTCACAAAGGGATGGGCGCAGGCCCGTGACGTCATGAGAGACAGGGAAAAATTGACAGAGGGGAGGGACAGAGCGCACGGAAAGCAGAATCAAAACAACGAGACACGCCTTCTGCCCCTGCTGCACACAGCCGCCCATGTCCCCGGGCACATTGCATGCCACTCTGTGACGCTCGGTGCCTGCAAGGGCAACACCGGAGGCTGCAGCGCTTGTTTCCCGTAATGAAGGCCGGCGGGGCGAGCAGCGCTGCGTACTGAGCTACTGCGGGCTCCGCAATGCCTAACGTGAAGAATAGCAAGGGCAAGAAGAACAAGCGGGCGAACAGCAGCGGGGATGAGCAGGATAATGGAGCCACGGCGGCTGCAGCAGCGGTGGTGGTGGCGGCGGCGGCAGGAGGAGGAGGCGGCATGGCCGCAGCCACAGCGGGAGCCGCAGCTGCATCTTCATCAGCGCTCTCTGCAGCATCGGCGGCTCCGCCACTGGCAGCGGCCGCACCTTCCAGTGACAGCAGGACTGGTAAGCGCCTTATCTGTGCCCAGCTCACCTGCCACCGGGGGCGGGGACACCACTCACAGGGTGCAGGACCCTGCCCTCTGGGCCATGGAGGCCACCCCTCACAGCTGAGCACCCAGTGTCACCTACTGTGTTCTGGGTGTCACCTGCTGCTAGGAGAGTACCTGTACAGCTGAGGACCCAGTGCCTCCTACTGTGTTTTGGGTGTCACCTGCTGCTAGGAGAGTACCTGTACAGCTGAGGACCCAGTGCTACCTACTGTGTTCTGGGTGCTACCTACTGCGATCTGGGTGCTACCTGCTGCTAGGAGAGTACCTGTACAGCTGAGGACCCAGTGCTACTTACTGTGTTCTGGGTGCTACCTACTGTGTTCTGGGTGCTACCTACTGTGTTCTGGGTGCTACCTACTGCGATCTGGGTGCTACCTGCTGCTAGGAGAGTACCTGTACAGCTGAGGACCCAGTGCCTCCTACTGTGTTTTGGGTGTCACCTGCTGCTAGGAGAGTACCTGTACAGCTGAGGACCCAGTGCTACCTACTGTGTTCTGGGTGCTACCTACTGCGATCTGGGTGCTACCTGCTGCTAGGAGAGTACCTGTACAGCTGAGGACCCAGTGCTACTTACTGTGTTCTGGGTGCTACCTACTGTGTTCTGGGTGCTACCTACTGTGTTCTGGGTGCTACCTACTGCGATCTGGGTGCTACCTGCTGCTAGGAGAGTACCTGTACAGCTGAGGACCCAGTGCTACCTACTGTGTTCTGGGTGCTACCTACTGCGATCTGGGTGCTACCTGCTGCTAGGAGAGTACCTGTACAGCTAAGCACCCAGTGTCACCTACTGTGTTTTGGGTACTATCAGCTGTCAGGAAAGTACCTACGATATATAGCTAAAGCTATAATGTCACCTACTATGTCATGGGTTGTATCATTCGTATTTTAGGCATTGTACTGCCAGGAAAGTACACCAGAGGACATAGTGCCAAACAACTGGATTATGGGCTAACTGCTGACAGGCAAGTACTTACACAGATGAGGAACCAGTGCCAACTACTATTCTATGGAAACTATCTGCTGCCAGAAAAGTGCCTATGCAGCTTTTGGACCCAGTGCCATCTATTGTACTATGGGCTGGATGCTGTCAGGAAAGTACTTGTATAGCTGAGGACTCAATGTCCTCTACTGTATTCTGGGTACTACTTTCTGCTAGAAAATTACCCATACAGCTGAGGACCCAGTGCCATCCACTGTGTTCTGGGTACTAGCTACCTGTACAGCTGAGGACCCAGTGCCAGTGCCATTTACTGTATTCTGTGTACTATCTGCTGCCAGGAAAGTACCTGTACAGCTGAGGAGCAAGTGCCACCTACTGTACAATGAGCTAGCTGCTGCCAGGAAAGTACCTGTATAGATGAGTATCCAGCGTAATCTACTGTGTTATAGATACTATCTACCGCCAGGAAAGTACCTGTACAGCTGAGGAAAGAGTGTCATTAACTGTATTATGAGCTAGGTGCTGCCAGTAAAGTACCTGAAACTGAGGACCCAGTGCCATCCACTCTATTATGTTTTAGCTGCCTCTCGGAAAGTACATGTAGAACTGTGGACCCAATGCTCTAATAGTAATAATGTCCTCCCATCCATTTTTTTTTTTTACTGGTGTAATGATCCCCTTCCTGGTATAATTTACCCCATCTTTGGCACATTCCTGTAATTAATGTTCCCTGTTCTTATCCGGCACACTTTAAAAAAAAAAAAAATCTTTCATCCTTTCCCATGATGCGAGGAGTCCCTCTTCTACAGTTGGTGCAGGAGCTGGCAGCTGACTTCGACTTGCCCGCCATGACCCATGACATCACTTCCATGTGCAACCCGTAACATGCATTGCAACGTCAGCTGCCAGCCTCTGATTGGCTGGCAGCGTATATTGGAGTGCAGGGAGCCAGCGGGTCTCTGCACTGCAATACAATATCGTGCTCCCTCAGACTCCCATTCAGTTGAAATGGGCACTAGAGTTGGCGGGCCTCCCCTCCAGCTCTAGGCCACTGTGCAGCTTCATTGGCGGTATGTCAGCCTCTATCTACATCTACTGTATTGTGGGGAGCTGCTGCCAGGAAAGTACTTTGACAGTTCAGGAACCAGTCCCATCTACTGTTTTACATGTCATTTGCTGCCAGGAAAGTACCTGTACATATGACAACTCAGTGCCATCTACTATATTATAGGTTATGTGCTGCTAGGAAAGTAGCTATTCTGCTGTGAACACCAAGCAATATACTGTATTATGGTCTTTCTTTTACCAGAAGAGTGCATTTTACATTTAATTATCTGGCTCCCTGTATTGCATTGTTAGACCAGCTGCTGCCAGGAAAGTACCTGTACAACTGAGGACACCATGCTATCTACTATACAGTGAGGAAAATTATGTATTTGATACACTGCCAATTTTGCAAGATTTCCCATTTGGCAGAGAATGAAGAGGTCTGTAATTTTTATCGTAGGTACTCTTCAACTGTGAGAGACAGAATGTAAAAAAACAAATCCAGAAAATCAGATTGTATGAATTTTACATGATGTATTTTTCGGACTATAAGACACACCGGACCATAAGACGCACCTAGGTTTTAGAGGAGGAACTTAGAAAAAAATTGAAGCAAAAAATGTGCTTACTTAATATCCCCTACCCTGGTATATATAGTCTCCTCATTCCTACCCTGGTATGTATGGCCTCTCTCATCCTCATACTGGTGTGCATAGCCCCCTCATCCCTATTCTGGTAGGAATGGCCCCCTCATCCCTATCCTGGAATGCATGGCCACCTCATCCCTATCCTGGTAGAAATGGTCCTCCTCATCCCTATCATCTCATACCTGGTACAATTAACCCCCCATCTCCGTCCTGGTATGATTGGCCCCCATCCCCGCCCTGGTATGCAGGGCCCCATCAGAAAAACATTTAAGAAAAAACAAAACAAAAAAAAATTACACTTACCGTATATACTCGAGTATAAGCCGACCCGAGTATAAGCCGACCCCCCTAATTTTGCCACAAATAACTGGGAAAACTTATTGACTCGAGTATAAGCCTAGGGTAGGAAATGCAGAGGCTACCGGTGAATTTCAAAAATGAAAATAGATGCTCCATACCGTTCAATATTGCCCCATAAGATGCTCCATATAAAGCTGTGCCACATATAATGCTCCATATTGTTCATTATTGCCCCATAGATGCTCCATATAAAGCTGTGCCACATATAATTCTCCATATTGTTCATTATTGCCCCATAGATGCTCCATATAAAGCTGTGCCATATATAATGCTCCATACTGTTCATTATTGCCCCATAGATATGCCATATAAAACTGTGCCATATAGTGCTCTGCACCGTTCATTATTGCCCCATAGATGTGCCATATAAAGCTGTGCGATATAGTGCTCTGCACCGTTCATTATTGCCCCATAGATGTGCCATAGAAAGCTCTGCCATATAGTGCTCTGCACCGTTCATTATTGCCCCATAGATGTGCCATAGAAAGCTCTGCCATATAGTGCTCTGCACCGTTCATTATTGCCCCATAGATGTGCCATAGAAAGCTCTGCCATATAGTGCTCTGCACCGTTCATTATTGCCCCATAGATGTGCCAAAGAAAGCTCTGCCATGTAGTGCTCTGCACCGTTCATTATTGCCCCATAGATGTGCAATAGAAAGCTCTGCCATATAGTGCTCTGCACCGTTTATTATGGTCCCATAGATGTGCCATAGAAAGCTCTGCCATATGGTGCTCTGCACCTTTCATTATTGCCTCATAGAAAGCTGTGCCATATAAAACTGTGCCATATAGTGCTCTGCACCATTCATTATTGCCCCATAGATGTGCAATAGAAAGCTGTGCTACCGGTATATATAATGCTGCGGCTGCTGCAATAAAAAAAAAAAAATGCCATACTCACCTCTCTTGCTTGCAGCTCCTCAGCGTCCCGTCCCGGCGTCTCTCCGCACTGACTGTTCAGGCAGAGGGCGGCGCGCACACTAATACGTCATCGCGCCCTCTGACCTGCACAGTCAGAGCCAGAGGACGGGAAGATGGAGCGGCACCCGGCGTGTGGAACGTGGACAGGTGAATATGTAATACTTACCTGCTCCCGGCGTCCCGCTCCTTCTCCCGGACAGCTGGTCTCAGGGTGCCGCAGCCTCTTCCTCTATCAGCGGTCACCGTTACCGCTCATTAGAGAAATGAATATGCGGCTCCACCCCTATGGGAGTGGAGTCCATATTCATTTCTCTAATGAGCGGTCCCACGTGACCGCTGAACAGGGGAAGAGCTGCGGCACCCGAAGATCGTGGGACTGCAGGGACAGCGCCAGGAGCCCCGGAAGCAGGTAAATATGCCTCAGCCCTCTCTCCCCCTCACCCGCCGACCCCACTGCCGACCGTGACTCGAGTATAAGCCGAGAGGGGCACTTTCAGACCAAAAATTTGGGCTGAAAATCTCGGCTTATACTCGAGTATATACGGTACCTTCCTGCGCTCCCTTGCTTCATCTTGTTCCGGTTCTAGCAGCTGCTTTATGCTTGTAAGCAGCGCATGGCAGGGATGGCATGCGCTGCTTACGATTTGAAGGACAGCTGCCGGAATACTCACTGCTCCCCACACTGGGACTGTGTGCGTGGAGGGCAGTGAGTATTCAATTCATTGCTTTTTAGTAGCGAGCACAGTGTCAGCCACCGGCTTCTTGCAGCTACCGGGCGGTCAAGTGTCCCCGCTACTAAAGGCAATGAATATCCACTGCATTCCACGCCTATGGGAGTGGAGAGCATTGAACATTTATTCCCTTTAGTCCCTGCCATGTGCTGCTTACAAGCATAAAGCAGCTGCTGGCACCAGAACAAGACGCTGCGAGGGAGCAAGGAAAGGTAAGTGTAATGTGTTTTGTTTTTTTTAATGTTTTTCTGATGGGGGGCCATCATACCAGGATAAGGATGTGGCCAATCATACTAGGATAAGGATGGGGCCATGCATACCAGGATGCTATTAAAGAGAAATGAATATTGACGGCCCTCCATGCCCATGGGCGTGGAATGCAGTGAATATTCATTTCTCTTTAGCAGCGGGCACGGGAGTAAGCTGCTGGCTCCTGCCTCCTGTGACCTGTTGCTCCACCGCTGCCACTCCCACACCTCCCCACCCTAGCCAGAGCAGGTACAAAAATATGGTAATTTGCATTTTATTGCATGAAATAAGTATTTGATACCATATAAAAACAGAACTTAATATTTGCACAGAAACATTTTGTTTGCAGTTACGCAGGTCAGACGTTCCTGTAGTTCTTGACCAAGTTTGCACACACTGCAGCAGGGATTTTGGCCACTCCTCCATACAGATCTTCTCCAGATATTTCAGGTTTTGGGGCTGTCGCTCGTCAACATTGAGGTACAGCTCCCTCCAAATATTTTTTATTGGGTTGAGGTCTGGAGACTGGCTAGGCGTACCTTGAAATGCTTCTAACAGAGCCAATCCATAGTTGCCCTGGCTGCGTGTTTTGGGTCCTTGTCATGTTGGAAGACCCAGCCACAACCCATCGTCAATGCTCTTTCTGAGGGAAGGAGTTTGTTGGTCAAAATGTCACAATGCATGACCCCATCCTTTCTTCAATATGGTGCAGTTGTCCTGTCCCTTTTGCAGAAAAGCACGCCCAAAGTATGATGTTTCACTCACCATGCTTTATGGTTGGGACGGTGTTCTTGGGGTTGTACTTATCCTTCTTTCTCTAAGCACTTCGAGTGGAGTTGATACCAAAAAGTTCTATTTTGGTCATATCTGACCACAGGACCTCCTATCATGCCTCCTCTGGATCCGCTTGATGGCAAACTTCAAACAGGCCTGTACATGGGCTGGCATGAGATGGGGGATCCTGCATGCCCTGCAGGATTTGAATCCATGACAGCATAGCATATTATTATCGGTAATGTTTAAGACTGTGGTCCCAGCCCTCTTGTGGTCATTGACCAGATCCTCCCTTGTAGTTCTGGGCTGCTTACTGATCTTTCTCAGAATTATCCTTTCCCCACGAGGCAACATCTTGCATAGAGCCCCAGACCGAGAAAGATTGACAATCATCATGTGTTTCTTCCATTTTCAAATAATTGCGCTAACAGTTATTGCCTTCTCACCAAGTTGCTTGTTATTGTCCTGTAGCCCATCCCAGCATTGTGCAGGTCTACAATTTTGTCCCTGGTATCTTTAGACAGCTCTTTGGTCTTGGCCGTGGTGGAGAGGTTGGAATGTGATTGTGTGGACAGGTATCTTTTATACAGATAACAAGTTCAAACAGGTGCAGTGGATACAGGTAAGGAGTGCAGAGTAGGAGGGCTTTCTAAAGAAAAACAAACAGGTCTGTGAGAGCCAGAATTCTTGTTGGTTGATAGGTGATCAGATACTTATTTCATGCAATAAAATGCAATTACCCGTATTTTTCGGACTATATGACGCACCGAACCATGAGACGCACCTAGGTTTCAGAGGAGGAAATTAGGAAAAAAAATTTGAAGCAAAAAATGTGGTAAATTCTGTACTTAAAGGGCCACTGTCACCCCCCTGCAGCTGTTATAAACTAAAAGAGCCACCTTGTGCAGCAGTAATGCCGCATTCTAACAAGGTGGCTCTTTTAGTTTTGTGTTCAGGTATTACTAAAATAAAGCGTTTTGAAACTTTGCAAAAATACCTGTCTTTGTCCACGGAGGCGGGTCCTCAGCCCCCAGTTTGAAGGGTATTCTGCCGTCACTCACATTTTCAGGGGCTTTCGGCGCCGCCCCCTCCGCGCTGTTTTCTTTTCAAATCCGGCGCCGGCGCTGTGTAAATATTTGTGGGGCAGGCGCAGTAAGCTCTGGCGGTCTGACGTCCCAGCCAGGCTTGCAGACTGCAAGGGCCCTTTAATTGCCCCTATCCTGGTATATATGGTCTCCTTATCCCTATCCTGGTATATATGGTTCCCTCATCCCCATCCTGATATACATGGCCCCCTCATCCCTATCCTGGTGTGCATGGCCCCCTCATCCCTATCCTGGTATGCGTGGATCCCTCATCCCTATCCTGGTGTGCATGGCCCCCTCATCCCTATCCTGGTATGTGTGGATCCCTCATCCCTATCCTGGTATGCATGCCCCCTCATCCCTATCCTGGTATGCGTGGATTCCTCATGCCTATCCTGGTGTGCATGGGCCCCCTCATCCCTATCCTGGTGTGCATGGCCCCCATCTCGTCCTAGTATGCATGACTCCCATCACTATCCTGATATGCAGGGTCCCATCAGAAAACATTAAACAAAACAAAACATTACACTTACCTTCCCAGCGCTTCCTCGCAGTATCTTGTTCCGATGCCGGCAGCTGCTTTATGCTTGTAAGCAGCACATGGCAGGGATGTTATGCGCTGCTCACAAGCAGAGCACAGCTGCCGGAATACTCACTGCTCTGTACGCCGGAACTGTGCGTGCAGAGAGCAGTGAGTATTCATTGCTCTTCAGTAGCGCGCAGTGTCAGCCGCCGGCTTCCTGCGGTCACATGTGGAGAGAGGTGAATATTCATTTCTTTTAAGTAGCGGCACACATGACCGCCAGTAGTAGCAGAAAGCCGATGGCTAACACTTTGCGCGCTACTGAATTGCAATGAATACTCGCTGCTCTCTGCGTGCACAAGTCAGGTGTGCAGAGCAGTGAGTATTCCGGCAGCTGTGCTCTGCTTGTGAGCAGCGCATGACGTCCCTGCCATGCTGTGCTTACAAGCATAAAGCAGCTGCTTGCAACAGAGTAGGATGCTGCGAGGGAGCCCCGGGAAGGTAAGTGTAATGTTTTTTTTTTTTTTTTTACTTTAATGTTTTCTGATGGGGCCAATCATACCAAGATACTATTATTAAAGATAAATGAATATTCATTGCCCTGCACGCCCATGGGAGTGGAATGCTGTGAATATTCATTTCTCTTTAGCAGTGGCACAAGAGTTAGCCGCCGCTCCAGTCTCCTGTGACCCGCTGCTCTGACGATGCCGCTTACCCACCTCCCCACCACAGCCAGGGCCGTTACATCCAGACTATACACCGTGTTCCAAATTATTATGCAAATCATATTTTTTTTTTCTCGGATTTTCCTAAATGGTTGGTGCAAATGACAGTCAGTCTAATAAAAGCCATCACCAGTTAGATTATACATCAAATTTTATTGAAGAAACCTCCCAATGATAACAGTCTAATCTCCAAAATGAATAAAAACTCAAAATGCACTGTTCCAAATTATTAGGCATAGTAGAATTTCTAAACATTTGATATGTTTTAAAGAACTGAAAATGCTGTTTTGTGGAATTTTCAGCATTAGGAGGTCACATTCACTGAACAAAAAATATATTTTACTCCAAAACTGTAATGTGCTGCTGCAGTGCAGTATAGTGCAACCTCCACCAGGGGGTGCTGGTGAGGGAA
Source organism: Ranitomeya imitator (assembly GCF_032444005.1). NCBI lineage: Eukaryota > Metazoa > Chordata > Amphibia > Anura > Dendrobatidae > Ranitomeya > Ranitomeya imitator. Next base: position 228,638,597 of record NC_091286.1, on the reverse strand, counting down.
GAGAGGTTGTACTCACAGCGTAGAAACACTTGAACAACAGCAAAGGCACCACAGGTAACGAAAGAGAAGTCAGACAAGCCAAGGTCATACCCAGAGAGGTCAGCGCAGTACACAGGGGCAGTCAGAAGAATAGTCAGGGACAAGCAAGAAATCAGAGCCTACCGGGAACGTGGTAACCAAAACGTGAGACGTAAGACGAAGTCGAGGTACAAGCCAAAGTCGAAGCCAGTTGGGGAGCGTGGTATCAAAGATGGAAAACAAGGGGTGAAATCCAGAGATCAGATCGAGTCATAAACGGGTACAGGCAGTCAGAGGCACAAGGATCACTAATGCAAGTATATGGGTAAGGGGAGCATGAACTATAGCTGACACTGGCCCACAGGCTGTAAAGGACTGAAATAGCCAAGCCAGCAACAAAGCGAGGTAGAGGCGATTAACTCCCGTATGACCAGTCCAGAGACAAGGTGGCTGAAAATAAACTCAGGACTGGATCATGACAGTACCCCCCTCTCAATGGGGGGCCACCGGACCCCCAGGCTTCCCTGGATAACGAGCGTGAAAGGCCCGGACCAACCGATCTGCATGGACTGAACGCGCCGGCACCCACGAGCGGTCCTCAGTTCCGTAACCTTTCCAATGGACCAAGTACTGCAGTGAACGGTGGAGCATACGAGAATCCACCACCCGTTCCACCTCATACTAGGTTTGGCCATCTACCACAACCGGCGGCGGGTGCGTGCGAGACTCACCTAAGAAGGCACCGACGGCTTCAGAATCGCCTTATGGAATACATTGGGGATCCTCAACGACGGAGGCAAGCGCAGACGGAAGGCCACAGGATTAACCACCTCCAAAATTTCATAAGGGCCAATAAACTTGGGACCCAACTTAGCAGAGGGAATCCTCAATGTAATATTCTTAATGGATAACCATACCTTATCCCCCAGCTGGTGAGCCGTCCCCACAGAACGTCGTTTATTGGCAAAAAATTTATACTTGCCCTGAGCCTCTCCAATGTTTCTCTGAACCACCCTCCAGATCTCCCCCAACTGCAGAAAGGCCAAATCAGGCCCTGGACACCCTGAATCCATCTGGGAAAACTCACCAAAGTAAGGGTGAAACCCATAGTTGCAGAAGAACGCGGAAGTACCAGTGGGCTGATTGACATGATTATTGAAAACAAATTCCGCCATGGGTATCGCAGAGCACCAATCATCCTGTTTGGACGTAGCAAGACATCGCAATATCTTCTCCAAAGACTGATTCGTCCTTTCAGTCTGACCGTTGGCCTTGGGATGGTAGGCCAATGAAAAGGACAGACTGATACCCAGCCTTTAACAAAAGGCCCTCCACTATTTTGCCACAAATTGCACCCCTCTATCAGACACCACACTGACAGGCACACCATGCAATCGGACCACATGCTCAATGAATCGTTTTGATAGTCTCTGCATTAGGGAGGCCTGCCAATGGTACAAAATGCACCTGCTTACTGAACCTATCAACAATTACCCAGATCACGGTTTTGCCATTAGAAGGGGGAAGATCAGTAATAAAATCCATGGACAGATGAGTCCACGGTCTATCTGGAATTGGCAGTGGCACCAATTCCACGGCCGGCCGGTTACGAGAGGTTTTAGCGCGAGCACAAGTTTCACAGGAAGACACAAACCGAATGATGTCAGAAGCCAACGAAGGCCACCAAAACAGCCTAGTGATGGCTTTATGCGTGGCCGATATTCCAGGATGTCCACTAAGAGCCGAGTCATGGAATTCCCAATGCACCCTTAAGCGATACTGAACAGGTATAAAGAGCTTATTATCGGGTAGGGACGAAGGAGCAAGAGATTGGGCCTCACAAATCTCTCGTTCCAATGCCGAGGACACCGCAGCCACCACCACTCCGCTGTGAAGAATGGAGGAAGGAGGTTCAGGAGGTGAAACTAGATCCAGGCTGCGAGATAAAGCATCAGCCTTCACATTCTTGGACCCTGGTCTGAAAGACATAGAAAACAGAAATCGGGGGAGGAAAAAAGTGACCACCTTGCCTGTCTCGGGGTCAAACCTTTGGCAGATTCGATGTAAGACAGATTCTTGTGATCCGTAATGACAGTGATATGATGGGCATCCCCCACCAAAAAGTGCCTCCATTCTTCAAATGCCAATTTAATGGCCAACAGCTCCCAGTTACCCACATCATAATTCCTCTCAGCAGAGGAAAATTTTCTCAAAAAGAAGGCACAAGGTCTTAAGTTAGTAAATGTGGTGGGCCCTTGGGACAACACAACCCCCACTCCCACATCCGAGGCGTCCACCTCTACGATAAATGGTTTAGACAAGTTAGGTTGAACCAGTACAGGAGCAGTCATAAAACAGTTCTTCAAAGAAGAAAACGCCAGCAAAGCTGGAGCTGACCTGTTTTTGAGATCAGCCCCCTTACGAGTTAAATCCATGAGGGGTTTGACCACCTGAGAAAATCCCTTAATTAATTTTTTATAATAATTGGCGAAACCCAGAAAACGCTGAAGACCCTTGAGATCTCTGGGTTTCACCCAATCCACAATAGCCTACCTTCCTAGGGTCCATACGAAACCCCTTAACGGACAAAATGACCCCTAGAAAGGACAGTTCCTGAGCAAAAAATGAACACTTCTCTGGTTTAGCAAATAGTGAGTTCTCCCTAAACCTCAGAAGAACTGCACGGAGGTGGTCCATGTGACTCTGTCAGAAGAATATATGAGGATGTCATCCAAATAAATTACCATGAAATGCCCAATAAAATCTGGGAAAACATGATTCATGAAATTCTGAAACACTGCTGGCGCGTTAGTCAAGCCAAAGGGCATAACCAAATTCTCAAACAAACCTTCAGAGGTGCTTTTTCACTCATCCCCCTCCCGCATAGGGATTATTTATTTATTATTTATTATTATTATTTATTGTTATAGCGCCATTTATTCCATGGCGCTTTACATGTGAGGAGGGGTATACATAAAAACAAGTACAATAATCTTAAACAATACAAGTCATAACTGGTACAGGGATGAGATTGTATGCCCCCCTGAGGTCCAACTTAGAGAACCACCTGGCCCCCCACAATTGATTGTGCAAATCGGTTATCAGAGGGAGGGGATAAGTATTTCTTATGGTGATTTTATTAAGTTCTCTTCACGAAAAAGAACCCTGCAGCCACGGGAGAGACAGATGGCCGAATGTGCCATTTGCAAAGGCTATCGGAGATATACTTCTTCATAGAGGCCCGCTCAGGGGCGGTGAGATTGTACAGACGGGCTTTGGGTAATTTGGCACAGGGTACAAGATCAACAGCACAGTCGAATGGGCGGTGTGGTGGCAGAACCTCAGCCCAGTTTTCGGAGAACACATCCTCAAAGTCCTTCAGGTACTCCGGAATACCCTCCAGACTGACGGATGACACAGATACAGTAACAAGACATCTCTTAGAACAATTGGGACCCCATTTAACAATGTCCCGAGATTCCCAGTTTATCGCAGGATTATGTAATTGCAACCAGGGAACCCCAACACCAGTCCCGCAGGCAGATTGTCCATAATGAAACAAGAAATATGTTCCTGGTGCAAGGAACTCACTTTAAGGAGAAATTCCTCTGAAACCATTTTGATGACATTCTTAGCCAGTGGTGTTTTGTCATTGGCAACAACATGAATAGGAGTCTCCAGCCTAACTGTCCCTAACTTACACCTGGATACCAAGTCAGAGTTAATAAAGTTCATGGATGACCCGCAATCCACGAAAGCAGAAGTGGACAAGGAGCCACTCCCACAACAAAGTTCCACTTCCAACAAAATTTTCGAAAATGCAACAAAAGGTACCTGAGGGTCGAGGTGACTACCACGACAATCACCCAGACTCAGCCGCTTGTTGGTGGACGGACAGGAGGAGCAGTCTTTCTTCCAATGTCCAGAATCTTTACAGTAGAAACACAACTTTGCTTCAGGCCGCCGTCTCCTCTCCTTCTCCTTGAGATTGGTGGCTCCCACCCCCATAGGTTCAGGCAGGGGTAAAACAACAGGACCAGCAGAGAACAAAGCAACATCTCGCTGTGCAATACCGCTCTCCCGCAGCCTCCGATCCATGCGGATAGCCTGAGTCATAGCTTCCTCCAATGAGCTGGGAAGTGGATGGAGAGCCAGAGCGTCCTTCAGGTAATCCGCCAGTCCACACCTGAATAGACATCTCAGCGCGGAATCATCCCACAACACTTCAGTGGACCATCGACGGAACTCAGATCTGTACCACTCGGCTGAACGCTTCTCCTGAACCAGACCCATAATAGTGTCCTCTGCCAACCTGACACGGTCCGGTTCGTCACAGATAAGTCCTCAAAGAGCCTATCTACAGACATCCATTCAGGAGCAGTGAGGGGCAGTGTGAAAGCTCAAGATTGGGGATACTCCCTGAGTAAGGAGATAATCCCTACCCGCTGAGTCTCATCCCAGACGATCGAGGTCTAAGGGAAAACAATAATTTACAACTCTCCCTGAACATACAAAATTTATCTTTTTTGCCAGAAAAGGTGTCAGGAAGCTTAACCAAGGGTTCGGCAGAGTGCAAAATAACATCTACTAACTCACCAGGTTGACTAACAGCATGGGAGGTGGTTCCCTGCATGGTCTTAACAGTCTCCGTCAGTTTTTTTGTAAGTGAGTGTGAGACGTGACATGGGCACGATGTTCCACCAAAAAATCCCGCACCATCTGTGTCAAACTGGACACTTGATCCGCCAGGTTGCAAAGCAGATCTATGACCAGAGGTAAAAATGCAAAAATCCCCTTTAAATGTGTGGTCAGCTATAATGTAATGTGCTGCTGCAGTGCAGTATAGTGCAACCTCCACCAGGGGGTGCTGGTAAGGGAAGAGCGGTTGTACACACAGCGTAGCAACACTTGAACAACAGCAAAGGCACCACAGGTAATGAAAGAGAAGTCAGACAAGCCAAGGTCATACCCAGAGAGGTCAGCGCAGTACACAGGGGCAGTCAGAAGAATAGTCAGGGACAAGCAAGAAATCAGAGCCTACCGAGAGCGTGGTAACCAAAGCGTGAGACATAAGACGAAGTCGGGGTACAAGCCAGAGTCTAAGCCAGTTGGGGAGCGTGGTATCAGAGACGGAAAACACGGGTACGGGCAGTCACAGGCACAAGGATCACTAATGCAATTATACAGGTCAGGGGAGCATGAACTATAGCTGACACTGGCCCACAGGCTGCAGAGGACTGAAATAGCCAAGCCAGCTTCAAAGCGAGGCAGAGGGGGTTAACTCCCGCATGACCAGTCCAGAGACAAGGTAGCTGAAAATAAACTCAGGACTGGATCATGACAAAAACATCCTAACAGGCCAAGTTACATGTTAACATAGGACCCCTTCTTTGATATCACCCTCACAATCCTTGAATCCATTGAACTTGTGAGTTTTTGGAGAGTTTCTGCTTGTATTTCTTTGCATGAAGTCAGAATAGCCTCCCAGTGCTGCTGTTTTGATATGAACTGACTCCCACCCTCATAGATCTTTTGCTTAATGATACTCCAAAGGTTCTCTGTAGGGTTGAGGTCAGGGGAAGATGGTGGCCATGAGTTTATCTCCTTTTATGCCCATAGCAGCCAATGACTCAGAGGTATTCTTTGCAGCATGAGAAGGTGCATTGTCATGCATAAAGATGATTTTGCTCCTGAAGGCACATTTCTGCTTTTTATACCATGGAAGAAAGTTGTCAGTCAGAAACTCTATATACTTTACAGAGGTCATTTTCACACCTCCAGGAACCTTAAAGGGCCCTACCAGCTGTTTCCCCATGATTCCGGCCCAAAACATGACTCCTTCTCCTCCTTGCTGATGTCGCAGCCTTGTTGGGACATGGTGGCCATCCACCAACCATCCACTACTCCATCCATCTGGACCATCCAGGGTTGCTTGACACTCATCAGTAAACAAGACTGTTTGGAAATTAGTCTTCATGTACAGTACAGACCAAAAGTTTGGACACACCTTCTCCTTTAAAGATTTTTCTGTATTTTCATGGCTATGAAAATTGTACATTCACACTGAAGGCATTAAAACTCTGAATTAACACATGTGGAATTATATACTTAACGAAAAGTATGAAACAACTGAAAATATGTCTTATATTCTAGGTTCTTCAAAGTAGCCACCTTTTGCTTTGATGACTGCTTTGCACACTCTTGGCATTCTCTTGATGAGCTTCAAGACGTAGTCACCGGGAATGGTTTTCACTTCACAGGTGTGCCCTGTCAGGTTTAATAAGTGAGATTTCTTGCCTTATAAATGGAGTTGGGACCATCAGTTGTGTTGTGTAGAAGTCTGGTGGATACACAGCTGATACCTACTGAATAGACTGTTAGCTGCTTTTTTCTTGCCATATTAGAAATTCTAAGTAAAGAATAACGAGTTACCATCATTACTTTAAGAAATGAAGGTCAGTCTGCCTGAAAAATTGGGAAAACTTTGAAAGTGTCCCCAAGTGCAGTTGCAAAAACCATCAAGCGCTACAAAGAAACTGGCTCACATGAGGACTGCTCCTGGAAAGGAAGACCAAGAGTCACCTCTGCTTCTGAGGATAATTTTATCCAAGTCACCAGCCTCAGAACTAAGCTGAAGAGCCTGGCACTCAACTTAATGCTTGTGAAAGATTTATTTGTAGTACCAACAAACGTTTCGGTCCTAAACTTTGGACCTTCATCAGTTACGTACTGTAACGGGGTCTACTGTGCTGTAGTACCTCTTTCAGCACCCCCCGTGTTTCTGAATGAAGGACGCTGGCTAGGATTTCTTGATTACATGGGAGCATATAAAAGCTGACTGCTACTCCAGGTATTTCCAGTCTAAAAGAACACACTTTATTTACAACACACAGAATATATAACACAGATACACAGGGCAGGCCAATAGAAAAAACAGGTCAGACATACATTACAATAGCCGCAGGGGGCCGGAGCCTGCTGCTATTTACTGTGGGAATTACAAAGGTGTGTGTGTGTGGGGGGGGGGGGGTCAGAAGGAGAATATCTTGTCCCCTCTGCCCAGGGATGCAGCCTGTGGACTGATGTATTTCACATGGAACCTATTATACATAATATATATATAGCATAAGATATTCTTGGTGTTGGGAGTTCTGTAACACGCACTAATGGACATTTTTGGATGTCGGACGAGCGGTGGATGCCGCGTCTGGGCTAGGAACACACGCTGCAAAAGCATATTCATCTTTTGGCCCTAACCTCTAACTGACGCAGTCTTTTACAATTGGTTCTTTCTTCCCCAAAACGTCCATTAGTACGTAACTGATGAAGGTCCCGAATTTGGGACCGAAACGTTTGTTGGTACTACAAATAAATCTTTCACAAGCATTAAGTTGAGTGCCAGGTTCTTCAGCTTATCACATGGTGTGGGAACCTACCTGAGCACCATCATTAGTAGTGCACATGTATCCACCCTCTCTACCAGCCTCAGAAATGGCAGGTTAACAGCAGCTCAGATTAGAGACTAGGTCTATTCCACACAGAGTTCTAGCAGCAGACACATCTCTACAACAACTGTTAAGAGGAGACTTTGTGCAGCAGGCCTTCATGGTCAAATAGTTGCTAGGAAACCACTGCTAAGGACAGGCAACAAACAGAAGAGACTTGCTTGGGCTAAAGAACACAAGGAATGGACATTAGACCAGTGGAAATCTGTGCTTTGGTCTGATGAGTCCAAATTTTGAGATCTTTGCTTCCAACCACCGTGTCTTTGTGTGACGCAGAAAAGGTGAACGGATGGACTCTACATGCCTGGCTCCCACTGTGAAGCATGGAGGAGGAGGAGGTGTGATGGTGTGGGGGCGCTTTGCTGGTGACACTGTTGGGGATTTATTCAAAATTGAAGGCATACTGAACCAGCATGACTACCACAGCATCTTGCAGCGGCATGCTATTCCATCCAGTTTGCCCATCATTTATTTTTCAACAGGACAATGACCCCAAACACACCTCCAGCCTGAGTAAGGGCTATTTGGCCAAGAAGGAGAGTGATGGGGTGCTACTCCAGATGACCTGGGCTCCACAGTGACCAGACCTGAACCCAATCGAGATGGTTTGGGTTGAGCTGGACCGCAGAGTGAAGGCAAAAGGGCCAACAAGTGCTAAGCATCTCTGGGAACTCCCTCAAGATTGTTGGAAGACCATTCCCGTTGACTGTCTCTTGAAGCTCATCAAGAGAATGCCAAGAGTCTGCAAAGCAGTCATCAAAGCGAAAGGTGGCTACTTTGAAGAACCTAGAATATAAGACATATTTTCAGTTGTTTCACACTTTTTTGTTAAGTATATAATTCCACATGTGTTAATTCATAGTTTTGATGCCTTCAGTGTGAACGTACAACTTTCTTCATCATGAAAATGCACAGAAATCTTTAAATGAGAAGGTGTGTCCAAACTTTTGGTCTGTACTGTATGTCTGGGCCCACTGCAACCGTTTCTGCTTGCGAACACTGTTTAGGAGTGGCTGAATAGTAGGTTTATGCACCACAGCATGCCCTTGAAGGATCCTACACCTGCAGCTTCAAATAACTGTTTTCTGCTTTGTAATGGTATTTTGGTAGCTGCTCTCTTAATCCAATGAATTTGTCTGGCAGAAACCTTCCTCATTATGCCTTTATCTGCATGAACTCTGTGCTCTGTTTCAGTCACAAATCTCTTCACAGTATGATGATCACTCTTAAGTTTTCATGAAATATCTAATGTTTTCATACCTTGTCCAAGGCATTGCACTATTTAACGCTTTTCAGCAGCAGAGAGATCCTTTTTATTTCCCATATTGCTTGAAACCTGTGGCCTGCTTAATAATGTGGAACATCATTCTTAAGTAGTTTTCCTTTAATTAAAATCACCTGGAAAACTAATTATCACATGTGTTTAAAGGTACCTTCACACTAAATGATATTGCTAGCGATCCGTGACGTTGCAGCGTCCTGGCTAGCGATATCGTTTAGTTTGACACGCAGCAGCGATCTGAATCCTGCTGTGATGTCGTGGGTCGGGGCTAGAGGTCCAGAACTTTCTTTGGTCGCTGGCTCTCCCGCTGACATCGCTGAATCGGCGTGTGTGACACCGATTCAGCGATGTCTTCGCTGGTAACCAGGGTAAACATCGGGTTACTAAGCGCAGGGCCGCGCTTAGTAACCCGATGTTTACCCTGGTTACCATCCTAAAAGTAAAAAAAACAAACGCTTCATACTTACCTTCGGCTGTCTGTCCCTCGGCGCTGTGCTTTCCTGCACTCACTGTGAGCACAGCGGCCGGAAAGCAGAGCGGTGACGTCACCGCTCTGCTTTCCGGCCGCTGTGCTCACAGCCAGTACAGAGAAGCAGAGCGCTGGGGACAGACGGGAAGGTAAGTATGAAGCGTTTGTTTTTTTTACTTTTAGGATGGTAACCAGGGTAAACATCGGGTTACTAAGCGCGGCCCTGCGCTTAGTAACCCGATGTTTACCCTGGTTACCGGCATCGTTGGTCGCTGGAGAGCTGTCTGTGTGACAGCTCTCCAGCGACCAAACAGCGACGCTGCAGCGATCCGGATCGTTGTCTGGATCGCTGCAGCGTCGTTTAGTGTGAAGGTACCTTTAGATTGATTTCAGTGATACTTTGAGCACTGAGACTCAATACCATCCATGAGTTTATTTGAAAAACAAAACAATTGAATCATTATGACACTTAAATCCAATTTGCATAATAATTTGGAATCCGGTGTACATCACATAGGCTACACAGACTGCTTTAGATTCATCACATAGGATAGATACACTGAGATTGCTGTATACACTGTGTTCCAAATTATTATTCAAATTGGATTTAAGTGTCATAAAGATTTAATTTTGTTTTTCAAATAAACTTGTAGATGGTATTGTGTCTCAGGGCTCAATAGTTAACTGAAATCAGTCTTAAACACATGTGATAATTAGTTTTCCAGATGATTCTAATTAAAGGAAAACTACTTAAAAATGATGTTCCACATTATTAAGCAGGCCAAAGGTTTCAAGCAATATGAGAAATAAAAAGGATCTCTCTGCTGCTGAAAAGCGTTAAATAGTGCAATGCCTTCGACAAGGTATGAAAAAATTAGATACTTCACAAAAACTTTGTGATCATCATACTGTGAAGAGATTTGTGACTGAAACAGAGCACAGACAGAGTTCATGCAGATAAAGGCATAATGAGGAAAGTTTCTGCCAGACAAATTCATTGGATTAAGAGAGCATCTGCCAAAATACCATTACAAAGCAGCAAACAGTTATTTGAAGCTGCTGGTGCCTCTGGAGTCCCTCGAACCTCAAGGTGTATGATCCTTCAAAGGCTTGCTGTGGTGCATAAACCTACTATTCGGCCACCCCTAAACAGTGTTCATGAGCAGAAACGGTTGCAGTGGGCCCAGACATACATGAAGACTAATTTTCAAACAGTCTTGTTTACTGATGAGTGTCGAGCAGCCCTGGATGGTCCAGATGGATGGAGTAGTGGATGGTTGGTGGATGGTCACCATGTCGCAACAAGGCTGCAACATCAGCAGGAGGTGGAGAAATCACGTTTTGGGCTGGAATCATGGGGAAACAGCTGATGGGGCCCTTTAAGGTTCCTGAAGATGTGAAAATGACCTCTGTAAAGTAAATAGCGCTTCTGACTGACAACTTTTTTCCATGGTCTACGAGCAGAAACGTGCCTTCAGGAGCAAAAACATCTTCATGCATAACAATGCCCCATCTCATGCTGCAAAGAATACCTTTGAGTCATTGGCTGATATCAAAGAAGGGGTCCTATGTAATGTAACTTGGCCTGTTAGGATGTTTTGGAGTTAAATAGCTTTTTTGTTCAGTGAATGTGACCTCCTAATGCTGCAAATTCCACAAATGAGCATTTTCAGTTCTTTAAAACATATCAAATGTTTAGAAATTCTACTGTGCCTAATAATTTGGAACAGTGCATTTTGAGTTTTTATTCATTTTGGAGATTATACTGTTATCATTGAGAGGTTTCTTCAATAAAATTCGATGTATACTCTAACGGGTGAAGACTTTTATTAGACTGACTGTCATTTGCACCGACCATTTAGGAAAATCCGAGAAAAATGTCATTTGCATAATAATTTGGAACAAACTGTATACATCACATAGTGTACACTGAGACCACATACTCACGGCAGCTGACCCCCCAAGGGACTGGTAGCTGAAACGGTCCAGAAGAAGAGGACAGTAGAATATTTTCCCACTCTCGAGTTCATATGAGTTCATCCAGCAGAGGGCGCATCACCGCGACTCGAGGTAACTACAGTACATTCCCCTGCATTCCATTCATTCACCAAGTTTTACAGTCAGGAGCACAGCTGCATTAGCAGAGCTCCTGGGTGTAAAATGATTTAACTCCTTCAGATGGATTTACAGCATGGGACAAGACTGTAACGACGGAAGGTATGGAATATTGTTGTTTGTTTTTTTTAACTTTGTTTCAGGTGACAGGGGTCTTCAGGTGGATTAAGAGTATAATAAAATATTAAAACACCCTGTGTCTTGATTTTATTAAAATACTTTTTAATAATGTGTGTGTGTTTTATTAACCATTTCGTACTATTGGATTAATAATGGATAGGTGCCGCTCCATCATTAACCTGGCTTAATGTCACCTTACAATAGCAAGGTGACATTAGCCCTTCATTACCCCATATCCCACCGCTACAGGGGAGTGGGTAGAGAGAAGCTAAGTGCCAGAATAGGCGCATCTTCCAGATGTGCCTTTTCTGGGGTGGCTGGGGGCAGATGTTTTTAGCCGGGGGGGGGGGGAAATAACCATGGTCCCTCTCTAGGCTATTAATATCTGCCCTCAGTCACTGGCTTTCCCACTGTGGCGGAGAAAGTTGTGCGGGAGTCCACGCCAAATGTTTCCGGGATTTAACCCTTTAATTTAATAGCTAGAGACCCCAAATTTGACACGAAGACACTTCTTACATTACTAAAGAGGAATATGTAATAAAAGAAGGGATATGAGATGGTTTACTGTATGTAAACCACGTCTCATATCCTGTCGGGTTTGTGAAGGAGATAGGAAAAGCCGGCAATTGAATTACCGGCTTTTCTGCCATCTAGAGCTGAATTAAATATAAATATATATATATATATATATATATATATATATGTGTCTCACTGACATATATATATATATATATATACTGTATATATGTTTTTAAGAGTATTTGAGCCGATGGATCCATGATATGTCCATTTTGCAAGCCTGCGAGAAAAAAATCGCCGTACGGGAGCCATACAGATGACACACGGATAAATTTGTGCATAAAAATCGCATCCTCGCATTTAATACGGAACAGTGTTTTGGGACAATTACTACGTATTACGGCCGTAAAAAACGGACCGTATTTACTTACGACTAGTGTGACGCCGGCCTAATAGGTCAAGACCTACAGCAATCATCCCTTGTACTGCTGCATGCAAAGTTAGCAAATCTGTCATCTAGGACATTTCCATTAGAAAACGTAACCTACAAAACAACTGAATGAATTAAAGGGCTTGTCCACCTGTTGGATTATTTTTTTTTTTTTAACTTAAAGAGGAACTCTCGCCAATTTTTTTTCATGTTGAACACAAGTAATAGTGGCTGACAAACAGTATAAAACCTGCTTATTTTTGTAAATTTACCCTCTCTGTTGTGTAGATATTCGCAAACAAATGATGTGGCACCTAACAACCTAACTTTTTTTATTTTAAGTCCAATTGGGTGTTACCAGATTGTTTTCTCTGTATGATGATGACCAATAATAAGCAGGCAGCTATACTGAAGAGCACGACCCCACCATAAGTTAGAGCAGATTAATCTGTGTGAGATGTAATGATGCCGCTCTGATCGCTTAGTCTATTATCCTGCATGACAAGACTTGTACCACCTGTTGGCTCCTTTGGACTTTATTAGGCTGCAGCAGCGTACGCCGTAATGTAGCAGATCATACATGTGGCTATTGGAGAGAGACTTTTTCTAGCCTTTGTGGCACTTTGATAGAGTGATTGACAGTGGTCAAAGTGGTCTACCTCCATTGATCAGACATTAAGCTCCTCTAACAAAACCTTGATTTTTCTTGTTTCTCCACTTAAAAAAAAAATAAGAGAATGAGAGTTAAGGTACCTTCACACTAAACAACTTCACAACGATATCGCTAGCGATCCGTGACGTTGCAGTGTCCTGGCTAGCGATATCGTTGTGTTTGACACGCAGCAGCGATCAGGATCCTGCTGTGCTGTCGTTGGTTGTTGCAGAAAGTCCAGAACTTTATTTAGTCGCTGGAATCCCTGCAGACATCGCTGAATCGGCATGTGTGACGCCGATTCAGCTATGTCTTCACTGGTAATCAGGGTAAACATCGGGTTACTAAGCGCAGGGCCGCGCTTAGTAACCCGATGTTTACCCTAGTTACCGGCATCGTTGGTCGCTGGAGAGCTGTCTGTGTGACAGCTCTCCAGCGACCAAACAGCGACACTGCAGCGATCGACATCGTAAAAGTAAAAAAAACAAACACTACATACTTACCTTCAGCTGTCTGTCCCCGGCGCTCTGCTTCTCTGCACTCCTCCTGCATCCTGTGTCAGCGCTGTGCTTTCCTGCACTCACTGTGAGCACAGCAGCCGGAAAGCAGAGCGGTGACGTCACCGCTCTGCTTTCCGGCCGCTGTGCTCACAGTCAGTGCAGGAAAGCAGAGCGCCGGGGACAGACAGCGGAAGGTAAGTATGTAGTGTTTTTTTTTTTTTACTTTTACGATGGTAACCATGGTAAACATCGGGTTACTAAGCGCGGCCCTGCGCTTAGTAACCCGATGTTTACCCTGGTTACCGGCATCGTTGGTCGCTGGAGAGCTGTCTGTGTGACAGCTCTCCAGCGACCAAACAGCGACGCTGCAGCGATCGACATCGTTGTCGGTATCGCTGCAGCGTCGCTTAGTGTGAAGGTACCTTTACCCAATCCGAGTGTCATTTGCATAATTGGCCCAAATCTCTTGGATGTGAGAACCTACCGCTGTCGCCACCTCCCCCAACAGTAAGTTCATATGTGAAGGAGATTTGCAGAAAATTTCAGAATCTAAAAATCTATTCCATTAGCCTGACTAGGATTATTTCTACAACGTGTGTGTGGACCTCTGCGCTCCCCATTTGTATTTATGGAGTAGTCACAGAATTTTCTGCGACAAATCTACCATGTGTGAGTATACCCTACAAGACAAAATAGATAAAAGAAATCTTCTGCTTAACCCCTTAGCAACCGCCGATACGCCTTTTAACGGCAGCCACTAAGGGTACTTAAGGTTAATTAACGGCGCTGTGGAAAAAGTAAATAGCGCCCCCCCGAGTCGGATTTTCTCCGGGGTCTCGGCTGCCGGGGGTAGCCGAGACCCCAGAGAGCATGATTCGGGGGTTTTTTTACCGACCCCGCTTTTGCGATCGCCGGTAATTAAATTAAATTAAATTAAAAAACGCGATTTCTTTTTAATTTCTCTGTCCTCCGATGTGATCGCACATCAGAGGACAGAGAAAAGGGGTCCCAGATAGCCCCCCAATACTCACCTGTCTCCCCCGGTGCTCCTCGTAGCTCCCGATGGGCGCCGCCATCTTCAAAATGGCGGGCGCATGCGCAGTGAGCCCGCCGGCCGGCCCCGGGAGAATCTTTGTGGTCTCGGCTACCGGGGGAAGCCGAGACCCCAAAGAGCATGATCGGGGTTGGTTTTACCGACCCCTGTTTTGCGATCGCCGGTAATTAACTGTTTACCGGCGACCGCAAAAAAAAAAAAAGCAAAGTGTAATTCTCTGTCCTCTGATGTGATCGCACATCAGAGGACAGAGAAATAGGGGGATTCGGGGACCCTATCATACTTACCGGTGTCCCTGGGTCCTCCTGCTGCTCCTCCTGGCCGCCGGCATCTTCTGGGGGAAAGAAAATGGCGGGCGCATGCGCAGTGCGCCCGCCATCTGTCTCCATCTGCCGGCCGGCAGGAGAAGAGCAGTTGGGGCTAAAATTAGGGTTAAGGTTAGGGCTAGGGTTAGGGCTAGGGTTAGGGCTAGAGTTAGGGCTAAATTTAGGGTTAGGGTTGGGGCTAAATTTAGGGTTAGGGATGGCGCTAAATTTAGGGTTAGGCTTCTTTCACACTTACGTCGGTACGGGGCCATCGCAATGCATCAGCTCGACATACCGACGCACGTTGTGAAAATTGTGCACAACGTGGGCAGCGGATGTAGTTTTTCAACGCATCCGCTGCCCAATCTATGTCCTGGGGAGGAGGGGGCGGAGTTACGTACAAAAAAACGTTACATTGAACGTTGTTTTTTGTGTTGACGGTCCGCCAAAACACTGATCCAGTGCACGACGGACGCGACGTGTGGCCATCCGTCACGATCCGTCGGCAATACAAGTCTATGGGCAAAAAACGCATCCTGCGGGCACATTTGCAGGATCCGTTTCTTGTCCAAAACGATGGATTGCAACGGATGCCAAACGACGCAAGTGTGAAAGTAGCCTTAGGGCTAGGGTTAGGGTTGGGGCTAAAGTTAGGGCTAGGGTTGGGGCTAAGGTTAGGGTTAGAGTTGGGATTAGGGTTAGGGTTTGGATTAGGGTTGGTATTAGGGTTGGCATTAGGGTTACGCTTGGGATTAGGGTTAGGTTTGGGATTAGGGTTAAGGTTAGGGTTGTGATTAGGGGTGTATTGGGATTAGGGTTAGGTTTGAGGCTAGGGTTGAGATTAGGATTAGGGGTGTGTTGGATTTAGGGTTTTGATTAGGGTTATGGTTAGGGTTGACATTAGGGTTGTTTTAGGGTAAGGGTTGTGATTATCGTTAGGGTTAGTGATTGGGATTATGGATCAGGTTGGTATTAGGGTTAGGGGTGTGTTGGGGTTAGGGTTGGAGCTAGAATTGGGGGGTTTCCACTGTTTAGGTACATCAGGGGGTCTCCAAACACGACAGCCAATTTTGCCGTGCGCCCAAACAGTGGGTTACCCCCACATATGGTGCATCAGCGTACTCGGGATAAATTGGTCAACAACTATTGCAGTCCAATTTCTCCTGTTACCCTTGTGAAAATAAAAACTTGGGGGCTACAATATCTTTTTTG
This sequence comes from Ranitomeya imitator, assembly GCF_032444005.1. Classification (NCBI taxonomy): domain Eukaryota; kingdom Metazoa; phylum Chordata; class Amphibia; order Anura; family Dendrobatidae; genus Ranitomeya; species Ranitomeya imitator. The sequence goes on along the minus strand of NC_091286.1, from coordinate 228,622,416 downwards.
TGGAAAAAAAAAATATTTTTTTATTTTCACGACTCTGCATTCTAAACTTCTGTGAAGCACTTGGGCATTCAAAGTTCTCACCACACATCTAGATAAGTTCCTTGGGGGGTCTAGTTTCCAAAATGGGTTCACTTGTGGAGGGTTTCTACTGGTTAGGTACATCAGGGGCTCTGCAAACTCAACATAACACCCGCAGACCATTCTATCAAAGTCTGCATTCCAGAACGGCGCTCCTTCCTTCCGAGCTCTGCCGTGCGCCCAAACAGTGGTTTACCCCCACATATGGGGTACCAGCATACTCAGGACAAATTGGACAACAACTTTTGGGGTCCAATTTCTGTTGTTACCATTGTGAAAATAAAAACTTGGGGGCTACAATATCTTTTTTGCGAAAAAAAAAAATATTTTTTATTTTCACGATTCTGCATTCTAAACTTCTGTGAAGCACTTGGGCATTCAAAGTTCTCACCACACATCTAGATAAGTTCCATGGGGGGTCTAGTTTCCCAAATGGGGTCACTTGTGGGGGATTTCTACTGTTTAGGCACATCAGGGGCTCTCCAAACGCGACATGGCGTCCGATCTCAATTCCAGACAATTCTACATTGAAAAAGTAAAACGGCACTCCTTCTCTTCCAAGCTCTGCGGTGCGCCCAAACAGTGGTTTACCCCCACATATTGGGTATCGACGTATTCAGGAGAAATTGCACAACAACTTTTGTGGTCTAATTTCTCCTGTTACCCTTGTGAAAATAAAAATTTGTGGGCGAAAAATCATTTTTGTAGAAAAAATGCGATTTTTTTTATTTTCACGGCTCTACGTTATAAACTTCCGTGAAGCACTTGGGGGTTCAAAGTGCTCACCACACATCTAGGTAAGTTCCTTAAGGGGTCTAGTTTCCAAAATGGTGTCACTTGTGGGGGTTTCCACTGTTTAGGCACATCAGGGGCTCTCCAAACGCGACATGGCGTCCGATCTCAATTCCAGCCAATTCTGCATTGAAAAAGTCAAACTGCGCTCCTTCACTTCCAAGTTCTGCGGTGCGCCCAAACAGTGGTTTACCCCCACATATGGGGTATTGGCGTATTCAGGAGAAATTGCATAACAAAATTTATGGTTACATTTCTGTTTTTACACATGTGAAAATAAAAAAAATGGTTCTGAATTAAAATGTTTGCAAAAAAAAGTTAAATGTTCATTTTTTCCTTCCACATGGTTTCAGTTCCTGTGAAGCACGTAAAGGGTTAATAAACTTCTTGAATGTGGTTTTGAGAACCTTGAGGGGTGTAGTTTTTAGAATGGTGTCACACTTCGTTATTTTCTATCATGTAGACCCCTCAAAATGACTTCAAATGTGATGTGGTCCCTAAAAAAAATGGTGTTGTAAAAATGAGAAATTGCTGGTCAACTTTTAACCCTTATAACTCCCTAACAAAAAAAAAATTTGTTTCCAACATTGTGCTGATGTAAAGTAGACATGTGGGAAATGTTATTTATTAACTATTTTTCGTGACATATCTCTCTGATTTAAGGGCATAAAAATACAAAGTTTGAAAATTGCAAAATTTTAAAAATTTTCGCCATATTTCCGTTTTTTTCATAAATAATCGCAAGTAATATCGAAGAAATGTTACCACTAGCATGAAGTACAATATGTCACGAAAAAAACAATCTCAGAATCAGCGGGATCCGTTGAAGCGTTCCAGAGTTATAACCTCATAAAGTGACAGTGGTCAGAATTGTAAAAATTGGCTCGGTCATTAAGTACCAAATTGGCTCTGTCACTAAGGGGTTAAGAGCCAGGTTCAGGTTTAGTGTATCTCAAAATAAGAGAATTACTCTTCTCCGTACTGTCAATGATATGTTTTATGATTCCTAGTACTTTAGCTGTGTAAGCCTTCAGATAATAGCAGAGTTTTCAGGAAGTGTAAAATTCCACCATTTGCCTGCAAATCTGTCAGCACATATCGGCTCATGTTCCGGCTTGTACTCTACATAGAGAGACTATGTTTCTCTTCTTTATTGTTGATGTCCTAAAAATTGATAGCCTGACATAACCCCGTCAAATATATTCTGTTTTGCATTGCCCCATGAAAAACTTTTGACATCTATAATATAATGCTGGGAGCGTCACTCTGTCAGAAGCCTTTATAGACTGCGCAAGCGGGACGCGTCTGCGCAGTTTGGACCCCACAGAGTGACGCATCCGGCAGTAGCGTAGCTACCGGGGGGGGCAGAGGGGGCCCACCCGGAGCTACGCTACTGTAACTTTGTTGGTGTGCACAGCGCGATGGGATGGGAGCAGCATGACAAAATGGGGATGCAGGATGAGGCACCACATGACAGGATGGGGGCGCAGAATTGGAGTAGGACATACCAGGATGGGAGCAGCACATACAAGAATCGGGGCGCAGGATGGGAGCACATGACAGGATGAGGGCACAGGAAGAGAGTAGCACATGACAAGATAGAGGTGCACAAAACAGGATGAGGGTGCAGGATGGGGGCTGCACATGACAAGATTAGGGCACAGGATGGAAGCAGCACATACCAGGATGGAGACCATATACCAATATAAATGCTCGCCACCCGGGCGTAGAACGGGTTCGATAGCTAGTTAGAGTATATTGTTAGAGGGAGGATTTATTACATATTCCCTTTTACACCTGAAATTTGGCATTTTTTTTTTACATTTGTTTTCCAGCTTTAGTACAAATGAACTGACATTTCCTGCAAAACCTATTTAAACAACTACTTGTTGCCTACTTCCAAATTTTTTTTTTTTTTTTTTTAACCTATTACACTTACCATGGTTTTGCTGCCCCGATAGATTTCTATGGGGCCGTAAAAACGGGCCGCAATAATTCTACGGAGCGCCGTATGGCCGTGAGGGCCGTATTTATGGGCGTGAAAAAATATCGAGCCTTTTCACGGCTTACGGACACGGCCCCCATTGAAAATCAATGGGGCCGCAAAAACAACGGAAGCTTGTTTTTGCAGTGCGCCGTGACTTCCGGTTTTGCGAAACTCCATTTTTTTTTCCCAATACTTTTTCCAAAGTATTGGAAACCCGAAAAACGACGATTCACAAGTTTTTTGTGGTCCGTTATTGCGGCAGACCATGAAAATTACGATGATACGGCCCGCAATAACGGGCTGCAGAAAAACCCGATAAGGCCGGCTTCACACTCAGCGTATGAAAATACGGTCCGTATATTACGGCCGTAATACGCTGAAAAGTCCCGAAAATAGTGGTCCGTAGCTCCTCCGTAGGCAGGGTGTGTCACCGTTTTTTGCGCATGGCATCCTCCGTATGTAATCCGTATGGCAGCCATAATGCGTGTTTTTCTCACAGGCTTGCAAAACCGACATACGGCTATACAAGGGATCCATGTGTAAAAAAAACCAAAAACATATATACTGTCTATATATATATATATGTATATATATATATATATATATGTCAGTAGACACATATATGTATATATATTAATATTTCATCCAGCGCGATATAGCAGAAAGCCGGTAATTCAATTACCGGCTTTTGCTATCTCCTTCCTAAACCCGACATGATATGAGACCTGGTTTACATACAGTAAACCATCTCATATCACCATTTTTTTTGCATATTCCACACTACTAATGTCAGTAGTGTGTATATGCAAAATTTGGCCGTTCTAGCTAGTAAAATAAGGGGTTAAATAGTTTCAACCAAGTACTAAAGGGGTTTCAACCAAGTACTAAAAATGAACATTTTATTTAAAATTATTGAATCTGTCCAATTTCTTTTGGTCCCTTTAAAAACAGGGTGGCACATGTTAAGGAGCTGAAACTCCTAAAGCCTTCATCCAATTTTAATATGGATACCCTCAAATGAAAGCTGAAAGTCCGAACTTCAACTGCATCTGAATTTTTTTGTTTAAAATTCATTGTGGTAATGTCTATAACTAAAATTAGAAAAATGTTGTCTCTGTCCAAACATATATGGACCTAAGTTTGTATATATATATATATATATCAGTGAGACACATATATATTAACATTTCTTCCAGCGCTAGACAGCTTTAAAGCCGGTAATTCAATTACCGGCTTTTGCTTTCTCCTTCCTAAACCCGACATGATATGAGACCTGGTTTACATACAGTAAACCATCTCATATCACCATTTTTTTTGCATATTCCACACTACTAATGTCAGTAGTGTGTATATGCAAAATTTGGCCGTTCTAGCTAGTAAAATAAGGGGTTAAATAGCGGAAAAAATTGGTGTGGGCTCCCGCACAATTTTCTCCGCCAGAGTGGTAAAGCCAGTGATTGAGGGCAGATATTAATAGCCTGGAGAGGGTCCATGGTTATTGCCCCCCCTCCCCTGGCTAAAAACATCTGCCCCCAGCCACCCCAGAAAAGGCACATCTGGAAGATGCGCCTATTCTGGCACTTGGCCACTCTCTTCCCATTCCCGTGTAGCGGTGGGATATGGGGTAGTGAAGGGTTAATGCCACCTTGCTATTGTAAGGTGACATTAAGCCAAATTAATAATGGAGAGGCGTCAATTATGACACCTATCCATTATTAATCCAATACTAGTAAAGGGTTAAAAAAAAAACACACACATTATTAAAAATTAATTTAATGAAAAAAACACAAAGGTTGTTGTATTAATTTATTCTACTCTCAATCCACTCACTGAAGACCCTCGATCTGTAAATAAAAAAAAAACAAAAAAAAAAACAAGAATATCCATACCTTCCGAGGATCTGTAAGGTCCAACGATGTAAATCCATCTGAAGGGGTTAAAATATTTTGCAGGCAGGAGTTCTGCTAATGCAACGCTAATCCTGCCTGCAAAACCCCGGGGAATGAAGGTAAAGTAGGTCAATGACCTATATTTAGCTTCATTTGCGGTGAGGCGCCCTCTGCTGGCTGTTCCTAGATCGTGGGAACTTTCCTAGAAAGCTCCCTGGCTCGAGTTCATATGAGGACAACCAGCAGAGGGCGCCCTCTTATGATCTCGAGCCAGGGAGCTTTCTAGGAAAGTTCCCACGATCTAGGAACAGCCAGCAGAGGGCGCCTCACCGCAAATGCAGGTAAATATAAGTCAATGACCTACTTTACCTACATTCTCCGGGGTTTTGCAGACATGAGCAATGTTGCATTAGCAAAGCTCGTGGCTGCAAAATATTTTAACCCCTTCAGATGGATTTCCATCGTTGGACTTTACAGATCTGCCGAAGGTATGGATATTGTTGGTTTATTATGTTTTTTTTTGTTACAGAACGAGGGTCTTCAGTGATTGGATTGGGCGTTCAATAAAATATTAAAACAACCTTTGTTTTTATTTCATTAAAATAATGTTTAGTAATGTGTTTGTGTATTTTTTTAACCCTTTACTAGTATTGGATTAATAATGGATAGGTGTCATAATTGACGCCTCTCCATTATTAATTTGGCTTAATGTCACCTTACAATAGCAAGGTGGCATTAACCCTTCATTACCCCATATCCCACCGCTACACGGGAATGGGAAGAGAGTGGCCAAATGCCAGAATAGGCGCATCTTCCAGATGTGCCTTTTCTGGGGTGGCTGGGGGCAGATGTTTTTAGCCAGGGGGGGCCAATAACCGTGGACCCTCTCCAGGCTATTAATATCTGCCCTCAGTCACTGGCTTTACTACTCTGGCGGAGAAAATTGTGCGGGAGCCCACGCCAATTTTTTCTGCCATTTAACCCCTTAATTTACTAGCTAGAACGGCCAAATTTTGCATAGACACACTACTGACATTAGTAGTGTGGAATATGCAAAAAAAAATGGTGATATGAGATGGTTTACTGTATGTAAACCATGCCTCATATCATGTCGGGTTTAGGAAGGAGAAAGCAAAAGCCGGTAATTGAATTACCGGCTTTAAAGCTGTCTAGCGCTGGAAGAAATGTTATATATATATATATATATATATATATATATATATATACAGTGGGGCAAAAAAGTATTTAGTCAGTCAGCAATAGTGCAAGTTCCACCACTTAAAAAGATGAGAGGCGTCTGTAATTTACATCATAGGTAGACCTCAACTATGGGAGACAAACTGAGAAAAAAAAATCCAGAAAATCACATTGTCTGTTTTTTTAACATTTTTTTTTGCATATTATGGTGGAAAATAAGTATTTGGTCAGAAACAAACAATCAAGATTTCTGGCTCTCACAGACCTGTAACTTCTTCTTTAAGAGTCTCCTCTTTCCTCCACTCATTACTTGTAGTAATGGCACCTGTTTAAACTTGTTATCAGTATAAAAAGACACCTGTGCACACCCTCAAACAGTCTGACTCCAAACTCCACTATGGTGAAGACCAAAGAGCTGTCAAAGGACACCAGAAACAAAATTGTAGCCCTGCACCAGGCTGGGAAGACTGAATCTGCAATAGCCAACCAGCTTGGAGTGAAGAAATCAACAGTGGGAGCAATAATTAGAAAATGGAAGACATACAAGACCACTGATAATCTCCCTCGATCTGGGGCTCCACGCAAAATCCCACCCCGTGGGGTCAGAATGATCACAAGAACGGTGAGCAAAAATCCCAGAACCATGCGGGGGGACCTAGTGAATGAACTGCAGAGAGCTGGGACCAATGTAACAAGGCCTACCATAAGTAACACACTACACCACCATGGACTCAGATCCTGCAGTGCCAGTCGTGTCCCACTGCTTAAGCCAGTACATGTCCGGGCCCGTCTGAAGTTTGCTAGAGAGCATTTGGATGATCCAGAGGAGTTTTGGGAGAATGTCCTATGGTCTGATGAAACCAAACTGGAACTGTTTGGTAGAAACACAACTTGTCGTGTTTGGAGGAAAAAGAATACTGAGTTGCATCCATCAAACACCATACCTACTGTAAAGCATGGTGGTGGAAACATCATGCTTTGGGGCTGTTTCTCTGCAAAGGGGCCAGGACGACTGATCCGGGTACATGAAAGAATGAATGGGGCCATGTATCGTGAGATTTTGAGTGCAAACCTCCTTCCATCAGCAAGGGCATTGAAGATGAAACGTGGCTGGGTCTTTCAACATGACAATGATCCAAAGCACACCACCAGGGCAACGAAGGAGTGGCTTCGTAAGAAGCATTTCAAGGTCCTGGAGTGGCCTAGCCAGTCTCCAGATCTCAACCCTATAGAAAACCTTTGGAGGGAGTTGAAAGTCCGTGTTGCCAAGCGAAAAGCCAAAAACATCACTGCTCTAGAGGAGATCTGCATGGAGGAATGGGCCAACATACCAACAACAGTGTGTGGCAACCTTGTGAAGACTTACAGAAAACGTTTGACCTCTGTCATTGCCAACAAAGGATATATTACAAAGTATTGAGATGAAATTTTGTTTCTGACCAAATACTTATTTTCCACCATAATATGCAAAAAAAATGTTAAAAAAACAGACAATGTGATTTTCTGGATTTTTTTTTCTCAGTTTGTCTTCCATAGTTGAGGTCTACCTATGATGTAAATTACAGACGCCTCTCATCTTTTTAAGTGGTGGAACTTGCACTATTGCTGACTGACTAAATACTTTTTTGCCCCACTGTATATATATACAGTTAGGTCCATATATATTTGGACAGAGACAACATTTTTCTAATTTTAGTTATAGACATTACCACAATGAATTTTAAACAAAAAAATTCAGATGCAGTTGAAGTTCGGACTTTCAGCTTTCATTTGAGGGTATCCATATTAAAATTGGATGAAGGCTTTAGGAGTTTCAGCTCCTTAACATGTGCCACCCTGTTTTTAAAGGGACCAAAAGAAATTGGACAGATTCAATAATTTTAAATAAAATGTTCATTTTTAGTACTTGGTTGAAAACCCTTTGTTGGCAATGACTGCCTGAAGTCTTGAACTCATGGACATCACCAGACGCTGTGTTTCCTCCTTTTTGATGCTCTGCCAGGCCTTCACTGCGGTGGTTTTCAGTTGCTGTTTGTTTGTGGCCCTTTCTGTCTGAAGTTTAGTCTTTAGCAAGTGAAATGCTGCTCAATTGGGTTGAGATCAGGTGACTGACTTGGCCATTCAAGAATATTCCACTTCTTTGCTTTAGTAAACTCCTGGGTTGCTTTGGCTTTATGTTTTGGGTCATTGTCCATCTGTAGTATGAAACGACGACCAATCAGTTTGGCTGCATTTGGCTGGATCTGAGCACACAGTATGGCTCTGAATACCTCAGAATTCATTCGGCTGCTCCTGTCCTGTGTCACATCATCAATAAACACTAGTGACCCAGTGCCACTGGCAGCCATGCATGCCCAAGCCATCACACTGCCTCCGCCGTGTTTTACAGATGATGTGGTATGCTTTGGATCATGAGCTGTACCACGCGTTCACCATACTTTTCTCTTTCTATCATTCTGGTAGAGGTTGATCTTGGTTTCATCTGTCCAAAGAATGTTCTTCCAGAACTGTGCTGGCTTTTTTAGATGTTTGATAGCAAAGTCCAGTCTAGCTTTTTTGTTCTTGATGCTTATGAGTGGCTTGCACCGTGCAGTGAACCCTCTGTATTTACTTTCATGCAGTCTTCTCTTTATGGTAGATTTGGATATTGATACGCCGACCTCCTGGAGAGTGTTGTTCTCTTGGTTGGCTGTTGTGAAGGGGTTTCTCTTCACCATGGAGATTATTCTGTGATCATCCACCACTGTTGTCTTCCGTGGGCGCCCAGGTCTTTTTGCATTGATGAGTTCACCAGTGCTTTCTTTCTTTCTCAGAATGTACCAAACTGTATATTTTGCCACTCCTAATGTTGTAGCAATTTCTCGGATGGGTTTTTTTCTGTTTTCGCAGCTTAACCCCTCTGTGACCTTAGACGTACTATCCCGTCGAGGTGCCCTTGGCTTATCTGACCCTGGACGGGATAGTACGTCATGTGAGCGCGGCCGGGTGTCAGCTGCTTATCGCAGCTGACATCCGGCACTATGTGCCAGGAGTGGTCACGGACCGCCCCCGGCACATTAACCCCTGGCACACCGCGATCAAAGATGATCGCGATGTGCCGGCGGTGCAGGGAAGCACCGCGCAGGGAGGGGGCTCCCTGCGGGCTTCCCTGAGACCCCCGGAGCAACGCGATGTGATCGCGTTGCTGCGAGGGTCTTACCTCCCTCCCTCCCTGCTCGAGCCCCGGATCCAAGATGGCCGCGGATCCGGGTCCTGCAGGGAGGGAGGTGGCTTCACAGAGCCTGCTCAGAGCAGGCACTGTGAAGGCTGCAGCGCTGCATGTCAGATCAGTGATCTGACAGAGTGCTGTGCAAACTGTCAGATCACTGATCTGTGATGTCCCCCCCCCCTGGGACAAAGTAAAAAAGTAAAAAAAATTTTTTCCAAATGTGTAAAAAAAAAATAAAAAAAAATATTCCAAAATAATGAAAAAAAAAAAATATTATTCCCATAAATACATTTCTTCATCTAAATAAAAAAAAAACAATAAAAGTACACATATTTAGTATCGCCGCGTCCGTAACGACCCGACCTATAAAACTGTCCCACTAGTTAACCCCTTCAGTAAACACCGTAAGAAAAAAAAAAAAAAACGAGGCAAAAAACAACGCTTTATTATCATACCGCCGTACAAAAAGTGGAATAACACGCGATCAAAAGGACAGATATTAATAACCATGGTACCGCTGAAAGCGTCATATTGTCCCGCAAAAAACGAGCCGCCATACAGCATCAGCAAAAAAATAAAAAAGTTATAGTCCTGAGAATAAAGCGATGCAAAAATAATTATTTTTTCTGTAAAATAGTTTTTATCGTATAAAAGCGCCAAACCATAAAAAAATGATATAAATGAGGTATCGCTGTAATCGTACTGACCCGAAGAATAAAACTGATTTATCAATTTTACCAAACGCGGAACGGTATAAACGCCTCCCCCAATAGAAATTCATGAATAGCTGGTTTTTGGTCATTCTTCCTCACAAAAATCGGAATAAAAAGCGATCAAAAAATGTCACGTGCCCGAAAATGTTTTCAATAAAAACGTCAACTCGTCCCACAAAAAACAAGACCTCACATGACTCTGTGGACCAAAATATGGAAAAATTATAGCTCTCAAAATGTGGTATTGCAAAAAATATTTTTTGCAATAAAAAGGGTCTTTCAGTGTGTGACGGCTGCCAATCATAAAAATCCGCTAAAAAACTCGCTATAAAAATAAATCAAACCCCCCTTCATAACCCCCTTAGTTAGGGAAAAATAAAAAAAAATGTATTTATTTCCATTTTCCCATTAGGGCTAGGGTTAGGGCTAGGGTTAGGGCTAGGGTTAGGGTTAGGGCTAGGGTTAGGGTTAGGGCTAGGGTTAGGGCTAGGGTTAGGGTTAGGGCTAGGATTAGGGCTAGGGTTAGGGCTAGGGTTAGGGCTAGGGTTAGGGCTAAGGTTAGGGTTGGGGCTACAGTTAGGGTTGGGGCTAAAGTTAGGGTTAGGGTTTAGATTACATTTACAGTTGGGAATAGGGTTGGGATTAGGGTTAGGGGTGTGTCAGGGTTAGAGGTGTGGTTAGGGTTACCGTTGGAATTAGGGTTAGGGGTGTGTTTAGATTAGGGTTTCAGTTATAATTGGGGGGTTTCCACTTTTTCGGCACATCAGGGGCTCTCCAAACACGACATGGCGTCCGATCTCAATTCCAGCCAATTCTGCGTTGAAAAAGTAAAACAGTGCTCCTTCCCTTCCGAGCTCTCCTGTGTGCCCAAACAGGGGTTTACCCTCACATATCGGGTATCAGCGTACTCAGGACAAATTGGACAACAACTTTTGTGGACCAATTTCTCCTGTTACCCTTGGGAAAATACAAAACTGGGGGCTAAAAAATAATTTTTGTGGGAAAACAAAAAGATTTTTTATTTTCACGGCTCTGCGTTATAAACTGTAGTGAAACACTTGGGGGTTCAAAGTTCTCACAACACATCTAGATAAGTTCATTGAGGGGTCTAGTTTCCAATATGGGGTCACTTGTGGGGGGTTTCTACTGTTTAGGTACATTAGGGGCTCTGCAAACGCAATGTGACGCCTGCAGACCAATCCATCTAAGTCTGCATTCCAAATGATGCTCCTTCCCTTCCGAGCCCTCCCATGCGCCCAAACGGTGGTTCCCCCCCACATATCGGGTATCAGCGTACTCAGGACAAATTGGACAACAACATTTAGGGTCCAATTTCTCCTGCTAACCTTGGAAAAATACAAAACTGGGGGCTAAAATATAATTTTTGTGGAAAAAAAAATATTTTTTATTTGCACGGCTCTGCGTTATAAACTGTAGTGAAATACTTGGGGGTTCAAAGCTCTCACAACACATCAAGATGAGTTCCTTAGGGGGTCTACTTTCCAAAATGGTGTCACTTGTGGGGGGTTTCTACTGTTTAGGTACATTAGGGGCTCTGCAAACGCAATGTGACGCCTGCAGACCATTCCATCTAAGTCTGCATTCCAAATGGCGCTCCTTCCCTTCCGAGCCCTCCCATGCGCCCAAACGGTGGTTCCCCCCCACATATGGGGTATCAGCGTACTCAGGACAAATTGGACAACAACTTTTGGGGTCCAATTTCTCCTGTTACCCTAAGGAAAATACAAAACTGGGGGCTAAAAAATAATTTTTGTGGGAAAAAAATTTTGTTTTATTTTTATGGCTCTGCATTATAAACTTCTGTGAAGCCCTTGGTGGGTCAAAGTGCTCACCACACATCCAGATAAGTTCCTTAGGGGGTCTACTTTCCAAAATGGTGTCACTTGTGGGGGGTTTCAATGTTTAGGCACATCAGTGGCTCTCCAAACGCAACATGGTGTCCCATCTCAATTTCTGTCAATTTTGCATTGAAAAGTCAAACGGCGCTCCTTCCCTTCTGAGCTCTCCCATGCGCCCAAACAGTGGTTTACTGCCACATATGGGGTATCAGCGTACTCAGGACAAATTGGACAACAACTTTTGAGGTCCAATTTCTTCTCTTACCCTTGGAAAAATAAAAATTTGGGGGCAAAAATATAATGTTTGTGAAAAAATATGATTTTTTATTTTTATGGTTCTGCATTATAAACTTCTGTGAAGCACTTGGTGGGTCAAAGTGCTCACCACACCTCTAGATAAGTTCCTTAGGGGGTCTACTTTCCAAAATGGTGTCACTTGTGGGGGGTTTCAATGTTTAGGCACATCAGTGGCTCTCCAAACGCAACATGGCGTCCCATCTCAATTCCTGTCAATTTTGCATTGAAAAGTCAAACGGCGCTCCTTCCCTTCCGAGCTCTCCCATGCGCCCAAACAGTGGTTTACTGCCATATATGGGGTATCAGCGTACTCAGGACAAATTGGACAACAACTTTTGGGGTCCATTTTCTCCTGTTACCCTTGGTAAAATAAAACAAATTGGAGCTGAAGTAAATTTTTTGTGTAAAAAAGTTAAATGTTCATTTTTATTTAAACATTCCAAAAATTCCTATTAAACACCTGAAGGGTTAATAAACTTGTTGAATGTGGTTTTGAGCACCTTGAGGGGTGCAGTTTTTAGAATGGTGTCACACTTGGGAATTTTCTATCATATAGACCCCTCAAAATGACTTCAAATGAGACGTGGTCCCTAAAAAAAATGGTGTTGTAAAAATGAGAAATTGCTGGTCAACTTTTAACCCTTATAACTCCCTAACAAAAAAAAATTTAGTTCCAAAATTATGCTGATGTAAAGGAGACATGTGGGAAATGTTACTTATTAAGTATTTTGTGTGACATATCTCTGTGATTTAATTGCATAAAAATTCAAAGTTTGAAAATTGCGAAATTTTCAAAATTTTCGCCAAATTTCCGTTTTTTTCACAAATAAACGCAGGTACTATCAAAGAAATTTTACCACTATCATGAAGTACAATATGTCACGAGAAAACAATGTCAGAATCACCAGGATCCGTTGAAGCGTTTCGGAGTTATAACCTCATAAAGGGACAGTGGTCAGAATTGTAAAAATTGGCCTGGTCATTGACGTGCAAACCACCCTTGGGGGTAAAGGGGTTAAGGATGGCTTGTTTCACCTGCATGGAGAACACCTTTGACCACATGTTTACTTCACAGCAAAACCTTCCAAATGCAAGCACCACACCTCAAATCAACTCCAGGCCTATTATCTGCTTAATTGAGAATGACATAACAAAGGGATTTCCCACACCTGTCCATGAAATAGCCTTGGAGTCAATTGTCTAATTACTTTTGGTCCCTTTAAAAACAGGGTGGCACATGTTAGGGATCTGAAACTCCTAAACCCTTCATCCAATTTTAATGTGGACATCCTCAAATGAAAGCTGAAAGTCTGAACTTCAATTGCATCTGAATTGTTTTGTTTAAAATTCATTGTGGTAATGTCTATAACCAAAATTAGAAAAATGTTGTCTGTTCAAATATGTATGGACCTAACTGTATATATACCTATTCTATGTGTACACATTTATTCTACTGGAAGCTGTCAGTGTGATTTTACTGTACACCGCACTGAATTGCCGGCTTTTCTCTCTAACAGCGCTGCGTATTTTTCGCAAGTCACACTGCTGGTCCGTGTGTAATCCGTATTTTTGGGGCTTCCATAGACTTTCATTGACGTTTAATTTGCGCAATACGGTGACAAACGCAGCATGCTGCGATTTTCTACGGCCGTAGAAAGCTGTATAATACTTATCAGTTTAATACGGCAGATAGGAGCAGGGGCATAGAGAATAATTGTGCCGTATGTTTTGCGAGTTTTACGGACGTAGTTTCTGCGCTCTTACGTCCGTAAAACTCGCAAGTGTGAAGCCAGCCTAAGTGTAAAAGAAGCCTAAGAGTTCATAGTGAATTGGCTATCACATGATGATGCACAGGTTATAATGCATGTTTTCTTGCAAAGCTACAAGTGCTTCTCACTAAATTAGAATATCATCAAAAAGTTAGTTTATTTCCGTTCTTAAATATAAAAAGTGAAAATCATCTACTATATAATTGTCTAAGGGTCACTTCCATCTGTCCTTCTGTCTGTCTGTCACGGATATTCATTGGTCGCGGCCTCTGTCTGTGATGGAAATCCAAGTCGCTGATTGGTTGTGGCTGTTTTGCCGCGACCAATCAGCGACGGGCACAGTCCGGAAGAAAATGGCCGCTCCTTACTCCCCGCAGTCAGTGCCCGGTGCCCGCATACTCCCCTCCAATCACCGCTCACACAGGGTTAATGCCGGTGGTAACGGACCGCGTTATGCCACGGGTAACGCACTCCGTAACCGCTGCTATTAACCCTGTGTGTCCCCAACTTTTTACTATTGATGCTGCCTATGCAACATCAATAGTAAAAAAATGTAATGTTAAAAATAATAAAACAAAAAACCTGCTATTCTCACCCTCCGTAGTCCGCCGAGCCGCACGCGCCTGCCGCCATCTTCCTTTCCCAGCGATGCATTGCGAAATTACCCAGAGGACTTAGCGGTCTCGCGAGACCGCTAAGTCATCTGGGTAATTTCGCAATGCATCCTGGGAACGGAAGATGGCGACAGCTGTGCGCGTATTGCCGGAGCTTCGTTGGATCCCAGGGGTGAGTATATAACTATTTTTTATTTTAATTATTTTTTTAACAGGGATATGGTGCCCACACTGCTGTATACTACGTGGGCTGTGTTAGATACCACATGGCTGCTATATACTACATAGGCAGTGTTATATACTATGTGGGCAGTGTTATATATTACGTGGCCACTGTTATATACTGCGTGGGCAGTGTTATATACTACGTGGCTGCTATAACATAGCAGCATTAAGTCACTTTTATATGGCAGAATTTTAGACATTATTTTGCATTGGTATTGGCAATCCAAATCTAGGAGTGGGCATGACGCACAGAACGGAAGAGAATCTTTAATTTGCACTTCATTCATATGTAGCGACTATGCTTTGGTTGGGATGGTTTGTGCCGAAGAGCTGCAAATCACTTAATTTTGTAGGAAAACAGCTGCTTCATCTTCAAAACTGCGGTCAGCCATGTGGTCTCTACAAATACAGCTTTTCTCGTTCGTAGGTTTCACTCCTTGTTGTAGCTCACACACATTGATGCAAAATGCTGACATCAGAATAAAGCCTTTTTTATACTGATCTTCGAAGGGAGGCTCAAAGTGAAAGCAAAGCTCTACAAAGTGATTTGCATTCATGATAATTGTTATACACCTAAACCAAATCATAAATATGCACCATAAGATGACAGAAAAAGAACCTGGTTCAACTACTTTACTTGTTCTATGAACATTTGCAGCTTATAGTGGCAAAGTGAAAGCCGCATATAAAAAAAAATGTGAGAATGTGGTATGGTTGGCTACAAACTCAGTTTCTGTATTGCGTGGCATGGTGGCACGTAATTTTTGGGGACTCTTTATTTTTTTTTCTCGCACCCATAGACTTGCATTGGTGAGATTAGCTGCGATTTCACTCGCACGTAGAATACGCCCCAGAAAAAAAATGGTGATGGGAGCTGCCCCATAGATTAATACTGGTCCGAGTGCTACACGATGTTTTCTCGCATAGCACTCGTCCGTATTATACGCTAGTGTGACTCTGGCCTAAAAGTGAGAAATATATGTATCAAAATATAGGAAAATCCTGAAAGAAAATTTATTTGTAATTCAATGACTTTGGATCAGATTTATTGTGCTGCAAGACTAGAACCCAAAGTCTGAGCAGCTGACTGCCCAATAACAAGGGTTGACTTAGGCCATTAAATGTCTAGAACTTCCAGACCTCACATGGTTCTACTAGACAGGGCTTCATCACTACAGAACCCTATGCCAATCATTCTAAAGGCTGCTGTACAGATTATATGGCTGTCAGCCAAGCAACGGTGAGGCCCAAAGCCATCTTGGTCAAGTCTCCCAAACACAAGAGCGCTAGTTTGGCCAAATGCTCCTGTGTTTGCTATGAAAGAGCCGTTGCTAGACATCTCTGTTGGCTGCTTATCTCCAGGAGACAATACAATCAGTGGTCTGATTTCAGATTTGCAGTATTGATATTTTCCCCAATTTATAAATTGTCTGTAGCTCACATATGCATTAGACTGTTGCCTGAACCTGTTCATATTGGTGGGTTTGGCCAATATCAGTCTAATATATGTATGGGGGGTCTTTACATGGTATAATAGTACGGCAAAGTTGAACTACTTAGAAGAGAAAAATTGGTTAAGAGCTACAGTTAGGGCCATATATATTTGGACAGAGACAACATTTTTCTAATTTTGGTTATAGATATTACCACAATGAATTTTAAACAAAACAATTCAGATGCAGTTGAAGATCAGACTTTCAGCTTTCATTTGAGGGTATCCACATTCAAATTGGATGAAGGGTTTAAGAGTTTCCGCTCCTTAACATGTGCCACCCTGTTTTTAAAGGGACCAAAAGTAATTGGACAATTGACTCCAAGGCTATTTCATGGACAGGTGTGGGCAATCCCTTCATTATGTCATTCTCAATTAAGCAGGTTAAAGGCCTGGAGTTGATTTGAGGTGTGGTGCTTGCATTTGGAAGGTTTTGCTGTGAAGTAAATATGCAGTCAAAGGAGCTCTCCATGCAGGTGAAACAAGCCATCCTTAAGCTGCGAAAACAGAAAAAACCCATCCGAGAAATATTAGGAGTGGCAAAATCTACAGTTTGGTGCATCCTGAGAAAGAAAGAAAGCACTGGTGAACTCATCAATGCAAAAAGACCTGGGCGCCCACGGAAGACAACAGTGGTGGATGATCGCAGAATAATCTCCATGGTGAAGAGAAACCCCTTCACAACAGCCAACCAAGTGACCAACACTCTCCAGGAGGTAGGCGTATCAATATCCCAATCTACCATAAAGAGAAAACTACATGAAAGTAAATACAGAGGGTTCACTGCAAGGTGCAAGCCACTCATAAGCATCAAGAATAAAAAGGCTAGACTTGACTTTGCTAAAAAAACATCTAAAAAAGCCAGCACAGTTCTGGAAAAACATTCTTTGGACAGATGAAACAAAGATCAACCTCTACCAGAATGATGGAAAGAGAAAAGTATGGCGAAGGCATGGTACAGCTCATGATCCAAAGCATACCACATCATCTGTAAAACACGGCAGAGACAGTGTGATGACTTGGGCATGCATGGCTGCCAGTGGCACTGGGTCACTAGTGTTTATTGATGATGTGACACAGGACAGAAGCAGCCGAATGAATTCTGAGGTATTCAGAGCCATACTGTGTGCTCATATCCAGCCAAATGCAGCCAAACTGATTGGTCGTCCTTTCATACTACAGATGGACAATGACCCAAAACATAAAGCCAAAGCAACCCAGGAGATTTTTAAAGCAAAGAAGTGGAAAATTCTTGAATGGCCAAGTCAGTCACCTGATCTTAACCCAATTGAGCATGCATTTCACTTGTTAAAGACTAAACTTCAGACAGAAAGGTCCACAAACAAACAGCAACTGAAAACCACCGCAGTGAAGGCCTGGCAGAGCATCAAAAAGGAGGAAACACAGCGTCTGGTGATGTCCATGAGGTCAAGACTTCAGGCAGTCATTGCCAACAAAGGGTTTTCAACCAAGTACTAAAAATGAACATTTTATTTAAAATTATTGAATCTGTCCAATTACTTTTGGTCCCTTTAAAAACAGGGTGGCACATGATAAGGAGCTGAAACTCCTAAACCCTTCATCCAATTTTAATGTGGATACACTCAAATGAAAGCTGAAAGTCTGAACTTCAACTGCGTCTGAATTGTTTTGTTTAAAATTCATTGGTAATGTCTATAACCAAAATTAGAAAAATGTTGTCTCTGTCCAAATATATATGGACCTAACTGTATATATAGATATTATTACAGTTATATAGGTAATGACATTGACTGGTTTCCTGTTTTAAGCTAGTTTTATGGGATTGCACCAACACAGAGTACATTGATGCCTAAATTAGTGTCAGGGATCCCACCAATCTGTCACGGTTCACGGGGAAGATACCTTTATCAACCCCACCACTCTCACCAATTTGTCACGAACCGGGGATGTTTGGTTGCCCCTGGTTCCTTCTGAAGGGGATTTATCTATATCCCACTTCCCAGTTCCGGTTTGGAACTTGCATTTCTCTGGCACCCCCCTTACCCTTAGGTCAGTCAGGGTACTACACCTAGGGTAACTAGTCACCAGAAAGGCTGCTATGTACTGGCTATTGGGCACGCTGCAGCGAGGGCGATATAACTACTCCCACACAGGTGGGAACACCGCCGGTCGCTGCAAAGACGCCCAATTGCACAGGACCAAGTACGCTGCCACCAGCTCCGATTTTCCAAGTATTAATGAGTCTGGAGCCAACCCAAATCAGTGATTCACTGCAGAGGACGCAACAGTTTGTAATAGAACAAGGAGAGACAAGCTGATAAATTGTATATTTTACTCCAAAAAAGGTAGGCAGTTTTTACAAGGTATAAAAAGATATTATAAAGAAGACAAATCATGTGTACAATACAATTACAAATAAAATGGGATTAAAGTTAAAAAAACACATAGCATTCAGATCATTTCATCTCCTGGTTGCCCATGTGCTCAGGAGACACATCAAGATGCATGTCACATCTGTAGAGCAGCTAGACCCCGGTCAAAAGACGCTGAAAACTGCTTCACACAGTTATTCCTAGCCTAAAACCAAAGCCCTTCAACAGTGGTGACCTTACTAAGAGGCTGAAACCTCCCCTTTACTTAGCATTATGAAAACCATTTTTATGCCTAGCTTGCTGTATGAGTCTCGTATACGAAAGACTTGATGATCAAAATGTGCTCCACGTCGGGGCGATTCTTTTAAGTGTAAGCACGGAGTTATTACATAATCCGCTTATGAAGAAATCCACTCTTTGCACTCTTTGCGTTTAGCTGCTAGCGGTTTCAGTGAGTGATACAGTGCCTTGCAAAAGTATTCGGCCCCCTGGAACTTTTCAACCTTTTCCCACATATCATGCTTCAAACTTAAAGATGCCAAATGTAAATTTTTGGTAAGGAATCAACAACAAGTGGAACACAATTGTGAAGTTGAACGAAATTTATTGGTTATTTAAAATTTTTGTGGAAATTCAAAAACTGAAAAGTGGGGCATGCAATATTATTCGGCCCCTTTAACTTAATACTTTGTTGCGCCACTTTTTGCTGTTACCCCAAGCGACCTGCAGCTGTAATATGTCTCTATCAGTTTTGTACATTGAGAGACTGAAATTCTTGCCCATTCTTCCTTGGCAAACAGCTCGGGCTCAGTGAGGTTTGATGGAGATCGTTTGTGAACAGCAGTTTTCAGCTCTTTCCATAGATTCTCGATTGGATTGAGGTCTGGACGTTGACTTGGCCATTCTAACACCTGGATACGTTTATTTGTGAACCATTCCATTGTAGATTTTGCTTTATGTTTGGGATCATTGTCTTGTTGGAAGACAAATCTTCGTCCCAGTCTCAGGTCTTTTGTAGACTCCAACAGGTTTTCTTCAAGAATGGTCCTGTATTTGACTCCATCCATCTTCCCATCAATTTTAACCATCTTCCCTGTCACTGCTGAAGAAAAGCAGGCCCAAACCATGATGCTGACACCACATGTTTGACAGAGGGGATGGTGTGTTCAGTGTGATGAGCTGCGTTGCCTTTACGTCAAACATATTGTTTGGCATTGTTGCCAAAAGGTTTGATTTTGGTTTCATCTGACCAGAGCACCTTCTTCCAAATTTTTGGCGTGTCTCCCAGGTGGCTTGTTGCAAACTTTAAACAACACTTTTTATGGATATCTTTGAGAAATCGCTTTCTTCTTGCCACTCTTCCATAAAGGCCAGATTTGTGCAGTGTACGACTGATTGTTGTCCTATGGACAGACTGTCCCACCTCAGCTGTAGATCTCTGCAGTTCATCCAGAGTGATCATGGGCCTCTTGGCTGCAACTCTGATCAGTCTTCTCCTTGTTTGAGATGAAAGTTTAGAGGGACGGCCGGGTCATGGTAGATTTGCAGTGGTATGATACTTCTTCCATTTCAATATGATTGCTTGCACAGTGCTCCTTGGGATGTTTAAAGTTTTGGAAATCATTTTGTATCCAAATTGGGCTTTAAACTTCTCCACAACAGTATTACGGACCTGCCTGTTGTGTTCCTTGGTCTTCATGATGCTCTCTGCTTTAAACATAACCCTGAGACTATCACAGTGCAGGTACATTCATACGGAGACTTGATTGCACACAGGTGGATTATATTTATCATCATTAGGCATTTAGGACAACATTGGATCATTCAGAGATCCACAATGAACTTTTGGAGTGAGTTTGCTGCACTGAAAGTAAATATTGCACGTCCCACTTTTCAGTTTTTGAATTTTTGCAAAAATTTAAAATAACCAATAAATTTTGTTCAACATCACAATTGTGTTCCACTTGTTGTTGATCTTTTTGTTTGAAGCATGATATGTGGGAAAAGGTTGAAAAGTTCCAGGGGGTCGGGCATCCGGAATATATAATTCTTATATCCCCAGCCCGGATCGGTGCGCTTATATATCCCTTTAATAGAACAAAGATGCATGCAGTTTGGAAGTGGCTATACCAGTTTTGGCTGGTATTGGTTGGGAGGGGTGAATGGTAGTGTAGGGAGACTGGTATTTGCAGTGTAAAGCCATAAAACTTCTTCCGGGATTCTAATGAGGGTTACACACTTAGGCAGCAGGCAGACTGAGAAGAGGGTGGGTCGGAATGGCCCACAGCTTGTCTGATCTCTGCTCTTGGATGTGTGGCACCACAGGAGTTCAGGTACCACAGTGGTATTT
The DNA here is from genome assembly GCF_032444005.1 of Ranitomeya imitator. Classification (NCBI taxonomy): domain Eukaryota; kingdom Metazoa; phylum Chordata; class Amphibia; order Anura; family Dendrobatidae; genus Ranitomeya; species Ranitomeya imitator. Next base: position 228,601,592 of record NC_091286.1, on the reverse strand, counting down.
GCTTTCGGGGAGGGTAATGCCATGCCTGGAGACAGGAGGAATCCCTTTGGCAGGTAATCTTACATGCAACACTTTCTGACTCCAGGCCAGAAGGGGGAGCTCTACACCTGACTTCAGGGGAGCTGCTCTCTCTGGGGGGTCAGTTGCTAGGCGGTTGCTAGGTAGACAAGCAGACAGTTGGTAGCAGACAGTGAAGGAGCACAGAAGGACTTAGGAGCTAGAGGATGACTTCTACTGGGCCTCTCTAAGCTGAGCGCAGAAACCGGGCACCGGGAGCCCGAGGTCATGAGGAACTACACGTCACACGGCAGATCCAGAGGGCAGGAAACTAAAAGGGACTTGTCCACATAATACCTGAGGTACAGCAGCAATCAGAGTCTGGAGTCACCGTTGACAGAAACCCCAAAGAGACGGCTCAAGTTGCCTACCGTGCAGGTACTGTCCCTGGACAGGGGAAGAAAGAGGACCTTGTTAGAGAGCTAGAGGCAGCAAGGGATCACGCAGACCAGTGCATAGTGGAAGGCTCCCAAACTTTCCTGTCAATTGGATTTCCACCTTTCTTTGGGCTGCCTGGACTCCATCGTTACCTGTTGCCGGTACCCTGGACTGAGGCGACTAAACACCAGTAGACAAGGTAAAGACTGCAATCCTGTGTCCTCCATTTATTTGCCGGCATTCACCATCCCTGCCAAATACACTGGGAGCCCTGGGGACACCGCTTCGCCTGTGGGAAGCGACACCATCTTTGCTGCAGCACGATCGCCCCCAGAGGACCCCTTTAAGCAGCGTCGGTCACCGTGGCCGAGAACCACAGGTGGCGTCACAAACTTTCCTTATTTGCACAACCCCTTTAAAGACCGTCCCTTTTACTTGGGCGCCCAGGGCAACGGACCGGGTTGCTGCCACCGTAACCACCCCTTTAATTGTGACCGGACCCAGTACCGAGTACCCCACGGCCCTGACGGGCGACTCAGATGTAGCAGAGCTCAGTGTGCGCGTTCATAGACAGTCAAATACCTCATGTTCCTGACAAGTAGTTAATGGCTTAAAGGGAACTTGTCACCCCATTTTTTCAGTACGAGATAAAAATACTGTTAAATAGGGCCTGAGCTGTGCGTTACTATAGTGTATTTTGTGTACCCTGATTCCCCACCTATGCTGCCGAAATAACTTAGCAAAGTCGCCGTTTTCGCCTGTCAATCAGGCTGGTCAGGTCATATGGGCGTGGCGACATCGCTGTTTCTTCCCCCAGATCTTGCATATATTTCCGTTGGTGGCGTAGTGGTTTGCACATGCCCATCTTCTGAATCCACTGGGCAGGAGAAGAAAAAACGCGCGATCGGCGCTATTTCCCTGGTGATCTGTGGGGGAAGCCATCTTCCCGCGTGCGCATATGGAGTCCTCTGCTGCCCGGGGGCTTGAGGAAAATGGCCGCGGGATGCCGCACGTGCGCAGATGAAGATCGCGGCGGCCATTTTCCTGAAGCCCCGGGCAGCAGAGGACTCCATATGCGCACGCGCGGCCTCAGGAAGATGGCCGCCCCCACAGATCACCAGGGAAATAGCGCCGATCGCGTGTTTTTTCTTCTCCTGCCCAGTGGATTCAGAAGATGGGCATGCGCAAACCACTACGCCACCAACGGAAATATATGCAAGATCTGGGGGATGAAACAGCGATGTCGCCACGCCCATATGACCTGACCAGCCTGATTGACAGGCGAAAACGGCGACTTTGGTAAGTTATTTCGGCAGCATAGGTGGGGAATCAGGGTACACAAAATACACTATAGTAACGCACAGCTCAGGCCTTATTTAACAGTATTTTTATCTCGTACTGAAAAAACGGGGTGACAGGTTCCCTTTAATAAGCAATCTGAAACTATAAATCTATACATAAAGTTCAGTCACATAGAAACAATTGGCACTGCTACTAGTCACTATGTTAATTGGCATAATTAGCACTAATTGGTAACTTGGCAGTCCATTCATGTATAATAGTATGAAGAAAAGTGCAGCACTCGCCCGTGATGTTCACAATCTTTTATGCAAACATGTCGGTCTCTGAATACACAATGGCAGGCCTAGGCCTTTTCACATATGTCCTTTGGTCTTGATGAAGTGTGAGCTATACGTGAAACAGACATAGCCCACCAATCCGTCTCCTAACGCCAATCTGTTTTTAATAAATTATTCTAAGCGTTCTCATAGTATGCTGTACACTTTTTTCATACTATTATTACACAATGTTTAAAAATAACCTCAGTGTATCTTAAACCTTGGCCAAAATCCTTTATAATTTTAATAAAAAACACAATGGGAATCCATTCTTTGGCAAAATCCGTTATTTTTACAGCTCGACTAGCACTGGTGTAGATCCTAACCTCCATACACTTCAGATGGCTGGCGGCAAAACTATGGTTTGGCCAATCGTTTTGCTGACAGCCATCTTGCCCAGCTATCTCATACACAGGAATTTATTATTATTATTATTATTATACATTTTTATAGCGCCATTTATTCCATGGCGCTTTACATGTGAATACGGGGCAAATATAGACAAATACATTAAACATGAGCAGATAACAAGGCACACGAGTACATAAGGAGGGAGGACCCTGCCCGCGAGGGCTCACAGTCTGCAGGGGGTGGGTGAGGATACACTAGGAGAGGGAAGAATGCGCTTATTCTTCTCTTCTGTACTTTGGGATAACTTTTAATACCACAAAAACATCCGACCGTCTGATATATCGGGTTCGACTTCTGATCCTCTTTGCAATAGATGACTGACAATGATTGGGGCAATAAAAAAATCAATCTTTCTTTTATATGGGTATGTAAGTCATTGCTAGAGGGGTCTTAGAGACTTATTCCTCCCCTCATAAAGAACACATGAATGGCTGACCAAGCCCAGCATTCATGTGTATGGGTGATAGTGTTTTGGGTGTATGGCACCCTCACTTGGAAACTCCAAAAAAAGTCTATTTTTTTCTAATAGCTAAAGTTCCCTCAGCCTACAATGGCCGTCTTTTTAGATAATCAGTGAATTGGCTAAGGCCATGACTTTTACGGTAATAAACCTTCCACGACGCAGTATTCTGGGGAATATGGTTCATATGTATCATCACAAAATGTCCTTTTCTTTAAAAATAAAGTGTTCTTTTGCTGGTATATTTTGAAGGAGAAAATAGAAGTACAGTACCTAATGGCAGTGCAACAACAGTTGTAGTAAGATGATCGTTTGTGGTAAATGGTTGTTACTGTTGACCTCTATTTATAGTGTTACTCTTTTCAGTCACCAGACTGTTGCTGCTCCTTACGTAGTGGTTCTACTTTGGTAAATGTTGATCTTGTAAGCAGAGTTTAAAGGACTATTTTGAAGTTTTATAGGCTAGATAGTTTTGTATACAGGCAGGGTTCACGTTAATTTGTTGCTCTACTTTGATTATTCATTTGGCATGGGTTACATTTGAGTACATGTAAAGGCTTTCAAGAGGCAAACTTTTAAAGGGAATCTGTCATGTTGAAAATAGTATCTGAACTGCAGGCAGGATGCTATACAGTGGAAGGATCTGATCAGATTAATATATATTTTTGTGTGAGATTTCAGTAAATCTTACATTTTATTTATTGAAATCCCTGGTGTTTGTATTCATAGGAGTCCAGTGGGCAGTCCTACTCAGTGATGGACAATTGCTTCTGTGTGTGCAGGTAGCTGTCAATCACCGAGTAAGACCGCTCACTGGACTCACATGCATACAATACATACAATCACAAAAGATTTAAAAGGAACCTGTCATTCCCCCCCAGGCGTTTGTAACTAAAAGGGCCACCTTGTGCAACACTAATACTGCATTCTGACAAGGTGGCTCTTTTAGTCCTTGTTCCTGGGACTGCTGAAATACTTTTGCAAGTCACTGTAAGACTCGGCCATGTTATACGCCAGTGTGAGTGTGCAATTTCATTCTGCTTTTTTCTCTATTTATTCTTTCTCCTCTTTGTGAGGATGGAGAGTAGGAGCACTACCAGAGCCCATCAAAATAACCTCCAGTGGGCAAGTGGTATGAATGTTCTGACCAAAACATTAGAAACAGACTCCATGAGGGAGATATGAGAACTCTAGTGGGACCTGTTCTCACAGCCCAGCAATATGCAGCTCGATTGGCATTTGCCAGAGAACACCAGAATTTGCAATTCCCCATTAGTGCCTCATTCACTTCACAGATGAGAAGCAAGTTAACATTTGGCATGTTGGCAAACCTGAAAGAGTCCTGAGATAAGTGGTAAGCGTTGTGCAGCCTGCAACACATGTGGGGATTCAGTAACAATCCCCACATGTGTTGATGCTGTCCAAGGCTACTTTCACACTAGCGCCGCACGTCGCAGTGCGTCGTTTTGCAGAAAAAACGCATCCTGCAAAGTTGTCTGCAGGATGCGTTTTTTCTCCATAGGCTTGTATTAGCGACGCATTGCCACACGTCGCAACCGTCGTGCGATGGTTGTGGCGGACCGTCGGCACCAAAAAACGTTGCTTGTAACTTTTTTGGTGCGTTGTGTCTACCATTTCCGACCGCGCATGTGCGGCCGGAACTCCGCCCCCTCCTCACAATGGGGCAGCGGATGCGTTGTAAAACTGCATCCGCTGCCCCCGTTGTGCTGCGCTTTCACAGCATGCGTCGGTATGTCGCCATGACGCATTGCGTCGTACGACGCTAGTGTGAAAGTAGCCTAAGAGCCGCAAATCATGCAGCTGCAGGGACTCGAACATAATATACAAGCATTCCCAAGATACTCGGATAACACCCGAGCATGCTCAGATAAGACATTATCTGAGCACGTTCGCTTATCACTAGTGATGAGCGAATATACTCGTTACTCAAGATTTCTCGAGCACGCTCGGGGGTCCTCCAAGTATTTTTTAGTGCTCAGAGATTTAGTTTTTCTTGCCGCAGCTGAATGATTTACATCTGTTAGCCAGCATAAGTACATGTGGGTGTTGCCTGGTTGTTAGGGAATCCCCACATGTAATCAAGCTGGCCAATAGCTGTAAATCATTCAGCTGCGGCAAGAAAAACTAAATCTCCGAGCACTAAAAAATACTCGGAGGACCCCCGAGTGTGCTCGAGAAATCTCGAGTAACGAGTATATTCGCTCATCACTACTCATCACTAGAAATGGGCGAACCCGAACAGCAAAGGTCGAGGTCAGTACTGAACACCTACTGTTCAAATACGGACCCCTTGCTCACCAGGAAGTCAGTTTTACTGTTTGTGTTTGGCACCCTGAACACCTTGTGTTTCTCGTGCTGTCATGCAGAAACACGGGTGGCTCTGATCTGCAGTAAAAACGTTACCCATGGTCATTGAGCCGCAGTTCCATGTTGTCAGATGACAAAGTGAGCACGCAGCTGTGACCGGAGATAGTTTGCCTCCGATCACTGGCGTCGGCTTATGGGACAACGATTCCCAGGGAGAGGGGGGGGGGGGGGCAATATCCATGGCCCCTAACCAGCCTGAGAACACCAGCCCCCAGCTGCCTTCTTTAGTTTGCCTGGTTTTCAAAACTGAAGGGGACCCCCATGCCGTTTTAAAAAAATATATATATTTAAATAATTTAAAAAAACGGTCAGGGGGCCCCTCTGTTCTTGATAACCAGCATGGCTATAGCTGACAGCTGAGGGTTGTGTTATGAAGGCAATCCAGTAACACAGTGTGCCAGCAATCAGAGCACATACAGTGATCTGACAATAACCCAAAAACAATAGAACGAGCTCTGAGACGTGGAATCTCTGTAGACCGCAATACCTGAACCTATTCTAAACACAACTAAAGGCAGCTGTGGATTGCGCCTGACACTACCTATGCAACTCGGCACAGCCTGAGGAACTGACTAGCCTGAAGATAGAAATACAAGCCTGACTTGCCTCAGAGAAATACCCCAAAGGAAAAGGCAGCCCCCCACATATAATGACTGTTAGCAAGATGAAAAGACAAAACGTAGGGATGAAATAGATTCAGCAAAGTGAGGCCCGATATTCTAGATAGAGCGAGGATAGCAAAGAGAACTTTGCAGTCTACAAAAAACCCTAAAGCAAAAAACCACGCAAAGGGGGCAAAAAGACCCACCGTGCCGAACTAACGGCACGGCGGTACACCCTTTGCGTCTCAGAGCTTCCAGCAAAAACGAATAGACAAGCTGGACAGAAAAAACAGCAACAAAAGCAAAAAAGCACTTATCTAAGCAGAGCAGCAGGCCACAGGAAAGATCCAGAAGCTCAGATCCAACACTGGAACATTGACAAGGAGCAAGGAAGACAGAATCAGGTGGAGTTAAATAACAAGGCAGCCAACGAGCTCACCAGAACACATGAGGGAGGAAGCCCAGAAGCTGCAGTACCACTTGTGACCACAGGAGTGAATTCAGCCACAGAATTCACAACAGTACCCCCCCCTTGAGGAGGGGTCACCGAACCCTCACCAGAGCCCCCAGGCCGACCAGGATGAGCCACATGAAAGTCACGAACAAGATCTGGAGCATGGACATCAGAGGCAAAAACCCAGGAATTATCTTCCTGAGCATAACCCTTCCATTTAACCAGATACTGGAGTTTCCGTCTAGAGACATGAGAATCCAAAATTTTCTCCACAACATACTCCAATTCCCCCTCCACCAAAACAGGGGCAGGAGGCTCAACAGATGGAACCATAGGTGCCACGTATCTCCGCAACAACGACCTATGGAATACATTATGTATGGAAAAGGAGTCCGGGAGGGTCAGACGAAAGGACACAGGATTGAGAATCTCAGAAATCCTATACGGACCAATAAAACGAGGTTTAAATTTAGGAGAGGAAACCTTCATAGGAATATGACGAGAAGATAACCAAACCAGATCCCCAACACGAAGTCGGGGACCCACACGGCGTCTGCGATTAGCGAAAAGTTGAGCCTTCTCCTGGGACAAGGTCAAATTGTCCACTACCTGAGTCCAGATCTGCTGCAACCTGTCCACCACAGAATCCACACCAGGACAGTCCGAAGACTCAACCTGTCCTGAAGAGAAACGAGGATGGAACCCAGAATTGCAGAAAAATGGAGAGACCAAGGTAGCCGAGCTGGCCCGATTATTAAGGGCGAACTCAGCCAACGGCAAAAAGGACACCCAATCATCCTGGTCTGCAGAAACAAAACATCTCAGATATGTTTCCAAGGTCTGATTGGTTCGTTCGGTCTGGCCATTAGTCTGAGGATGGAAAGCCGAGGAAAAAGATAGGTCAATGCCCATCCTACCACAAAAGGCTCGCCAAAACCTTGAAACAAACTGGGAACCTCTGTCAGAAACAATATTCTCAGGAATGCCATGCAAACGAACCACATGCTGGAAGAACAAAGGCACCAAATCAGAGGAGGAAGGTAATTTAACCAAGGGCACCAGATGGACCATTTTAGAAAAGCGATCACAGACCACCCAAATGACTGACATCTTTTGAGAAACGGGAAGGTCAGAAATGAAATCCATCGAAATATGTGTCCAAGGCCTCTTCGGGACCGGCAAGGGCAAAAGCAACCCACTGGCACGAGAACAGCAGGGCTTAGCCCTAGCACAAATCCCACAGGACTGCACAAAAGTACGTACATCCCGTGACAGAGATGGCCACCAGAAGGATCTAGCCACTAACTCTCTGGTACCAAAGATTCCTGGATGACCAGCCAACACCAAACAATGAAGTTCAGAGATAACTTTACTAGTCCACCTATCAGGGACGAACAGTTTCTCGGCCGGACAACGATCAGGTTTATTAGCCTGAAATTTTTGCAACACTCGCCGCAAATCAGGGGAGATGGCAGACACAATGACTCCTTCCTTGAGGATACTCGCCGGCTCAGATAAACCCGGAGAGTCGGGCACAAAACTCCTAGACAGAGCATCCGCCTTCACATTTTTAGAGCCCGGAAGGTACGAAATCACAAAATCGAAGCGAGCAAAAAATAACGACCAACGGGCCTGTCTAGGATTCAAGCGCTTGGCAGACTCGAGATAAGTAAGGTTCTTATGATCAGTCAATACCACCACGCGATGCTTAGCTCCTTCAAGCCAATGACGCCACTCCTCGAATGCCCACTTCATGGCCAGCAACTCTCGGTTGCCCACATCATAATTACGCTCAGCAGCAGAAAACTTCCTGGAAAAGAAAGCACATGGTTTCAACTCTGAGCAACCAGAACCTCTCTGTGACAAAACCGCCCCTGCTCCAATCTCAGAAGCATCAACCTCGACCTGGAACGGAAGAGAAACATCTGGTTGACACAACACAGGGGCAGAACAAAAATGACGCTTCAACGCCTGAAAAGCTTCCACGGCAGCAGAAGACCAATTAACCAAATCAGCACCCTTCTTGGTCAAATCGGTCAATGGTTTGGCAATGCTAGAAAAATTACAGATGAAGCGACGATAAAAATTAGCAAAGCCCAGGAACTTTTGCAGACTTTTCAGAGATGTCGGCTGAGTCCAATCCTGGATGGCTTGGACCTTAACCGGATCCATCTCGATAGTAGAAGGGGAAAAGATGAACCCCAAAAATGAAACTTTCTGCACACCGAAGAGACACTTTGATCCCTTCACGAACAAAGAATTAGCACGCAGGACCTGGAAAACCATTCTGACCTGCTTCACATGAAACTCCCAATCATCTGAGAAGATCAAAATGTCATCCAAGTAAACAATCAGGAATTTATCCAGATACTCACGGAAGATGTCATGCATAAAAGACTGAAAAACAGATGGAGCATTGGCAAGTCCGAACGGCATCACTAGATACTCAAAATGACCCTCGGGCGTATTAAATGCCGTTTTCCATTCATCTCCTTGCCTGATTCTCACCAGATTATACGCACCACGAAGATCTATCTTAGTGAACCAACTAGCCCCCTTAATCCGAGCAAACAAGTCAGATAACAATGGCAAGGGATACTGAAACTTAACAGTGATCTTATTAAGAAGGCGGTAATCAATACACGGTCTCAGCGAACCATCCTTCTTGGCTACAAAAAAGAACCCTGCTCCCAGTGGTGATGACGATGGGCGAATATGTCCCTTCTCCAGGGATTCCTTCACATAACTGCGCATAGCGGTGTGTTCAGGCACGGATAAATTAAATAAACGACCCTTAGGGAATTTACTACCAGGAATCAAATTGATAGCACAATCACAATCCCTATGCGGAGGTAGGGCATCGGACTTGGGCTCTTCAAATACATCCTGATAATCAGACAAGAACTCTGGGACCTCAGAAGGAGTGGATGACGAAATAGACAAAAACGGAACATCACCATGTACCCCCTGACAACCCCAGCTGGATACCGACATAGAGTTCCAATCCAATACTGGATTATGGGTTTGTAGCCATGGCAACCCCAACACGACCACATCATGCAGATTATGTAGCACCAGAAAGCGAATAACTTCCTGATGTGCAGGAGCCATGCACATGGTCAGCTGGGCCCAGTACTGAGGTTTATTCTTGGCCAAAGGTGTAGCATCAATTCCTCTCAACGGAATAGGACACCGCAAAGGCTCCAAGAAAAACCCACAACGTTTAGCATAATCCAAATCCATCAGATTCAGGGCAGCGCCTGAATCCACAAACGCCATGACAGAATACGATGACAAAGAGCATATCAAGGTAATGGACAGAAGGAATTTGGACTGTACAGTACCAATGACGGCAGACCTATCGAACCGCTTAGTGCGCTTAGGACAATCAGAAATAGCATGAGTGGAATCACCACAGTAGAAACACAGCCCATTCAGACGTCTGTGTTCTTGCCGTTCAACTCTGGTCATAGTCCTATCGCACTGCATAGGCTCAGGTTTAATCTCAGACAATACCGCCAGATGGTGCACAGATTTACGCTCGCGCAAGCGACGACCGATCTGAATGGCCAAAGACATAGACTCATTCAAACCAGCAGTCATAGGAAAACCCACCATGACATCCTTAAGAGCCTCAGAGAGACCCTTTCTGAACAAAGCTGCCAGCGCAGATTCATTCCACAGAGTGAGTACTGACCACTTCCTAAATTTCTGACAATATACTTCTATATCATCCTGACACTGGCACAAAGCCAGCAAATTTTTCTCAGCCTGATCCACTGAATTAGGCTCATCGTACAGCAATCCGAGCGCCAGGAAAAACGCATCGACACCACTCAATGCAGGGTCTCCTGGCGCAAGAGAAAATGCCCAGTCCTGAGGGTCGCCGCGCAAAAAAGAAATAATAATCAAAACCTGTTGAACTGAATTACCAGAAGAATGAGGTTTCAAGGCCAGAAATAGCTTACAATTATTTTTGAAGCTCAGAAACTTAGTTCTATCACCAAAAAACAAATCAGGAATAGGAATTCTTGGTTCTAGCATAGATTTCTGATCAATTGTATCTTGAATCTTTTGTACATTTATAACGAGATTATCCATTGAAGAGCACAGAGCCTGAATATCCATGTCCACAGCTGTGTCCTGAAGCACCCTAATGTCTAGGGGAAAAAAAAGACAACACAGAGCTGAGAAAAAAAAATGATGTCAGAACTTCTTTTTTCCCTCTATTGAGAATCATTAGTTTGGCTCCTTGTACTGTTATGAAGGCAATCCAGTAACACAGTGTGCCAGCAATCAGAGCACATACAGTGATCTGACAATAACCCAAAAACAATAGAACGAGCTCTGAGACGTGGAATCTCTGTAGACCGCAATACCTGAACCTATCCTAAACACAACTAAAGGCAGCTGTGGATTGCGCCTGACACTACCTATGCAACTCGGCACAGCCTGAGGAACTGACTAGCCTGAAGATAGAAATACAAGCCTGACTTGCCTCAGAGAAATACCCCAAAGGAAAAGGCAGCCCCCCACATATAATGACTGTTAGCAAGATGAAAAGACAAAACGTAGGGATGAAATAGATTCAGCAAAGTGAGGCCCGATATTCTAGATAGAGCGAGGATAGCAAAGAGAACTTTGCAGTCTACAAAAAACCCTAAAGCAAAAAACCACGCAAAGGGGGCAAAAAGACCCACCGTGCCGAACTAACGGCACGGCGGTACACCCTTTGCGTCTCAGAGCTTCCAGCAAAAATGAATAGACAAGCTGGACAGAAAAAACAGCAACAAAAGCAAAGAAGCACTTATCTAAGCAGAGCAGCAGGCCACAGGAAAGATCCAGAAGCTCAGATCCAACACTGGAACATTGACAAGGAGCAAGGAAGACAGAATCAGGTGGAGTTAAATAACAAGGCAGCCAACGAGCTCACCAGAACACCTGAGGGAGGAAGCCCAGAAGCTGCAGTACCACTTGTGACCACAGGAGTGAATTCAGCCACAGAATTCACAACAGGGTTGCAGCCAGCAGCTGTCAGTTTTGACTGACTGGTTATTAAAAATACAGGGGAACCCACTCCGTTTTTTTTTTAAATTCTTTATTTAGAGTGCCGGACGATGAATACACCCATCAACCGCCACCTGCTTTCACTGTAATTAGCGGCAGTGGGAGTAGTGCCATCAGCCGACACAAGTGACCGGAGGCAAACTTTATCTCCGATCACAGCTACCGGCTCATGCTGTCATTTTGACAGCGTGGAAACCTCGGCTCTCTGACTGGCGGTAATGATTTTACTGCCAATCAGAGGTAGTGTTTGCCACACTGTCATGCAAATGACAGCATGGCAAACACTGAATATTGGGGCCCCCCATTCAAGTAAATGGGGTCAGAGTTCAGGTACTGTTCTGGTACCCGAACACAAACTTTAACTGTTCGGCCGGGCCCGAACATCCAGGGGTCCGCCCATCTCTACTCATTACTAGTCTATATCAATTAGTGACATTATTAGTTGCCGCGATATAATTTATACAAATTAGGTCCACCAGTGGTCTTAGAAATCCCAACATCAAGCCAGAAGATCCACACAGCTAAGCATAATTGGTTTGCTATGATCAGTCCTCCAGTCTGCTTCTTAAAGGGACTCTGTCACCTGAATTTGGCGGGACTGGTTTTGGGTCATATGGGTGGAGTTTTCGGGTGTTCGATTCACCCTTTCCTTACCCGCTGGCTGCATGCTGGCTGCAATATTGGATTGAAGTTCATTCTCTGTTCTCCATAGTACACGCCTGCGCAAAGCAATCTTGCCTTGTGCAGGCGTGTACTATAGAGGACAGAGAATGAACTTCAATCCAATATTGCAGCCAGCATGCAGCCAGCGGGTAAGGAAAGGGTGAATCAAACACCTGAAAACTCCGCCCATATGACCCAAAACCAGTCCCGCCAAATTCAGGTGACAGGTTCCCTTTAAAGAACATTTGTAAAGTAAGACACGCAACCATTTGGTACAACTTCGGCTGTCATACTTCTGGAATATTTATGAAGTCAAGATAGGAAACATCAAGGCTGTAACAGAACAAAATATTTTGTATTATGGAATGGAATAGAAATTATACTCTGCACCCTTTTATAATATATAATATATAGATTTATTTAGAATTCATTCCTTTATAAAATGCAGTGGGTTATTACAAAATTTAACAGGAATACTCAGCAGATTCGCCTGCTAGATCGTCGGCACAAAGGCTCGTGCCCATGCCCATTGATGGCAGAATATAGGCTGCCATCAATGGAGTAGCAGTATAAAGGCCCGGAAACTAGAATCTTACCCAAGCCTGATTATCACTTTAGCCTTCCTGAATGTACTAGCATTTGTAATAAAAGGCGTGTTTTAGGGCGCTGCTTTATATGTATTATTTCTATCTGCACATTTCCCTGTGCACTGTGATGTAGTATTGGAAACGGGAGCATCGCATTTATGGTTTTGCCTGCATGACGACAATGTTTGAGGAGGCTTAGCTGGGATTACCAGTTGTGCCAAGCTGACCTCTTTCTGCATTGTTAAAAGTACACAATATGCCGGCATTTCAAGTTGTTTTTTTTTTTTTTATAAACCCTGTAACAATTATTCCTACAATGAAATAATAAAGCCTTATGTCTGGTGAAATATGCTAGCCACTGCTATAATTTTCTTGTCATTTATGATACGTTTGTAAGCTGCGAATTTTACTTCTATACTTTGAATAATAAAGATGATTGATCTGAAGAGTGCAACTAAATGGATGTCCCATCAATGTCTACCCACAGGATAGGTAATACATGTGTGATCACTGAGGGCCAGACTACTGTGGCCCGAGCATTGCGCCATTTAAAGGGAACCTGTCACCAGGTTTTCCCAATATAAACTATGTCCACCACCCTTAATGCCTCTTTTACAGCAGTCTAGAAGGCTGTATATAATTCCCACACCCCCACAGGTAGGCAAAACATACCATTTATTATCCCCAGTAAAGGTTATGTCCTGTCCCATGAAGGTTCCTGGTCTTGATTCAGAGCCTCCTTTCTCTCCACAATTGCTGTCCTCCTGCTGGATTTATGTTGATGAGGTGTCCTACATCATCCACATTGTGTCCCCCAATTGTGCTCCTCCGTAGGCATACGCCACTCTGCACGACTGAGGGCAGATTAAAGTACTATAATGGGCATGCGCCAGGAGAGGCCTCAGAGCACCGATGACCCAGAAGTAATGCCGGCTCATGCGCATTACAGTACTTTGCTGCAGGGAAGAGCGTATTACGCCTTTACAGGAGCACGATGGAGGACACTGTGGATGGCGTAGGATGCGTTAGCCACATGAAGCAAGCGGGAGGCTGGCAATTGTGAATCGAGAGGAGGCTCCGGACCAGACCGCGCTGTATGGGGGATAATAAAAGGTATTTTTTGGGGCTATGCAGAGGATGTATCAGACTTATATACAGCTTGCTGGACTGCTGTAAAAGAGGCACTTAAAGGAAACCTGAGGCAGAAAAAATGGTGTTAATCTGCATGTTAATAGCATTACTAAACCGTCCTACACCCGCAGTTAGTCGTATGCTGCGGGGAGAAAATGAACTTTATTTTCCCCCTGTCAGTGTTTTTACTTCAGTCATGGGGGCAGCGCCGGTGCAGGTTCAGTCACTGCTCTGATTATAGAGCGAGGCTGTTGTAACTGCGCCGCCGGCCCTGACGGACAGCCGGCCTCAATGCAGAGCTAGTGTCCGTCAGGGCCGGGGGCGTGGTGACCGACGTTCTCTATACTCAATGTGGTGAATGAACCCTCGCCGGCGCTGTCTCCCTGACTTTAACACTAATGCTGCTGGGAGAAATAAAGTAATGATCTTTTATTTTTTTTTATGTGAGCGCACGCAGAACTACCAGTGTATAGCCACTACTGCATATAAATCACAACACTTCTCAAATAAATCTGTCATCTAGTCTATATTCAACAACCTCATGTTACAAAAGATGGGGTGGGGGCTATTTTTTTGTTGTTTGAGACTGTATCCTCGATGATTAATTACCATGGAAACGATAGGAGGAATATGGGCCACATTCTCCTCCGCGCTTTGTCAGTAAACGCAGCTTTTATTGGATATAGTGTTTTTTTGTTGCATATACTGAGACTTGTCTAATAGAAAAACCAATAATAGAATGTACGTAATGAGCATAAGAATACACTGAAGCTTTTCAGATCCGGTACGTGCAGCCATGAATCCACTGCCTTTGTGAAGGTTAGGCCTCCTCCAGAATTGTATTCAATATTGTTATTGTGTACAGAAATATGGACACCTAATATGGATTTTCTATTATCTGTATTTTTTTCAGTAAATTCTCAGTATTTATAAAAATACAGAAAGTAAATTTTAAGGGAACCTGTCAACTGATACATTCTGCCCATCCCATGGACAGCATGTATCAGCCACTAGCTTTGTTATCACAGCCATATATGTTTTTCTTTTAATAGCCACCGGGGACCAAGCCGCTATTGACTAGCTGTACAGGAGGATCCCCGTCGGCCTCTGCCTATGTGCGCATATACACAGAGCTTGCCAGTCACTGTCAGCAGGTGGGGAGAAGTCTATCTGATCTAATACTGGACCCACCAGGGATGCTGAGGAAAGAGGCTGCTCACACTACTGTCCACCCCCATTTTTCTGATCTAATACTGGAGGTACCAGAGTAGTTGAGCTACGAGACTAGTCACACAGCTGTCAACCCTGTCATTCTGATCTAATACTAGAGGTACCAGGGTAGTTGAGCTAAGAGACTAGTCACACAGCTGTCAACCCTGTCATTCTGATCTAATATTGGAGGTACCAGAGTAGCTAAGCTAACAGACTAGTCATACTAATGTCCACCCTGTCATTCTGATCTAATATAAGAGGTACCAGAGTAGCTAAGCTAACAGACTAGTCATACTGCTGTACTGCTGTCCACCCTGTCATTCTGATCTAATACTGGAGGTACCAGGGTAGTTGAGCTAAGAGACTAGTCACACAGCTGTCAACCCTGTCATTCTGATCTAATATTGGAGGTACCAGAGTAGCTAAGCTACCAGACTAGTCATACTGCTGTCCACCCTGTCATTCTGATCTAATATAGGAGGTACCAGAGTAGCTAAGCTAACAGACTAGTCATACTAATGTCCACCCTGTCATTCTGATCTAATATAAGAGGTACCAGAGTAGCTAAGCTAACAGACTAGTCATACTGCTGTACTGCTGTCCACCCTGTCATTCTGATCTAATACTGGAGGTACCAGGGTAGTTGAGCTAAGAGACTAGTCATACTGCTGTCCACCCTGTCATTCTGATCTAATACTGGAGGTACCAGGGTAGTTGAGCTAAGAGACTAGTCATACTGCTGTCCACCCTGTCATTCTGATCTAATACTGGAGGTACCAGGGTAGTTGAGCTAAGAGACTAGTCATACTGCTGTCAACCCTGTCATTCTGATCTAATATTGGAGGTACCAGGGTAGTTGAGCTAAGAGACTAGTCACACAGCTGTCAACCCTGTCATTCTGATCTAATATTGGAGGTACCAGAGTAGCTAAGCTAACAGACTAGTCATACTAATGTCCACCCTGTCATTCTGATCTAATATAAGAGGTACCAGAGTAGCTAAGCTAACAGACTAGTCATACTGCTGTACTGCTGTCCACCCTGTCATTCTGATCTAATACTGGAGGTACCAGGGTAGTTGAGCTAAGAGACTAGTCATACTGCTGTCCACCCTGTCATTCTGATCTAATACTGGAGGTACCAGGGTAGTTGAGCTAAGAGACTAGTCATACTGCTGTCAACCCTGTCATTCTGATCTAATATTGGAGGTACCAGGGTAGTTGAGCTAAGAGACTAGTCACACAGCTGTCAACCCTGTCATTCTGATCTAATATTGGAGGTACCAGAGTAGCTAAGCTAACAGACTAGTCATACTAATGTCCACCCTGTCATTCTGATCTAATATAAGAGGTACCAGAGTAGCTAAGCTAACAGACTAGTCATACTGCTGTACTGCTGTCCACCCTGTCATTCTGATCTAATACTGGAGGTACCAGGGTAGTTGAGCTAAGAGACTAGTCATACTGCTGTCCACCCTGTCATTCTGATCTAATACTGGAGGTACCAGGGTAGTTGAGCTAAGAGACTAGTCATACTGCTGTCCACCCTGTCATTCTGATCCAATACTGGAGGTACCAGGGTAGTTGAGCTAAGAGGCTAGTTATACTGCTGTCCACCCGGTCATTCTGTATGACAACACGTAGTACAGGTAATCTCCAGTTAACTTCATAGGAGTCAATGCTCCCAGGTTTATGCCCATAAACTACCAGAAATGTCTGTCATTGCAATGGTACCTGTAATAATATGAAGTTTGTTGTAAACCTTTCTTGAAAGGGCAGGAAGTATGAATCTAAAAAAATAATAATTCCCAGTGTGAAAATTGCAATATTACAATTTTTTTTTCTTTAATAAAGATTGTTATACTGTCTTCATACAGGTTAGCAATGTGTGTAGTGAGACATGTAACTAGACCCCTGTCTTCTTAAGACAGAGGTTATGAAGATGTAACCATTTTATTGAAGAAAGGTGAAATGATAAGATGTAAAAACAGGAGTATTTCAGAATATATAACTGTACAGTGCATAAGGTACAGATAGTCTGACTGCAATACACAGTGTAACATGAGGTAATAATGCAAGTTGACGATTATCTAATAAAGCAAGCATACTTATGAAACACATCATTGTAACACACAAATAGTGGCTTACCAACTATGCTTGGAACAGACAGTTTGCAAGGAGCACCAGGTAGAAAAACGAGTGGTAAGGTGATTTCTTCATTGGGAGTGAAGAGGAAAAGATGGATACTGTCTTTATTGTGACAAGAACAATGCCAGAATGCAATAGGAGCTATATCACAATGATCTAAGACCTTTCCTGTAATACATAGCAAACTGACACTAGAGTGAGTACATTAAATTGCCAAAATACCAAATAATAAGAAATAGGATTAAAATATAGAAAGTACAATGTCGTACCAGTGATAGACGCAAAGTGACTAAACTCTCTGGATAGCTGAATTCACTGCTAGAACAGAACGATTGTAATATGATGTAAAAAAATACCAAAAATGTCTTTTAAGGGAAACTTGTTTTCTGGAAATTCCATTTCTGCTAAATCATATGGTGGCGATTACTTAGCTGCAAAGATCATAGTTCTTTTTTTTTTGTACAGATACTATAGAACAATAGCATAACATTTCATGATGCATTTTCTTGATAACTTTTTGATGTTTTTAATCTTTTTTTTTTGTTTGTTTTCTTTTTTTCACAGAAACGGTTTGTGCCACTCCACTCATTTGTAGTCTAGGTAGATCTGTTGACTTGGAAAAAGACGACTACCAGAAAGTCATTTGTAATAATGAGCACTGCCCTTTTAGTACGTGGATGCATCTACAGTGCTTTTATGAATGGGAAAGTAGTATTCTTGTCCAGTTCAATTGCATTGGCAGAGCACGAAGCTGGAATGAGAAACAGTGTCGCCAGAACATGTGGACTAAAAAGGGATATGATCTGGCTTTTCGGTTCTGCTCTTGTCGCTGTGGTCAGGGCCACCTGAAGAAAGATACGGACTGGTATCAAGTAAAGCGAATGCATGATGAAAAAAAGAAGAAATCTGTCCCAGAAAAGACAACTGGTAGATCTATGTCTGAGTCCTCCGATGATGTAAAGAAATGTCGGGGGTCATCAAAACCTCAAAAAGGGATGAACTTTGAACTTCCACGTAGACATTCTGTGGACAGACAGAACTCCCAAGAAAAATGCAGTGGCGGTTCACATGGGTTACGGTCTCCATGTATTTCTCCGGGTCAGTCTCCGCCTGCTGGCTATCCTATACTTTCCCCTTCTCACTTTAACGTCCCCCGCAGTTCTAGATACTTAGGTGAATTTTTAAAGAACGCTATTCATTTGGAGCCTCACAAGAAAAATATGGCCACCGGTGGCATGCTCAGGAATACTCACTTTGATTACAGTATTTCTGGGTTACAGGCTCACAGATCTGGGCGATTAGATGCACCAGTACAATTCCTCCGGAGACTTGACCTTTCTGAATTATTAGCTCATATACCACGGCATAAACTGAATACGTTTCATGTACGTATGGAAGATGACGCGCAGGTTGGACAGGGGGAGGATCTACGGAAATTTATCCTATCAGCCCTCAGTGCTAGTCACCGAAACGTAGTCAACTGTGCATTATGCCATCGGGTGCTCCCTGTATTTGAGCAGTTCCCATTGGTGGATGGAACATTGTTTCTCAGCCCCTCAAGGCATGATGAGATTGACTACGACGTTCCTTGCCATCTTCAAGGTAAAATATACAATGTTATAAGATGTTTTATGGTTAATGACTTTTTTATAATTGCAGGCGACATATGCTTTAGATATGTTATAGCATACAGTATGCTATCATAGTAAAAGGTGACTGTGTTCTCACATGCCCAGTTACACAATTCTGCCTAAAATGTTAGGTCTCATGCAGACGATCGTAGAAATCGGTCAGCACACTGACCCATGTTAATAGGGCTGTGCAGATGAATGATTTTTCTTTCGGCCCGATTTGCACACTCAAGTTTACTGGGGCATAAAAAAAATGGGATCACACACGGAACATCTAAGTGGCATCCTATTTTTACAGATGTTTTTCTATTGTGAACCTAGGAAACTGGATTTGATGTAAATTTTTTAGTATAAATGTATGAAAACAGACACACAGATAGCACATGGATGAAAATTGGATGGAAGTTATATAAAAAAAATATCTTCTGAGTTTTCTGGTTGAAGATAGGTTGATTTTTCACGCTCGTTAGCAGAGGTTCTATAGGAGTGGATTTTTGTGTGAAATTCTCCCACTTAAAAATGACATGTCTTTTAATCTTTACACCATGTCTGTACTATGATATGCACTTGTACTTAGCCCCTTTTCAACGGCATGATGTACAGTACATGTAAGTTCAAGCACGATTGCGCTCATTTAGACGTTTATTCAATTTATTTCACTCATCAGTTAAAGTGTGACTGCCAAATTTATACATTACTGCTTTTAATGACTTGACAATTCAACTCATCAACTCATTGAAGGGTGCATGCTGCTGTGGGGAGCCCCACGTACCCACCCTAAAGCTCAGTCCCAGATAAATCAATGGGAGTGCATAGTCATACCTAGAGGATAGGCCGTCAATATAAAAGCCTGAAAAGCCTAGAGTTGGAGTCGAAATTGGATGTCATATATGTATTTGCTTCTGATTTTTACCTCAAACTCTGCTGTGTTTTTTCCGCTGCAGATCTTCAGATTTTCTTGTGGAAAGTTTTTCCCACTTAGCTGATTAGAAGCACATTTTTGTTGCAGAAAGTTCACATGGCCGTAGTGAAACTCTGCCCCATCATACTTGCACGGTGGTGCAGTGGTTAGCGCAGCAGCCTTGCAGCGCTGGAGTCCTGGGTTCAAGCCCCACTAAGGACAACATCTGCAAAGAGTTTGTATGTTCTCTCCGTGTTTGCATGGGTTTCCTCCGGCCACTCCGGTTTCCTCCCACATTCCAAAGACATACTGATAGGGAATTTAGATTGTGAGCCCCAATGGGGACAGCAATGATAATGTGTGTAAAGCGCTGCGGAATATGTTAGCGCTATATAAAAATAAAGATTATTTATTATTATTAATAACCCTACATCAGTTGTGTCCCTGCCTTTGATGCAGGCTTTGGCGCTGAACTCAAATCTTTCCCTGCACATGACATATGATCTGATCAACTGTCATGTTCTCCCAACAGCCGTGGATGGATCTGTGATCCACCAGTGGCTGTTACTGTCAAATGTTAAATGTTGCTATCAATCTTTGACAGCAACGTTCAACACGTGCAGGCCTGAACCGTGTCAGAAGTCCCGCCGATGGGTCATGACAGCTTGGGGTCTACAGAAGACAGAAATAGGTCCCCCCGCACCTCTCATTGTAAATCGCCTATGAACACTGGCCCGTGATCATGATGTATGCTACACAAAGCAGGGCTACCCCTGCTATGTGTAGCACAGGTGATCGGATGATCATAGCTTGAAGTCTTCTAAGGAGATTGAAGCAAGTAAAAGCAAAAAAAAAAAAAAAAAACAAAAACCCACAAAAGTTCAAATCACCCCCCTTTTGCCCCATTCACAATAAAAATAAAATAAAAACACATATTTAGTATCGCTGCGTTCAGAAAGTAAATTAATCTGATCAAAAAGTGGCGTAACTAGAAAAAGATTTGAAACTTCAGTTATGTTTTTTGGCTACCGCAACATTGCAGTAAATTACAATAACGAGCAATCAAAACACCATATCTACCCCAAAATGGTAAAAAACGCAAAAAAAAAACCCTGCAAATAGCCTAATTGATTTAATAGGTGCGGAAATGGTGCTGAAAATCTGCAACATCAAAACTTACCAAAAGCTCATCGTGTGAATGTAGCCTTAGGCCGTGTTCCCACGGGTGAGTTTTTGATGTTGAAGATTTTCTGCATCTATTATGCTAATTAGTTGCATGTGTTTTTTAGCGCGTTTTGGATGCTGCGGTTTTTATCTCCTGTTGGTGTTGTGTTTTTAAACAATGCTGCTTTGTTTTTTGTACTTCATGGTATTTGGCTGTAAAAAAAATAACTTTATTGATATAGTCATGTGTGGGTTATATGCCTTTTTCTTGTGTTTGTGTAAGCCAAAACCAGGAGTGGAACAATCAGAGGAAAAGTATAATAGAAACATATGCACCACTTCTGTATTTATCACCCACTCCTGGTTTTGGCTTACAAATACTGAGGTAAAATACTGACCAAATACTGAACATGTGAACGTAGCCTAACCCTGACTATGGTCAAACTAGTACATTAAAATGCATGTGATTAAAACAACCTTAATGGAATTTAAGAAACATAAAGTATCATGCGAATTAAATGTAATTATACCCCATAATGATGTCTAAAACAATTTAACTTGACCTAGAAAAAAAAAATTGCGAGAAGGGACAACAAGAAACTGATTTTGATCCTCCAGATTAGCTCCGTATTACAAGGGATTAACATGCCACTCTTGAAGCCATGATGCTGGATATTTCATATGCTTATTACCGGCTTCAGACATTTATAGGTGAAGATTTTAGGCTGGATGGTTTGCAAAGTTGATTTGCCATGGTGCAGATTGGACAATTTAATCTCTGAGGAGCAACACGTAAGATAGTTTAATGGTATCTGTCACATGGCTGCATAAAGAGCAAATGGTCTTTGTAAGGGGCAGCGGTTACCCAGTTTCAGTGGTAAGTAACCATGAAATTACTGTACAGCTGATTACAGAGCAAGTGAATCAGGCTAAAGCTCCTAAATCTTCTTAGGCCTTTTGTAGAGCTAGATCACTAAGCCACAGAATCTCAGGTGAAAATGGAATGGTTAAAGAGACCAACGCGAGATTGAAAATTGTGCGAATCAGCTGAAAATATTAATAATTATTAATTACGCATTTTTAATAAGATCTATAAAATTCAAATAATTTACACAATACATACAATATAGGTGCTATAAGAATGAACATTGGCCACCTGTGAAATTCCCCACTGCCCTAGATCAGATGCTCCTGTAGCCCCTGCCGGTCTTTGTTTAGTTTTCCAGCTAATCACTGACTTCATCGATCAGGTGTCGTAAAAATGCTAGTGTCGCCTCTGAGGTCACTTGTTGACTACAGTGGTCATGTGAATTTTTCTCGAAAAACAAATATATAACAACTTCATTGACCATCCAAAGTGAACACCGTAGATTAAAAATAAAACTAGGTGCAATAACTCCTTGATCGTCACATAAAAAACAAAATATGCCATAAAAAAGAGAACCAACATATAAATAGCCATTAATATCTAAACCGCTGGCACCAAAAGTGAGTACACCTTTAGATCAAAATAGCCAAATTGTCCATTTTTCCTCCACTCTGTCATGTAAAGCATTAGTGTTACAAGGTCTCAGGTGTGAATGGGGGGCAGTGTGTAAATTTGGGGTTAGCACTCTCACACTTTAATAATGGTCACTAGAAGTTCAGCATGGCACCTCATGGCAAAGAACTCTCTGAGAATCTGAAAAAAAATATTGTTGTTCTACATAAAGATGGCCTAGGCTATAAGAAGATTGCCAGCATTCTGACACTGAGCTGTGGCACCATAGGCAAGACCATACAGCAGTTTAACAAGACAGGTTCCACGCAGAACTGGCCTCGTCATGGTCGACCAAAGAAGTGGAGTGCACGTGGTCAGCATCATATCCACAGATTGTCTTTTTCAAAATAGACGCATGAGTGCTGCTAGCATTGCTGCAGAGGTTAGAAGGTTGGGGGGGGGAGGAAGGGGTCAGCGTGTCCGTGCTTAGACCATACACCGCTCGCTACATCAAATTGATCTGCATGGCTGTCATCCCAGAAGGAAGCCTCTTCTACAGTTGATACACAAGAACGCACGCACATACTTTGCTGAAGACAAGCAGACTAAGGACATGGGTTACTGGAACCATGTCCTATGGTCTGATGAGACCAAGATAATTGTATTTGGTTCAGATGGTGTCATGGTGTCAAGCGTGTGTGATAGCAACAAGGTGAAGATTACAAAGACAAGTGTATCTTGCCTACAGTCAAGCATGTTGGTGGGAATGTCATGGTTCGGGACTGTATGAATGCTGCTGGTTGTAAGGAGCTACAGTTCATTAAGGGAAGGGATGAATGCCAACATGTACTGCGACATACTGAA
Source organism: Ranitomeya imitator (assembly GCF_032444005.1). NCBI lineage: Eukaryota > Metazoa > Chordata > Amphibia > Anura > Dendrobatidae > Ranitomeya > Ranitomeya imitator. The sequence goes on along the minus strand of NC_091286.1, from coordinate 228,578,377 downwards.
GCAGAGCATGATCCCTTACCTTAGGAAACTGGGCTGCAGTGTGTTAACGATCCCAAACACACCTCCAAGATGACCACTGCCTTGCAAAAGAAACTGAGGGTAAAGGTGCTGGACTGGCCGAGCATGTCTAAACACCTAACCCTATCGAACATCTGTGGTTCATCCTCAAATAAAAGGTGGAGGAGCGCAAGGTCTCCAACATCCACCAGTTCCGTGATGTCGTCATGGAGGAGGATTCCAGAGGCAACTTGTGAGGCTCTAGTGTACTCCATGCTCAAGAGAGTTCAGGCAGTGCTGGAAAATAATGGTGGGCACACAAAATATTGTCAGTTTGGCCCTTTTCACTTAGGTGTGTACTCACGTTTGTTGCCAGCGGTATAGACATTAATATGTATATACACACACACACACAGGTGCTTCTCATAAATTAACTTTTTGATGATCTAATTTTAATTCAGTTCTTCAATACAAAAAGTGAAACTCAAATATTATATAGAGTCATTACAAACAGAATAATCTATTTCACGTGTTTATTTCTGTTAATGTTGATGATGATGGCTTACAGCCAATAAAAATCCAAAAGTCATTATCTCAGTAAAGTAGAATAATTCACAAAAAACAACTTAACTTTTTGATGATATTCTAATTTTGTGAAAAGCACGTGTGTGTGTAAAAAAATAAATAAAGATTGTGTGTGTGTGTATATATATATATATATATATATCTATATATCTATCTATATATATATATATATATATATATATATACACACAGTACAGACCAAAAGTTTGAACACACCTTCTCATTTAAATATTTCTCTGTATTTTCATGACTGTGAAGATTGTACATTCACACTGAAGGCATCAAAACAATGAATTAACACATGTGGAATTATATACTTAGCAAAAAAGTGTGAAACAGCTGAAAATATGTCTTATATTCTAGTTTATTCAAAGTAGCCACCTTTTGCTTTGATGACTTCTTTGCACACTCTTGACATTCTCTTGATGAGCTTCAAGAGGTAGTCACCGGGAATGGTTTTCACTTCACAGGGGTGCCAATCAGGTTTAATATGTGGCATTTCTTGCCTTATAAATGGGGTTAGGACCAGCAGTTGTGTTGTGCAAAAGTCTGGAGGATACACAGCTGATAGTCCTACTGAATAGACTGTTAGAATTTGTATTATGGCAAGAAAAAAGCAGCTAAGTAAAGAAATCGAGTGGCCATCATTACTTTAAGACATGAAGGTCAGTCAGTCCGAAAAATTGGGAAAACTTTGAAAGTGTCCCCAAGTGCAGTGGCAAAAACCATCAAGCGCTACAAAGAAACTGGCTCCCATGAGGACCGCCCCAGGAAAGGAGGACCAAGAGTCAGCTCTGCTTCTGAGGATAAGTTTATCCGAGTCACCAGCCTCAGAAATTACAGGTTAACAGCAGCTCAGATTAGAGACCAGGCCAATGCCACGCAGAGTTCTAGCAGCAGAGACATCTCTACAACAACTGTCAAGAGTAGACTTTGTGCAGCAGGCCTTCATGGTAAAATAGCTGCTAGGAAACCACCGCTAAGGACAGGCAACAAGCAGAAGAGACTTGTTTGGGCTAAATAACACAAGGAATGAACATTAGACCAGTGGAAATCTGTGCTTTGGTCTGATGAGTTAAAATTGGAGATTTTTTGTTCCAACCACCGTGTCTTTGTGCGACGCAGAAAAGGTGAACGGATGGACTCTACATGCCTGGTTCCCACCGTGAAGCATGGAGGAGGAGGTGTGATGGTGCTTTGCTGGTGACACTGTTGGGGATTTATTCAAAGTTGAAGGCATACTGAACTAGCATGGCTACCACAACATCTTGAAGCGGCATGCTATTCCATCCGATTTGCGTTTAGTTTTACCATCATTTATTTTTCAACAGGACAATGACCCCAAACACACCTCCAAGAAGGATAGTGATGGGGTGTGTTGTGAGTTCTGTTTTTGGGCTCCCTCTGGTGGTTACTGATGGTACTGGGTGACTTGTGTTCTCTGCGGTCTCTGGTGTCCACCTGTTCCATCAGGTTATGGGTGTTTCCTATTTAACCTGGCTTTTTTGTCATTTCCTCGCCGGCTATCAATGTAATCAGCGTGTCTTTTTACCTCTGCTCCCTGCGTCTGTTATCTTCAAGACAAGCTAAGTTTTGATTTTCCTGTTCCACGTTTTGCTTAATTTTTGTCTTAGTCCAGCTTGCAGATATGTGATTCCTTGCTGCTGGTTGCTCTAGTGGGCTGAAATTACTCCTCATGTTCCATGAGTTGGCACATGAGTTCAAGTAATTTCAGGATGGTTTTTTGAAGGGTTTTTCGCTGACCGCGCAGTTCACTTTTGTATCCTCTGCTATCTAGCTTTAGCGGGCCTCATTTTTGCTGATTCTATTTTCATAACTACGTATGTGCTTTCCTCTCATTTCACCGTTATTACATGTGGGGGGCTGCTATTTCTGTGGGGTGTTTCTCTGGAGGCAAGTGAGGTCTGTGCTTCTTCTTATAGGGGAAGTTAATCCTTCGGCTGGCGCGAGACGTCTAGGAATCATCGTAGGCACGTTCCCCGGCTACTGCTAGTTGTGTGTTTAGGTTCAGGATCGCGGTCAGCTCAGGTTCCATCACCCTAGAGCTTGTTTTGTTTTTGTGCTTGTCCTTTTGTGATCCCCTGCCATTGGGATCATGACAGCATAGCCGGCCATAAAAAATTGGTCATCGTTTTGGCTGAAGTAGGAGGAAAAGTAGTCTGAGGAAGTTTTTTTTTTTTTCCCTCCTCAGTGTTTGCTGCCTAGCCTTAATTGCAGCTTGACTGCTTCTTTCCTCCTCTTAATCCTTGAATGGCTCTGACCTCAGCTGTTTATCATGGACGTCCAGAGTTTGGCTTCCAGCCTGAATAATCTTGCTGCTAAGGTTCAAAATATACAAGATTTTGTTGTACATACACCTATGTCTGAACCTAGAATTCCTGTCCCAGAGTTTTTTTCTGGAGATAGATCTAGTTTTCTGAATTTTAGGAACAATTGCAAGTTGTTTCTTTCCTTGAAATCTCACTCCTCTGGAGACCCTGCTCAGCAGGTCAAGATTGTTATATCTTTCCTGCGGGGTGACCCTCAGAATTGGGCATTTGCATTGGCACCAGGGGATCCTGCGTTGCTCAATGTGGATGCGTTTTTTCTGGCATTGGGTTTGCTCTACGAAGAACCTAACCTAGAGATTCAGGCTGAAAAAGCTTTATTGGCTCTCTCTCAGGGGCAAGATGAAGCAGAAATATATTGTCAGAAATTTCGGAAATGGTCGGTGCTTACTCAGTGGAATGAGTGCGCTCTGGCTGCAAAATTCAGAGATGGCCTTTCTGAGGCCATTAAAGATGTTATGGTGGGGTTCCCGGCGCCTACAGGTCTGAATGAGTCCATGACTATGGCTATTCAGATTGATCGGCGTTTACGGGAGCGCAAACCTGTGCACCATTTGACGGTGTCTTCTGAACAGGCACCTGAGATAATGCAATGTGATAGAATTCAGTCCAGAAGTGAACGGCAAAATTATAGGCGGAAAAATGGATTGTGTTTTTATTGTGGTGATTCAGCTCATGTTATATCAGCATGCTCTAAATGCACAAAAAAGGTTGATAAGTCTGTTGCCATTGGTACTTTACAGTCTAAGTTCATTCTGTCTGTGACGCTGATTTGTTCATTATCATCCATTTCCGTCGATGCCTATGTGGATTCAGGCGCTGCCCTGAGTCTTATGGATTGGTCATTTGCCAATCGCTGTGGGTTTAGTCTGGAACCTCTGGAAGTTCCTATTCCTTTGAAAGGAATTGACTCTACACCTTTGGCTATGAATAAACCTCAGTACTGGACACAAGTGACCATGCGTATGACTCCCGTTCATCAGGAGGTGATTCGCTTCCTGGTACTGTATAATTTACATGATGTCTTAGTGCTTGGTCTGCCATGGTTACAAACTCATAACCCAGTCCTGGACTGGAAAACAATGTCTGTGTTAAGCTGGGGATGTCAGGGGGTTCATGATGATGCATCTCCGATTTCTATCGCTTCATCTACTCCTTCTGAGGTTCCGGTATTTTTGTCTGATTATCGGGAGGTTTTTGAGGAGCCTAAGCTCAGTTCGCTTCCTCCTCACAGGGATTGCGATTGTGCTATAGATTTGATTCCTGGCAGTAAATTCCCTAAAGGTCGTTTGTTCAATCTGTCAGTGCCAGAGCATACTGCTATGCGGAATTATGTTAAGGAGTCCTTGGAAAAGGGACATATCCGTCCATCTTCGTCCCCTTTGGGAGCAGGTTTTTTTTTTGTGGCCAAAAAAGATGGTTCCTTGAGGCCTTGCATAGATTATCGTCTTTTGAATAAGATTACAGTCAAATATCAGTATCCTTTGCCATTGTTGACTGATTTGTTCGCTCGCATTAAGGGGGCTAAATGGTTCACTAAGATTGATCTTCGGGGTGCGTATAATCTTGTGCGGATAAGGCAGGGTGATGAGTGGAAAACCGCATTTAATACGCCTGAGGGCCATTTCGAGTATTTGGTGATGCCTTTTGGACTTTCTAATGCTCCTTCTGTCTTCCAGTCTTTTATGCACGATATTTTCCGTGAATATCTGGATAAATTTATTATCGTGTATTTGGATGATGTTTTGTTTTTTTCTGATGACTGGGAGTCTCATGTTCAGCAGGTCAGGAAGGTGTTTCAGGTCCTGCGGGCCAATTCTTTGTTTGTAAAGGGTTCTAAATGTCTCTTTGGAGTCCAGAAGATTTCTTTTTTGGGGTATATTTTTTCCCCTTCTACTATTGAGATGGATCCCGTCAAGGTTCAGGCTATTTGTGACTGGACGCAGCCTACATCTCTTAAGAGTCTACAGAAGTTCTTGGGCTTTGCTAATTTTTATCGTCGCTTCATAACTAATTTTTCTAGTGTTGTTAAGCCTTTGACGGATTTGACTAAAAAGGGTGCTGATGTTACTGATTGGTCTCCTTCGGCTGTGGAGGCCTTTCAGGAACTTAAGCGCCGGTTTTCTTCTGCTCCTGTGTTGCGTCAGCCAGATACGTCGCTTCCTTTTCAGATTGAGGTTGATGCTTCCGAGATCGGAGCGGAGGCGGTTTTGTCACAGAGAAGCTCCGATGGCTCAGTGATGAAGCCATGTGCGTTCTTTTCTAGAAAATTTTCGCCCGCTGAACGGAATTATGATGTTGGTAATCGGGAGCTTTTGGCCATGAAGTGGGCATTTGAGGAGTGGCGTCATTGGCTTGAGGGTGCTAGACATCGTGTGGTGGTCTTGACTGATCACAAAAATCTGATGTACCTTGAGTCTGCCAAACGTCTGAATCCTAGACAGGCTCGTTGGTCACTGTTTTTCTCCCGTTTCAATTTTGTGGTTTCATACCTGCCAGGTTCAAAGAATGTGAAGGCGGATGCTCTTTTTAGGAGTTTTGTGCCTGACTCCCCTGGAAATTCTGAGCCCACTGGTATCCTTAGGGATGGGGTGATTTTGTCGGCTGTCTCCCCAGACTTGCGACGTGCTTTGCAGGAGTTTCAGGCGGATAAACCTGATCGTTGTCCGCCGGAAAGACTGTTTGTTCCGGACAATTGGACCAGTAGAGTCATCTCCGAGGTCCATTCTTCTGTGTTGGCAGGTCATCCTGGAATATTTGGTACTAGAGACTTGGTGGCCAGGTCTTTTTGGTGGCCTTCCTTGTCGAGGGATGTGCGTTCTTTCGTGCAGTCTTGTGGAGTTTGCGCTCGGGCTAAGCCTTGCTGTTCTCGGGCCAGTGGATTGTTGTTACCTTTGCCTATCCCGAAGAGGCCTTGGACGCACATTTCCATGGACTTTATTTCGGATCTCCCTGTCTCTCAAAAAATGTCCGTCATATGGGTTGTGTGTGACCGCTTTTCTAAGATGGTTCATCTGGTACCCTTGCCTAAGTTACCTTCCTCCTCTGAGTTGGTCCCTCTGTTTTTTCAAAACGTGGTCCGTTTGCATGGCATTCCGGAGAACATCGTTTCTGACAGGGGATCCCAGTTTGTGTCTAGATTTTGGCGGACGTTGTGTGCTAAGATGGGCATTGATTTGTCCTTTTCGTCTGCATTCCATCCCCAGACGAATGGCCAGACGGAACGAACTAATCAGACTTTAGAAACTTATTTAAGGTGTTTTTGTTTCTGCTGATCAAGATGACTGGGTTTCCTTTTTGCCGCTTGCCGAGTTTGCCCTTAATAATCGGGCTAGTTCTGCTACCTTGGTTTCTCCTTTCTTTTGTAATTCGGGGTTTCATCCTCGTTTTTCCTCTGGTCAGGTGGAGCCTTCTGATTGTCCTGGAGTGGACATGGTGGTGGATAGGTTGCATCGGATTTGGAGTCATGTGGTGGACAATTTGAAGTTGTCCCAGGAGAGGGCTCAGCAGTTTGCTAATCGCCGTCGCCGCGTGGGTCCTCGACTTCTTGTTGGGGACTTGGTGTGGTTGTCTTCTCGTTTTGTTCCTATGAAGGTCTCTTCTCCTAAGTTCAAGCCTCGGTTCATCGGTCCCTATAGGATCTTGGAAATTCTTAACCCTGTGTCGTTTCGTTTGGATCTCCCGGCATCGTTTGCTATTCATAATGTGTTCCATCGGTCGTTGTTGCGGAAGTATGAGGTACCTGTCGTTCCTTCGCTTGAGCCTCCTGCTCCGGTGCTGGTGGAGGGTGAATTGGAGCATGTTGTGGAGAAGATCTTGGATTCTCGTGTTTCCAGACAAAAACTCCAGTATTTGGTCAAGTGGAAGGGTTATGGTCAGGAGGATAATTCTTGGGTGATTGACTCTGATGTTCATGCTGCCGATTTGGTCCGTGCTTTTCATAGGGCTCATCCTGGTCGCCCTGGTGGTTCTCTTGAGGGTTCGGTGACCCCTCAAGGGGGGGGGTACTGTTGTGAGTTCTGTTTTTGGGCTCCCTCTGGTGGTTACTGATGGTACTGGGTGACTTGTGTTCTCTGCGGTCTCTGGTGTCCACCTGTTCCATCAGGTTATGAGTGTTTCCTATTTAACCTGGCTTTTTTGTCATTTCCTCGCCGGCTATCAATGTAATCAGCGTGCCTTTTTACCTCTGCTCCCTGCGTCTGTTATCTTCAGGACAAGCTAAGTTTTGATTTTCCTGTTCCACGTTTTGCTTAATTTTTGTCTTAGTCCAGCTTGCAGATATGTGATTCCTTGCTGCTGGTTGCTCTAGTGGCTGAAATTACTCCTCATGTTCCATGAGTTGGCACATGAGTTCAAGTAATTTCAGGATGGGTTTTTGAAGGGTTTTTCGCTGACCGCGTAGTTCACTTTTGTATCCTCTGCTATCTAGCTTTAGCGGGCCTCATTTTTGCTGATTCTATTTTCATAACTACGTATGTGCTTTCCTCTCATTTCACCGTTATTACATGTGGGGGGCTGCTATTTCTGTGGGGTGTTTCTCTGGAGGCAAGTGAGGTCTGTGTTTCTTCTTATAGGGGAAGTTAATCCTTCGGCTGGCGCGAGACGTCTAGGGATCATCGTAGGCACGTTCCCCGGCTACTGCTAGTTGTGTGTTTAGGTTCAGGATCGCGGTCAGCTCAGGTTCCATCACCCTAGAGCTTGTTTTGTTTTTGTGCTTGTCCTTTTGTGATCCCCTGCCATTGGGATCATGACAGGGGTGCTAGATGACCTGGCCTCCACAGTCACCAGACCTGAACCCAATCGAGATGGTTTGGGGTGAGCTGGACCGCAGAGATGCTAAGCATCTCTGGGGAACTCCTTCATAATTGTTGGAAGACCATTCCCGGTGACTACCTCTTGAAGCTCATCAAGAGAATGCCAAGAGTGTGCAAAGCAGTCATCAAAGCAAAAGGTGGCTACTTTGAAGAACCTAGAACATAAGACATAATTTCAGTTGTTTCACACTTTCTTGTTAAATATATAATTCCACATGTGTTAATTCATAGTTTTGATGCCTTCAGTGTGAATGTACAATTTTCATAGTCATGAAAATACAGAAAAATCTTTAAATGAGAAGGTGTGTCCAAACTTTTGGTCTGTACCGTATATATATATATATATATATATATATATATATATATATATATATATATATATATATATAGAATTGAATACACATGGCAGCAATGAAATTACCGTATGTGTATTCAATGCCAACAAGAATCTTAACTCATGTATGCGAGTGACCGCTACGATGGTCCGCAAACAACCTGAACATGTGAATAGCAATTTAATGGGTATGTGTTCTATCCACGAAAAAAAGGGGGTAGAACACTTACATGAAAAACAGGCTACAAAGTGGTCTAATTTACTTAGCTAGACAGCGTTTAGCAGTGCATCTGTGTATATGGTGGGTGTCCACAAGGTGGAGCCATACATCCTATTTTTAACTTGCAATTTACTCTTTTCCTTATTATGTGATTTTGTTCTATTTCTTGCACTGATCGTCGCTGTGTTTTCCATCACAGGAAGACTTATGCACTTGTATGCTGTCTGTGTGGACTGCTTAGAAGGTGTTCATAAAATCATCTGCATTAAATGCAAGTCTCGATGGGATGGGAGCTGGCATCAGCTGGGAACAATGTATACTTATGATATATTGGCAGCATCTCCATGTTGTCAGGTTTGTAAAACACTAACTTGATTCTTTTTTTTCTTTTCTTGGTTTCTGGTATATACTTTGTAAAGTTAAAATAAATGTAAAGATAAGTGTATACACAGCAGTAGAACCCATATTCTGCAGACTTGTCCCTATGTATGGGATGCAAGATTCTCAAATCTATCGAGATAAAGCTAAATTTTAACACAAAGGTGTGTGCAAATGGGTGACGTCATTGTAAACGTACTAAAGGCAAAGGCTAGTCCCTGATAAGTGTGCAAAGAAATGTTATCAGTTATTGGTACAAGGTTCACTAGTACAACCCTGTCCACCTGGGAATGGCCGTGATCTTTTATATGTTTCTGATTGCTCAGCATTTTTAATATCCACGGTGATTAGTTTTGAGGATTCAGAACATGATGCCTTGACATCCATGAGTATTCCTATTACCATAAAGTGCTTTCTTTTTAATACTTCCTTATTTGGCTTTGACAAAACGTTATCTAATGGAAATCTATGATTAAAGTAAGTTTAGAAAACTCCGTGTACCCCAAAGGAAATTGACATGTTGAGGATGAGAAACACGCACATATGTAAATGGATGTGGCAGATCTGAAGCCTCTGTCACTCCAGCTCTATTGCTTGTCGAGAGCCACCGCCTCCTGTTTGACTGCTCCGTTGACTGAAATCTCGCAGCATAGAGGCTGTGGGTCAAGAAGGAGGAGGTGGTGCCTATAAATATGTCTTATGCCCTCTTCACAAGTGTCCCAAAATATATGGCTAATGCACATTCTTGACATACGCAACTGAATGCCATTGATCTCAATAGTAAAAAAAAAAGTGTATTGCACTTTATGATACATTTTGGTGTACACCTTGTCTATAGAAATGTATGCAACATTTGGCGTACGTGCTAAGGACCTTTCCAGGTGTATATCCCAAATGTGCAATAGGGGTCTATTGGGCACCATTTGGATCTGGCGCAGCGTTGGGCATCGGTTATGAATGGATGCCACAATGCAGATGTATAGAGGGCCTGCGGCTCCTTAGATCATAGGTATTGGTGGCACAGTTATTACAGGCTGAATTGCTCTAATCCCTATATGTTCTGACTTTGTCTGCTAGTTAATCGTCTTCTCTTGGTTATCTTAGGCCCGGCTGAACTGCAAGCATTGTGGGAAGCCAGTCATCGATGTACGAATTGGAATGCAGTATTTTTCCGAATACAGCAACGTTCAACAGTGCCCTCACTGTGGGAATCTAGACTACCACTTTGTGAAGCCATTTTCCTCATTCAAAGTACTAGAGGCCTATTGACGAAAGCTTTGTTTTAGTAATAGCCATTTTCTAGGTATTACTACTTTGTTACATATCTTTTATAGGAAATAACTTTTGTTTTCTAATTCTAAAACTATTGCAGCATTTTTCCTTTGAACTATGTTCCTAAATCTTGTACATAGAAATGGCAATTTCCCCTTTTTTTAAGTGGGAAGAGTAAGATGAAAATGTGACGGGTGAATGTAAGTCTACGCCAGCAAAAGTGTATTTTTTTTTTCTGTCTTGTTTAAGTATTTGGGGTTAGTACTGTAATTTCTATTTAAATTACGCCCCACTGATTTAGCACTTAAGTGAAAAAAAAAAAATCTCCCTTTCCACCAAAGGAAATTTAGCTATTTTTTAAAAATGAATTTGATATTTGAAGCCATTTGCTTTTTTTGGTAGGATTTTTTCTAGTTGGTAAATGGTATAATTCTTGAAATAGTTTTTTTAATATATTTTAAAATGGTATGCATAAAACTCGAGGTATTAGAATGAATCCCTTTGGTCAGATGGAATCAAAGTCAGAAATGATGTTAATTATCCCTTCTCTGTCTACGGCAGGCTTTACATTATCCCTTGACTTTAAAGAGTACCTGTAATTTTAGAAAAAGTTTGACATGTCATAGAGAGATGTTCCCTAATGAATAAAAATACAGGGCACTCCATAGCGTAGATTACCTTGCTTCCACTGCATGAGGTTGAGTGCTCACCTTATGAGAATATGCTAGGATCAGGCACAAAGACAAAAGTGTGATAAATCCACTGCACTTCGACCCCAAATCCCGGTCTGTCATATTGTCAGTTGGACAATGAATGGTTAAAGAAAAAAATTATAACCAATGACGCTGCTAACTTAGAAGATAGAATAGTAATGTTATTAATGTCATTTTTTTTTCTAAGATAAAATAGCATATACGTTTCGCCACTGGACCAGTGCCTTCCTCAGGCCATGTTACAGTAACAAACAGCAGTGATTTCTATACATCAGAGAGGTCTTGGTTGGGGCAAAGGTCCTGATGTGACAGAAGAAAAATAAATATGTTTTTATAAAACAACCCTGGTTGGATTTTAATCCAGGATATGAGCAGAGAAAGTTAACTCCATCCAGACTGGGCGATTTCCATTTTTTGCACTTTTGATTCTTCTTCCCCTTCTTTCAAGAGTCGTATTTTTTTATTTTTCCATTAACATGGTTGGTTTGACGGCTTGTTTGTTTTTTAATGAAGCTATATAAGTGACAAAAAAATAAATAAAATCATGTAAAAACCATACTCTAAAAAGCTGTTTTAACAACAACTTAAATGAGTCCATTGGATATAAATCCAAAACGCCTGGTGCTGCTTAAGTTTTTTCAGTCTGCTTTGAGCCTCCAGTGGAATTTGATCCATGTTTGAGAGTTAAAGGTCTAGACACACTGACCCCGATTCACCAAAGTACTTATGCCGGAACTCCCCAAATTGCTTTGAAAAGTCTCAACATTTTTGCGAGACACTGAGGCAAAAATGTTACGTTTGTCATTTTCATGTCAATTTGGCTCAGCTCCTCCAAAATGGGCAGATCTGGGTCGTGACATGACCCTTTGTCTAAGTAATGGCGAGTTGTGGCATGCATTACTCCAGAAATCTTCCTCCAGTCCCTGACTAGAATAAGATTAGTGGCAAGGCGCCTTTTAATGAATTAGGAGCATCTAACTTCAGCAATCCCCCTCATCATTGCTGGTCTTGAATCGGGACCATAGTGCTGTAAAAACTCTTTCGTCCCCATTCGAATAAGAAAGAGATGAAAGGGAAAAAAAAGCCTGTGTAGTAGTAAAAGTCGCACAATCCAACAGCTGCAACAAAGGATGAGCAAATTGAGTTTTTACAGCACAGTATGTCCAGACATTTTACCCTTGAACATATATCAGAGGTCAACAGAATTACGATCCATCCTACAGAACCAATTCTAGTGGAGACGCCAAACAGCCTTTAAAAACTCAAGCAGCGTAAGGCATTTTTAGTTATAAACTCTCATCTTTGTATCTGAATGGATTTAATAAAGTTCTCGAAACAGCTTTTTTAGATTGATTGCTTTAGTTGCTTTATTCCTTTTAGGGCTATTTATTGAAGTAATGTTCTCTACAAATGCATATATATGTGTACACATGTATGTCTATGTTGTCCGTGTGTGTGTGTACGTGTATATACTGTACTGTGCAAAAGTTTAAGGCAGGTTGAGAAAAATGGTGCAAAGTACTAATGCTTTCAGAGTTAAGTGTTATTAGTTTATTTTTTATCAGTTAACAAAATTCAAAGTGAACACACAAAAGAGAAATTTATATCAAGTCAATGTTTGGTGTAACCACCTTTTTTGCCTTCAAAATATTAACCGTTCTTCTAGGTGCACTTGCAAAAAGTCAGGGATTCTGAAGAATTATAGTCAGGTGTAGGAGTTACCAATTATACCAAATAGGTGATGATTATCATTATTTTCACATGTAGGTTGAATCACAGTCAAACAGAAATGGTTATGTAGGAGGTTTAGAGTGGAGGTTTATACTGGGTGACGAACGGCTAAACTCTGCTACAAAGTTGAGGTTGTGGAAGACCGTTCCAAATCACAGGTCGTGCACTATGTAAAGACTGAGCACAGCAACAAGAAACAAGGTAGTTTATACTGTGTCCGCAAGTTTTCTTTGCAGGCAAAGATTTCAAAGCAGTCTGGGGTTTGAAGATGTGATGTGCAATCTCTTTTGAAGAAATGCCAAAAAATGAACATCATTTCAAAAACCTGACCGGCACATCCAAACATAGACTGAGTGTGAACAGGTGCTGAACCTAGAGTCGCCAACTCGTATATAGTTAAGTAAATAAGGCAGCACACTGCAGCGCTAAAACATGTAAACTTGAAAACACGAAATTTGAACTGCATTACTGCACTAGAAATATGAAAAATGAGAGCTTTTAGCGCATAAAAATGGCCAATTTTATGTGTACCTGGTAGCCCCTTTACGGCATCTCTCTTATACCAGGTCCTACGCTTGCCTTACCTCGCTGAGAATAAACGTCTCCATCTGAATGGGTACATGTGAAACCTCTTCCTAGACTAAAATTCTCTCTCTCTATGGAGGGGTATTGGACCTGCTGCAATTAAAACACCTGAAGCTAGGAGGCGGAGTGCACGATCAGAAGGCTAAAGAATACATTTCAAAAACCTGACCGGCACATCCAAACATAGACTGAGTGTGAACAGGTGCTGAACCTAGAGTCGCCAACTCGTATATAGTTAAATAAGGCAGCACACTGCAGCGCTAAAACATGTAAACTTGAAAACACGAAATTTGAACTGCATTACTGCACTAGAAATATGAAAAATGAGAGCTTTTAGCGCATAAAAATGGCCAATTTTATGTGTACCTGGTAGCCCCTTTACGGCATCTCTCTTAAAATGAACATCATTGAGGACTGTAGATGCAATAGTGGGACAAGAAAACATACTGCAATAGTTCCAAGACACCTCATGCTTGATTCCTTTCCAAATCAAAAGATGTCGAGCATTGCCATCATTTCAGAACTGGCTGCAACCAGTGGGACCCAGTTACATCTATCTATTCTGAGAAGTCTGCCCAAAAGTGGTCTTCATCGAACAATTGTGGCTAAAAGGCCATAAATTTGACATGTAGTGAACTTTTAACTGCATGAAAACATAGGAATTGGATGCAGAAAAATTGGCAGCAGGTGCTTTGGCCAATGAGTCAAAAGTTTAAATATTTGTATGTAATAGAACAAAGTTTATCAAAGGGCTGGAGAGTGATATAATTAGTGTCTGTAGGCACCAGGCAAAGATGATGGAGGTTCTTTGCAGGTTCGGGCTGCATTTCGGGCTGCAAATAGAGTTGAAGATTTGGTCTTGATGAAATAGTCATGACCAAAAGAGTTGGCACCCTTGAAATTGTTCCAGAAAATGCAGTATTTCTCCCAGAAACTTATTTCAATTACATACGTTTTGTTATACACATGTTTAATTTCCTTCTTATTTTCCGGAAGAACACAAAAAACTGAGGAAAAAAAAGGCAAATTGGACATAATTTCACACACAACCTCAAAAATGGTCTGGACAAAATTTTTGCCACCTTTCCAAAATTGTGGCTCAACAACTTTGTTTCAAGCATGTGATGCTTATTCATACTCACCTTTGGCAAGCAACAGGTGAGGGCAATATGAAACTCACACCTAAAACCAGATAAAAAGGGGAGAAGTTGATGCAATCTTTGTATTTTGTGTCTCTGTGCCACACTAAGCATGGAGAACAGAAAGAGGAGAATAGTCTGAGGACATGAGAACCAAAAACATTGAACAATATCAACAATCTCAAGGTTACAAGTCTATCTCCAGAGATCTTGATGTTCCCACTAAACACGGTGCGCAACATAATCAAGAAGTTTACAACCCATTGCACTGGAGCTAATCTTCCTGGACGTGGACAGCAGAGAAAAATTGGTGAAAGGTTGCTATGCAGGATAGTCCTGAGGGTGGATAAGCCCCCTCAATGAATTTCCTCAAAAATGTAAGCTGTCCTGCAGGCTCACAGTGGATCAGTGTCAGTGCAAACTATCCGCTATTTGAATCAACTGGAATGCAATGGCAGGAGACCCATAAGGACCCCACTGCTGACACAGAGACATTAAAAAGCTAAACTGCAGTTTGCCAAAGTGTGCATGAGTATTTCCTTCTGGGAAAGTGTCTTGTGGACAGATGAGATTAAGAAAGGGCTTTTTGGTAAAGGAATTCCTTCTACTGTTTACTGAAAACGGAATGAGGCCTACAGAGAAAAGAACACTGAACTTCCACCATGTTTGACTGTCGATACTAAGATGTCTGGTGTTTTTTTTTTTTTTGCTGCGTCGGGCACTGTGTGCCTTGACTATGTGCAAGGCATCATGAAATCTGAAGATTATCAAAGGATTTTTGGTCGTAATGCAGTGCCCAGAGTCAGAAGGCTGTGTTTTCACCCTAGATCATGGATCTTTCTGGAGGACAATGACCCCCAAACATACTTCAAAAAGCACACAGAAGTGGATGGAAATAAAGTGCTAGATAGTTCTGAATTTGCCAGTAATGTGGAGACATCTTAAAATTGCTGTTGGGAGAAGGCGCCCTTCAAATATGACTGGGAGCAGTTTGCAAAGGAAGAGTGATCCAAAATTCTAGTTGAGAGGAGTATGAAGCTTTTGATGGTTTTAGGAAGCGATTGATTGCAGTTATTTATTCCAAAGCGTGTGCAACCAAATATTAAGTTGAGGGTGCCAACAATTTGTCCGGCCCATTTTTGGGGTTTTGCGTGAAATTATGTCCCATTTGCCATTTTTTCCTCAGTTTTTTTGTATTGTTCCTTTCAATGTTCTTTTTAATGAGAGAATACGTATAACAAACGTCTTCAGAAAAAGTAACCGTAATAGACTGCAGAAACTCAATTGCATTATAGGTAAAATGAAAGGCCAATATCTAGCATGTAGAAACTTAATTACCGTAAACAATGGATTTACAGAAACTTTCAATTTTGTTGAAAAAATCTAGTAAACATCAGAGTAGATAGAGAGAGGTTGAGAAGGATGGAAGTAAGAGTGGGAGGGGGAAAGAGTGCAGGGGAAAGGGGTGAACGGAAGAGGTAGAGGGGGGAGTTGTAGTAGCACCTTGGGATGATTAAATAATTATGGCAATACTGCAGTTAATTCACTCTAGCTGCTAACTCCTCTATATGGTATATTTGTTCAATTTTGGAGTAAAGTTGTTGTGTGGTGGGTATGGTAGTTGAGATCCAATTTGTCGGGATCAGTGATTTCCCAGCCGCCATAATGAATTGAGCTAGTTTAGTAGCATATCTATCATTTTGCCAAATTGGGAGGTTTAGAAAGATATTTTCCGGTTTCAAGGTGACACATTTGCCCAGTAACAACTGAGAACACCTCATTTCAAAAAGGACAATGCATCGGACAGGACCACCAGATGTGTATATAGCTACCATCGTTCGCTCCACATCTCCAACAGTTAGTGGCTGTAGCATGGTGCCATCTGTGAATCCGTTTAGGCATGATATACCATCTGGTAATAGTTTTGAATAAGTTTTCCTGTATACGTATACAGTTCGAAGGGCCATGGGAGTTTCTGTAAATATATTCGATCTGTTTTTGTATTGTTCCAATATACAAAAAAATAAATAAAAATTTGTATAATAAAACGTGTAAGCGCAATAACTTTCTGGGAGAAATACTTCATTTTCTACAATTTCAAGGGTGCCAACACTTTCGGCCAAGACTGTATGTCCTCAATGCATCTGGACAACAACCCTAAACATAAAATTAATATCATTAACACTAGGACTACTGGACTCGTGAACCCTGACTAGAACTACTGCAAGTAAGTAGTCAAAATGACTATACCAGTAGTCCTAGTGTTAAAGTACTATGTTCAGTATAAAGAAGAACAAGGAGTCCTGGAAATGATTATATGGCCCACACAGAGCACTAATCTCAACATCCATTGTGTGGTATTACATGAAAAAAGAGAAGGATTTGTGTGAGCCTACATCCACAGAAGATCTACAAGATGCTTTGAAGCAACCTCCATTCTGAGTTCTGTCAGAAACTGTGTGCTCGCATACCTAGAGGAATTGATGCTCCTTTGAAGGTAGAGAGTGGTAACAACAATTATTGACGAGATTTAGGGTATGTCCCCACTATCAGTGTCAGCTGAATTTCCACATTAACTCCCGCACCTCAGCTCACTTGCGTTTTTGTATGTGTTTTTGCATGCGTTTTTGCAGCATGCGTTTTTGTTTCTTTGGTATATTGAGTAGATGTGCAAATTATGGGATAGATAGATTGATATTGGGCAGATACAAAGTTATCCGTGAGATATAGAATTGGTGCCTTGCGTGTATAGCTTACAGTACATGAATTAACATAATGAAAAAAAAAATGTTGTGAGATCCCCCCTACCCTAGTTTTGATAACCAGTCAAGGTAAAGTGGACAGTTGCGGGCAAATCTTATCAGGCTGGGAGGGTGCATGGATATTGGGCCCTTCCCAGGATAAGAATTCAAGTCTGAAGAAATCCAACGATTCCAAAGTAGTCCAGAAATGGATACCTGAAAAACATAAAAAGACGAAAAAACCATAAACAGTCGCACGTTCTTCAATTATCCAAAATGTTCCCATGACACTCCGATGTAGTCCATGTTCCTCAAATCTTGCTGTTGCGTCTGTGAATAGCCGTAAAGGCATCAGTCGCCTCAACGCTTGGAACCTTAGATTTCTCTTTTCTTAACTCATTGTACATTTTTAGAAATGTTCATAGTTAATTTCATTTTCTTAAAGCATTCTTAATTAAATAATTATAAACTGATAATACTTCCATTTTTGGAAGCATTCCTACTTGTGCAGCATTTTTTCCACAACTGATAGAAGTGTTATCAGTTTATTTTTTATCAATATGCAGAATGAATGAACAAAATAGAGATCTCAATTAAATCTCTTCTGTCCTGAATATACCTGATATTACTATTCTTCTTCTTAAGTCGGCAGCGCTACAGATGGCCTTTTTATTTATTTTTGTAACCTTTTAAAGAGAGATATTCGTACTGTTGCATAGTGGAAGTCTAGGTGCTGAAAACCCACAAGTAGTGCAAAGTTCTGCCCCAAGCAATCAATAGGGTCTCAGCACTTCAACTCTCGCCAATCAAATCTATGACATGTCAAAAGTCTTCTAAAAATTACAGTTTTACAACTCCTTTTTGTTTTTTTTGCCCTAATGAATCTACAATTAAAAAAAAGTAATTTTCCTTATCGATTTTATTTAACGTGGTCGATGGTTTTGTGTATTCCGCTTCTATGGAATCCTATGTGTATTCATGGTTACAGACTGCAGACAAATTCTCTGTGGTCCATTTCTGAGGTCATGTTTTACTCTTCCGTCTGATCCTCTTTTGTTTTCTAACAAACTGACATTATGAGAAGAACCAAAGGAAGGTGAATGAGACAGAACAAATAGGTATGCATAGGAGCAACACAATAGGATTTTCCTAAGGGTACGTGCACACATTAATTATTTGTTGCAGACATTTCTGCATCATAAAGGTGTCTCTAGGCAGGAAAAGTGCTGCATAAAAAAACACGCTTTTTTCATCCATTCTTTTCCCAGTAATTAGAATAGGTGGAAAAAAATACAAAAATGCTGAAAGAATTGACATGCCGCAGTTTGAAACTGCTTTAAATCTGCAAGAAAAAAATATGCAACATGTACCGGTATATGAGATTTCCAAAATCTCATTCGCTTTCCTAGACCGTAAAATAATGCATTTTTCGCATCAAAAAATATGGAAAAAATGCAACGTGTGCACATACCCTTAAACATTTTTTTTTATTGTAGATGCATTTAAAGCAGAGAAATAGTTGGCGCACATAGTGGAGAGCATTAATACACTGTTATCTGCGCTACACTGATGCATTGCAGCCCACCTTTCCTTTCTAATAGCGGTCCTGCGGTGTGACAGTTCCTTTAGAAAGTGTGCGCGTCACCTCTTTACACCATGGAAATGCTTCAGAACCCACCACATTTTTAACCCTGCTGTTGTCTTCGGTCTGGGGAGACCGATTTTGAACTTTGGTATTTTTTGGGGTGTTCAAGATGCGGTTCTGAAAATTGTGGTTGATTGACTTAAATGAGGATGGGTCGGTCGGCCACAGGTTTCAGACCCGCATCTTGAATATTTTAAAGAATATTGAAGTTCAAGGTCGGTCGTTTTTGACCGAAGACAACAGCAAGGTTAAGCGCATGAGGAATGACTTATCAGTGGGTAGACTTGGATATTTAACATTTCTTCATTAGAAAAACAATTTTGTTCAGACTTTTCTATTTTAATTCTGAAAAGCACTGTTTTTTTTCCAATCAGGTGCTCTGCTTGGTTAGTGCTACAAAAATCTAAAAAAATGTTTGATGTAACAGTATTTCGGCACAATTCTCGAGTTTGAAAGAAATAGTAAGCTACCGTAATTAAAATGTGGATTGAATAGATTGCACAGATGAAGCCATGACAATCTCAATACAATAAAAGCTGTATGATAATCTTGTACATGTATGCTGTAACCATTTGTAGAAAACTGTGATGTTATCATGTATACATAATTTCTGCATAGTTAGCCATTAGCAAAATTAGACCTAGCCAAGCAATTATTTATAGACCGTATTATGTCCTGCGGAATGAAATCCTAATTGTGTATGTGAATTGTACAGTGGAGGTTCCTGCATGGCATTTATCACAGGCGTCCATTTAACTAGTATGTCATGATCATTTTCAATAGCTTTTCACGACGTGTATTTTTTTAAAGGGAACATGTCACTCGATTCATGCTGCCAAAACCACGGGCAGCATGAATCTGAGCTTTTTTCTGCACAAATGCAGCCAGATATTTATTTTTCTAAAATGATCTTGTATTTCAGAGGAAACATAGTTTGATGTTCCAGCCAGGGACTGTGGCGAGTCCAGAGCCACCCCAAGAAGACTTCTCCCCGCACTGCCCTAGTTGATTGACTGGTCAATCACCTGGAGTGGAGATGGGAGAAGCCGGCTGGGAGCAGCTCTGGACTTGTCAGATCGCTCCCTATAGTCCACGGCCACCCCAAGAGACTAGTCGAGTGCCACCCCAAGAAGATTTCTCCCCGCACCACCCTAGTTGATTGTCTGGTCAATCACCTGGAGTGGAGACGGGAGAAGCTGGCTGGGAGCAGCTCTGGGCTTGTCAGATCGCTCCCTATAGTCCACTGCCACCCCAAGAGACTAGTCCAGTGCCACCCCAAGAAGACTTCTCCCCGCACCACCCTAGTTGATTGACTGGTCAATCACCTGGAGTGGAGATGGGAGAAGCTGGCTCGGGGCAGCTCTGCACTTGTCAGATCGCTCAATATAGTCCATGGACAACTTTTCAAAATCTTCTCTCAAACTCCCAAGGATTTTGGATAAAGCTATATCTGGCTACAGTTGTGGATCCAGGCTCTGATTCATGCTGGCCGTAGTTTTGGCAGCATGAGTCGAGTGACGGGTTCCCCTCTATTTCAAATGGATGCTATTGCAGTTGTTAGGCATCTGTCACAGCCTTCATTACCATACACATAGGAAGTGTAAAAGTTAAAATAAGACAAAATATGAGCATCACATCACCTTGGATACATCAGTTCCCTTGTCCTGATCCTGGGTTACAGCCTATTTTAGAATCTGCATTTATAATTTTTCTGGTCGTCTTTGCAAAGTCTTCTCTTCTTAACAATCAGACTTCTTGACTCAACAGTGTAGCTCTCACAATGTAGTGGGGAAGTGATTTTTGTTTTCTTCTTCCTACTCTATAGCATCCGGTATGAATGGTCAATTCTAAGAACACAAATCAAGCTATGTGTATTCGTTGGAGGACATTTGTGATGTCAAAAATGTTCTTACTATTGTGTAACTTTTTGTCATGCTTCTCACCCCTTTGCCGCTTTTCTTAAAAGTAGGAAAGCTTAGTTGGAAGGGTGGGACCAAAAAGATGCCGACTAATTGGCTAAAAAATTTGCCTAAAACTATGGTATTTTTTTGCAGAACTCTACATCAGCTACAATTTCTATTTGTGGTGTACAAACCACCTAAGTTGCAGCAAATGTATTAATAGTACCGTAGTACATCTTGATAAATTTGGTGCATTTTAAGTAGCGCTGTAGTAAGTAAATGCGCCATTTTGTACGCTGATATTTCAGCTCTGAATCCTGCAGAATTGTGAATGCAGTGCTGGCTATGACTCGGGATCGGAAGAACACTTGTAATTTAAACATTCTAATATTGTCTCACTTTTCTGTGTAGGAATAATCCATGTATAAATCGTAGAATGGTTTCATGCATACTTACAAAATGTTGCAAAAATGAATTTGGGGAAAAAAATATTTTATATCCATCCAAATGTAACTTTGTTCTTTATTTTTAGAAATGTATTTCTTTTCTTATGTAGATGGCTTCAGTTATGTGGAAAACATGTTATAATGTGCACTGTAAAAAAAGAACAAAACGCGGCTGAAATAATTGTGCTTACTTGGTTGAGACTCAGGATCTCTGCATTGAAGCGAAATTATGAAATAACAATGATTATACGAGTCTGAAGTGACAATAATTTGTGTGGTTTAACACTTCAAGAATGAATAGGCTAGCACGTTTTAGCAAATGTGGAACTGCAGCAGTGTGCAGGATAATTTTTAACTTTTTATATCCCATTTAATTACGTTTTATTGATATGACCACTCAAATTGCTGTAGTTAATGATACATTTTTGACCTCTTCAGTTGCTTTAAGTTGAAAGAGGACTTATCACCTGAGGTAAAAGGAGACCAAATATATATAATTAGGAAAATTAAGAAAATGTCTCACTGATTTAATAATAAAAGCTCTGGCCCTTTAAGAGAGTTGGGGGGCTCTCCACTCTTACTATCTTGACCGAAGTTGTGAGATTTATTGCCTCTGAGTTGGGAGATACCACTCTCTGGGGGAAGACTGTATACAACAGGTAAACTTGGGAGATTTATTCTGTTAGTCATTCTGGATGTTGTGATTAGTGATGAGCGAACGTGCTCAGACAACGTATTTCCCGAGTATCTTGACCGTACCTGCGGCTGCGTGTTTTGCAGCGGTAAACAGCAGGGATTGCCTGTTTGTTATCCGAGCACACCCAAGATACTCAGATATCACTCATCACTAGTAGTGATACATGAAGTAATGTCAAATTGACTCCTGTGTATGATGGAACTGAATGTGTAGGAGACTAAAAGAAATGGCAATGGAGGTAAAAATCTTTGTGTATGCATTGAGAGACCCTGATCAACCCTATAACGCAGCTGTCCCCCTCCCACTAGTATATTAACCCTTTAGATTCAGCTATGTCCTCCTTTTGAAGATCAACCCTTTAGAAGTTGCTATGTCCTTCTTTTGCAGGTCTGCGTATTACATATTAGGACTTATCAGCCATCATATTACATGGCTAATAAGTACTAATATGCAGGTTGGAGGTGAGGAAAATCTAATTGATCTGAAGCAAATTGGTGAAATGATTTACATTTGTGTTTTGCTTTTGTTATATGACAAAAATAGGTGAATTGGTTCTCCAATTATATTCTGTAAAACCGCAATTTGACAAAATAGCGACACAGGTTGATTGAGTCCTGAGCAGAACTGAGTATCTGGATCCATTATCTGTTGACATTTTGCGTAGAATCAGCACCCCTCTCCCCAGTTGATTTATTCCAGAATCTCACCAAATCTTCTACTCTAATAGAACGAAAATAAAATCTACATCGCCGTAAGACGCATTCACATATCTGTTTTTCTCATCCCAGTGCTATATGCAAACTGACATTTCACTTGCTCCTAGTTTTGGCTTACAAATACTGATGTAAAATACTGAACATGTGAACGTGGCCTTATACTTTTCACTTCTCTGGTGATCAAACTTGCCTATTCAAGTAGGAATCCATGAAAAGCTGGAAACATCAGTTTAACATCAGTTTTCTGTCTATTTTTTTATGAGAAAAACAGATTTACAACAATTGCAAAATGGATGACACATGAGAGAAAAATTTACTGTTTTTGATGGATGTAAAATGGAAACTGATGTGAGAATGTAGCCCACATCTACATTCGCACATTCGTTCTATACATTTTTTTAAACATGCAGCACACGGACAATAGGATTTCACTGATCCATATACACATCCGTTTCTAAAACTAGTCTGTGTGTCCAAATCTGTGAAACTTACACATGGTAATTTTTAAAAACGGAAAACAGATTTTAATGTTCCATCCATTTTTAACTGAGCCGTTGTTAAGAGTCAATGGAGAAAAAAGTATAAAAAGCTTGCTTTAGTAAAAAAAAAGGATGAGAAAAAAAGCAGATGCAAAACAGATAATTTATGGAAGGAAAGCAAAAA
This sequence comes from Ranitomeya imitator, assembly GCF_032444005.1. NCBI lineage: Eukaryota > Metazoa > Chordata > Amphibia > Anura > Dendrobatidae > Ranitomeya > Ranitomeya imitator. The sequence continues at coordinate 228,555,452 of NC_091286.1, read as the reverse complement.
TGGATGTGTGAATGTTGCTTAAAGAAGCACTCCCATGTATTTTTTTTTATTAAATGTGTGTATATATACTTGTAAGGTATTGTGAGTATTAATATACTCGCCTACTGCCGCTCCCTCTGGTGTCCAGTGCTGTTCTTTTCCTCTTCTGAGTCACTGCTTTTACAACTTTTCCAATGCAAGTCTATGAAGGCTTAGAACAAAGCTCCATAGGCATTCATTGTTAAAGAAAAAGTAGGCGCGCACTTACCCTGTTGCGGTGAATATCACTTTATTGGGACATATAAACAAACGGATAGCAGGGAGGGATAGAGTCAGCCATGGTCCATGGCTGACTCTATCCCTCCCTGCTATCCGTTTGTTTATATGTCCCAATAAAGTGATATTCACCGCAACAGGGAAAGTGCGCGCCTACTTTTTCTATTTTTCCACTGGATTTTGTACACATTTTTTCTGGCAGCAGCACCCCGTTGATTTAGGTGTAAAGGATATATACAGCCCGTATCACTTTCTGTGGTGCTAGACCGATAATATAATACGGTCATTAAGTTTGACCTTTGAGCAGTGCGGATGTGTGTTTTCTCTACTATTGAATTCATTGTTAAAGAGTCTTCTGGCTCATGCATAGAGGGAGCCGTCTAGTCAATTGCGCTGGATCCCGGAGAGAGCAGAGGTGGGTGAGTATATTACTACACTCATTGCACTATGTGCACCTATATTCACATTTATAAAAAATGCTTCAAGTCCGGGTCCGATTTTCATCCTGAAAGCTCAGCCGATCTATATCATCATCTGTATTTATACATTAACAGTTTAAAATGTCCATGATCAAATACAGTTTCTAGGTTATTAATGTCACTGTATCTGTAAATTTTGGATACAATATCAATGAGCCGTACAGACTTTTATAGGCGAGTCTCATCCAAAATACGGAAGACAATTTTGCTTGCTGCCATTTTTTGTAGAGTAAATTGTCATCTGAACAGCCCTATAGATAGAATAGCTTTGGACAGCACATGTCCATAAAATCTGTTCTTCTGAATAAACCCTATAGCTGAGAAAAATAATTTAATTTGCTAATGACATACAGTACAGACCAAAAGTTTGGACACACCTTCTCATTTAAAGATTTTTCTGTATTTTCATGACTATGAAAATTGTACATTCACACTGAAGGCATCAAAACTATGAATTAACACATGTGGAATTATATACTTAACAAAAAAGTGTGAAACAACTGAAATTATGTCTTATATTCCCAGTTCTTCAAAGTAGCTACCTTTTGCTTTGATGACTGCTTTCCACACTCTTGGCATTCTCTTGATGAGCTTCAAGAGGTAGTCACCGGGAATGGTCTTTCAACAATCTTGAAGAGTTCCCAGAGATGCTTAGCACTTGTTGGCCCTTTTGCCTTCACTCTGCGGTCCAGCTCAACCCAAACTATCTCCATTGGGTTCAGGTCTGCTGACTGTGGAGGTCAGGTCATCTGGCGTAGCACCCCATCACTTACCTTCTTGGTCAAATAGCCCTTACACAGCCTGGAGGTGTGTTTGGGGTCATTGTGCTGTTGAAAAATAAATGATGGTCCAACTAAACGCAAACCGGTTGGAATAGCATGCCACTGCAAGATGCTGTGGTAGCCATGCTAGTTCAGTATGCCTTCAATTTTGAATAACTCCCCAACAGTGTCACCAGCAAAGCACCCCCACACCATCACACCTCCTCCTCCATGCTTCACGGTGGGAACCAGGCATGTAGAGTCCATCTGTTCACCTTTTCTTCGTCGCACAAAGACACGGTGCTTGGAACCAAAGATCTCAAATTTGAACTCATCAGAGCAAAGCACAGATTTCCAATAGTCTAATGTCCTTTTCTTGTGTTCTTTAGCCCAAACAAGTCTCTTCTGCTTGTTGCCTGTCCTTAGTAGTGGTTTCCTAGAAGCTATTTTACCATGAAGGCCTGCTGCACAATGTCTCCTCTTAACAGTTGTTGTAGAGATGTGTCTGCTGCTAGAACTCTGTGTGGCATTGACCTGGTCTCTAATCTGAGCTGCTGTTAACCTGCGATTTCTGAGGCTGGTGACTCGGATAAACTTATCTTCAGAAGCAGAGGTGACTCTTGGTCTTCCTTTCCTGGGGCGGTCCTCATGTGAGCCAGTTTCTTTGTAGCTCTTGATGGTTATTGCAACTGCACTTGGGGACACTTTCAAAGTTTTCCCAATTTTTCGGACTGACTGACCTTCATTTCTTAAAGTAATGATGGCCACTCATTTTTCTTTACTTAGCTGCTTTTTTCTAATACAAATTCTAACAGTCTAATCAGTAGGACTATCAGCTGTGTATCCACCAGACTTCTGCACAACACAACTGATAGTCCCAACCCAATTTATAAGGCAAGAAATCCCACTTATTAAACCTGACAAGGCACACCTGTGAAGTGAAAACCATTTCCAGTGACTACCTCTTGAAGCTCATCAAGAAAATGCCAAGAGTGTGCAAAGCAGTCATCAAAGCAAAAGGTGGCTACTTTGAAGAACCTAGAATATAAAGGCATAATTTAAGTTGTTTCACATTTTTTTGTTAAGTATATAATTCCACATGTGTTAATTCATAGTTTTGATGCCTTCAGTGTGAATTTACAATTTTCATAGTCATGAAAATACAGAAAAATGTTTAAATGAGAAAGTGTGTCCAAACTTTTGGTCTGTACTGTACATCAGGTAAATGTTCCCAGTCTACACATTATCATTTTTACCAGATAGCGGCTGAAAGCGTTATGTTAGCCTAAGTCTATCCGATATGTGTCTGCATACTGTTTATTCAACTTATAGGTAAGTGCAGCAAATTGTAGTTTACTATACAGAGGGTCACCACAAAAAAGTTTTTTCTTGTTTGCTTGTTTCTTTTTACAATGGAGCCCTACAATTGACTGATTCCAGAGCATCTAGCAAGACTGTAACCGCTGTCAGACCTATACCTCATGGACATATATGCTGGACAGTAGGTGTGAAAACATTGCGCACTTGGCCTAGCAGACATCTAATTAGACTTTGCTAACAGTAGAAATTCACTTCCAATGTAATGTTTTTAGTTTTTTGCTTGTGCTCATAATTAAAAGCTGCATGCAAAGGGAGCTGTCAACCACTTTATAAGGCAGTGAGCGGAACTTTTGAGTGTCAAATATTTACCACAGGTCCTAAAAGTTTTATAATACCAGCACCCTAATTGGGAAAGCTCAGGTTTCCTTAAAGGAGATATCTGGGACTTTGTGAAAAACAAAAAATGTACCTTAGCACTAACTGGCAGGTAGTTGCTACCTACATGCCTGTTGTGCCCAGTGCTGTTCATCGCCTGCACAAAGCGGTCACAGACTGCTCCTGCCTTTGATTCAGCTGACGTCACAGAGCGATGACTTCTTTTCCGCCTTTCTCTGTCGATGGGGTGTGGCTTGGGACATCATTCTGCTTGACAGTCGGCTCCCACAGTTAGGCAGCGGGAATAAAGCTGTCAATCAGAATGACGTAGAAATAAACAGAGGAGAAGATGCCACGCTCTCGACTTGAAGTAAGCAGAGGCAGCTGAATTGCTAGCAGGAGCAGTCTGTTACTGCCCTGTGCCGGCAATGAACTGTGCTGGGAACACCAAGCAGGTAGGTAGCAACCACCTGCCTGTTAGTGAAAAACAAAAAGTGAGCCTAAGCACTAAGTCCCGGATATCCCCTTTAAGGCCTTCATAAACCATAGCTCTTGGCCGACCGCCATCTTTCAAATATCCACCATACACAAAATTGCACAGGACAGCCGAGCTCTCCCGTGTTGTCTATGAGAGAGCTGCTGCCAAACTCCTCTGGCTGAAGCTTTTCTCCAAGTAGAACAAAAAGATTGTCCGTAAGAATTCAAGAGGCTGGATATTTCTCTTCCCCTTTATCATCTGTTGGTGGAAAGTAATGTACATATTAGATTGTAAAGACTGTTGGCTGTTCTTTCCAAAATTGGCAGGCTCAGATAATTTTGGTATATTGTATATGGGCCATTACTCTGTTCTGTAAGTGAGAGATTTAAATTACTAAGTAACATGCTTGAGTTTATGGCAAGTGATTAACTTTCAAGAGCTGCCTATAAAAAAAAAGTAGTTAAATTGATTTCTTTCCATTAAACGTAACATACTCTACGGTGATTGTTTTCATGAGGCTGAGCTGTAAATTAATCTTTAGGAAATCGTCCATCAGTTTATACTGTATTTAATGATATACCTGCTCCTATTGCATGTCTAAAAGGTTTTGGGCTATCTTAGATTGCTATACATACTGCTTCAAGGGTCTGTCTATATCGATGGGCTGCATGAACAGCGATACATTGATATCATGCACAAAATGTGTCAGTCTTAACCTGGCAATATCTATTAATGCTTTATTAATAGTAGTATATAAAACCGGTCACTCAAGCACTATATTTATGGGAAAGCACTGATTATGGTAAATTTCCTTCCTTTAGCAAGGCTTTCATCAGGAGGAAAGCAGCCTGTCCTTGTTTTAGAGGGATGTAAAAAGGCAATGCTTCTATGCTGTTATTACCTGAAGGACCGTTAGACAAAGTACTGTAAGGGTATATGCCCACGATCCAGAGTTGCTGCGAGTTTGACGCTGTGTACTTATGAAGTGTCAAACCCGCAGCGTCCAGCTGTTACAGCATAGTGGATGGGATTTCAAGAAATCCCATGCCCACTATGCGTCCACAGACACCTGCGGAGACTGACATGCGGCCTGTCTTTCCAGACTGCAGCATGTCAATTTCTCGCTAGTCTCTGCAAGATAAATGTTGCCAATAGAATGTATTGAAAGCTGCGAATTCGCACGGTTTTGTGAACACATGCGGATTTAAATGCGTTCAATAGACGGCATCGCTTTGGATGCAGAGAACATGTGCTGCATCCAAAGCGCTGCTAGTTCCGGCTCGTGGGCACCCTTCTTAAGGCTCCATTCACACTTGTGTAATAGTTTACACAACACTTTGCTGAAACGTTTTCACTACTAAGACAACGATCCCCTATTGATGTGCAATAGAGTATACATTGTTGTTTTGGCAAGAAGAATAGCAGCACATGCTAATTTCGAAATGTAGACGGCACACAATTGTGAACTGAGCCCAAGTATTTTTGAACAATTTCTATTTTACAACATCCAGCACAGTAGAGCATTTTTTCCCCAAATCATGTCGCCTTTTAGTGTTAATAAATGAAATTACTCTGGCCCCCCAAATGGGAAAACATTTTGTAAAGAGCTTGGCTAACTTTTACTCACGCCACATGCCGAATGGTCCTTGGACATTCACTACCATGCTTGAGGCTGCCTTATTAATGCAACCTCCCCGACTTCACTGCCTCCTGCTGTAAAGTCAGGGAAATATTTGAGCCCTAGTTGGGCAGTTTGTGAGAATTCATGAGCATAACAAATATTATACCTAGTAAAAACAATGATGTGCAAAATGACAGCCACCCTTTATCTCAAATCGAAATTGGATTTTCAAAGGTTTCAGTAGTTGCAAGACAGGACGGTGTCAGAATGTTTCTGTAATAGTTAAATCTCCTGTTTTATGGGATAGTATATGTATTGGGTTTGAATTTAGCAGTCTCTGTTTACAGTGATAAATCTCTGAATACAGGGTTCTATATGGATGTGTAAAATGCTTGCCATGTTGGTTCCACATGCGTTTATTTTGCATTGTATTATGCTTTCTTCTTACAGAAAAAAACGAGTTATTTTGCATATAGCAGTACATTGCACTTTGAATAAAAACAAAAATAATACTGCTCTCCCACATAAGTTACATTTTGTGGTCTCCATTTCTTTTCTTAAAGGATAGTGTACAAAAATACTGTAGTATAAATGTACATCAGTGGTGCACAAGCCTATAGATTAACATTCCGAACCTATATTGCTGGTTCAAATCCTGCTACCTCCCTCTGTTGAACAGCTGATTGAAGATTCATTGTTTTCAAGATGCAGCTCAATATATATCTTGGTGACTGGATCTGGTATTATAGCAGAGTTTTAAAAAGGCCACAATGAGACTTCCGTGTTTCTCACATACGCAAAAAAAGGTACTTGCATAATAATAATCTGTATTTATATAGCGCTAACATATTCCGCAGCGCTTTACAGTTTAACAGTTTCAAACCACAACAGTCATAAGTAACAATGTTAACAATACAATAATTAAAGCAAGTAAGATGACCCTGCTCATGAGAGCTTACAATCTACAATGAGGTGGTGGAGATACAAAGTACAGGTGTGTATATACAATGATGGTCCAGCCATCTTGAGGGAGTGGGGGATAGATGGAAGTAGTGAATGGGCTACACATGCACATGACTTTCATTAGGGAACATGATAGGCTGCTCTGAACAAATGTGTTTTGAGGGAGCGCCTAAAACTATGCAAATTGTGGATGGTCCTAATATCTTGGGGTAGAGAATTCCAGAGGATTGGCGCAGCACGGGAGAAGTCTTGGAGTCGGGAGTGGGAGGTATGGATTACTGCAGAGGTTAGTCAAAAGTCGTTTGCAGAGCGCAGTGGTCGGTTAGGCCAATAGACAAATGAGGGAGGAGATGTATGGGGTGCTGCACTGTGGAGAGCTTTGTGGGTGAGAACAAGTACTTTGAATTGGATTCTATAATAAATGAGCAGCAGGTGAAACGACTGGCGAAGAGCAGCACGTCTGAATTCCGAATAGCTAGATGGACAACCCTGGCTGCTGCATTAAGGATAGACTGGAGAGGGGAAAGTCGAGTAATGGGGAGGCCAATTAATAGAGCATTGCAGTAGTCCAGGCAGGATTGGATCAAGGCGACAGTGAGGCTTTTTTTTTTATTTCCATCGTGAGAATAGGGCGGTATCTAGAGATGTTTTTTAGGTGTAAGCGACAAGAAATTGTATATGGGATGTGAAGGAGAGATTGGTGTCAAACCACACCCGGTTGTTATTATGGTGCTACCCACGGAGAGGGAAATGTCAGATTTAAAGATGTTAGTAGACGGAGCAGAAGAAGTTCAGTTTTGGAGACGTTGAGTTTCAGACAGAGGGCGGACATGATGTTGGAGACTGCAGACAGACAGTCACTGGTGTTCTGTAGTAAAGCGGGGTTAAGGTCAGGGGATGATGTGTATAGTTGCGTGTCAGCATAAAAATGGTACTGAAAGCCAAATCTGCTGATGGTCAGCCCAATTGCGGCCGTATAGAAAGAAGAGAAGGGGGCCAAGGGCTTAGCCCTGAGGTACCCCTACAGCGAGAAGAGGAGATGAAGTGGAGCCAGTGAACAAAACACTGAAGGAGCGGTCAGAGAGATAGGAAGAGAACCAGTAGAGGGCAGTTGGTGTTTTGTCAGTGTGTCATCAGTGTTTCATCATTGTTTTTCAAGTAGGGATAAATAAATAAGTTACAAATCCTATCCCATGCTTTGCAGTTTTAATCACGGACTGCAGACTCATGCCACCTGGGGCTGTCTGTGATTTTCACGTATCCATACACTTGTATTGGTATTTTTTTTATCCGCGCTGCCCGAAAACAAAACAGACAAGTATATAATGAATACATGTTGTATCTGTGAACAGTATGGATAGAACACAGATGTCTGAATGAGGCATAAGTCCTATTATATACTTGCCAACAGTCCCAAAAATAGTGAGTCGTTCTTGAGTGCAGAACCTCAAATGTGACATGGCTTCTGAAATCCATCCTGGGAGTGGATATCCTTGGACTGTTTTTGAAACAGGCCATAAAAATCTTGAATTTAACCATTTAAATAATAGTAAATATGCCATTCAAGTTGATGGGGATGATCTGTGCAATACCAGACAAAACCACTTTTAGTTAACCCCTTCATGACATTTGACGTAGCTGTATGTCATGGTTACCGCAGCTCCAAAATTGCCGAAGTCCAGAAAACCTGTCGGTCAAAGCAGGTAAGAATCTCCAAAATTATCAAAAACGGATAACTTTGTAAAATATTAAATTATTATTATAAGTGAATTAAAAATTAATTATAGCAGAGGAACATTAACAATGACGTGTTTTAGCGGAGGTCTTAATCATTATTACTATAGCGCCATTTATTCCATGGTGCTTTACATGTGAGGAGGGGTATACATAATAAAAAACAATCACAGTAATCTTAAACAATACAAGTCACAACTGGTACAGGAGAGAGGACCCTGCCCTCGAAGGCTCACAATCTACAAGGGATGGGTGAGGACACAGTAGGCGAGGGTAGAGCTGGTTGTGCAGCTGTTTGGTCGATCGGTGGTTACTGCAGGTTGTAGGCTTGTCGGAAAAGGTTTCTTTCAATAGTCTTTAGAATATTTAAAGCCACCTGAACACTCCCTCTTCATGACATTGTTGAATTATTAGAAATATCAGAGTTAATAAATCTAAGACTAGATTAATTGTATTCATGTATTGCATGAAATCTGGCACGGCCGTTCCATTTCCAGACCAAATAATCAGACTATCCGATAAAATAGCCGTACCAGAAAAAATAAAATCTTCCCACCATGCAAAAAAAGAATCGTCAAGAAAGGGCAAAATTTAGAACCCATTGCGACATTCTGAATCTGAAGATAATACTGTAAGTCTGGTCAAACAGAAAAATTACTGGTCAACGAAAAAAAAATAGCAAAGGTAATATGTCTGTTTGATGTGCTGATTCCAAAAATATACTTAGTTTTTCTCTATCACAAAGTTTCTGAGATATTATTTTTGTTATTACGTTATTTGCATTTTCAATGTATGTGGTTTTTCCTATGTTCCCATTTCTTTGCTTGTTTTGCTTAAAGGGAACATGTCACCCCCGTTTTTTGAGATTGAGCTATAAATACTGTTAAATAGGGCCTGCGCTGTGCGTTACTATAGTGTATGTAGTGTACCCTGATTCCCCATGTATGCTGAGAAATACATTACCAAAGTCGCCGTTTTCGCCTGTCAATCAGGCTGGTCTGGTCAGGTGGGCGTGTTCACAGCGCTCTTTTCTTCCCCAGCTTTCCGTTGGTGGCGTAGTGGTGTGCGCATGTCCAGAGTTCCGACTTCCCTGCGCCCACGTGAAGACACAGCGCGCGATCTGCGCTGTAATCCCTTGCATCGGTGGGGGCGGCCATCTTCCTGGGGCCGCGCGTGCGCAGATGGAGTGCTCTGCTGCACGGGGCTTCAGGAAAATGGCCGCGGGATGCCGCGCGTGCGCATTAGAGATCGCGGCGGCCATTTTCCCAAAGCCGAGTTTGCATCTCGGCTTTGGGAAAATGGCCGCCGCGATCTCTAATGCGCACGCGCGGCATCCCGCGGCCATTTTCCTGAAGCCCCGTGCAGCAGAGCACTCCATCTGCGCACGCGCGGCCCCAGGAAGATGGCCGCCCCCACCGATGCAAGGGATTACAGCGCAGATCGCGCGCTGTGTCTTCACGTGGGCGCAGGGAAGTCGGAACTCTGGACATGCGCACACCACTACGCCACCAACGGAAAGCTGGGGAAGAAAAGAGCGCTGTGAACACGCCCACCTGACCAGATCAGCCTGATTGACAGGCGAAAACGGCGACTTTGGTAATGTATTTCTCAGCATACATGGGGAATCAGGGTACACTACATACACTATAGTAACGCACAGCGCAGGCCCTATTTAACAGTATTTATAGCTCAATCTCAAAAAACGGGGTGACAGGTTCCCTTTAATTGTGAGTTTTCTTACAGGGACAACATCGGTAAAGGCTTTAGTGACTGCTTTTCGGAAAGTCATGTGTTATGGGGAGGAGCTAACTGTTATGAGGCGGTAAGATTTGTGTTCAGAAAAGGATGGTGATGGCAGCAAGGACTAGTATGTGAGACTCTGACAGGAGACAGGCCTCTACAGGGATCTGAGCCCTGCCACAGGGAGATAGAAGGGAAGGCATCGGACAGCCGCCATTATGAGAGGATTTTCCCTGCTTTTCTGGGAGGGCAAGTTGCCTCAGAGGGAAGAAAACAGTTCAGCCTTTGAGGTGTAAGTGAGTGAGGGTCTCCACAGAGAGAGAACCTGAAAGCAGCCAATATCACACTGAGAAACTGCCTGTCTGCAAATGTTCATCTGTGAGGAATAGGCTGATCAATTTACCTCACAACTGTATATTATCTACCAGATTACCTCCAGTAAAATCAGTTCTAAATACAAGTGGAGCAGCCTCTAATATCTCTGGGGAAATCTACTATATAAAGCTGAATGTGTGTGTGTGTGTGTGTGTGTGTGTGTGTGTGTGTGTGTGTGTGTGTGTGTGTGTGTGTGTGTGTGTGTGTATGTCCGGGATTGGCATCTGCACCGTCGCAGCTACAGCCACAAAATTTTGCACAGTCACACGTCTGGACCCTGAGAGCGTCATAGGCTATATTGTGAGGCAAAATTTTAACCCCGCGCGTTCCAATTCACCAAACAATTTTGCCCCTATCTACATAATGGGGAAAAAAGTGAAAGGAAAAGTGTTGGAAGCGTCGCAGCTACAGCAACAAAATTTTGCACAGTCACACGTCTGGACCCCGAGAGCGTCATAGGCTATGTTGTGAGGTGAAATTTTAACCCCGCGCTTTCCAATTCACCAAACAATTTTGCCCCTATCTACATAATGGGGAAAAAAGTGAAAGGAAAAGTGTTGGAGGCGTCGCAGCTACAGAAACAAAATTTTGCACAGTCACACGTCAGGACCCTAAGAGCGTCATAGGCTTCGTTGTGAGGTGAAATTTTAACCCCGCGCGTTCCAATTCAAACAATTTTGCCCCTATCTACATAATGGGGAAAAAGTGAAAGGAAAAGTGTTGGAAGCGTCGCAGCTACAGCAACAAAATTTTGCACAGTCACACGTCTGGACCCCGAGAGCGTCATAGGCTATGTTGTGAGGTGAAATTTTAACCCCGCGCTTTCCAATTCACCAAACAATTTTGCCCCTATCTACATAATGGGAAAAAATGAAAGGAAAAGTGTAGGAGGCAAATTGACAGCTGCCAGATGTGAACAAGGGGGACTTAAAGAATAAGAGCGATGGCGCCAAAGAGTATATACCGTACAGTTGCTAAGGTGGGGCCTCGACATGGGATACTCACCACACACGGGGATATGAACACACACAAAATGCGCCACACACTACCATGTGCTTTAACACATATTACCCTCAGCACACATTTCACCACAAATACACCAACCTCGCCACATAAAAGTCAAAACACAAAAGTCGCCACTCAAAACTCGCCACGCGCAGAACTCGCCACATGCAAAAACTAGACTTGCAAAACTCGCCACAAGTGCAAAATTCTCCTCATGAAAAACTCGCCACACGCAAAACTTGCACACGCGGAAAAATTGCCACATGCACAAAAGTTGCAACACATGCAAAAGTTGCCTCACACAAAACTTGCACATACTCAAAAGGCACCACACATAATACTCGCAACGCGTAAAACTCGCCATGCGCAAAACTTGCTGCACACAACTTGCTACACTAACCTGTCACATGTAACTCGACACACAAAAAGTTGCTACACGCATGTTGCTACACAAAACTCATCTCACAAAAGTCGCTACATGCATGTCGCCACACGCAACTCAACACACACAACTTGACAAACGAAACTCGCCCTAAAACACACACAAGTCTGGTATTATCCTTCAAAAATAAAAATCTGATTAATAAGCAGACAAACTACAACAATTGCACCATATAGGAAATACGGCAGCTGTCAGTCACATGACCTGTCTATTATGTGTATGTGTGAGCTCATATATACTGCCAGGGGGAGGGCTTCCTGTTGGCTGGGGATTTATCAGGCTGCCAATTTAGCTTACAAATACTGAGGTAAAAATACTGAGCAAATAATGTGTGAACGAGGTCTAATACAGGAGGAGATGACACACCGGTATATACTATATACAGGAGAGATGACACACAGGTATATACTATATAGAGGAGGAGATGACATATAGGTACATATATATACAGGAGGAGATGACATACAGGTATATACTATATACAGGAGGAGATGACATACAGGTATATGCTATATATAGAAGATGACATGCAGGTATATACTATATGCAGGAGGAGATGACACTCAGATATATACTGTATACAGGGGAGATGACACACAGATATATACTATATACAGGAGGAGGTGACATACAGGTATATGCTATATATAGAAGATGACATGCAGGTATATACTATATGCAGGAGGAGATGACACTCAGATATATACTATATACAGGGGAGATGACACACAGGTATATACTATATACAGGAGGAGATGACATACAGGTATATACTATATATAGAAGGAGATGACATTCAGGTATATACTATATATAGGGGAGATGACACACAGCAGGTATATACTATATACAGGGGAGATGACATACAGGTATATACTATATACAGGAGATGACATACAAATGTATACTATATATAAGGGAGATGACAAACATGTATATACTGAGGTGATGAGGTGAAAATGAGAGGTGTGAGGTGAAAATAAAAAGGTGTGAGTGCAAAATGAGAGAAGTGAGGAAAAATAGTGGAGTGATCAGAAAATGACAGATGTGAGGTTGAAATGACAAGTGTTAGGGGGGAATGAGAGGAGTGAGGGAGAAAATAAGAGGTGTGAGGGAGAAAATGAGAGATGTGATTGGGAAAATGAGAGGCGTGATGGGAAAATAAGAGAAGTGAGGTGCTATAACTAACCACAGATATTTACTATGCCCAGGCAACGCCGGGCTCTTCAGCTAGTCTACTATATAAAGCTGAATGTGTGTGTGTGTGTGTGTGTATGTGTGTATGTCCGGGATTGGCATCTGCACCGTCGCAGCTACAGCCACAAAATTTTGCACAGTCACAGGTCTGGACCCCGAGAGCGTCATAGGCTATGTTGTGAGGCGAAATTTTAACCCCGCGCGTTCCAATTCACCAAACAATTTTGCCCCTATCTACATAATGGGGAAAAAAGTGAAAGGAAAAGTGTTGGAGGCGTCGCAGCTACAGCCACAAAATTTTGCACAGTCACACGTCTGGACCCCGAGAGCGTCATAGGCTATGTTGTGAGGCAAAATTTTAACCCCACATGTTCCAATTCACCAAACAATTTTGCCCCTATCTACATAATGGGGGAAAAAGTGAAAGGAAAAGTGTTGGAGGCATCGCAGCTACAGCTACAAAATTTTGCACAGTCACACGTCTGGACCCTGAGAGCGTCATAGGCTATGTTGTGAGGTGAAATTTTAACCCCGTGCTTTCCAATTCACCAAACAATTTTGCCCCTATCTACATAATGGGAAAAAAGTGAAAGGAAAAGTGTTGGAGGCGTCGCAGCTACAGCCACAAAATTTTGCACAGTCACACGTCTGGACCCCGAGCGCGTCATAAGCTATGTTGTGAGGTGAAATTTTAACCCCGCGCTTTCCAATTCACCAAACAATTTTGCTCCTATCTACATAATGCGAAAAAATGAAAGGAAAAGTGTAGGAGGCGTCGCAGCTACAGCCACAAAATTTTGCACAGTCACAGGTCTGGACCCCGAGAGCGTCATAGGCTATGTTGTGAGGTGAAATTTTAACCCCGCGCTTTCCAATTCACCAAACAATTTTGCCCCTATCTACATAATGGGGAAAAAAGTGAAAGGAAAAGTGTTGGAGGGGTCGCAACTACAGAAACAAAATTTTGCACAGTCACACGTCTGGACCCCGAGAGCGTCATAGGCTATGTTGTGAGGCAAAATTTTAACCCCGCATGTTCCAATTCACCAAACAATTTTGCCCCTATCTACATAATGGGGGAAAAAGTGAAAGGAAAAGTGTTGGAGGCGTCGCAGCTACAGCTACAAAACTTTGCACAGTCACACGTCTGGACCCTGAGAGCGTCATAGGCTATGTTGTGAGGTGAAATTTTAACCCCGTGCTTTCCAATTCACCAAACAATTTTTCCCCTATCTACATAATGGGAAAAAAGTGAAAGGAAAAGTGTTGGAGGCGTCGCAGCTACAGCCACAAAATTTTGCACAGTCACACGTCTGGACCCCGAGCGCGTCATAGGCTATGTTGTGAGGTGAAATTTTAACCCCGCGCTTTCCAATTCACCAAACAATTTTGCTCCTATCTACATAATGCGAAAAAATGAAAGGAAAAGTGTAGGAGGCGTCGCAGCTACAGCCACAAAATTTTGCACAGTCACACGTCTGGACCCCGAGAGCGTCATAGGCTATGTTGTGAGGTGAAATTTTAACCCCGCGCTTTCCAATTCACCAAACAATTTTGCCCCTATCTACATAATGGGGAAAAAAGTGAAAGAAAAAGTGTTGGAGGCGTCGCAGCTACAGAAACAAAATTTTGCACAGTCACACGTCGGGACCCTGAGAGCGTCATAGGCTTCGTTGTGAGGTGAAATTTTAACCCCGCGCGTTCCAATTCACCAATTTTGCCCCTATCTACATAATGGGGAAAAAGTGAAAGGAAAAGTGTTGGAAGCGTCGCAGCTACAGCAACAAAATTTTGCACAGTCACACGTCTGGAGCCCGAGAGCGTCATAGGCTATGTTGTGAGGTGAAATTTTAACCCCGCGCTTTCCAATTCACCAAACAATTTTGCCCCTATCTACATAATGGGAAAAAATGAAAGGAAAAGTGTAGGAGGCAAATTGACAGCTGCCAGATGTGAACAAGGGGGACTTAAAGAATGAGAGCGATGGCGCCAAAGAGTATATACCGTACAGTTGCTAAGGTGGGGCCTCGACATGGGATACTCACCACACACGGGGATATGAACACACACAAAATGCGCCACACACTACCACGTGCTTGAACACATATTACCCTCAGCACACATTTCACCACAAATACACCAACCTCGCCACATAAAAGTCAAAACACAAAAGTCGCCACTCAAAACTCGCCACGCGCAGAACTCGCCACATGCAAAAACTAGGCTCTTGCAAAACTCGCCACAAGTGCAATATTCTCCTCATGAAAAACTCGCCACACGCAAAACTTGCACACGCGGAAAAATTGCCACATGCACAAAAGTTGCAACACATGCAAAAGTTGCCTCACACAAAACTTGCACATACTCAAAAGGCACCACACATAATACTCGCAACGCGCAAAACTCGCCATGCGCAAAACTTGCTGCACACAACTTGCTACACTAACCTGTCACATGCAACTCGACACACAAAAAGTTGCTACACGCATGTTGCTACACAAAACTCATCTCACAAAAGTTGCTACATGCATGTCGCCACACGCAACTCAACACACACAACTTGACAAACGAAACTCGCCCTAAAACACACACAAGTCTGGTATTATCCTTCAAAAATAAAAATCTGATTAATAAGCAGACAAACTACAACAATTGCACCATATAGGAAATACGGCAGCTGTCAGTCACATGACCTGTCTATTATGTGTATGTGTGAGCTAATATATACTGCCAGGGGGAGGGCTTCCTGTTGGCTAGGGATTTATCAGGCTGCCAATTTAGCTTACAAATACTGAGGTAAAAATACTGAGCAAATAACGTGTGAACGAGGTCTAATACAGGAGGAGATGACACACTGGTATATACTATATACAGGGGAGATGACCCACAGATATATACTATATACAGGAGAGATGACACACAGGTATATACTATATAGAGGAGGAGATGACATATAGGTACATATATATACAGGAGGAGATGACATACAGGTATATACTATATACAGGAGGAGATGACATACAGGTATATGCTATATATAGAAGATGACGTGCAGGTATATACTATATGCAGGAGGAGATGACACTCAGATATATACTATATACAGGGGAGATGACACACAGGTATATACTATATACAGGAGGAGATGACATACAGGTATATGCTGTATATAGAAGATGACATGCAGGTATATACTATATGCAGGAGGAGATGACACTCAGATATATACTATATACAGGGGAGAAGACACACAGGTATATACTATATACAGGAGGAGATGACATACAGGTATATACAGGTCCTTCTCAAAAAATTAGCATATAGTGTTAAATTTCATTATTTACCATAATGTAATGATTACAATTAAACTTTCATATATTATAGATTCATTATCCACCAACTGAAATTTGTCAGGTCTTTTATTGTTTTAATACTGATGATTTTGGCATACAACTCCTGATAACCCAAAAAACCTATCTCAATAAATTAGCATATTTCACCCATCCAATCAAATAAAAGTGTTTTTTTAATAACAAACAAAAAAACCAACAAATAATAATGTTCAGTTATGCACTCAATACTTGGTCGGGAATCCTTTGGCAGAAATGACTGCTTCAATGCAGCGTGGCATGGAGGCAATCAGCCTGTGACACTGCTGAGATGTTATGGAGGCCCAGGATGCATCAATAGCGGCCTTAAGCTCATCCAGAGTGTTGGGTCTTGCGTCTCTCAACTTTCTCTTCACAATATCCCACAGATTCTCTATGGGGTTCAGGTCAGGAGAGTTGGCAGGCCAATTGAGCACAGTAATACCATGGTCAGTAAACCATTTACCAGTGGTTTTGGCACTGTGAGCAGGTGCCAGGTCGTGCTGAAAAATGAAATCTTCATCTCCATAAAGCATTTCAGCCGATGGAAGCATGAAGTGCTCCAAAATCTCCTGATAGCTAGCTGCATTGACCCTGCCCTTGATGAAACACAGTGGACCAACACCAGCAGCTGACATGGCACCCCACACCATCACTGACTGTGGGTACTTGACACTGGACTTCAGGCATTTTGGCATTTCCTTCTCCCCAGTCTTCCTCCAGACTCTGGCACCTTGATTTCCGAATGACATGCAAAATTTGCTTTCATCAGAAAAAAGTACTTGGGACCACTTAGCAACAGTCCAGTGCTGCTTCTCTGTAGCTCAAAAATGGCTTTACCTGGGGAATGCGGCACCTGTAGCCCATTTCCTTCACACGCCTGTGCACGGTGGCTCTGGATGTTTCCACACCAGACTCAGTCCGCTGCTTCCTCAGGTTCCCCAAGGTCTGGAATCGGTCCTTCTCCACAATCTTCCTCAGGGTCCGGTCTCCTCTTCTCGTTGTACAGCGTTTTCTGCCACATTGTTTCCTTCCAACAGACTTACCATTGAGGTGCCTTGATACAGCACTCTGGGAACAGCCTATTTGTTGAGAAATTTCTTTCTGGGTCTTACCCTCTTGCTTGAGGGTGTCAATGATGGCCTTCTTGACATCTGTCAGGTCGCTAGTCTTACCCATGATGGGGGTTTTGAGTAATGAACCAGGCAGGGAGTTTATAAAAGCCTCAGGTATCTTTTGCATGTGTTTAGAGTTAATTAGTTGATTCAGAAGAT
The DNA here is from genome assembly GCF_032444005.1 of Ranitomeya imitator. NCBI lineage: Eukaryota > Metazoa > Chordata > Amphibia > Anura > Dendrobatidae > Ranitomeya > Ranitomeya imitator. The sequence continues at coordinate 228,538,065 of NC_091286.1, read as the reverse complement.
TAGGGTAATAGGTCGTTTAGAGAACCTTTTCTTGATATGCTAATTTATTGAGACAGGTTTTTTGGGTTATCAGGAGTTGTATGCCAAAATCATCAGTATTAAAACAATAAAAGACCTGACAAATTTCAGTTGGTGGATAATGAATCTATAATATATGAAAGTTTAATTGTAATCATTACATTATGGTAAATAATGAAATTTAACACTATATGCTAATTTTTTGAGAAGGACCTGTACTATATATAGAAGGAGATGACATTCAGGTATATACTATATATAGGGGAGATGACATACAGGTATATACTATATACAGGGGAGATGACATACAGGTATATACTATATACAGGAGATGACATACAGATGTATACTATATATAAGGGAGATGACAAACATGTATATACTGAGGTGATGAGGTGAAAATGAGAGGTGTGAGGTGAAAATGAAAAGGTGTGAGTGCAAAATGAGAGGAGTGAGGAAAAATACTGGAGTGATCAGAAAATGACAGATGTGAGGTTGAAATGACAAGTGTTAGGGGGGAATGAGAGGAGTGAGGGAGAAAATGAGAGGTGTGAGGGAGAAAATGAGAGATGTGATTGGGAAAATGAGAGGCGTGATGGGAAAATAAGAGAAGTGAGGTGCTATAACTAACCACAGATATTTACTATGCCCAGGCAACGCCGGGCTCTTCAGCTAGTCTACTATATAAAGCTGAATGTGTGTGTGTGTGTGTGTGTATGTCCGGGATTGGCATCTGCACTGTCGCAGCTACAGCCACAAAATTTTGCACAGTCACACGTCTGGACCCCGAGAGCATCATAGGCTACGTTGTGAGGTGAAATTTTAACCCCGCGCATTCCAATTCACCAAACAATTTTGCTCCTATCTACATAATGGGGAAAAAAGTGAAAGGAAAAGTGTTGGAGGCGTCACAGCTACAGAAACAAAATTTTGCACAGTCACACGTCTGGACCCTGAGAGCGTCATAGGCTATGTTGTGAGGTGAAATTTTAACTCCGCGCTTTCCAATTCACCAAACTATTTTTTCCCTATCTACATAATGGGGAAAAGTGAAAGGAAAAGTGTTGGAGGCAAATTGACAGCTGCCAGATGTGAACAAATGGGACTTAAAGAATGAGAGCGATGGCGCCGAAGAGTATATACCGATCAGTTGCTAAGGTGGGGCCCCGACATGAGATACTCACCACACGGGGATATGAACACACAAACAAAATGCGCCACACACTACCACGTGCTTGAACACATATACCACCCTCAGCACACATTTCACCACACATACGCCAACCTCGCCACATAAAAGTCGAAACACAAAAGTCGCCGCTCAAAACTCACCACGCGCAAAACTCGCCACATGCAAAAAATAGGCTCACGCAAAACTCGCCACAAGTGCAAAACTCACCTCATGGAAAACTCGCCACACGCAAAACTTGCACATGCGGAAAAATTGCCATATGCACAAAATTCGCAACACATGCAAAAGTTGCCTCACACAAAACTTGCACATACTCAAAAGGCACCAGACATAAAACTCACCACGCGCAAAACCCGCCATGCGCAAAACTTGCTGCACACAACTTGCTACACTAACCTGTCACATGCAACTCGACACACAAAATGTTGCTACACGCATGTTGCCACACAAAACTCATCTCACAAAAGTCGCTACATGCATGTCGCCACACACAACTCAACACACACAACTTGACAAACGAAACTCGCCCTAAAACACACACAAGTCTGGTATTAGCCTTCAAAAATAAAATTCTGATTAATAAGCAGACAAACTACAAGAGCAACAAATGTACCATATAGGAAATACGGCAGCTGTCAGTCACATGACCTGTCTATTATGTGTATGTGTGAGCTAATATATACTGCCAGGGGGAGGGCTTCCTGTTGGCTAGGGATTTATCAGGCTGCAAATCTATCTTACAAATACTGAGGTAAAAATACTGAGCAAATAACGTGTTAACGAGGTCTAATACAGGAGATCACACAGGTATATACTATATACAGGGGAGATGACACACAGATATATACTATATACAGGGGAGATGACACACAGGTATATACTATATACAGGGGAGATGACACACATTTATATACTATATACAGGGGAGATGACACACAGGTATATACTATATAAAGGAGGAGATGACATACAGGTACATACTATATACAGGAGGAGATGACATACAGGTATATACTATATACAGGATACAGGAGGAGATGACACACAGGTATATACAATATACAGGAGCAGATTACCTACAGGTATATACTATATACAGGAGGAGATGACATACAAGTATATGCTATATATAGAAGATGACATACAGGTATATACTATATACAGGAGGAGATGACACACAGATATATACTATATACAGGGGAGATGACACACAGGTATATACTATATACAGGAGGAGATGACATACAGGTATATACTATATATAGAAGGAGATGACATACAGGTATATACTATATATAGGAGGAGATGACATACAGGTATATACTATATATAGGAGGAGATGACATACAGGTATATACTATATATAGGAGGAGATGACATACAGGTATATACTATATACAGGGGAGATGACACACAGCAGGTATATACTATATACAGGGGAGATGACATACAGGTATATACTATATATAATGGAGATGACAAACATGTATATACTGAGGTGAAAATGAGAGGTGTGAGGTGAAAATGAAAAGTTGTGAGTGCAAAATGAGAGGAGTGAGGGAAAATAGTGTAGTGATCGGAAAATGACAGATGTGAGGTCGAAATGACAAGTGTTAGGCGGGAATGAGAGGAGTGAGGGAGAAAATGAGAGGTGTGAGGGAGAAAATGAGAGATGTGAGGGGGAAAATTAAAGATGTGATTGGGAAAATGAGAGGCGTAATGGGAAAATAAGAGAAGTGACGTGCTATAACTGACCACAGATATTTACTATGCCCAGGCAACGCCGGGCTCTTCAGCTAGTATCTACATATAGTCAGTCGGCTCATCACATTTTTTTTTTAGTTTGTCACCACTATTGAGCTGAACTTACTCTACTCTTTGATCTGATTTAAAGGAGAAAAATGCCCCAACAATGTATCAATCATCCAAACAGATTCTGCTATGTGTGTGGTTCTTTTACACCAAAAGGCCAAGTATGTTCAATCACTCATGATATTAAAAAGATGCACCAGATGTACTTTAAGCGTCCACTTGGTGATCAAGACAAAAGCTGGGCCCTTCATGTGGTATGCTCAAGTTGTTCAAATGGTCTGTGTGACTGGTTGAATATGAGGAAAGTGGCTATGCCATTTGCTGTTCCCATGATTTGGAGAGAACTCAAAAATCATAGTGAAGACTAGGGTTGAGCGAAACGGGTCGAAATTGTTCAAAAGTCGCCGACTTTTGGCAAGGTCGGGTTTCATGAAACCCGACCCGACCCCAGTGGGGGGTCGGCCATGAAGTCGGCGATCTTTTGAATCTGGAATCGGAATTCCGATCCCGATTCCCGATATGTTTAAGATATCGGGAATTGGTATCGGAATTCAGATTAAAGTGTAAAATATAGAATTAAAATAAAAAATATTGCAATACTTACCCTCTGACGGGCCCTGGTACTAACCGGCAGCCTTCCTCCTTCGAATCCGCGCTTCTAGGACCTTGCCGTGACGTCGCGGTGACGTCGCGGCTTGTGATTGGCCGCGCGGCCGCCCATGTGACCGCTCGCGCGGCCAATCACAAGCCGCGACGTCACCCGCGACGTCACCGAAGGTCCTGGAAGGGCTGATTCTTAGGAAGGAAGGCTGTCGGAAGGAAGCAGGGCGCTTCCGAGGGTGAGTATATACCTAATAGGAATATACTCACCCTCGGAAGTGCCCTGCTTCCTTCCGACAGCCTTCCTTCCTAAGAATCAGCCCTTCCAGGACCTTCGGTGACGTCGCGGGTGACGTCGCGGCTTGTGATTGGCCGCGCGAGCGGTCACATGGGCGGCCGCGCGGCCAATCACAAGCCGCGACGTCACTGCGACGTCACGGCAAGGTCCTAGAAGCGCGGATTCGAAGGAGGAAGGCTGCCGGTTAGTACCAGGGCGCGTCAGAGGGTAAGTATTGCAATATTTTTTATTTTAATTCTATATTTTACACTTAAATATGGATCCCAGGGCCTGAAGGAGAGTTTCCGCTCCTTCAGACCCTGGGAACCATGGAAACCCAATGCACTGCATTGGGTTTCGAGTTTCGGCCGACCCCGACCCCGACTTTTTTATAGGATCGGCCGATTTCACTCGACCCGACTTTTCCAAAAGTCGGGTTTCGTGAAACCCGACCCGATCCTATAAAAGTGAAGGTCGCTCAACCCTAGTGAAGACTGCTACTTTTGTTTTGTCAAACTGAAGGGCTTTCTACAGAGAACAAACATAAGATTAATTACCCTGAACTTGCATCTGCGATTAGGCCAGTTCTACATGATGGTACTTTGCCAATTCCTGTATCACCATTGTCTGAATTGGATGAAAACGAAGTAGAATATTAAAGGAAACCTGTCACCTGAATTCGGCGGGACCGGTTTTCGGTCATATGGGTGGAGTTTTCAGGTGTTTGATTCACCCTTTCCTTACCCGCTGGCTGCATGCTGGCCGCAATATTGGATTGAAGTTCATTCTCTGTCCTCCGTAGTACATGCCTGCGCAAGGCAAGATTGCCTTGCGCAGGCATGTACTACGGAGGACAGAATGAACTTCAATCCAATATTGCGGTCAGCATGCAGCCAGCGGGTAAGGAAAGGGTAAATCAAACACCTGAAAACTCCGCCCATATAACCGAAAACCGGTCCCGCCAAATTAGGGTGACAGGTTCCCTTTAAGACTATGGAGCTGAAGCTACTGGCAAAGACATGGACACCTCAAGTCAAAGTGAGTATGTACCTGATGGAGCAGCTGAGCAGCTGGATTGCTTTACTCAACATGAATTAAATGATCTCATCAGAGACCTTTCATTATCAAAAGATAAAGCTGAACTTCTTGCATCTAAGTTGAAACAGAAGAATCTTCTTCATGATGACTTCAAAGTGTGTTATTACTGAAACAGAAGTAACACTTTAACACAATTTTTCACAGTTGATGGACCAAAGGTGTACTATAACAATGTGAATGGCCTCTTTGAAGAACTGAATCAAGAGCATTTTGTTGCAGATTGGCGATTGTTTATTAACTCAATCCAGAGAAGTTTGAAAGCAGTGTTGCTTCCCAATGGAAATATGAAACTATCAATCCCTATTGCTCAATTATGTCATCTAAAGGAAAGTTATGAAAATCTGTCAGTTGCGCTCCTTCTCCCATCATCCCCCTGTCATTTGGTGATGCAAAAACATTTTGTTGTTAAAAAAACAACCTTTTTTATTATGTGATAGTATCCAAACATAGAAACTGGAATTGCACCGACCTGAAGAATAAAGTCATCTAATCACTTATCTTGCATGAAGAACAATGTAAAACTAAATAAAACCAATTCTCAACCTGCTGTTGATTTGTTCATTCTGCCTCCCAAAAATTGCAGTAAGGTTCGGCTCACATTTATCCATGTGCTGTACACTGTGTGTTTGCATCGGGGTTTCTGTCTAAATCTCCGAAATACATGGTTCACACGGAACCCCCAGCAGAAGATTCCCTACAGTAAGGCAGATGAAGACACAGTGGACGCTGTCAGGCCTATAAGCTGGCAGTGTCTGTCTTTTTAAGTGTACATAAAAGGTGATTAATCTGAATCACTTTATTCAGAGATTTTGATAAAAACACGTAAGTTAAGTGCTCAGTGTAGAGCACAGGATAAATGTGATCCAAAATGTTAGGTAAAATTATCCAAGTAAAACCTTTAATCCTGAAAAAAAGCAAGTCCCCACTCAGGTCCATTATCTGTCAATGGAAATATAGGGGGCATTCGCATTACTGATTGTACAAAGGCTAAGGGAAAGCAAAATGGCTCTTCATCCCCAAAAGAAATCCAGCAAATTTTGCCCCCCCAAATCAAAATGCCCCCCTCACTTCTGAACCCCAGTGTGCCTAAACCATATTTAGCATCCACATGCTTGGCATTTCTGTTGCGATAATAGCCCGTTTAGATGGGTGCATGTCACCGGAACTATGAGCTGGGCATGCTGTACGGGCATTACAATGTATGTGCACTACAACGTACTGGGAACTACAACATGCTGGGCACTGCAACTGCCAACTTGCAATTTACAATCGGCAACATCCAATGCTGCTTCTTTTTCGAAAACACCTGAGGAGTCAAAATCGTCAGTACGCCTGTAGATAAATTCCCAGAGGGTTGTAATATTCAAAATATGGTTACTTGAGGGGGATTCTTCTCTTCTGGCACTTAAGGGCTCTGTATATGAAGTTAGCAAACTTCTACTATAATTTGTTCAATAAGAGTCAAATAGAGCTCTTTCCCTACCGAGTGTCACCGTGTGGCTAAGCAGTACTATACAAGCAAATATGGGGTATTGCCACGATCATCAGAAATTGTATGACCAATTTGGTGTCATTATTACCCATTTACTCTTGTGAAAATGTAAAATCTGGGGCTAAGAAAACTTTAATAAAATGTAATTATTTTGTGCTCACTGCCCAATGATGTAAAACTTTGTGACACACCCGTGGTGTCAATATGATCACTGCACCCTTCGATTAATTCACTGTGAGGTCTAGTTTGGAAAATGGGGCAATTTTGGGGGGGTGGGGTTCCAGTGTTCTGACACCACAGGGGTTCTGCCAATGTGACTAGATTTGCAAGGTGGATCAAATTAGTTTTTGACCACATATGGCATATTGGCATACTCAGGAGAAATTGTGCAACACATTGCACCATTTATTTTTTCCTATTATACAAATTGAAAATTAAAAACCAGGGCCAAAGCAACATTTTGGTGTAAATATAGCCCAGTACACCCCTAGATGAATTCTTCTGAGAGGTGTAGCTTCCAAAATTGCATCACTTGTGAGGGTTTCTACTATTTTGGCATGTAGTGACTCTTCAAATGTGACATGGCATCCACAATCTATTTTTAACCAAAATAACACTACAGAATTTAATTGCGCTCTTTCCCTTCCAAGACTTACCGTGTGCCCAAACAGTAGTTTTCAAACACATATTGGGTATCGGTGTACTCAAGAGAAGATGAACCATACAATTTGTTGTACAATTTCTTCTCTTACCCCTTGAAAATGAAAAAATTGAGGCTAAAACAACATTTTTGTATGAAAAATTTATTTTTTCATTTTCACGGCTCAACGTTATAAGATTCTGTGACGATCTGTGGGTTCAAGGTGCTGACCACACCTCTAGATAAGTTCCTTGAGCGGTATAGTTTCCAAAATGGGCTCCCTTGTGGGGGTTTCCACTGTTCAGGCACATCAGGGACTCTGCAAACACGATATGGCATCCTCTTTCTATTTCAGCTACTTTTGCGTTCCAAAAGACAAATGTTGCTCCTTCCCTTCCGAGCGTTGACATGTGCCCAAACAGTAGTTTTCCACCACAAATGGGATATTGGTGTACTCAGGAGAAATTACACAACACACTATGTGGTCCATTTCCTCCTGTTACCATTATGAAAATGAAAACTTTTGGCCGAGTGTGGTGAGCATAAAAATGCAAAATATAAAATTTTGTGGGGTCAAATTTTTTAAATTTTCATAAATGAAAGCAAACCATATTGACCAAAATTTACCATTAACATGAAGTATTATGTGTCACGAAAATATAGAGTCGCTGGAGTATGTTGAAGCGTTCCAGAGTTATTGCCACATAAAGTGACACTGGTCAGAATTGTAAAATTTGGCCCAGTCAGGAAGGGATTGGGATTGAAGGGGTTAAAAAAAACACATGATAGATTGAGGGTTCATATTGGCAGTGAAAATAATCCCCCAAATTACTATTATTTTTCAAATATTGAAAACATTTAGAAGTTTCAAATTCACTGCCTCTCTAGATAAATAGCAAATAGTCTATTATTTATTTATTATGCTTTGCTTAAATAGTGCTATCATATGCCGCAACACTTTACAGACATATCGCTGTCCACAGTTGGGCTCACAATCTCAATTCCCTATCAGTATGTATTTGGAGTGTGGGAGGAAACCCACACAAACATGGGGAGAACATAAAAACTCATTGCAGATTTTGTCTTTGGTGGGATTTGAAACCAGGGCAACAAGTGATAACCACTGAGCCACCATGTTGCCCAGTCTATATACAGTGGGGAAAAAAGTATTTAGTCAGCCACCAATTGTGCAAGCTCTCCAACTTAAAAAGATGAGAGAGGCCTGTAAATGACATCATAGGTAGAACACAACTATAAGAGTCAATGACCTCTGTCATTGTTAACAAAGGATATAAAACAAAATATTGAGATGAACTTTTGCTAATGACCAAATACTTATTTTCCTCCATAATTTGCAAAATAAATCTTGCCATATCAGATAAGGTGATTTTCTGGATTTTTTTTCTCATTTTGACTCTCATAGTTGCGAGATCTTGAAATATTTGGATAGTGACACAAGTTTTGGCATTTTAGATGTTTACCAAAAAATATCCAGATATAGTTACCGTATTTTTCGCTTTGTAAGACGCTCCGGATTATAAGACGCACCCCAAATTTTGAGGAGAAAAATAGGAAAAAACTATTTTTTAATAAATTGGTGGGGCGTCTTATAATCCATGCGTCTTATTACTTACCAGGGGTTGTGGTTGTGGTGGATCAGGGTCCCAGGCTCGTTGCCGGAGGCAGGAGTGGAGCATTGCTGCAGGCTGGGATGAGGGGGTCTGCAGGGGGCTCCTGTGCTGCAGGGGGGCTCCTGTGCTGCAGGCTGGGATGAGGGGTCTGCAGGGGGCTCCTTTGCTGCAGGCTGGGATGAGGGGTCTGCAGGGGGCTCCTTTGCTGCAGGCTGGGATGAGGGGTCTGCAGGGGGCTCCTGTGCTGTAGGGCTGTCTCCGGTGCTGCGGGGGGCTCTGGCGACATTTTGTGAAAGACCAGAGCCCCCCGGCAGTTCTTCCATGCGTTCCAGTATGACTAATTCCGGGAAAATGGCCGCCGGAATCTCGAGAGATGAGATCTCAGCGCTGAAATCTCATCTCCCGAGATTCCGGCGGCCATTTTCCCGGAGTCAGTCATACTGGAACTAACTCCGGGAAAATGGCCGCCGGAATCTCGAGAGATGAGATCTCAGCGCTGAAATCTCATCTCCCGAGATTCCGGCGGCCATTTTCCCGGAATTAGTCATACTGGAACGCATGGAAGAACTGCCGGGGGGCTCTGGTCTTTCACAATATGTCGCCAGAGCCCCCCGCAGCAACGGAGCCTTCAGCATCACCCGGGGCAGCAGCGGACAACCCCGGCAGTGGCGGCGGACGACAGCGGCGGCAGGCGGTAGCGGCGGCGGACACCCCCTCCTCCCAGCCTGTAATGGTAAGCGGTATATCCGCTTTGTTAGACGCACCCACATTTCCCCCCCAAATTTGGGGGAAATAAAGTGCGTCTTACAAAGCGGAAAATACGGTATATAATCAAAATGGGCTTCAAGTGCACACTCTCAGCTTTAGGTTTTATTCACACATCAGTATTTTTTATCAGTATTTCATGGGTATTTGTCTAAGGCCGGCGTCACACACACGTATAAAAAAATTGGTCCGTTTTTCACAGCCGAGAATCGCACAAATGTTCCCATCCGTGTGCAATGCGAGGATGCAATTTTCCCGTATATCCGTGAGACACACACATATATATATATTTATATTTCATACAAAGCTAGATGGCAGAATAGCCGGTAATTCATTTGTCGGCTTTTGCTAAATCATTACAGAACCCGACAGGATATGAGACATGGTTTACATACAGTACCATTTCATATCTGTTAGATTTTTATATGTACCTCACTAATAATGTTGGTAGTGTGTGTGTGTGTGTAAAATTTTGGAGCTGTAGGTGTTAAATTAAAGGATTAATTCACGGAAAAAAATGGCATGAGCTCCCGCACAATTTTCTCCGCCAGAGAGGGTAAGCCAGTGACTGAGGGCATGAATAAATAAAACACTGCCTGCGCAGCCTCCCCACCTTACCGGACATGAACTCTGTAGCGTGCAAAAGTTTCTGGACATTTTCCCACGCTGTCAGTTCACTGTGGGTTAGGCGGGGAGACAGCGCAGCCTAAGTGATGTCAGCGGTAGTCACTGAGGCTGCGCAGACTCCCCACCTGACGCATGAACTTGACAGCATGTGAAAATGTTAAGAAGCTTTCTGACGCTACAGAGTTCATGTCCGGTCAGGCGGGGAGGCTGCACAGGTAGCTTTTCATTCATTCCTCCGTGGTTTACAGCCCGGCCGGTTGTATTAGCACCGCTCCGGGTTGTAAACTATTTAACCCCTTGAGATGGATTGCAGTGTGGGACTTGACTGTATGGCGGACAGGTATGGGATATTGTTGGTATTTTTTTTTTACAGAAGAACGAGGTCTTTGCTTGGATTGAGAGTGCAATAAAGATGTTAAACCTGTGTGTTTCATTATTTCATGAAAAGACTTTATTCTTAATGTGCGTATTTTTAACCCGTTCATACTATTGGATTAATAATGGATAGGTGCCTTATTGACACCTCTCCATTATTAACCAGGAAAGAGCAGCCACAGCCAATATAGAATAGTCCAAGAAAAGCCTCCAGGCAGAGATAAGATATAAAAATGCCTTTATTATATATAGTTGGCAAATAATGATAAAATATCAGCAAATGTGCGCACAACAGGACAATATAATTAATAATTAAAACCAATGTGAGAGATGATCCATAATTATTAACCAGGCTTAATGTCACCTTACAGTAGTAAGGTGACATCAACCCCTTATTACCCAATATGCCAATGCCACAGGACAATGGGAAGAGAAAGGCTAAGTTCCGGAATAGGCGCATCTTACAGATGCGCCTTGGCTGGGGACAGATTTTTTAGCTAGGGGGGCCAATAACCATGGTCCCTCTCTAGGCTGGTAATATCTGCCCTCAGTCACTGATTTTCTGTAATCCTTTAACACCTACAGCTCCAAAATTTTACATACACACACTACTAACATTATTAGTGAGGGACATATAAAAAACGGATATGCAATGTTTACTGTATGTAAACTATGTCTCATATCCTGTCGGGTTCTGTAAAGATTGTACAGAAGCTAACAATTGAATTATCGGCTATTCTGCTACCTAACCCTCTATGAAATATAAATATATATATACAGTACAGACAAAAAGTTTGGACACACCTTCTCATTTAAAGATTTTTCTGTATTTTCATGACTATGAAAATTGTACATTCACACTGAAGGCATCAAAACTATGAATTAACATATGTGGAATTATATACTTAACACAAAAGTGTGAAACAACTGAAAATATGTCTTATATTCTAGGTTCTTCAAAGTAGCCACCTTTTGCTTTGATGACTGCTTTGCACACTCTATGCGATTTTTTTCTCGCACAGCACTCGTCCGCATTCCTCTCTAGTGTAACTTCGGCCTAACCAGGAGTGTCTCCTGTTAGGTGTTGAGCTCTCGCCTCCTACACAGGGGGAATCTTGGGCCATCTCTGCTGCGGTCTCCCATTCTTCTCCTGCCACAGTGGAGCCTGCTCAGCGGAGACGTCAGTCCCAGTGTCACGCTCAGTCTGACTCTGTACAAAGAGTTACTACTGCTTTTCCTGCTTCTGCCATTGAAGTCAGTGCTGGACAGTGGCGAGCAGACACTTCTGGGACTAAGTCCTGCTTTTCTCGTTCTGAGCATGCCCAGAGTAAGATCTCTCAGTGGAGATAGAGGGTCACATATTCAGATACTGCAGCTAAAGCCATTGGTCCTTCAGGAAGGTCCTGTAGGTGCTCAGGCTCTGTGGCAGCCTCTCATTGGTCCTTCTAGGAAGGTCCTGTACGTGCTGCAGCTATTTAAGGCTTGCATGGCCGCACGGCCATGCGCTAGTATCTTTCTATGTTATGTGCTTTGCGCCAGTGTGGTCATGTAAGTTTGTGTTCAGGGACCCGGCTGAAATAAGCCCCTAAAATGCTGGCACCTCTGGCGAGGAGATTGTGTGTGTGTATGTATTCAGGGACCAGGCTGAAATAAGCCCCTAGAATGCTGGCACCTCCGGCAAGGAGTTTTGTGTGCATGCATGACCACTGACTGCTCTCAGTTGGTTAGTTAACCTGTGCCTCTGTGAAGTCTAACAGGGCGCAGTGCTTTGCTTTCACGGCTACTCTGTGAAATAACAGAGTTAGTTCATACCGCCATATAGTTCCGCCATTTGCTAGCAGCAGGTTCTCCTGCACGGTGGACCCCGGGCTGCGAATGCATCAATTTCAATAAAACATCTATATTTACTCGGTGCATTCCGCTAGCCCTAACAGAATACTTGCGCCAGGGTCTGGCTAGTAAATGGTAGACATTCAGCAATCCTTGCGCTATATCCAGCAGCTGGAGGGTAGGTTGGCGGCTCTCTAGAGCACAACCTCAGCTGTGGATGTTACCACAGTTGCTGTACAGGCTGCTAGCGTGGCTGCAGCAACCTTGTCCACTGCCACCCCTGTTCCGACATTATCTCGCTTCCAGCTGCCAGAAAAATTTTCTGGAGATAGTAAATCTTGTAGGGGATTCGAGAGTCAGTGCTCTATTTACCTCGAGCTCCTGGCTGCACGTTTTCCCACAGAGCGGGCAAAGGTGGGACTTATTGTGTCTCTCTTGTCAGACAGGGCGTTGGAATGGGCTATGCCGCTGTGGGAGCGTGGCGATCATGTGGTGCAGAGTGCTCCGTTGTTCATGAGCACTCTGAAACAGGTCTTCTTAGGACCACGAGTCACCCATGACACGGTGCTCCAACTGCTGGCATTAACTCAGGGTTTGTCCTTGGTCAGCCATTTTGCCGTCCACTTCCGTACCTTAGCATCTGAGCTGGAGTGGTCGGATAAAGCCCTTATCTCCATATTTTGGAGGAGGCTGGCTGATCACGTGAAGGACGCTCTGGCCACTAGTGAGATTCCTGCCACAATGGAGGAGTTAATAGCTGTCTCCACTTGTATTGACCTCTGTTTTAACGAGCGGAGGTTAGAGCGAGCCCAGTGTAGGCAGAGGTTTCGGCTGGCGCCCACCTTCTCCAAACCTCTGGAATCTCCGATCCTGGTCCCTGGGTCACATGAGGCCATGGAAGTGTCACAAGCGGGATCTAAGTCCCAGACCGCTTGTGCACTCAAGGTGTGTCATGTTTGCCAGCAGTCAGGACATCTTGCCACCAGATGTCCCCAGCGGTCGAGGAAACATCAGCGTCTAGTGGTAGTAGGTGGAGGTACACTAGACACGGCGACGTTTGCCTCCAAATTGTCCTTTAAGGGGACAATTACTATAGGCTCATCCTCCCACTCGGTAGAGCTCTGCATGGATTCTGGGGCGGAGGGGAATTTTGTGTCTTCTGCCTTCGCCCAATGTCACACAATACCCCTGTTTATGCTAGCTCAACCAGTAATGGTACGAGTGGTGAATGGGTCGACACTGCCCTCACAGATAACACACCAGACCATCCCTTTTACTTTGTCCATGTTGCCATCCCATCAGGAGATTATATATCTGCTCGTCATTCCTGAGGAAATTGATGAGGTCCTGTTGGGGATACCTTGGCTACGGTACCACTCTCCTCATATCAAGTGGTCCTCAGGCAGAATTTTGGGATGGGTTGAATCTTGTGGGGGTAGGTGTCAGAGGGAGTGCGTTCAGGTTGCTACTACAGAGGTACCCACAGATCTATCCTCTCTCCCCAAGCAATATTGGTCCTATGCGGATGTGTTCTCCAAAAAAGCGGCGAAGACCCTTCCGCCCCATTGCCCCTATGAATGTCCTATTGATCTCTTGCCTGGTGCTGAGCCTCCCTGCGGTCGAGTCTATCTGTTATCTCTCCCGGAGACGGAGGCAATGTCTCAGAACATTCAAGAGAATCTGGCAAGAGGGTTCATCAGATAGTCAGTGTCACCTGCTGGTGCAGGGTTCATTTTCGTGCAGAAGAAGAATGGGGAAATACGTCCATGCATAGATTATAGGGGTCTTAACGCCATCACCGTTAAGAATAAGCATCTTTTGCCCCTGATATCTGAGCTTTTTGATATTTTTGATAGGCTTCGGGGAGCAAGGGTATTTACTAAATTAGATCTGTGGGGTGCTTACAACCTGATTCGCATCCGTGAGGGGGACGAATGGAATATGGCTTTTAACACCAGGGATGGGCACTATGAATATCTGGTGATGCCCTTCGGGTTCTGTAATGCCCCAGGAATTTTCCAAGACTTTGTGAACGACATCTTCCAGGATATGCTCTCCACCTCGGTCGTAGTCTATCTGGATGATATTCTCATCTACTCTCCAGATATTGACTCCCACCGGAGAGATGATTGCAAAGTCTTCGACCTCCTACGGGCAAACTCCCTCTATGCCAAGTTGGAGAAGTGTGTGTTCGAGCAGGAGTCCTTACCTTTTCTGGGCTATATCATCTCTGCCCAGGGATTGGCTATGGATCCTGCCAAACTACAGGCTGTGATGGACTGGCAGGAACCCCATTCTCTTAAAGCAGTGCAGTGCTTTATGGGGTTCATTAACTACTATCTCCAGTTCATTCCACACTTCTCAACTTTGGTAGCTCCCTTGGTTGCCCTCACCAAGAAGGGAGCAAATCCCAAATTGTGGTCTGAGGAGGTCTCCAAGGCCTTTAACTCCATTAAGTCACATTTCACTAGCGCTGCCATCCTACATCACCCCGATGTAGATAAGCCATTTATAATGGAGGTGGATGCCTCATCTGTTGGTGCTGGAGCAGTCCTTTTCCAAAAGGATACTCAAGGTCGGAAGCATCCTTGCTTCTTCTTCTCTAAGACATTCACACCAGCAGAGAGGAATTATTCCATCAGGGACAGGGAGTTGCTAGCTATGAAGTTGGCTTTCTCGGAATGGAGACATCTCTTGGAGGGAGCTCGTTTTCCCTTCCAAGTCTTCACAGATCACAAAAATTTGGTATACCTGCAGACAGCCCAGCGGTTAAATTCTTGCCAGGCCAGATGGTCCTTGTTCTTCTCCTGCTTTCATTTTACCCTCCACTTTCTTTCTGAGGAAAAGAACATTCGTGCCGATGCTCTATCTCGCTCCGTTGTATCATCGGTGGAGGAGGAAGAGGAGCCTCGGCTTATTGTCCCCACCGAGAGCCTGAGAACTGTGGCGCCGGTTTCGCTAGAGTCTGTGCCTCCGGGCAAGACTTTTGTACCATCCAGTTTGCGACCAGAGGTTCTCTCTTGGGCTCACTCGTCCAGGGTGGGTGGACATTTTGTTTCAAAAGGACATCTGCGTTACTGACGAGGACATACTGGTGGCCGCATATGGCTCGTGATGTCACAGACTATGTTCGGGCGTGTGTCTCTTGTGCCAAGAACAAGTCTCCTTGGCAATGGCCAGCTGGGTTGCTTTACCCCCTGCCGGTGGTGGACAGGCACTGGGAGATGGTCGGGATCGACTTTGTGGTGGGCTTACCCAAGTCACGTAGCTGTACCATAATCTGGGTGATCACCGACCATTTTTCCAAAATAGTTCATTTGGTGCCTCTTCCACGGCTACCTTCTGCACGGGCTCTGGCAGCATTGTACATCAAGCATATCTTTTGCTTAACGGTATGCTGGACAAGATTGTCAGTGACCGGGTTCCCAGTTTGCATCTCGATTCTGGAGAGAGCTATGTCGTCTACTCATTATTGAGTTGAATCTCTCCTCGGCTTATCACCCCGAGATGAATGGGTTGGTTGAGAGGGCCAATCAGAATCTGGTCACATATTTACGACATTTTGTTTCTGCTAGGCAGGATGACTGGGCATCCTTGTTATCGTGGGCAGAGTTTACCCTTAACAACGCTGTAGCTGACTCCACCGGTCAGACTCCTTTCCTCCTTAATTACGGCCAGCATCCGCGGGTTCCTGTGCCTATGCCAGTGTCCTCTGCTGACTCCAGGGTGGCAGACTGGGCAGTGGAGGCAAGGGACATTTGGGACCACACTCAGGATGCCATCCAGGCCTCCAAGGAGAGAATGAGGTCCTCCGCCGATGCACATCGGTGTCCTGCCCCGACCTTTGCTCCTGGCGACTTAGTGTGGCTCTCCGCCCGTAACATCAGGCTGCGTGTTGAGTCCACTAAGTTTAAGTTTGCACCTCGCTACTTGGGTCCCTTCAAGGTCCTTGAACAGGTTAATCCTGTGGTCTACTGTCTGGCCCTTCCTACACACCTAGGTATCACCGACACCTTTCATGTGTCCCTCCTTAAGCCCATATACATGTCCCGGTTTTCTGAGTCATCTGCCGAGACATCGGGTTCGTCTATGGACGATTACGAGGTGAACGCTATTTTGGGGTGCAAGGTGGTATGTGGCAAAAAATTTTATTTGGTGCACTGGAAGGGTTACGGTTGTGAGAGCCTGCTGAGCACATTCGGGCTCCGCATCTCATTGCTGCCTTTGAACGTAGCGAGGCCCAAGGAGGGGGGGCCCTAGGAGGGGGTAATGCTAGGTGTCGAGTTCCCGCCTCTGCACAGGGGGAATCTCGGGCCATCTCCGCTGCGGTCTCCTATTCTTCTGCCGCAGTGGAGCCTGCTCAGCGGAGACGTCAGTCCCAGCGTCTCACTCTGTACAAAGAGTTACTGCTGCTTTTCCTGCTTCTGCCATTGAAGTCAGTGCTGGGCAGCGGCGAGCAGACGCTTCTGGGACTAAGTCCTGCTTTTCTCGTTCTGAGCATGCCCAGAGTAAGATCTATCAGTGGAGATCGAGGGTCACATGTTCAGATACTGCAGCTAAAGCCATTGGTCCTTCAGGAAGGTCCTGTAGGTTCTCAGGCTCTGTGGCAGCCTCTCATTGGTCCTTCTGGGAAGGTCCTGTAAGTGCTGCAACTATTTAAGGCTCGCATGGCCACACGGCCATGCGCTAGTATCTTTCTATGTTATGTACTTTGCGCCAGTGTGGTCATGTAAGTTTGTGTTCAGGGACCCGGCTGAAATAAACCCCTAGAATGCTGGCACCTCCGGCGAGGAGTTTTGTGTGCATGCATGACCACTGACTGCTCTCAGTTGGGTAGTTAACCTGTGCATCTGTGAAGTCTAACAGGGCGCAGTGCTTTGCTTTCATGGCTACTCTGTGAAATAACAGTTAGTTCATACTGCCATATAGTTCTGCCGTTTGCTAGCAGCAGGTTCTCCTGCACGGTGGACCCCGGGCTGCGAACGCATCAATTTCAATAAAACATCTATATTTACTCGGTGCATTCCGCTAGCCCTAACAGTCTCCAAAACACAGAACAGGTGTCAATCTTTCAATTACAGTTTTTCTCTGTAAGCTCCACTCCTGGTTTTGGCATACAAACACTGATGCAAAATACTGAGGTGTGAATGAGGCCTTAATTTGAGGATATTCACATCCTAATTGGTGTAAGGGTTTAGGAATTACAACTCTTTATTATGTAGCTGCTAGTGACGAGCGAGTGTACTCGTTGCTCGGGTTTTCGCTAGCACTCTCGGGTGATCGAGTATTTGTTAGTGTTCGGAGATTAAGTTTTCATTGTGGCAGCTGGATGATTTACAGCTACTAGCCTGCTTGATTACATGTGGTGATTGCCTAGCAACCAGGCGACCTCCCCCCCCCATGTACTCAGCCTGACTAATAGCTGTAAATCATTCAGCTGCGGTGATGAAAACTTAATCTCCGAACACTAACAAATACTCGGAGGTCACCCAAGCGTGCTCGGGAAAACCCGAGCAACGAGTATACTCGCTCATCACTAGTAGCTGCCTTTTTTAACCCCTTTACCCCCAAGGGTGGTTTGCACGTTAATGACCGGGCCAATTTTTACAATTCTGACCACTGTCCCTTTATGAGGTTATAACTCTGGAACGCTTCAATGGATCTTGGTGATTCTGACATTGTTTTCTCGTGACATATTGTACTTCATGACAATGGTAAAAATTCTTTGATAGTACCTGCGTTTATTTGTGAAAAAAACAGAAATTTGGCAAAAATTATGAAAATTTCGCAATTTTCCAACTTTGAATTTTTATGCAATTAAATCACAGAGATATGTCACACAAAATACTTAATAAGTAACATTTCCCACATGTCTACTTTACATCAGCACAATTTTGGAACCAAAATTTCTTTTTGTTAGGGAGTTATAAGGGTTAAAAGTTGACCAGCAATTTCTCATTTCTACAACACCATTTTATTTTAGGGACCACATCTCATTTGAAGTCATTTTGAGGGGTCTATATGATAGAAAATACCCAAGTGTGACACCATTCTAAAAACTACACCCCTCAAGGTGCTCAAAACCATATTCAAGAAGTTTATTAACCCTTCTGGTGCTTCACAGGAATTTTTTGAATGTTTAAATAAAAATGAACATTTAACTTTTTTTCACAAAAAATTTAATTCAGCTCCAATTTGTTTTATTTTACCAAGGGTAACAGGAGAAAATGGACCCCAAACATTGTTGTACAATTTGTCCTGAGTATGCCAATACCCCACATGTGGGGGTAAACCACTGTTTGGGCGCATGGCAGAGCTCGGAAGCGAAGGAGTGCCATTTGACTTTTCAATGCAAAATTGACTGGAATTGAGATGGGACGCCATGTTTCGTTTGGAGAGCCCCTGATGTGGCTAAACATTGAAACCCCCCACAAGTGACACCATTTTGGAAAGTAGACCCCCTAAGGAACTTATCTAGAGGTGTGGTGAGCACTTTGACCCACCAAGTGCTTCACAGAAGTTTATAATGTAGAACCGTAAAAATAAAAAATCATATTTTTTCACAAAAATTATCTTTTCGCCCCCAATTTTTTATTTTTCCAAGGGTAAGAGAAGAAATTAGACCCCAAAAGTTGTTGTACAATTTGTCCTGAGTACGCTGATAGCCCATATGTGGGGGTAAACCACTGTTTGGGCGGATGGGAGAGCTCGGAAGGGAAGGAGCGCCGTTTGACTTTTCAATGCAAAATTGACAGGAATTGAGATGGGACGCCATGTTGCGTTTGAAGAGCCACTGATGTGCCTAAACATTGAAACCCCCCACAAGTGACACCATTTTGGAAAGTAGACCCCCTAAGGAACTTATCTAGAGGTGTGGTGAGCACTTTGACCCACCAAGTGCTTCACAGAAGTTTATAATGTAGAACCGTAAAAATAAAAAATCATATTTTTTCACAAAAATTATCTTTTCGCCCCCAATTTTTTATTTTCCCAAGGGTAAGAGAAGAAATTGGACCCCAAAAGTTGTTGAACAATTTGTCCTGAGTACGCTGATACCCCATATGTGGGGGTAAACCACTGTTTGGGCGGATGGGAGAGCTCGGAAGAGAAGGAGCGCCGTTTGACTTTTCAAAGCAAAATTGACAGGAATTGAGATAGAATGCCATGTTGCGTTTGAAGAGCCACTGATGTGCCTAAACATTGAAACCCCCCACAAATGACACCATTTTGGAAAGTAGACCCCCTAAGGAACTTATCTAGAGGTGTGGTGAGCACTTTGACCCACCAAGTGCTTCACAGAAGTTTATAATGCAGAGCCGTAAAAATAAAACAAAATTTTTTTCCCACAAAAATTATTTTTTTTAGCCCCCAGTTTTGTATTTTCCTGAGGGTAACAGGAGAAATTGGACCCCAAAATTTGTTGCGCAATTTGTCCTGAGTGCGATGATACACCATATGTGGGGGGAACCACTGTTTGGGCACATGGGAGGGCTCAGAAGGGAAGGAGTGCCATTTGAATGCAGACTTAGATGGAATGGTCTGCAGGTGTCACATTGCGTTTGCAGAGCCCCTAATGTACCTAAACAGTAGAAACCCCCCACAAGTGACACCATTTTGGAAAGTAGACCCCCTTAGGAACTTATCTAGATGTGTGCTGAGCACTTTGACCCACCAAGGGCTTCACAGAAGTTTATAATGGAGAGCCGTAAAAATAAAACAAAAATTTTTTCCCACAAAAATTATTTTTTAGCCCCCAGTTTTGTATTTTCCCGAGGGTAACAGGAGAAATTCGACACCACAATTTGTTGCCCAATTTGTCCTGAGTGCGCTGATACCCCATATGTGGGGGGGGGGGGAACCACTGTTTGGGCGCATGGGAGGGCTCGGAAGGGAAGGAGCTCCATTTGGAATGAGGACTTAGATGGAATGGTCTGCAGGTGTCACATTGCATTTGCAGAGCCCCTAATGTACCTAAACAGTAGAAACCTCCCACAAGTGACACCATTTTGGAAACTAGACCCCCTAAGGAACTCATCTAGATGTGTTGTGATAGCTTTGAACCCCCAAGTGTTTCACTACAGTTTGTAACGCAGAGCCGTGAAAATTAAAAAAAAAAATCTTTCCCCCCAAAATTATTTTTTAGCCCCCAGTTTTATATTTTCCCGAGGGTAAGAGGAGAAATTCTACCCCAAAAGTTGTTGTCCAATTTGTCCTGAGTACGCTGATACCCCGTATGTTGGGGGAAACCACCGTTTGAGCGCATGGCAGAGCTCGGAAGGGAAGGAGCGCCATTTGGAATGCAGACTTAGATGGAATGGTCTGCAGACGTCACATTGCGTTTGCAGAACCCCTAATGTACCTAAACAGTAGAAACCCCCCACAAGTGACCCCATATTGGAAACTAGACCCCCCCAGGGAACTAATCTAGATGTGTTGTGAGAACTTTGAACCCCCAAGTGTTTCACTACAGTTTATAATGCAGAGCCGTGAAAATAAAAAATCTTTTTTTTTCCCACAAAAAATATGTTTTAGCCCCGAGTTTTGTATTTTCCCAAGGGTAACAGGAGAAATTGGACCCCAAAAGTTGTTGTCCTATTTGTCCTGAGTGCGCTGATACCCCATATGTTGGGGTAAACCCCTGTTTGGGCACACGGGAGAGCTCGGAAGGGAAGAAGCACTGTTTTACTTTTTCAACGCAGAATTGGCTGGAATTGAGATCGGACGCCATGTCGCGTTTGGAGAGCCCCTGATGTGCCTAAACAGTGGAAACCCCACAATTATAACTGAAACCCTAATCCAAACACACCCCTAACCCTAATCCCAACAGTAACCCTAACCACACCTCTAACCCAGACACACCCCTAACCCTAATCCCAACCCTATTCCCAACCGTAAATGTAATCTAAATCCTAACTGTAACTTTAGCCCCAACCCAAACTGTAGCCCTAGCCCTAGCCCTAATCCTAACCCTAGCCCTAACCCTAGCCCTAACCCTAGCCCTAACCCTAACCCTAGCCCTAGCCCTAGCCCTAACCCTAGCCCTAGCCCTAACCCTAGCCCTAACTCTCACCCTAGCCCTAATGGGAAAATGGAAATAAATACATTTTTTTAATTTTTCCCTAACTAAGGGGGTGATGAAGGGGGGTTTGATTTACTTTTATAGCGGGTTTTTTAGCGGATTTTTATGATTGGCAGCCGTCACACACTGAAAGACGCTTTTTATTGCAAAAAATATTTTTTGCGTTACCACATTTTGAGAGCTATAATTTTTCTATATTTTGGTCCACAGAGTCATGTGAGATCTTGTTTTTTGCGGGACGAGTTGACGTTTTTATTGGTAACATTTTCGGGCACGAGACATTTTTTGATCGCTTTTTATTCCGATTTTTGTGAGGCAGAATGACCAAAAACCAGCTATTCATGAATTTCTTTTGGGGGAGGCGTTTATACCGTTCCGCGTTTGGTAAAATTGATAAAGCAGTTTTATTCTTCGGGTCAGTACGATTACAGCGACACCTCATTTATATCATTTTTTTATGTTTTGGTGCTTTTATACGATAAATACTATTTTATAGAAAAAATAATTATTTTGGCATCGCTTTATTCTCAGGACTATAACTTTTTTATTTTTTTGCTGATGATGCTGTATGGTGGCTCGTTTTTTGCGGGACAAGATGACGTTTTCAGCGGTACCATGGTTATTTATATCTGTCTTTTTGATCGCGTGTTATTCTACTTTTTGTTCGGCGGTATGATAATAAAGCGTTGTTTTTCCCCTCGTTTTTTTTTTTTTTCTTACGGTGTTTACTGAAGGGGTTAACTAGTGGGCCAGGTTTATAGGTCGGGCCGTTACGGACGCGGGAATACTAAATATGTGTACTTTTATTGTTTTTTTTTTTTTTATTTAGATAAAGAAATGTATTTATGGGAATAATATTTTTTTTTTTTTTCATTATTTTGGAATATTTTTTTTTATTTTTTTTTTACACATTTGAAAATTTTTTTTTTAACTTTTTTACTTTGTCCCAGGGGGGGACATCACAGATCGGTGATCTGACAGTTTGCACAGCACTCTGTCAGATCACCAATCTGAGAGCAGTGCAGGCTGCTTCACAGTGCCTGCTCTGAGCAGGCTCTGTGAAGCCACCTCCCTCCCTGCAGGACCCGGATCCGCGGCCATCTTGGATCCGGGGCTCGAGCAGGGAGGGAGGGAGGTAAGACCCTCGCAGCAACGCGATCCCCTCCCTGCGCGGTGCTTCCCTGCACCGCCGGCACATCGCGATCATCTTTGATCACGGTGTGCCAGGGGTTAATGTGCCGGGGCGGTCCGTGACCGCTCCTGGCACATAGTGTCGGATGTCAGCTGCGATAGGCAGCTGACACCCGGCTGCGATCGGCGGCGCTCCCCCCGTGAGCGCCGCCGATCGCGCTGGACGTACTATCCCGTCCATGGTCATAGGGGCCCACCCCACATGGACGGGATAGTACGTCCGATGTCAGAAAGGGGTTAAAGGACCAAAAGTAATTGGAGAGTTATCTCAAAAGCTTTTTAATAGGTTTCATGGATTATTCCCTTGTTAATCCAGCATCAATTAAGCAGGTAAAAGATCTGAAACAGAATTTAGGTGGGATATTTGTATTTGGAAGCTGCTACTGTGAACCCACAACATGTGATAATATGAGCTCTCAATTGAAGAAAAACAGACCATCATTAGGCTGAAAAAAGGAGAAATTCATCAGAGAGATAGCAGAAATGCTAGGAGTGGCCAAATCAACAGTTTGGTGTGCAAAAAAATAGCGCGCTGGTGAGCTTGGGAATTCAAAATGGCAAGGATGTCAACAATGGTGGATGATCCCAGAATCCTTTCCATGGTGGAGAAAAATCCCTTCACAAAATGCACCTAAGTGAAGAACACTCTCCGGGCAGTAAGTGTTTCAGTATCTAAGTCTATCATAAAGAGAAGGCTTAAAGGGGTTTTCCTACGATCAAAAGATAATTTTAATCAAAAGATCTTGGAATATTAAGTTCCACAATTAAATATGTTTAAATAAAATGTTCCTGTGTTGAGATAATCTTATAAATGTAGCCTTGCTATATACTGTGTAAAAAAAATAAATAAAAAAGTATAAAAAAATGAACATTTTATTTACGATAAAGTTAACTTGTCTTTAGTGTTGAGCGATACCTTCCGATATCGGGAAATATCGGATCGGATTGGACCAATACCGCAAAAATATCGGATATCGCTGATTCTGATACTGGAAACCAATGCAAGTCAATGGGACACAAATATCGGAATTAAAATAAACCCTTTCTTTCCTTGTAGGTTAATTCTACATGAAGGAAAACAACTAAGAATAATGTCGAATGTATTGGGGGAGGTGGAGGAGACATTAAAGGCATAGAGGTTTAGCCCAATCAAACGGAATAACAGGAATTAACTTTTTTTTAAGACGTTTGGAGTTACAAAGATATTGACTATGTTAAGCTTTTTTATATTTTGTCAGATATTTATGTTTCACTACTTCCATGCTCTTCACCTTCTTTTTTACTTCTCCCACACTTTCTCCTTCATCATCCTCTTGGTCTTCTTCGGGGTGGTCTTCAGGGTCGTCGTCTCCAGGGTCGTCATCTCCGGGGTTGTTGTCTCCGGGGCCGTCGTCTTCTTTGAGGTTTTCAGAGTCGTCGTCTCCAGGGTCGTCGTCTCCGGGGTAGTCATCTCCGGGGTCATCGTCTTCTTTGGAGTGGTCTTCAGGGTCGTCGACTCCAGGGTCGTCTCTGGGGTCGTCATCTTCTGGGTGGTCTTCAGGGTCGTCGTCTTTAGGGTCATCATCAGGGAGATCCAGAGTGATTACCAAAAACCATTTAAAAAATCTTGAACTTGGAAATGTAGCAGAAGGTACAAGAAGGCTGAGGAACTGCCAAGAACCAGCTGACAGTACTGGAACCCGGATGGGTAGCAGAAGGTACAAGAGCCAAAGACACTGCCAAGAACCAGCTGACGGTACTGGAACCCGGATGGGTAGCAGAAGATACAAGAGCCAATGGAACTAACAAGGACCAGCTGATGGTACTGGAACCCAACCCGGTTACTAAGCAGGAGGTACCCGTGCCAGAAAGCACTACCAAGGACCACCAGACGTTGGTGGAACTCAGACACCGAGAAGGAGGCACCTAAGCCAAAGGCTCTCCCTGGAACCAGCTGACGGTACTGGAACCCAGGGGGACCTATTCAAGATTGACTTCCAAAGAACCAGCTAATGGTGCTGTAACTCAGATAGGCAGCAGAAGGTCCACATGAAAACAAAGTTGCAAGGCCGCGAGCCAGCTGCAGTTACTGAAACCCACAGTCCTACAGGGGGTGCTTGTCCTATTGGCACTATGGAACCAGCCTTCATTGCTAGATCCCGCAGCCCACATAGGAAGCACCTAAACTGCAGGCACCATAGAGTCGGCTAACCTGACCGCAACCTGACATGACAACATATTGGAGGCAAAGTGACATTGACACTACCCGGAAACAGCTGGCGTGCTGGAACCAGGCTTCGCAGGAGGGAGTACCCATGCCAAAGACACTGCCGAGAACAGCTGACGGTACTGGAACCCGGATGGGTAGCAGAAGGTACAATATCCAAAGACACTGCCGAGAACCAGCTGACGGTACTGGAACCCGGATGGGTAGCAGAAGGTACAATAGCCAATGGAACTACCGAGGACCAGCTGATGGTACTGGAACCTGGCTACTAAGCAGGAGGTACCCGTGCCAAAAAGCACTACCAAGGACCACCAGACGTTGGTGGAACTCGGATACCGAGAAGGAGGCACCTAAGCCAAAGGCTCTGCCTGGAACCAGCTGACAGTATTGGAACCCAGGGGGACCTATTCAAGATTGACTTCCAAAGAACCAGCTAATGGTGCTGGAACTCAGATAGGCAGCAGATGGTCCACATGAAAAAAAGTTGCACGGCTGTGAGCCCGCCACAGTTACCGAAACCCACAGTCCTACAGGAGGTGCTTGTCCTATTGGCACTACGGAACCAGCCTTCGTTGCCAGATCCCGCAGCCCACATAGGAAGCACCTAAACTGCAGGCACCATAGAGTCGGCTAACCTGACCGCAACCCGACAGGACAACGTATTGGAGGCAAAGTGACATTGACACTACCCGGAAACAGCTGGCGTGCTGGAACCAGGCTGGGCAGGAGGGAGTACCCGTGCCAAAGACACTTCGGAGCAGCAACTGGCGGTGTTGGAGCTCAGGGTCAATGCTAGAAACAGAGTGGAGGCAGAGGCCTAATTGTGGAGCAAGTTCAATATCTGTAGTAGTGTGAGTGTGGACGGAGCAGGAGAAATTGCCGGATACACAGCAGGGGATCAGCTGATGTTACTGAACCCCAATAACACTGGAGCATGTGTTAACTGTGCAGACGGCACTTCTGAGCAGCAACTGGCGGTGTTGGATTCCAGGGTAAACGCTAGAAACAGAGTGTAGCCAGAGGCGTAATTGGAGCAAGTTTAAAATCTGTAGCAGTGTGAATGTGGACAGAGCAGGAGAAATTGCCGGACACACAGCAGGGGATCAGCTGACGTTACTGAACCCCAATAACACAGGAGCAAGTGTGGACTGTGCAGACGGCACTTCGGAGCAGCAACTGGCAGTGTTGGAGCCCAGGGTCAATGCTAGAAACAGAGTGTAGCCTGAGGCCTAATTGGAGCAAGTTTAATATCTGTAGTAGTGTGAGTGTGGACGGAGCTGGAGAAATTGCCAGGTGCACAGCAGGGGATCAGCTGACGTTACTGAACCCCAATAACACAGGAGCAAGTGTGGACTGTGCAGACGGCAGTTCTGAGCAGCAACTGGCGGTGTTGGAGCCCAGGGATTACAGGAGAAACAGAGTGTAGCCAGAGGCCTAATTGGAGCAAGTTTAATATCTGTAGTAGTGTGAGTGGACGGAGCAGGAGAAATTGCCGGTTACACAGCAGGGGATCAGCTGATGTTACTGAACCCCAATAACACAGGAGCAAGTGTTGACTGTGCAGATGGCACTTCTGAGCAGCAACTGGCGGTGTTGGAGCCCAAGGTCAATGCTAGGAACAGAGTGTAGCCAGAGGCCTAATTGGAGCAAGTTTAATATCTGTAATAGTGTGAGTGTGGACGGAGCAGGAGAAATTGCCGGATACACAGCAGGGGATCAACTGACGTTACTGAACCCCAATAACACAGGAGCAAGTGTTGACTGTGCAGACAGCACTTTTGAGCAGCAACTGGCAGTGTTGGAGCCCAGGGATTACAGTTCAGGTGGTAGAAACATGGACACAACAGGAGACCTGGATACTGTTGCCAACCAATTATTTAATCTGGAAGAGGACTGGCAAATTCCTGCAAGATCCAGGCCTTGTTCATTTTCAGAAAAGTAAGCCTGTCAACATTATCGGAGGATAGTCGCATGTGACGGTCTGTTAGTACACCACCTGCGGCACTAAAGACACTTTCCGATAATACACTAGCAGCAGGGCAAGCCAGAACCTCGGGAGTCCCCCTTACCAAGTGGGGTTAGAAACCTTCCTTCTAGCATTGTGGTGAAGTCCCTTGCCGCTTTAAGCCTCTCACGAGGTCCTCACATGTTCTCTCTGTCCTCCAGGTTGGTAGGACACTACCCGTATGACAGGTAGCTCGAGCCTTTTTACAGGGTCTCTATCACAGTCCGGGCTCTATACGCTACTGTGTCCTCAGGTTTCTGCTGTGCCACTTGGAGTATGACACAACCCCGTTCTTCCAGTCTTCCGACTACCGGTATCTGCGCTCAATAGTTTGGTAGCTCAGTCGCAGCTATTCCCCTAGTTCTTCGCTCTCCTGCACTTCTCTTCCCCTCCTTGCTCTCTACAGCTTGTTCAGCATTTTCTTCTATTTCCTTTCAGGAGCTGCAGCACCCTCATGGCTGCATGGCCCCTCTTTCCCTTCTCCTCTGTCTATCTGACAGAACTAACTTTTCCTCCAGACCAGAATGTATATAGGGGAGCCACCCACAAGCTGGGTCAGAGCTCCCCCTTCTGGCCTGGAGTGTGAACATGTTGCATGCTTGTGTTTACCTGATAAAGAAGATCCTTCCTCGCTTCCAAGCCTGATGTCACTCTCCCCATGTGGAATGCAATGCCACTGTGACAACCAGGAACCTGGGGTGTCACAAACTTATAGTGGATTAAGTCTTCCGTAGTACGTGATTTTCACCACTGCCGCTTGGCACACCTTGAGCAACGCTGGTGTTTGCAGTGTGTGCTGTGGTCAAGGCAAAACAGGATCATGAGGTGCATTAAAAGAGATCTGGATACACATGATGAGAGCATTATACTGCCTCTGAACAAATCCCTGGTTAGACCGCACATGGAGTACTGTGTACAGTTTTGGGCACCAGTGCTCAGGAAGGCTATAATGGAACTAAAGCGAGTACAAAAGGAGGGCAACAAAATTAATAAAGGGGATGGGGAAACTAGCAAAATTAGGATTATTTAGCCTAGTAAAAAGATGACTGAGAGGTGATCTAATAACCATGTATAAGTATCTAAGGGGACTATACAAATATCTCTCTGGGGATCTGTTTATACCAAGGAAGGTGACAGTCACAAGGGGGCATTCTCTGCGTCTGGAGGAGAGAAGGTTTTTCCACCAACATAGAAGAGGATTTTTTACTGTTAGGGCAGTGAGAATCTGGAATTCTTTGCCTGAGGAGGAGGTGATGGCGAAATCAATCGAGGGGTTCAAGAGAGGCCTGGATGTCTTCCTGGAGCATAGCAATATTGTACTGTATCCAGGGACGCTGCTTCCATTAGGCGATTTGAGCCCTTTGGCTCAGGCGGCAGAAAAGAGGGGGCAGCAGATTCCGTAGTAACTGGATTTGCGCTGCTAGGTTTTTTTTTTTATAAAACTCCGGGGTCAAGTGCCCGCCCCCCCTCCTCCCTCCTTCCCTCCTTCCCGCCGCCCCTCCTCCCTCTCTGAAGACGTAATACTCACTTTCCTCCAGCGGTGGCTGCAACTGTCTCAGCGCTGGCAGCGCGTCCTGTCTTCAGCGGTCACATGGTACCGCTCATTTAAGGTCATGAATATGTGCATATTCATGACCTTAATTAGCGCTATCATGTGACCGCTGAAGACAGGAAGGAAGACGCTGCAGAAGAGATGCCATGCCATGCCATGTCTGTTCTGTGCCGCGTGGTGAGAGGTGAGTATGACAGGGAAAAAGGATGGGGAGCCATGCACGCAGGGTGTGAGGATAGGGGAGCCAAGCACGCAGGGGAGAAGGATGGGGGAGCAATGAACGCAGGGGAGAAGGATGGGGAGCCGCGAACGCAGGGGAAAAGGATGGGGAGCCGCGAACGCAGGGGAGAAGGATGGGGAGCCGTGAACGCAGGGGAGAAGGATGGGGGAGCCGTGAACGCAGGGGAGAAGGATGGGGAGCCGCGAATGCAGGGGAGAAGGATGGGGGAGCCGTGAACGCAGGGGAGAAGGATGGGGAGCCGCGAATGCAGGGGAGAAGGATGGGGGAGCCGTGAACGCAGGGGAGAAGGATGGGGAGCCGCGAATGCAGGGGAGAAGGATGGGGAGCCGTGAACTCAGGGAAGAAAGATGGGGAGCCGTGAACTCAAGGGAGAAGGATGGGGGAGCCGTGAATGCAGGGGAGAAGGATGGGGAGCCATGAACGCAGGGGAGAAGGATGGGGGAGCCGTGAACTCAGGGGAGAAGGATGGGGGAGCCATGAACGCAGGGGAGAAGGATGGGGGAGCCGTGAACGCAGCGGAGAAGGATGGGGGAGCCGTGAACGCAGGGGAGAAGGATGGGGGAGCCGTGAACTCAGGGGAGAAGGATGGGGGAGCCGTGAACGCAGGGGAGAAGGATGGAGGAGCCGTGAACTCAGGGGAGAAGGATGGGGGAGCCGTGAATGCAGGAGAGAAGGATGGGGGAGCTGTGAACGCAGGGGAGAAGGATAGGGGAGCCATGAACGCAGGGGAGAAGGATGGGGGAGCCATGAATGCAGGGGAGAAGGATTGGGAGCCATGAACGCAGGAGAGAAGGATGGGGGAGCCATGAACGCAGGGGAGAAGGATGGGGGAGCCATGAACGCAGGGGAGAAGGATGGGGAGCCATGAACGCAGGGGAGAAGGATGGGGAGCCATGCACGCAGGGTGGGAGGATAGAGGAGCCATGCACGCAGGGGAGAAGGATGGGGGAGCCATGCACACAGGGTGGGAGGATGGAGTATAAATATGACCTGATAGCTAAACCTCATACAGGACGAGCTCTGGGATGTGGGAGCTCTGCTGACCACAAGCCCTAATCCTATCACACACACTAGAAATAGCCGTGGAGTGCTCCTGACCAGACCTAGGTGCCTCGTCACAGCCTAAGAACTATCTAGCCCTAGAGATAGAAAATAAAGCCTACCTTGCCTCAGAGAAATTCCCCAAAGGTAAAGGAAGCCCCCCACATATATTGACTGTGAGTAAAGATGAAAAGTCACAAACGCAGAAATGAAACAGGTTTCAGCAAATGGAGGCCAGACTTACTAAATAGACAGAGGATAGAAAAGGTAACTTTGCGATCAGCACAAAAACCTACAAAAGACCACGCAGAGTGTGCAAAAAGGACCTCCGCACCGACTCACGGTGCGGAGGGGCCACTCTGCATCCCAAAGTTTTCAGCTAGCAAGACAAAATCATGATAACCAGCTGGACAAGAAAACAGTGAACAAATAATGACTATCAGGAACTTAGCTTCTGCAGGAGAAGGCAGGTCACCAGAGAGATCCAGGAGCAAACTGAACAAATGCAAAAACATTGACAGCTGGCATGGAGTAACGATCTGAGAGGAGTTAAATAGAGCAGCCAACCAAAGGATAAATTACGTCACCTGTGTAAGGAACCTCAGAAGCAGCAGCTTCACTCATAGCCACCAGAGGGAGCCCATAGACAGAACTCGCCGAAGTACCATTCACGACCACAGGAGGGAGTTCGACAACAGAATTCACAACAGATGGGGGAGCCGTAACGCAGGGGAGAAGGATGGGGGAGCCATGAACGCAGGGGAGAAGGATGGGGGAGCCGTGAACGCAGGGGAGAAGGATGGGGGACTCATGCACGCAGGGGAGAAGGATGGGGGAGCTGTGTACGCAGGGGAGAAGGATGGGGAGCCGTGAACGCAGGGGAGAAGGATGGGGGACCCATGCACGCAGGGGAGAAGGATGGGGGACTCATGCACGCAGGGGAGAAGGATGGGGGAGCTGTGAATGCAGGGGAGAAGGATGGGGAGCCGTGAACGCAGGGGAGAAGGATGGGGGACCCATGCACGCAGGGGAGAAGGATGGGGGAGCTGTGAACGCAGGGGAGAAGGATAGGGGAGCCATGAACGCAGGGGAGAAGGATGGAGGAGCCATGAACGCAGGGGAGAAGGATGGGGGAGCCATGAACGCAGGGGAGAAGGATGGGGAGCCATGCACGCAGGGTGGGAGGATAGAGGAGCCATGCACGCAGGGGAGAAGGATGGGGGAGCCATGCACACAGGGTGGGAGGATGGAGTATAAATATGGAGTATAAATACTAGGCCCTATAAGGGGGACACAGTGTGAGAGGACAGTGTGAAGAGGAGGCCAGTATAGAAAGGAGAGGTCAGTGTGAAGAGCATGTACCATAAGAGGGACAGTGTGGGGGTCATATTATGTGCAGACAATATAGTGAGGGGCAATTTTTTTATTCCAGAGCATTATAATGACACTTGTATCTTTAAGGGCGTCTTGTGGAGATTTTCTGCAAAAGAGCGGAAAAGATGGAAGTCTGCAGAGACGGCTGTGGCTGAGAAAACTCATCATGGGGTCTGGACAAGATGAAGAAAAGAAGAACGGCTCCAGAGACGACGTCATCTATAAGATACCTGGATGTAAATGTTATTTGTGATACTAACTAATTCTCATGTTTTTATTTATGTTAGGAGCTTTAAAGGGGTTGTCCAGGTTTGTAATGAGTCTGCAGTCATTCTTTGTGACTGCAGACTTCTGACTTCTCATAGTGCGAACTGCACGCTGTCAGGATTCTCTCGTGCTGGCGATTTACATACACGCGGTCACGTGCTGACTAGACATGTGTAGCCTCCGTCATTGAAAATGAACTGAGCGAGGCTGGGCACATCTAGGCGGAATGTGGTCAGAAGTATACAAATTACATGCTTGTGCTGACATGACCGTCCACCGGCAAGGGAGAATCCTAGTAGTGTGCAGTGCATGTGTTGTGAGAATTCAGAAGCTGCGATGTCAGGATTCAGCTCTGCAGGTTCCAGTAGCCATCACATGGACACTTCATTCATATGCGATTTTCATACTTATGGTCCTGTGACAACAAGCTTCTCTTCTGCTTCTCTCAGTTTTTCACTGAACATTGAGAGCATTAGGGAGAGGAGCTCGTGGGAACATGACTAAGTGTGCAAATCGCATACGTCCCTGGTGGAGGGGGGGGCACCAAAATGAATTCTTGTCCCTGGTGCCAGAAACCCTAGATACACCTCTGCCGGTATGCCACTGCGAGTGGCGATTACCGGGTCCGGTGGAGGGATGTGTGTGCACAGGCAGTGAGGCAGGGACTGTGGGGGGGGGCGCCATTTTTCCGTTCGCCTCAGGCAGCAGAGAGGCTAGGTTCACCCCTGACTGTATCTTACAGTTATTAGGTCACTTAGAAGGACGTAGATCTGAGGATTTATTCTGACGGAATATAGGCTGAACTGGATGGACAAATGTGTTTTGCTAACTATGTTACAATGTTATTAATGTGTAATGTGCTGTATATGCTATGTAACTGCATTTGTACATAGTTAGCTTAGGGACAGAAGGAATTAAACAGGGGGCCAGTCCACCAGGCTTACAGGAGAAAGATTTCCTGTTTTTGCAGCAGAGACCAGGCAGGCTTGCCCGAGGCAGGACCTGCTCCACTGTTGGGAGCAGGGTATACCCCTGGAGGAGAATAACTTACTGCCAAGGACTGCCGGGCAGTGGAACTTTGGAAGTGCCCACCAAAAGACTGTTGGTTCTCAGAGACCGGATGAGAGCCGACCATGCTGCATATTTTGATAGGGAAAGTGCAGGAAGTGTTACCTCATTCATCTCTTCTTCATTAAAAGTTTTCTACTGTTGGAACCGAAGCGTGACCTGTGGTATATCTGAGGACGTGTTTTCAGCACGGAGAGCAATCCTGTGATAGAGGTAACTGACTGTGCTGCAGGACCGAGACTTTATCTGTCTTCCAATGTGCAATGAGCCGGAGTGCTCACTGACTGTGCCTCAGTGGACTCGCCCATGACTACCACCCCGTTCCACCTTGTTACACCTTTTCCACTGTTAGATCTACAACAAATAGCCAAGGCAGCATCAGCTACAGTGTATTTGATGTAAACGACTGGGTGTTTTATCTGCCATTCCGGCAAACGTACGCATTTTAGCAGATAGAAACATCCTGTAAGCAGCCAGGTTCAGTCGTACCTACTGTAGATTTTGTGTCAGCCATATTATCTGCTTTACTGTCCGTTTTCTGTCTTCTACAACTTTCTGCCACCACCCATGCCGATAGATCATGCTCATCTCTTTATCTACTCCCTGTCCATCGATTCATCTGTACTATATTATTTCTATTTTGCCAAGGTAGCCATGGCTGGCTATAAACTGCCACCCATCTCCTTTCCTTCCCTGCCCTTACTCTCTACCATGCGGCTATTGCTACAGCCACAGCCATTGTGTAGCCAAACCAGACCATGCTGCTTCTACCAGGGTTGCCATAACTGCCCATAAAGTGCTACATATTTACACTTACCTGCCCCATCCTAACTCCTCTCTGCTGTGCGACTTGCCACTGCCTAGCCACACATCTCCTGGATGCCTGTTCACTGTGTTTTATAGAGGTAGACCAGGCTGCCTTTGCTAGCTCTAAACTTCCAGACATCTACTTGCCTGCCCTCATCCTAATTCTCTAATGTGTGACTTCTGACACTGCAGCTACACAGGCATGCTAACCACATATATCATGGCTGCCTGCCAACTGTGCTTCCTAGTGGTAGAGCCTACGGCTGCCATTGCTAGCCCTAAGCTGCTACACATTGAAGCCTCTTCTGTCCTAACTCTTTAGTGTGTGGCGTCTGCCACTGCCTCTATCACTGCGTAACATCTCCAGGTACACAACTTCTGGCTGCTTGCTCCCTTGTTTTATGGTGGTAGACCATACTCTTACTGCCAGGGCTGAATTTCCTGGTCCTAAACTGTCAGACATGTGCTTGTTTGGCTTTGGCCTATACCATGTGGCTTCTGCAAGTGCCACTACACAGCCACCCCAGCCACACATCTCCTGGCTGCCTGCCCTCTGAGTTTTATAGTGCTAGATTGTACTGCTGCTACCAGGTCTGCCATTGATGGCACTACACTCCCACACATCTCCTTTCCGAACCCATCCTAATTCTTTACCGTGTGGCTTCTGCCACTGTCCCTGCACTGCTACGCCAGCAACACATCTCCTGGCTGCCTGCTCACTGTGATTTACATTGATAGATGTACATTGATTGATGCAAAATGTACTCTCTTCAGGTAACACAAACATAAAACTGCTCCCAAAATAGGGCTAATTTTGAAAAGGCTTGATGAGAAGCCTTGCTTCATTACTTTGAAAACAGCTAGTCTGTTCCTATTCTGTAATTTTTTGAAGACTTGATTTACAGCCTTTCTAATTGCTTAATTCTTTTTTGAATAACAGACCAGTTGCAGATCCCCAAAAAAGTGATATTTTTTCATTTCTAGTTGAGAAGCCATTACTGTTTTGTCTTCATAAATAAAGGGATATGCAGCGCCCCAGGGCCCTGGTCGTTGTAGTAATGTCATTCTTCCACCAGGGGGAGTGGTGTTATGTCCGAAGGCAATAAAGGAGATCACCTAACCAGGTATCACAAACCACACAACACACTTCACACTCCAGGCTGTCAGGGGGAGCCATGCTTCTATCTATTAGGGCACTCCTCACAACTAGGTAAAACTGGTTGTCTGGACAGGATGAGAGTGAGAAGCTGGCTGTAGTGAGAGGGAGCCAGATGCAGACTGAGGTCTGCGGAGGACGAGGGTCCACGGAGCTGCGCCTGCCCCACGTGTGCGGCAGCATCCTAAGAAAGAGATATCAGAAGGGAATTGTCTTGTAGTGAGTGAGAAACGAAGTCATAGCAAAGGAGAGGAAACCAGAAGGAGTTCTGCCCTGTAAAAGGCTGCCTCCTTTCTGAGGCGCAGAAGCGGGTAGCCAGAACACCGAGGGAGTAAGGATCTCTATGCGTTACTTCAGAGACTGGTAGGACAGTCAATTCCACATAGGCTGCCTGACCTTACACCCAGGAGGCACGGTGACAACTTGTGGGGGCCGGGGCGTGATAGAGTCCCTGTAAAAAGACTCAGGACATCAGTCATATGGGTTTGTCCTATCCTATCCATCAGGGGGACAGAGAGAAAGAGACATTATATCTGCAATAATTGTGAGGACTTCACCGAGAAGCTCAGCAGGGAGGGACTACAATACACAGGTGCTAGAGGAAGGCTATTGAATTCCACCTGGATAAGGGGAACTCTGGATTTGCCTTTGGACCAGCTGGACTCTGCCTGCCCAGTGATCTGGTGCCCTGGACTGTGGATGCTGAAGCCTTCAGTAAAGGTAAAGAGACTGCAACCTTGTGTCCTCGTTATTCACTGCACCTTACATCATCCACCACCCACCATCTACACTCAGGGAAGCCATGGGGACATACTTCACCTGTGGGAAGGTATACCCTCTAGCTGCCATAACATCACCCCAGTGGACCCCTAAGCAGCATCGGTCACTCTGACCGAATACCACAGGTGGTGTCACGAACACTATTCTCATTGAAACTCTTCATTTCATTGGACTCCCCTCAAAGGGCCAAGGGCCGGGTCGGGCCACCGTGACATCCCCATCGAGAACCGAAGGACCCAGTACCGAGTACCCCATTGCCCTAACGTGGGGGGCGCTCCAGATAATTTTTGGATGATTTGTGAAAAAGTTACTGTTACTTCATTCAGCAAAGAACAGAGCTCTTAATACTCCCTAAATATGAATATTTTTGCACTCTTTGTGTGAAAAACAGTGGCTTCTTATTTTTGCACCTTCTGAGTATAAATACCTGCGAGGTAGGCATCTAGCTCCAAAAACAATAATTTTTGTACCGTTCATACAAAACAGCTCAAAACAGGTTCAATATATGCCTAGGAAACCTCAAAGTGTTATACATGTATTTTCCAGTCAATAAGAGGCTTTTTAGTAAAACGATTAGAATTATGGGGACAATTTGTGCTATTTCAAATGATTAACTCATCTCTTGTCATCATGTTTGTAATATGTAGCAGAAAAAAAAGTCATAAGTCATAAGCACTTTATAACATAATAAACTGTTTTGCCCATAAGTCAACAATAGCTAAAAATATTCTGACATAGTGTTTTTTTGGAACACGTTTAATTGTGTGTATATGTTGAATTAGCTTTCAACAGTATTGAACGTATATTCAACTATGCTGATCAATTAAAGTTTTGTTTCTACAAAAAATGTATTCAACACAGTATATACTGCATTTTGTGTGAATAGCAAAATAAAGCAACTGTACAGGCCTGAAGTTGTTTATTTTTTGTAACCCTTTTCATACATGATGCCATCTTAAAAGGAAAATTAAAAAAGTATGTTCAGAATAATAAGTTATTCACAAAAACAAAGTATATTTTTATTTGTTGTCCAATGCAATAATTTTTTTTCTAGGTTTTCTGTCACAGCAGTATGAAAGTCAAAAAAGTCAATATACTGTAGGATTGGTAGCATTCACTATTTGCTATATTGGTTCTACACAGGAAGAATTCTTCAATGGGTGAAATATATACTTAATTATTAGTATTTATAATTGATAAAAGAAAGCATCAGTGGACATGTTATTGGGCTAGCCGTGATTATGGGTGTGTGGCTATTCTGAAATATTGGATTTAATTGGCTAATTACAAACACATAGGTTAAAGACTAAAGCAGGCCATACAAATGAGATAGAAGTTGGGCACAGCATGATCAGCCGATGATCTTATGTGTTTAGTTGGCTCCAACAGTAGCCATCAAGTGAAAGAGGGACCCAGCAAGTTAAATTTCAAAATGCCGACTCCTTTGTTTCCAAAGAGTGTAATGTGTACCACAGCGGTTTTGCGCCATTGCAATAAACATCCGCGCTCAGTAAAGCTAAGTGTGAGTTTTTTTCTAGCGTAGGGAGAAAAAGCTGTGTATGACGGTTTTAAAGCAGTTGTACCAGATTGGATAGGTACAACTTGGATAGGTGGTAAGTTGTTGATTGGTGGGGGACCCACCACTGGAATCCATACAGATCCCAAGAACATTGCTCTGCAGTAGAACGAATGGAGTAGCAGTTTAGCTTGCACACCACCACCCAATTCATTGCTGATGGAAGTGTCGGAGTTTGACAAGCATTGGACTCTAGCAGTCCCATAGACAAATATTGAAATGCAGATCCCTGTTCTTGGGACCGATGGGGTCTCAGAGGTCATGGTCTCAGAAGTGAGACCCATAGTGATCAGCAAGTTATCCATCACCCTGAGGATAGAGTAAAACTTGGCCCGACTCATTTAACTGTACATAAACATGGAGTTTCTTCCAATAGTACAACACTTTGTCTGCTAATTTCTTGCTTTTTTTTATACCTGACCCTAATTTTCACTATTGCCTTTTGTCCCAGCCTCTGTAGTGTCTTCCTATCAGCATTGTGAGTGGTTCTGTATGTGTATAACTGTTATTGCCCACTGCTGTCATTATTATTGAATGTTTGGACACTCACAGAAGAATCAAAGCATGCAGAAATTAGGCAGATGCACAGCAACATTTAGTTTTCATTATCATTCTATTATAAAAAGTAAAGTAATGATCTATTGAGCCTGAACTGAAGTTAAGACACAATTAACATAGAACTTGAGAAACAGCGCCACTTTTGTCCCTAGGCGGTGTCTGGTATTGTAGTTCATCTTAATTAAAGTGAATGGATCAGAACAGAGCCCATGGACAGAAGTAGCACTTTTTTATAATCATATTTTATCATCTCAAACACTCCTTTTAAGGGTTATTCGTTCTTATGAACCTTGCCATATATTTAACGTGTCGATCAAGGGACTAACTACATAAAGTTTCATATGTCGAACACAAATCAGTGACAATCTTGACATAGTGTTTAATGTTCAGCTTAGTCTACATCTTCCATATCGTTATTGGGTGATACTTGTTGCAATTCTGTTTTTGAAGGGTTTTGCTCCGTAGGATCTGAGCAGACGGCATCGTGTAACGATTGTGCAGGATTTTCCCCTGAAGTAGCCAATTTGCTGGCTTCTGATTGTAGACATTGCGGACTGCTTTCTTCTGCTTGCTCCTCAAGAGTGTGGGTCACCATAAAAGCATTTTCCAGATCTCTGATGATTTTTTCATCTATTACA
Organism: Ranitomeya imitator; assembly: GCF_032444005.1. Lineage (NCBI taxonomy): Eukaryota > Metazoa > Chordata > Amphibia > Anura > Dendrobatidae > Ranitomeya > Ranitomeya imitator. The sequence goes on along the minus strand of NC_091286.1, from coordinate 228,500,169 downwards.
GAAGACTCTACGACAGCCCTTTCATCAGCAGCCGCCGTAGCAGAATCCGGGACCTGAGCTACGGTTTCTTCTTCCTCCTCTTCCTCCTCATCTCTTGTCTTGGCATCTTTAATTCTTTTGTATAGTTCAATTCTTTCCTCCTGTAGTGCTCTGCAAAGCTTCTCCAGCCTCTCAATTTTTACAACAAAGCATTCATATTCTTTAGCCCTCATGGTTTTCTGCGGGAAAAATAGGGCAAGAAAGGAAGGTAGAAATGTAGTGTCATTTTGTATAATAAGATCACACAACAAATGCTAATGAGGACTGGATATCGATGCATATGTCTTGTATATAAAAGTCATACCGACTTGGCGATATTTTGTGAAGGGATCCGTAGAAATGCTAATGCAAACAGAGTCTAAAGTAGACAGGTTCAAATTAATTTTTAAATATATCTTTATACCAGTGAAATCTTTGTTCATCTGATACAGAACACCAAATCCCTGAATAGATCATAGTAAACTGATAAAATTACTGCTGCCAACAACTACTACTAGGGGGAGCATAGTGCTTAACTGAAGGTTGTTTATACATAGAGCTCCATAACAACAAGGTATGCATAAAGCATTTAAAGGGATTGTCAATGCAAAAAACACTTTGCCCAAGGGACTGGATATAGAGAACATTAACTCAATCATACTCACAATACCGGAACCCACCTGGATCCAACGCAGGTTGCTCCATTGTCTGTGCAGAGACCTCAAAGGGTGAAGTCAATATTCCACCAGCCCCTTATTTATTATGTTACTCACTTATATAACACTATTAATTCCACAGCACTTAACAGACATCATTGCCGTCCTCAATGGGGCCACGATCTACGGTAAATTCCCTATCAACATGCATTGGAGTCTAGGAAGAAACTCATGAGAAAATATAATCTCCTTGTAGATGTTGTCCAAGGTTGGATTTGAACCCAGAACGCAAGGCTACAGTGCTAACCGCTGCGGCCTGTGATTGCTGGAGCATTCAGATGACCTTGAGCACTGGGTCATCATAAAAAATCTGATGAAACATGGTTCAAATCACCAGACTTCTGCAGCAAACCATACGCTGTAGCAGTCCAGCAACTGGTGGAACAGTGACATCACTGCTTCCTGTCTCCATGCAGACCAAGGAGTGACCTGCGCTGGACCTACAGAAGATGGGTGCAGGTAGCTGAAATTGATTATGTTGTGTTTTACATGTCTAGTCCCCTGCAAAATGTTTTGCCTCGATAACCCTTTTTCATCACTTTCTCATAGTGCCTGCCAACAGTTGACATGATGGTAGAAGGTGGATTATAACCTTGAGGGGTTGGCACATGAATACAATTTATTACCTACACACAAGTTCAGTGACTTAAGCTGGTCCCATCTATCATTAGAACAGGGTGCCTGTATCATCTGGATAAAGTACTGGTCACCAATGAATACAACAGCTCTATTTAAAGTCTACTGGACTGAAATTGTTACGTCCCATACTCATGACAATTGCTTCCTTTGAAACAGAGGATACAGGATCCTTGTTCCCAATATTTTCTTGGGGCAAAGAAGTGAGACCCCCTATAATACATACATTTATCATCTTTTTTGTATTCATGGCCCAACTCCTTGAAAGTCTCCTCAAGAATTATTTCCTCATGATGTGTAAGGGAAAGGAAGATGGCAGATCGACTGTAGTGTGTAATGAAAGAAAGGGACATAAGAGAACCTTTCACCTACGTTTTCATATTGAACTGGACACACAATGTAACAGTGGCCGCAGAGTGAAAGAAAACATTTTTTTTTCCTTTTGCCTCTCTATAGCAGAGATATTAGAAATCAAAGTTATAAAAAAATGATCCAGCACATCTTCTTGATAATAAAAAACTTTTACTTTATTCAAATCCTCTTAAAAACATTGTTGGAGATCAAGACAGAATGGAAAAGCTAGTCCCACATGAGATTAAAACTTTACGCATTTCGACCCATGTGTGGGTCTTAATCATTAATACCCAACTCTAGGGTATCGGCTCTTGTGAAATTCTCTGGCATCACATATACTTGAGCTATCTCTTTCCAAGGATTCAACTGCAGACTTGTCCCCCTTAGATTTAGGCTGGGTTTACACTGCGTTGTGTGAACCCGTTTAACGGACTACGTTACACCGCGGCATAACGCGGTGTAACGTAATCCGTTTACGCCACCAATACTGGCAATGGCGAACGCATCGCTAGTGCACGCCCACAATGGGCGTGCGCTAGCGATGTGCCGTCATTGAGTGACGGACCCAAGACGCGGGCTGCAGCGTTTCCGGGTCCGTCACTGCTAGCGCAGATGGAGCTAGCAGATGCTCCATCTGCGCTAGCGCAGTGCCAAAGTCAGCACTTGCGTTAGTGCAGTCCGTTTAACGGATTTGTTGAATGGACTGCACAACGCAAGTGTGAACCTAGCCTTATACAGCGCTCAGTTACACGTCCTAGATGTATGATGTCTAGAGTGCCGGCAGCCAGCAGTTCTAGGGTCATTTCATCCCCTTCTGTAGGTTCAATCTGGACATTCACTCCTTCTGGTGGCACAAGGGCCCATTCTGGCATGGTGAGTATGGTCTGCCCCGCTGGAAAGTTAACAGTGGCTACTGGATGCACCACCACCGTGCTGAGACACTGGGAGGTGGCTGGCTGGTAACTTCTTGATTTGGCTAACCTGCAGGAGCTGCTGGAATTCTCTTTTACTGGTGTGATAGTGAGTTGCTTGAGTACAACTGTTTCTTTAGCCAGGAATTGCCCTACTTCTTTCAAGACTTTCATTCCCAATGTCACCATGGGTCCCCCCAGCCTTTTACCAACACAATACCTTTTCTGTCCAGCTCTTTCCCGCACATTTGTACAAGCCTCCACACCTTTATGACCACCGGGATAGGCAACTGATTGGTGGCCACTAGTTGAATGGTTGGTTCTTTTCTGGAATGGGCAACATCTGGAAAGTGAATTTGAAAGTACCCTTCGGGCTTAGTGGTCACTGGGGACCCTGTGTCCATCAAACAGCAGATGCGTTGTTCTTTAAACCCAGTCCAGATGATGGGTCTCTTGCAAACAATATCTTCTGAGTTTTTATCCAATCTTTCTGGGGTCTGGGGACACCACCTCCTCTTTCTTTACTGGTTTGGACAGTCCCGTGAGATATATCCCCTTCCACCGTAAGTATAGCACTCCACCACCCGTTCTTCTGAAGGGCGATCAATGCGAAGCAGTGGGGCATGAGGGAAGATGTTTCTGCGTTCCAACCTTTCTTTACATTGGACCACAGGACCAGGCGTGGTGACATTGGTGGGGGTTCCCTTAATACCACGCAATTTGCCTCTAATTTCCCAGATCTCTTGGTGTAACTCTAACTCCCAGGCCCAGTCAGGCTCCTTTTTTGCTGCCTTAGAGGTGGCTACTTCATGACTACGTATCATACCTGTCAGGAGAAGGGGGCTTGTCATTCCAGGACTCATGCCTCTGCCTCAACCTCCAAGAAGCTTATGTTGGTGTTCGAGCGTAGGCATTCTTTTAGGGCCTGGCTCAAATAGGAGTCTCTCAGTCCACCAACCAGATGTTCCCACAGCACCTCATCTTGGATCTTTTTGGTGATGTAGGCCATCTCTTCCTGGAAAACATTTCCGTCCTGGGTCACAGTCTCACTCTCACCTTGGACTCAACTGAAAAAGAGCGTGCGTAAGTTGTCTTGGTCCGGGGTGTCTCTGTGCATGTCCTCTAGAATTAGAATCACTTCATGTATGGTTTGACAGTCCCTTGGCTGCCTGTACATGAACGTCTGTTGTGCCTCTCCATCCAGGGTAGATAGGGCTAACTCCATCTTTATGGCATGGGTCATCGGATACATGCGTGACATGCTCCTCAGTCTCTTCACACAAGCCCACAACAATAGATTGCTTCCTGTAAACATTGGGTATGCAGGCCATGCGAATGTATGCGGATGCCTCCGCATGCGTCTTTCTGATGCTGCGCTGACCGCAACAAAATGTAACATGTTGCGTTTGACACAGTTTGGCACAGTGTCAAAAAGATGCATGTGGAGGCATCTGCATACATTCACATGGCCTGCGTACCCAATGTTAAAGATAGGTATGCAGAACGCATGCTGACGTTGGCATAGCTAAATGGAAGAGGTGCGGCAGTGGGCGGGGCTTTACGGAGGAACTTCGCAGCCCTCCGCAGCTCTGCCCAATGCAAGTGTGAAACCAGCCTTAGCAAATCTGTCAACTGACTCAAAAGTGGGCATGATCGCCAAATAAGACTTAGTTCCCACTAATCTCCGAAAATGTGGACCAATGCCTTCCTGCTTCAGTTCTCTTTAAAAAACTTAAAGAACATATCTCACCAGGTTAAAAAGGACCAGTTTTGCTTTTATTTTATTTCTGCTGTTCCGCATAGTATTCCTTTTTTTTTCTTAAATTTTCCATACCAATCGAGAGATATGGGCCTTTTACTTTAGTGCTAATTCTTTTCTAATTGGGAGTGGCTCACAGATTCTCTAGGAGTGTGTCTTTAGGCTGCTCTACATTGGTTTTTGTGAGCAACACCGCTTTGTAAAAAATATAAAAATTAACACTAAGAAGGCCTATGTCTATGCAACCATATGATGGATTAAAAAGAAACCAAATAGAATATACAGGGAAGCATTGGGAATAAAATGGGAGCAAAAACTGGTCACTTTTGCCCTGGAGACAGGTCCTCTTTAGTGATAAACACGCTCGTTGTTATCCGAGGATCTTGGGTGTGCTCGTATATCATGTTTGAGTCACTGTAGTTGCAAGATTTGCTGCTGTAACACCTGAGACGTCATCCGAGCACATTCGCTTGTCACTAGTAGAGATAATTGAAAATCGTTTGCTCCCTCCTTATTCCGCAAGCTATAGCGCTTATCGAAGAAGCTGCATCAGGAACCCAGCTACCTGGAGCGCTCCCGATAATCAGCTGTTCGGCACCACAGCTGCATGTGTGACCATCACAACACATGCATGGAGAGCCTTTGTTGTGACTGTCACACAGCCCAGACACATACAGCTGCGGCGCCGAACAGCTGATTATCGGGAGCGCTCCAGGTAGCTGGCTTCCCAATACAACTTCTTTGGTAACCGCTATAGTTTGCCAAATAAGGAGGGAGCCGAAGATGTTCGCTCATCACTAGTCCTCTTTCGTTCTCTTTTTATCCAGGATTTTAGTACGCTTCTGCTTTTTTTGTCAGAAGTAATTCTGCTCTTGTCTAAGGGATGTCTCTGACATTTTAGCTCATAACCATTGTATTTGGCTGGTTCAATACCATACACGTGCTATACATGGCCTAGACAGGCATTGTTTCTGGGGTAAAAAAAAACTATTCTTTTTTTCTAATCCAAGATGTCACAATGATTAATATGTATGATTATCGTACAGCATTTCATGCATCCTATTTAACCATGTTTTCAGGCTTATTTTTATTTTTTCTCTCCAGATTGATAATCATCATAAAACCTATGGCACTTGTCAGGGTCAAGTAAAGTTTTCGAAGACAAGAGGTAAATAAATGAAACTGTCAGACTATAAAAGAAAAGAAAAAAATCTAGCAATCCTCAGCACTGCTGGCCAGCGATGATTTGATAGAAAATCTCTCACCTCTTCAATCATGTCCAGCAGAGCTTTATTACAATTTTCGAACCTCGTTTTCCAGGTGTTTGTGTCTTTTTCTAGTTTCTTTATCTTCTTTGTCATCTAGAGATTCACAACACAAATTCCAGTTAGCACATAATCATAAAAACAAATGGCTGGATGCTGCAGAAATAAAATGAACAAGGTGTTGAAGAAAAAATGTCACGGCGCTGAAATGATCACTGTATTTTGACAAAGGTAATTACATTTTATGTCTACTGTTCAAAGAGAGAATTTATTATGTCATTAATATTTTACAAGGCTGTCGGTTCTTGAGAGCAGAGATGATTTATCTTGCATTAAGAACAATACTTTTATTTTGCGATGTATAAATTCTAAAAGAAATGTCCACCTGTTCTAAGGGTCTGAATTTATATGTATCGTGCACTTGCAGGCCCCGTTATTAGACATTTGTATGTATTGCAACGTGTGTATTATTTCTTGTTATTGCTTCTAGAATATACTTTCCAGCGTCCACAATATATAACTTTAAGGACTGTAGTGATTACGCTTTAAATGGGAATTGGAATTGTCCTCAATTCACATTCTGACATTCTTTTGTTCAGTCATTTTGAATATCTATGTATGTACAATATATGGACAAAAGCATTGGGACTCACTTCTTAGGGTAAGTTCACACTAGGCGTTTTTATTTCTGAATCTCATGGCCGGAAAGAAGCTGAAGGAAGAAAACATGTTTTCCATGGTTTTTCTTGCATTTTTTGCTGCGGTATTGGCATGCTAGATGTGTCTCTGGGGCATGCTGATAAAGATTAGGGCTGAAAAAAATAGTCATATTCCACAGTATCAGGTTTTGGCACAAACAGTGCAGAAAAACATGATACTTGCATTTTGGGTGCATTTTTTTCAGATTTTTTCACCATCCATTCAAGTTATTGGGTGAAAAACGCTGACAAAATGCTGAAAGAAGTGACATGCTCTATTGCCCAAAAACCTTGCAAAGCACAAAATACTGATGACAAAAAAACAAGCTGTGTGCATGAGAGTTCTGAAATATCATAGACTTTGCTGGTACTGTAAAAAGCAGCTGAAAATTTGCATAAAAACACTGAAAAAACGCCCAGTGTGAACTTAGCCTTATGTCACGTTCACTCTATCAGTATTTGGTCAGTATATTACATCAGTATTTGTAAGTCAAAACCAGGAGTGGGTGATAAATGCAGAAGTGGTGCATATGTTTCTATTATACTTTTCCTCTATTTGTTCCACTCCTTGGTTTGGCTTACAAATACTGATGTAAAATACTGACCAAATACTCAACGTGTGAACTTAGCCTTAATCATTGAATTCATTTTTTTTTCTTCAGTCCCAATGTCAAGAGTTGAATAGAATGGTGTAATACATGCCACCACTGGACTCTGGAGGAGTAAAAACATGTTCTATGGAGTGACAAATCATGCTCCCCTATCTAGCAGTTTGATTGACAAGTCTGGACTTGGCAAAAGCCAGGAAATGTTACTAGTTTAACTTCATTGTGTGACCTGTAAAGTTGGGTGGAGAATGTATAACAATATGGGGTTGTTTTTCAGGGGTTTGCCTATCTCCTCTAGGTCCAGTAAAGAGCAATGTTATTGCTTCAGAATGCCAAGACATTTTGGACCAGGGCCGGCTCCAGGTTTTCGAGGGCCCCGGGCGGAAGAGTCTCAGTGGGCCCCCCCCCCCCTTTAACACATACCCTGATTTATGATGCACAGATACGGCAGAGAAATGTATAGTACAATGCCAGATTTCACTTCTTACATGAGTGACAGCTATTGTAGATTCTGCAGTGTATATATACAGGAGGAAAGGCTCTGTGCAGTGTATATATACAGGAGAGGTGCTGTGCAGTGTATATATACAGGAGGAAAGGTGCTGTGCAGTGTATATATACAGGAGAGGTGCTTTTCTGTTTTGAGTTTTTCTATGAAACAAAGACTTTTCTACATAAACAACGTTGTTTGGTTTTGTGGCCCCAACAGATCTGTGCTACAAAGTAACAGGCGGCTCGGGCATTAATGAGGGACCTGATGCTGAATCCTTTCCACAAACCCTAATGACCCAATTAGTGCCCCGTCATTAGAAGCTCATTAAACGCCTCCCTGTCCCGAGCAGTCATGTACAGTATGGGGGGATCCTGCAGCCCACCCCCTGACTGCTCCATACCATACACTGCCCTCTGTCGCGCTCACTATTATCCTGTGCATTTCTCCTTCATCGTTACCCCATGTTACACTTGTCACCCCCCACTACAGAGTAGCAGGGCAGCCAATGTCACCCCCTCCCGGACCCTAATGGCAGCAGGAAATGTCTGCTCCTCTATTGGGTTGGAACCTGATTTAATCAAGGAATAATGTGGATTTGTTGCCAGTGGCTGCAGGGGAAGGGTTAAGTGATGCCATGTCCTTGGTGGGAGCAGTGGCAGCTGCTGGGACCTGGACAGAGACAACCAATGTTGCTGTGACTGCACAGTGTGACCTGGAGGAGAGAAGCTGAGACTCTGGAGCAGAAATCACCCACATGCCAGCACTGGGCAAAGTCCCTCCAGTCACCAGCCTGGGGCCACAGGGGCCCAACCTACAGCCCACAGCTCAGATTTATCCATAGCAGCAGCTCCCCTTCCTCCTGGCATCTGGTTAACCCCATTTATGCGGGTCGGATTGTTATCTTTAAGGTTTAGCAATAACCTTCATACAGATGGGAAGGGGTTAAGCTTCTTCCTACCCCACTGGTGCAGGTTTGGTGCAGCATGCATGTATTCTGGGAGAGCTGGGTGGCTACAGGCTGCAGACTGCACCCCACCAGCTGCTCCTCCAGACATCACCCACATTTTTAGGCAGCAGAGACAGACAGCAGACTGAGCCACAACTGCAACCACTGCTGGATACCTTTGCACTCAGTCACTAGTAGGACGGAGCTCCTCCGGAATCTGCCTGATAAACTTCAGCACTGTCTGCAGCCAGCCAGGGGGGAGAGCAGAGAACGTGCTCTCTCCGCCCACAATGTCACACTGGCTGCCTTCTCTTAACCCCTATGTGTGCCTGCCTGGCTGCACTGACTGAGTGAGAAGATGCTTGTGTCAGAGCTGGCACATAGGGGTTAAGAGAACGCAGCCAGCAGTGACTTTGTGGGGGGAGAGAGCATGTTATCTCCTGCTCTGCTCTCCCAGCTGTATCTATGACAGCATGAGTGGGCCCCCCCCCCTCTCCCCAGGGCCCCGGCATTTGCCCGCTGTGCCGGGTGCTGACACCGGCCCTGTTTTGGACAATTGTAGATTGCAACTTTTTGAAGACAGTTTAGGGAAGGCCCTTTTCTGTTTACCATGACTGTGAACCAGTGCACAAAGTAAGGTCCATAAAGGCATGATTGGGTGTGTTTGGCGTGGAAGAGACGCAAACCTCTGATCCTCAAACTATAAAACAAGCACAAGCTAATAACAGGGTGGGAGCTGTGTTCCCCAATGAATGGCTCGGAGAAAAGGATTTTACGGTGGGTACACAAAAATCCCTATTTTTCCTTCGCCTCATTGGGGGATACAGACCGTGGGACGTCCCAAAACAGTCCCTGGGTGGGTACAACATCAGATCAGGCCCTGTGTAACCGCTACTTACAAGAACGCTACCGCGGCCTGCAGAGTCCGCCTGCCCAGACTCACATCTGTGGAAGTCTGGGAATTATAGTGCTTCAAGACTGCATGCGGACTGGACGAATCCGCAAGCTTTCAGGCGTGCTTTATTGACACCTGGTACCTAGAGCCCAAGAAAACCTCGATCAACAAAGTGGAGTGGAGTTAGGCTGACGTCTAACCCAGAACGACTCCTGGATGGTGTAACGAATCCACCAGGCTAACATGGCCGATTAAATGGCTAAACCCTTCCTGTAACCATCAGGAAGCCTTCCTCTGGCCGTCAGGAAGTCCAAATAAGGTGTCCAAGCTTCGGAAGGACGTCGTGCATGATACGTACCTACTCAGAGCACTCACTTCGTCCAGAATATGGAGAACCCATCCTGTTTTGTGGACTGGTGCCAGAAGAACGATGCCCTTGTAACATTGGGAATACTATACCACCATGGTAACAAGGGACGGGGATGGCCTGAGGACAACCTTGCCTTGATGGTAATAAGGAAAAAATTCTGAAAGAACAGAGCGTCTAGCTCCAAAGACTTGTCAGGATGACGAGAAAAAAGGGGCGACCTTCCCTGATAGTAAAGTCTGTCCAGATCAAAAAGGAGACAACTGTAAGACTCCCAGGATCATTTTTTTTTTCGGGCATGTGCAGTTTGCGCTGCCCTTCGAACTTACAGCGCAGGCGCCGGGGACATTTATGGAGGAAATGGAGGCGGCGCACGGAGGCCCTGAGTGATGGCAGGGAGGTGTTTGTGTCAGGGGGGAAAGACATGCCCCCCTGATAAATTAGAGGTATGAGGGACATATGATAAAAGATTATTTCAGCATTGGCAGGGAAACCAACTAAAAGAGCCACCTTGACAAAGTGCAGCATTAAAGCAGCACAAGGTGGCTCCTACAGTTAAAAAAGGTCCCAAAGTTCTAATGGTATGTGAAAGGGAAGGACCACATGTGAAGACTCCCTGCGAGAAAGTCCCTACTTGCAGTTTTGTTGCAATAAGACGGAAAAGTACTAGCTCCGTAAACAAAAAAACAAATGTGGTCCGTGCGGATCTCCCAGGACCACTGGGGCCCTTCCTGCTTCCAAACGACTCTCGGAAGTAGGGGAAGTGGGGTTATGGAAACTGGTACCATGGAAGAACCAGAGCATTCACTTCAATGGCTTTTGGATCTTGAGGCTGAACCATGAACATGAGTACATTGGCGTTCAGTCTGGACGCCATCCGATCTACATCTGGAGTGCCCCAGTGAAGGCAGATCTCATGGAAGACTTCCGGGTGAAGTTCCCACACACTTGAGGCGGGACCCTGATGGCTGAAGAAGTCTACCGCCCAGAGATCGTCTCCTGGGATGTGTACTCTCGAGATCACCAAATGATAGATCTCGGCCCATCAGAGAATGAGAGATATCTCGTCCATGATGCCTGACTGTGGGTACCTGCTAGATGATTGACGTATGGCACAGCCGTGGCATTATCCAATTGAATTTGGATGGGGTGACCAGCCAGAAGGCAGAGGACCTGCTGTAGGACTAGCCGTATCATTCGGATCCCCAGAACAAAGATCGGGAGAAAAAGGCTGGCATCGGTAGTCACTAATAATCATTGAACTGGAAGGAACTCCCCTGGATGAGGAAGAAGCTCAAAAAGGATATCTGCTGGGCTGGAAAAGAGGAAAAAAAACCTGTCTAGATGAAGCTGCCAGCCCAGGAGAGAGAGTATAGCAATTGATATAGACAACTCAGTGTAGTCCTGGAAGAGTGGCTAGAAAGTCGACCGTATAGGGAAGGACGACCATGCCTTTAGGGTGCAAGAGGAACATGGCGGCCGCCATGACCCTTGCGAACACTTAGGGTGCGGTAGCAAGACTGAAAAACAAGGTTGTGACTTGAAAATGCTGTTTGCGAATGGAAAAGCGAAGGAATTTTTGAAGAGGGGAAAATAGGAATGTGAAGGTAAGCATCCCGAATGTCGGTGGATGCCAGAAACTCCACCCTTTTTCCGATGAAGTAATGGCTGAGCGGAGGAACTCAAGAAGGAGGACCTGGTCCAGCTTGGTAAAAGTTTGAGGTCCAGGATCGGTCTTACTTTTCGGTCCCCCCTTTTGGAACCAAGATCCCTTAGATCTAGACCGTCCTGGACAATTCTTCCACTGCTGGTTGGGTCTATAGGAAACATGTGATCCCAGGGAGTGATGTCAGAGGCTTTTTGAACGCAGAGTACGCTTCCATACTCTGAGCTATAATGCCCTTCTGGGTGTAATGGCATTTGCTGCTGACAGCGCGGCTCAAATAGCTGCATCCAAGAGGCGTGAACCAGCTAGTCTCCTGCTCAAGAAATTTGATTGACCAGCTGTACTGTCTTCGGGAAAAGGTTACTGATGTGAATCAAAGTAGTTAAGGTCTCCAACTAGGAGACCATTGCTCTAGCAACCCATGCAGTGGCTAAGGAAGGGTAGAGCACTCAACCCGAGGCTGCAAGACGGAACTAACCAGATTTGCTATCTGACAGTCCATTGTAATTTTAATTGATGACCCATCGGGCAGGAATACTGGTAGACAAACCACAGGAAATTCTACCTGGATAATTTGCCAAGTGGCAGAATATGCAGCTGCATCCATGTCAGGAAAAAGCCGTCTCTTTCTACCTCCGCTCTCTTTTGACAGTGCAGAGTTAAAATGATGAACCCTTGATCCACCACCCTCTTAACAGGGAAGTGGAGAGGGATCGTCCGCCTTCTTGCATCATCCGCTAAATAGTGGAGATGCAGAGAGGGGTGCTCGGACACCAAAAAAGGGTGCCACTGTACATCCACAGAGTTCATATCACCAGGTGGACAGGGTTGGTTCCGTTGTTATGCTTGGCTGCAGAAGTTTATACATGGAGGCAACACTCCATGTGCTCATCTATTGATGGTGTTGGGAGATTGGTGCCCTTTAAAAGGACCAGTCGCCCCTAAGAAACAGACCAAGCATGGCATCCCACGTTGTAGGGTGGTATACGTGGAGGGGACACCCCACGTGTTTGCATATTGCATATCCAGACGCTCCCTGTCCGGGTGAATGACAAATGCTCTGTGAGGGAATTTAGTCTCCTTTTGAGGGACACTACGTGGGACCATAGCCCTCATCAATCTACAGAGATTGGTTGATGATATAAACAGATGAATCCAACCTCTTCTGAAGCCCTGGCGAGTCCAGCTCTATGGCAATATCCAATCCATATTCAGAGTCTTGTTCTCAGCAAATCATTGGTGAGGGAGATCAGGAAATGAAGCTTCTATTTTCTAGATGCCAGTACGTTTCTAGGATACTTGCAGCCCTTGCTAGCCGACAGCTCCCATGTAGGAGAGAAACCATATATATCGGTCCTGCCACAGAGCCACAGAGGGTTCACGGAGGGCTTCAATCTCTTGATCAGAGAAGCCATGGGATGTGGCAGTGATGAAGCCCACTCAGGGGAACTAGGTACTCTGGGATAAGCTGGGATCGGTGGCGGAGGGTTCCTGAGTTCATTTATGGTGACCGGCTTCGGACTGGTCATGTGCCTTTAAGACAAGGGAATACTGGTCTTGTGCCTTTAAGGCCAGGTAATGCTGGTCATGTGCCTTTAAGACCAGGGAATGCTACTCAAATGCCTTTAAGACCAGGAAATGCTGGTCATGTGCCTTTTAGACCAGGGAATCTTGATCATGTGCCTTTAAAACCAGGGAATACTGGTCATGTGCCTCTAAGACCAGGGAATACTGGTCATGTGCCTCTAAGAACGGGGACTAATATGGGTCATTCATGTAAGTACAGGAGGGAAGAGGGCAGTACTTCCTTACCCGGCTGCAGAGTCGTTGAGCCCCTTTAATGCAAAAAACCAAGATGGCCACCTGGAGTGATAAGGTGATAAAGCCTCGCAGAGAGTGAGAGCAGCCATTTTGGAGGCAGAGCCACAGACACGATGTGGACGGAGCCTCGTGACTTCCATGAATAGGCCCAAGCCGGGGCCTAAACTTCTGCAGCCGGCGGGAGCAATACCAGGGGTAGAATAGAGGGGCATTGGGCCAGGAAAAGCGAATGCTCCGGTGCCAGACAGAAAATGCCAGAAAGGATGGGCGGAGCCGCCTTAGCGCGCCATAGTGCGGGCGCGACTTCCGGGATATGGCCTACACATCGGCCGAAGCCGGGGGCTAATTTTTTGCAGCCAGCCGGAGCGTTACCTTATGGAGGTGGGCCACAGGGAAGCCATGTTAATATCCCACTGCAGAGGCCCATCGCCGACTGGATCCACTCACCATTGGATCGCATCCCGGCATGGAGCCGACCGCGGATGACTGGGTTTCAGCGCCGAGGAAAGCGCGCACTGTGCTGTTCTGCTGCAGGTTAGGTATTGCAGCGTGGACGGTGCAGGGATAAAGCGATAACCCTCCATCCACCATCCCCTTGTTAGGGAGGTGGAGAGGAACCGTCTGCCTCCTTGTGCCATCCGCTTTAACAGTGGTGGTACAGTGGGGACTGCTCGGACGCCAAAAAGAAGGAGCCTCTGTACATCCATGGAGCTCAAGCCCTCGGGTGGACTGGGCAAGTTGTCCGGCAATAGGCCTGGCTCCAGGAGAGGAAACATAGGGGCGACAATCCATGTGCTCGCCCATTGCTGGTGTAGGGAGATCGGGATCTAAAGGAACCGTCGCCCTTAAAGTGAACTCAGGCATGGCTTCCCACATCGCAGGAGAGGGTACGGGGAGGTAACACTCCGCATTCTCGCCTGTTGATGGTTCGGGGAGATCGGAACCTTGAAAGGATCCGTTGCCCCCTTCACTTCGTTAATTAAAAAATAAAAATTTACAGAAAAGTAAAAAATAAAATAAAAACGACGGGGTCTGAACCAGACCAAAGTGCCTCCTACAGACACTAAGCAAGAACTGGTTAGCTGAGAGCCAGCAGGAGGGTGTATACTGCAGGGGAGGAGATCACTTACTTTGTATCACTTAGTGTTAGCCTCCTATTGGCAGCAGCATACACCCACGGTCTGTGTCCCCCAATGAGGCGAAGGAGAAAACTCCCATCTACACTTAAAATTCTGGTATTAAACCTTTCCAGAATAGTGGAAGCTGTTTTAGCTAAAGAGAAGGGGGTGTATGGATTGCGGGGGGCAACTTCATATTAACACCTACTAATTTAGAAACATATGCTTTAACCCCTATCTGACCTCGGACGGGATAGTACGTCCGAGGTCAGATCCCCTGCTTTGATGCAGGGCTCCGCGGTGAGCCCGCATCAAAGCCGGGACATGTCAGCTGTTTTGAACAGCTGACATGTGCCCATAATAGGCGCGGGCAGAATCGCGATCTGCCCGCACCTATTAACTAGTTAAATGCCGCTGTCAATCGCAGACAGCAGCATTTAACTACCGCTTCCGGCCGGGCGGCCGGAAATGACGTCATCGCCGACCCCGTCACATGATCGGGGGTCGGCGATGTGTCAGGATGGTGACCATAGAGGTCCTAGAGACCTCTATGGTTACTGATGACCAGTGGCTGTGAGCGCCACCCTGTGGTCGGCGCTCACAGCACACCTCCATTTCTGCTACATAGCAGCGATCAGCAGATCGCTGCTATGTAGCAGAGCCGATCGCGTTGTGCCTGCTTCTAGCCTCCCACGGAGGCTATTGAAGCATTGCAAAAGTAAAAAAAAAAAGTAAAAAAAAATGTGAAAAAAATAAAAAAAAATATAAAAGTTTAAATCACCCCCCTTTCGCCCCAATCAAAATAAATCAATAAAAAAAAATCAAATCTACACATATTTGGTATCGCCGTGTTCAAAATCGCCCGATCTATCAATTAAAAAAAAGCATTAACCTGATCGCTAAACGGCGTAGCGAGAAAAAAATTCAAAACGGCAGAATTACGTTTTTTAGGTCGCCGCGACATTGCATTAAAATGCAATAACGGGCGATCAAAAGAACATATCTGCACCAAAATGCTATCATTAAAAACGCCAGCTCGGCACGCAAAAAATAAGCCCTCAACCGACCCATATCACGAAAAATGGAGACGCCACGAGTATCAGAAAATGGCGCAATTTTTTTTTTATTTTTTAGCAAAGTTTGGAATTTTTTTTCACCACTTAGATAAAAAATAACCTAGTCATGTTAGGTGTCTATGAACTCGTACTGACCTGGAGAATCATAATGGCAGGTCAGTTTTAGCATTTAGTGAACCTAGCAAAAAAGCCAAACAAAAAACAAGTGTGGGATTGCACTTTTTTTGCAATTTCACCGCACTTGGAATTTTTTTCCCGTTTTCTAGTACACGACATGCTAAAACTAATGATGTCATTCAAAAGTACAACTCGTCCCGCAAAACATAAGCCCTCACATGGCCAAATTGACGGAAAAATAAAAAAGTTATGGCTCTGGGAAGGAGGGGAGTGGAAAATGAACACGGAAAAACGAAAAATCCCAAGGTCATGAAGGGGTTAAAAGCTCCTGTGGGTGTAATAATGTAGGAGTCCCAATTCTTCTGTGCACATTGCATATCTTCTACTGGCACCAGCTTCTTTATGAATAATTTATAGAAAATTTTCCCACATATTAAAGGGGATGTACCAGTTTTCTTGAAAAATGTCTTGTTATTAGCTGTATTGTCCATAAAATAACAATACTTGAGTATCTTTTCTTAGAACTCTGTGCTGTTCTCGCACAACCCATTTTAGTTGTCAGTTGGGTTTGCTCATACACTGTCTGATCAGCATTGATTGTAATGTCAGATTGTGTAAAGATTAACAAGGGACATGGAAATGCCTAGATGTGAATGTTTTCATACATTTCTAGGAGGAATCACAGAGGAATGGCACAACTCAGATTTCCAATATAAGATGTTACAGAAATGTTATTTCACAAGATTATTGACTAAAGCAGACATGTCAGGGGAGCAGAACAGTCATTTAAAGGAAAAAATAAACTACTTCAATGTAGGTTCGTTTTTCTGATGTTAAATAGCCAATACTATCTACTTGGCTATTTTTCAATTCTATCCATTTCTGGGTAAGCAAAGACATATATTAACCCCTTAGTGACCGAGCCAATTTTGTATTTAATGACCAAGCCAATTTTTACAATTCTGACCACTGTCACTTTATGTGATTATAGCTCTGGAACGCCTCAATGGATCCCACTGATTCTGAGATTGTTTTCATGTTATTGGTAACATATCTTTGATATGACTTGCATTTACTTCTGAAAAAATAGAAATTTGGCAAAAATATTGAAAATTTTGCAATTTTCAAACTTTTAATTTTTGAGCTGCATGCGCCCAACATTTTCTTCCCAGAAGAAGATGCCGATGGCTGGCACTATCCTGGGACACTGGAGGTACCGGGGGGCTCGTGGGACCCCATTTCTCTCTCCTCTGGTATGCTAGATTATATCAGGGGAGAGAGAAATAAATGGGAAATCAGACTTTTTTTTGCGGTCGCCGTCATTTGGTGAATAACGGTGATCACAACACTGGGGACGGTAAAAAACGATTTTCCAATGCTGCGAGGCACTATACCCTTATTTCTCAGTGCCGTTAAAAAGTGGCGCTGAGGAATAAGTACCGTAAACTGCTGCCATTAAAAGGCGTATCGGCGGTCGTTAAGGGGTTAACTTATTTATATTTACTTAGATTAACACAGCATTTAATAAATATCTTTACCTTTGTTCAATTATTATCAACGTATGATTAATCAGAATAAATATATTTATCTGAAATTGGTAAGAGGGTGCTTTGATATTAATTTCAGCTATAAGTAGTCCAGGAAGATTAAAGAGAATCTGTCAGTCTGATCAACCTTTCTAAGCTTTCTCTATTGGCATGTGGGTCATAAGAAGCTGAATAAAGTAATACTTTGATATCTGTGATCTGATGTCTTATTCCAGAGATATTCATGTTTTTAATATATGTAAATGAGCTGTTAAGATCTATGGGCCGGACACTGATCTGCATGAGATTATTTTACATGAAGGGGCAGTTACCAGTGTGAGACATGTAAGTAACAGAACAGGAAAACTGAACTTTGTCTCCTTCCAAACACATTTGCTGCAGCTCTCACAGCTCTGCTGTATTGTAACAATATTACAACCCTGTCTGCCTGTGAGATGGAAGCTCAGAGGA
Organism: Ranitomeya imitator; assembly: GCF_032444005.1. NCBI lineage: Eukaryota > Metazoa > Chordata > Amphibia > Anura > Dendrobatidae > Ranitomeya > Ranitomeya imitator. Next base: position 228,482,708 of record NC_091286.1, on the reverse strand, counting down.
ACCTGCAGATGTGTCAGTTATAATCACACACAGCTCTGCAGTGAGATCATGAGCGGCCATTACATGTCTCACACTGGTAACTCTCCCTTCATGTAAAATAATCTTTGGAGGCAGATTCTCATGCAGATCAGTGTCTGGCCCACAGTCCTGAACAGCTCATTTACATAAAAGAAAAACATGGATTTCTCTGGAATAAGACATCAGATCACAGATATCAAGGTATCACTTTATTCCACTTCCTATGACCTCCATGCCCATATAGACGTGTTAGGAGGGTTGACGATAATGACAGATTTAAAGATACACACCAAGCTCTTTTCTACAATCGCAGCACTTCGTGAAATGGTTGTACTCCACATTATAAATAGCTAAAATTGCAATGTCCTTGTAGAAACAAGCAACTTTGCAATTTCCTAGTTATTAAGAAATCATCTGTGTTCTCAAGAACATAGATATTTTTAATTTGATAGTTGACTGTTTATTGCCAAGGTTTGCAGCGACCAGTGATGCCCGATCTCCCAGAAAAGGAGCACAGTACTTACAAGCTCTTTGCTGTTGAGCTTGCAAATGTTGCTTTGGAACTGGCCGGACTGCTGGCCGTCCTCAACAAAAAGTAAGTTAGGAGTCGGTAAAATAATTTGCTCCTATGCTGAGAACAACTCTTTAATGTATCTTGCCCTTAATTCCATACAATTTTGCCTTGCTGCTCAGCCGCATATGAGGTTCTATATACTTCTCTGATAGTAGGGGTTATATTGGCTGTTATTGTTGGAATGGCAGGCTTTCTGTCCTGAAGAGTAATAATCCAGACTATATGATCATTTTATGTGGACAATATATTGTAGAATAATTTGGACAAAGTTTGGTGATTATTTGGGTTATGTATCATAAAATTAATTGGGCACCGCGGTATATGAGGGTATTACTTTCGCACTGCTCAGTTGTATTATTTAAGCGCTATATTGTTATTTGGATGCTAAATGGTTGTATTATTATATGATGTTATCAGTATTATGAGCTAAGTATTAACCAACAAGAGAAACATAAAGCAGGTCAGATAGTGTCAAATCGTGGAACAGAGCTGGTAAAATAGGCTCAAGTATGGGCATAACCATTACTGTTACCGGCGGCGGCTAATGACTGGATCATACTTATTGTTGTGTCTGTAGTCACATTCAGACATAACGTAATTTAGTAAAGCACTTTTATATATCTGAATGCAAAGTAAAATTTACCTTCTCCATTTCCTTTTTGAACGTTGTAAAAACCTCATTGCTTTTCGTCAATGAACTCTGGAACTCATCAAATCTCTCGGAGTATAGCGTAATCTGCCAGCAGAGAAAATGAGAATAATTAGCAGGATCTTGACAAACGGCACTTTTGTGGAAAAATGATTCATATTAATTCATTAATGGTATAAATCAAGAATGTAACATTATTCATAACTCTTTTGTCAAAATGTCCCCTATTTAGCATTTTTAATGATCACATATGGTGTTTGGGAATCATAATTATCATATCCATTCAAGAGTGCCACTAGATATTCCAATGTATTAATGTAGGAAGCTTTTCCCTCACATTCCTTGTAGCTGTATTATACTGCAGTATTCATTACCAAGCAGTGATGAAAACCTTTTAAGAACATAATTTCTAAATGGAAAGGTGTCACTGTCCGCGAGCTTACCTACTGTAGCCCTTCTGCAACTCCCATACATGTGAATGGAAAGAACAGATCATATGTGGCCACATCTCCATTTACAGTGGCAGAAAACCCCATTCTGGGATTTTGCACAAATGCCTGAGACGGGGACAGCCCTGTAACTCTAAAGCTGGTCATGCGCATTAGATAGCGGTCAATCGAACGATGCTTGGTCCGATCGTTGGGCCGACAGTCATCTCTGCCGTCAGTCCCATACACAGGAGCGCTCACTCGGCCGACAGCCATCTCAGCCGACAGTCCCATACACAGGAGCGCTCACTTGGCCGACAGCCATCTCAGCCGACAGTCCCATACACAGGAGCGCTCACTTGGCCGACAGCCATCTCAGCCGACAGTCCCATACACAGGAGCGCTCACTCGGCCGACAGCCATCTCAGCCGACAGTCCCATACACAGGAGCGCTCACTCGGCCGACAGCCATCTCAGCTGACAGTCCCATACACAGGAGCGCTCACTCGGCTGACAGCCATCTCAGCCGACAGTCCCATACACAGGAGCGCTCACTCGGCCGACAGCCATCTCAGCCGACAGTCCCATGCACAGGAGCGCTCACTCGGCCGACAGCCATCTCAGCCGACAGTCCCATACACAGGAGCGCTCACTCGGCCAACAGCCATCTCAGCTGACAGTCCCATACACAGGAGCGCTCACTCAGCTGACAGCCATCTCAGCTGACAGTCCCATACACCGGAGCGCTCACTCGGCCGACAGCCATCTCAGCCGACAGTCCCATACACCGGAGCGCTCACTCGGCCGACAGCCATCTCAGCCGACAGTCCCATACCCAGGAGCGCTCACTCGGCCGACAGCCATCTCAGCTGACAGTCCCTTACACAGGAGCGCTCACTCGGCCGACAGCCATCTCAGCTGACAGTCCCATACACAGGAGCGCTCACTCGGCCGACAGCCATCTCAGCTGACAGTCCCATACACAGGAGCACTCACTCTGCCGACAGCCATCTCAGCCGATAGTCGCATACACAGGAGCGTTCACTCAGCCGACAGCCATCTCAGCTGACAGTCCCATACACAGGAGCGTTCACTTGGCTGACAGCCATCTCAGCCGACAGTCCGATACACAGGATCGCTCACTCGGCCGACAGCCATCTCAGCCGATAGTCGCATACACAGGAGCGTTCACTTGGCTGACAGCCATCTCAGCCGACAGTCCGATACACAGGGTCGCTCACTTGGCTGACAGCCATCTCAGCCGACAGTCCCATACACAGGAGCGTTCACTTGGCTGACAGCCATCTCAGCCGACAGTCGCATACACAGGATCGCTCACTTGGCCGACAGCCATCTCAGCCGACAGACCCACACACAGGAGCGCTCACTCAGCCAACAGCCATCTCAGCTGACAGTCCCACACACAGGAGCGCTCACTTGGCCGACAGCCAACTCAGCCGACAGTCCCATACACAAGAGCGCTCACTCGACTGACAGCCATCTCAGCTGACAGTCCCATACACAAGAGCACTCACTTGGCCGACAGCCATCTCAGTCGACAGTCCCATGCACAGGAGCGTGCACTTGGCCAACAGCCATCTCAGCCGACAATCCCATACATAGGAGCGTTCACTTGGTTGACAGCCATCTCAGCTGACAGTCCCATTCACAGGAGCTCTCACTCGGCTGAAAGCCATCACAGCTGACAATCCGATACAAAGGAGCGCTCATTCTGCTGACAGGCATCTCAGCCGACAGTCCCATGCACAGGATCGCTCATTTGGCTGACAGCCATCACAGCTGACAATCCGATACAAAGGAGCGCTCATTCTGCTGACAGGCATCTCAGCCGACAGACCCACACACAGGAGCTCTCACTCGACTGACAGCCATCTCAGCCGACAGTCTCATACACAGGAGCGCTCACTTTGCCGAGTGCTCCTGTGTTTTCAATGGGAAATCCACCAGCTGATGTGTCAACTGGCAACTTATCTCAGGGACAAAAATGGGATTGGCAGTCCAAAATTGGACAGCTCTCCATCTGAGAGCAGAATGATGTAGAGGCAGAGACCCCTATTCTAGTGATGTATTCCTTACTGGGCTGGTTGTTGCAGATTTGATAAAATCACTACAAGTTCTCTGAAATCTTAGTTTTATAACCCGACCCACACCACTGATTGGCAGCTTTCTATGTACACTGTGCATATGCAGAAAGCAACCAATCAGTGGTGGGGGCAGGGTATACAGAGCTCATGAATACAAGGCCGCTGGTTTACTAGTTTTATATTTATAACCTGATAAAACTGATTTTATCAAAATTACAGTAAATAGCTCACTAAATGACACATCAAGGAATCAGATCTTCTGCCCCTACTGCTCTTTGATTAAGTGAAAAAACTTGGTGACAGATTTTCTTATTAATATAAGTATCCTCCCATTGAAGGAGCGGTCTTGGAGATGAGCATTTTTAAGTTTATGTGGCTTAATTAAAATGGGTTCCATATCACAATCTCTAGTAACAAAGGGAAATCTGGCAATTTTTACACTGGCTCCTGGGACTATTCTAGACTAAGTATTTGTGGCCTTTCAGGAAATAGACATGTATATAATGTAAGATTGTGCTTACCACATGTGTTGGGGGATACTCGCTTGGCACGGGATTCAAGCAGACGGGCACGATTTTTTACTTAAAACAGTCCATACGGTTTATTAAAAACATCATAAACCGCACATAAGCCAGGTTGCACATCACCGGCTTACACATAGTCCATTACTTCAGTAATGGACTATGTGTAAGCCGGTGATTTGACTTTACAAAGCATTCACTATTCAAGCCTGTGTCTCTCCAGTCACAGGTGACTGCACTGTTCATATAGCAGATACACTTCTCTGCCGTATACATCATTAGTTTGTGTCACTAAACACGCTGATCCTTATCTGACCAGTTGCCGTGGGTGCCCGCTCAGTTCATATAGTATCATAAGCACCAACAGTCTGTGGAGGTACCTTACGGGAGCTCTTGCTCCTCCTGCTGACTCCTTGTCAGTCCTCTCTCCTGGGGAAATTGCCTTACGGGGTTCACCAACTTGCCTGGCAGGCACACATCAGTCAGTCCAGAGCCACCAAAGGACGGTAGCTTCCCCAACACAGACCATTCAGGTCCACGGCCTCTCAGGTGCTCCAGGAAGACTCCACTCACAGGAGCTTCCAACACAGACCATCCAGGACCACGGTCAATCTGTGCTCTTCAGGGATCCAGTCCTACTCCCAGGACCTCCCAACACAGAAGCTTTCCACAGTGCGCTATTCAGGACGTCCATCCCACCTGGAACCATCCAACACACAAGCATGTGGCCTGTCTGGGTGCTATTCAGGATGTTTGTCCAACACCCCAGGCCACCAGGTCCAAAGCCCCACCATGTGCTGTTTAGGGAGCTAGCACTCCCAACACATAGGCTCTCCAGGACCTTTAGTTCATGGACCATTCAGATCAACACTCAGAGACCATGTGACAAGACCTCAGTCACATTATATGGTTGTAACCACTCCCCTAGATGGGAGTGTGTGTGTGGCTAGCTCATAGCTCATAACTAGCCCTGCCAGCCTCCCTTCATAATTATACCAACAACTATACTTGTGTGACTACATGTCCCAGAACAACAACATTGCTTTAAGCTGACTGCGACACACATACCGGCCAGTCACAACAATGCTGGACTTTGTCTCACCATCATATTTATGCATGCAACTGCCATGCACTCTCACGACCTCAATACGCCTCCGTGCGTACCCTGGATAGACCATGCAGTGCCCCCTACCTCTAACAAGGGTTACTGCATCACAATAGCCACAATGGTCTGAACCAGACCCTATCTTTTGTACTGAAGCATCTAGTCAGCATGTGAAAAGGTCATTGCGAAGGGAGGGGAGGAAGGTCCGCTTTGGCATCCCCTATTGTGATTAGTGGATCCTTTATTATCAGCTGTGTATAGAGGTGTTACCTGTTATTGTAATCCTGTCTGTGATAACATGGCGCTTTGTTAACTGTTCCTAAAAGGACAGGACATTTGTGTCTAAGAAAGCCCCAGTGGCCAGTGTGGAAATTGCAAGATTGCTAATTTTGTTTTGTTTTTTAATACAGATTGTGAAATAAAAACACCTTGCCATTTTTTTTGTTAAAAAGATACATGTAGCACAAAAAAACTGATTTAGAAAATAAACCATTTTCTGATGACACATCCCTGTGTATAAAAAAAATGACTTGCATTTTATTTTCCTGTATTTACCTGTGTTTTTAATACTGTTTCTTGATCTTTCAGCATTTTGGTCTGTAGCTTCCATTCTGCAGCCTGAGTAAGCAACTGGAACAAAGACATAATATGATTTAGTTGACAATCACTTGATACATTTTCATCAATAAAGCTCCAATATTTGGGAAAGAGTGAGAAGTTAAAGGGGCTGTCCATCCTTAACAAAATGTGGGGGAGGGAGGTCCTCAGCTAAAGGTGTCTGTTTTTGTTTGATTTTCCAGGTTGTCTGTAAAACACGTTGGCTGTCTGTACGTTTTAGCTATTTTGTCCTGAATGTACTAGATTGTCAATCTCGACTGATGCTCCACTCTTATTGCTAGCTCTGGGTCCATTCGTGTCAGCTTCGACACATAGAGCGTTCTCACAATCATTTTGGCAACACACAGTCAGTATGTTTTAAGAGGAATCTGTCAGCAGGCTTTTGCTATTTAATCTGAGGACAGCATGAGATAGGGGTTAAAACATTGAATTCAAAGATGTGTCACTTATCAGGCTGTGTGCTGTTGTTTACTTACAATGATTTCATCACCAGGACACTATCATTTCTGTGACTTCGCTCCACCCCCTCCTGTGATAAACAGCTCACTGTCAATAGACAATGTATATACAGAGCCTAGTGTGGGCAGGGTTAGCTTTCTCAGCTCTGCTGCATTCTACATTTAAAAACTCTGATTGTGTTGGAACTGCGGCACCCAGTAAACTAAGTGATACATAGTTGGATTCAGAGTCTTTTTGCCTACATCAGGCTGCTTTCAGATGAGGTATTAAAAACCTGCTGACAGATTCCCTATAAAGTGAACCTTTCAGCTGATTCATAATGCCCAAAATGTTTAACCCCTTTACCCCGAGGGTAGTTTGCACGTTAATGACCAGTCCAATTTTTACAATTCTGACCACTGTCCCTTTATGAGGTTATAACTCTGGAACGCTTCCATGGATCCCGCTGATTCTGACTTTATTTTCTCGTGACATATTGTACTTCATGATAGTGGTAAAATTGCTTTGTTATTACTTGCGTTTATTTGTGAAAAAAAAAAGGAAATTTGGCAAAAATTTTGAAAATTTCCCAATTTTCCAACTTTGAATTTTCATGCCCTTAAATCACAGAGATATGTCACACAAAATACTTAATAAGTAACATTTCCCACATGTCTACTTTACATCAGCCCAATTTTGGAACCAAATTTTTTTTTGTTAGGATGTTAAAAGTTAAACAAGGTTAAAAGTTAAACAGTGATTTCTCATTTTTACACCATTTTTTTTAGGGACCACATCACATTTGAAGTCACTTTGAGGGGTCTATGTGACCCCACAAAGAATGAACATGCTGTTTTTAACTTTTTTCGCAACAAAATTTAATTCAGATCCATTTTTTTTATTTTTCCAAGGGTAACAGGAGAAATTGGACCCCAAAGGTTGTTGTACAATTTGTCCTGAGTATGCTGATACCCCATATGTGGGGGTAAACTACTGTTTGGGCGCATGGCAGAGCTCGGAAGGGAAGGAGAGCCGTTTGACTTTTCAATGCAGAATTAGCTGGAATTGAGATCAGACACCCTGTTGCGTTTGCAGAGCCCTTAATGTGCCTAAACAGTGAAACCCCCGGCAAGTGACCCCATTTTGGAAACTAGACCCCCTTAGGAACTTATCTAGTTGTGTGGTGAGTAGTGATGAGCGAGTGTACGCTCGGGTGATCTCCGAGTATTTGTGACTGCTCGGAGATTTACAGTAGTTTTCCTTGCCTCAGCTGCATGATTTGCGACTGTTAGACAGCTTGATTACATGTGGGGATTCCCTAGCAACCAGGCAACCCCCACATGTACTCAGGCTGGCTAGCAGACGTAAATCAAAGCAGCTGCGTCAACAAAACTAAATCTCCGTCACAGTCACTCGGAGACCACCCGAGCGTGCAACGAGTATACTCGCTCATCACTAGTGGTGAGCACTTTGAATCCCCAAGTGCTTCACAGAAGTTAATGTGGCACCCCTAGGGGTATTTGCCACAAAAATAGTTACTGACAGTAAATGCAAATACTAAAATAGCAAGACTGCACTACCACCTCCGGCCAGAAGGGGGAGCTCCAGAGACTCCCCTTGATCCATTCTGGTCTGAGAGAAGAACTGGCAGTTGGGCTAAGGAGCTGAAAGTGAGAGGTCATACAGTTGAATCTCTAACAGCCCTGTGACTGTGACCAGGCCTAAATCACCGGCCTGAGGAGAAGAGGGATAGAGAAAAAGGACATTGTGAGAACCGGGTAGCATTAATCACTACCCAGAACAGGCGCAAAGACGGATACCGGATCCGTGGCTGTATTCATTACATATAATACAGCAACCGGAAAAACGTGAGGTGATATCAGCTTCACTAGGGTCGGACGCAGCAACAGACACAGAGTTCAGCGGTACTCCTGGAGGGGGTAAGCCGATAAAAGGACTCGGGTTGCCCGTCGAACCAGGACCCGGAGGGGACAGATTGGGCCGGCAGCCAGTTCACATACAGCAGCAGGGCCACACAGATATTGCGTACAATAAGAGGCGAAGACCCCGGCAGGGTCAAAGTAACTCAGAGTTCCCATACAGACTCCGGTGACAGGACTGGTTGTAAATCCTTTTTTGTTAAAGTAAACTGGTTAAACGTTTCAGTGCCTCAGTCTTTCATTTGGACAATAGCCATCTATCCAGGATTGGGATCATCACCGCTGGGAGAACCTGCTGCTGATCAAGTAAGTGCCTGTTCCCTCACGATACCCTTTACACTGTGCATTGCCTGAGGCCACAGCACCGGGTCAAGCCACCCGTGACACCCCCCTCAAGAGACAGACCCCATTGGTCCGGTGCTGGGTACCCCGGTCTCTTGGGCGTCACAATTGGCGTCACGAACAGGATATAGCCAGCCCGTATACCGGGTATTGTGTGCCGTGATTGGAGCCCAAAACTGTGAAAACTGGGATGAAAAATCTTGAAAATTGACTTTATTAAACAAAAATCCATTCCCCATTGAAAACTATTGAAAGTGACTTTTCCCCATTGGTTATAATGGAGTAAAGATGGCCGCCATCCCCTGAGGTAATCACTTCATAACCGTTAGGCACGAGACTGTTAATTGAGCTACGCCATCACCTGAGCCCCAGTCTAACTGAAAAACTTCAGAATCCGCCATTACAGAGCGCGTGGCGGGCGGGAGCAGCAGGGGGCGTGTCATTGTGGGCGGCACCAAGCTGAGCGCTCTGACATCAGAGCAAGGGGAAAATCGATCCTGCTGCACAGCGGAACGAATCTACACTATCCCGACGGAAGCGGAGGACCGGAAGGGTCCGGATTAACTAAGGGGGCACAGTATGTCGCAGCACGGAGATGCCGCAGCACCCGGCGACGCTAATGCAGCTGAAAGACAGAGTGTCGATAGAGAGTCCGGTAGCGTAGCGGTGCAAGGAGTGGCGCCCATCATGCCGGTGCTGATGCCATATACCCCGGGTGGCCCATGGCTTCCAATGTATGAAGGTGAGCCTAATACCCTTGACGATTTCAGAGAAAAGATGCTGGCCCATTTTGACATGTTCCCTGTGGGTGAAGTTCAGCGTGTTAGTCTCCTGATGATGCAGTTAAGTGGCCATGCTAAGCGAGAAGTCACAGCATGGGCAGCTGATCTAAAAGGCACTGTTGAACGCATATTTGCTGGATTAAAAGCTACATTTGAAAGCACCGCCAGCAGCAAAGCTAAAGTACGATTCTTTAATTGCAAACAAAAAGTTAATGAGGGCGTGAGAGACTTTGCCTTAAACCTGCAGGAAGCCCTTAAATCACTTACACTGGCTGAACCCATTTTTAACACCGGAGCGGATAAACTGCTAAGAGATCAATTTATTGAGGGACTCTACACCCCTTCTCACCGGGGGCATGTGAGCATGCTTGTTTTTAAGAACCCTGAATTGACATTTGCCCAATTAAAGGAGAGCGTTATACGTCTCCAGCTGGCAGAGGCACCTCGGGATCAGGATCCTGCGCAACTCATGGCAGAGGCTCCTCAACAACATGGAGTACCAGTGACATCAGCTACGTCCGGGGCCATTGCTAAGCCCCTGGGGCCCAGTACTAATGAGGCTCTTCAACAAAAGCTTGACTCTTTAACTGATGTTGTTGCTTCAATGGCTAAAACCATGCAGGAGATGAGAGGACCCAAGATGGAGTTGTCAAACCGTAGAGAAGGTGTTCCATGGATGAGACCCCGGAGATACCCGACATGGAGAGGACGACCCCGCGACCGCTACCAACCGGATGGACAGCCCATTTGCCGCCGTTGCCAGCAGCCAGGCCACTTTGCACGAGATTGTGATTTAAACGGGAATCCCCTGGGAATGCGGGCCGCTTCGCAGGAATGAACTTTCAAGGCCCAACACCCTGGCACGACAGGTACATCGGAGGACGACCCATTATCCCTATCGTGCTGGACGGAATGCCCCTCAACGCTTTGCTGGACACAGGTTCCCAGATTTCATCTATACCGTATATCCTTTATAAGAGGTACTGGGCTGATGCAGATATTGATAAAGGGCCCTCTGATGTTGAACTAGATATATGGGCCAGTAATGGTAAGTTGGTACCGAAACTAGGATTCAGGGAGATGACCATAAAGATTGGTAAAGTAGAATTGAAGAAACAGGGTACAATTGTTGTTGATGTTGACCGGCGGAACTGTGAACCAACTGTATTGATAGGAATTAATGTGTTAGAGAACTGCTTTTCCGAAGTCATTTCTGTCTTACAGCAAATTGCTGAAACTGCCCAATCCTGCCAGCAGAGAGTTCTCCGGAGGGAAATAAAAGTATTGATGTTAAGGCAACAGGTAGAAGTTGCAGGTGGAGAAATCGGCAGTGTGAGGGTAAGTGATCCAACATCTATTGTAATCCCACCAAAAACAGAAATGCTGGTATGGTGTAGAGCAGCCATTGGTACTAAGGGACGAGATTATCAAGCCTTAATAGAACCAGTGTACACCGACAGCAGGCCCACTATACTCACAGCACGAGGGATAGTCGAGGTACACCGGGGACGAGTGCCGGTACGACTTTTGAACTGTGGAGAGGAAGAGGTCACTTTGCCAAGGTATGCTACAATGGCAAAGCTATATACTGTTGACAACAATGCCATCACAACCATTGAGCCCTTAGAACCAACCTGTCAGGTGGAAGGCAATGGCTCAGATGGAGAAATGGAGGATTGGTGCCAACAGCTACACGTGGGCATAAATTCAACACCTACCCATCAAAAACAAGGGGTGTATAGGCTAGTGACGGAATATGAACAAGTCTTCAGTAAACACCCATTGGACTTCGGACGGATAGAAGGGGTAGAACACACAATCCCCACCAGTGACCATCCCCCAATAAAAGAAAGATATAGACCCATACCGCCCGCTCACTATCAATGTGCAAAAGATATGCTGAGGGAGATGAAACAGGCCGGGGTAATAAGAGACAGCTGTAGCCCCTGGGCGGCCCCTCTAGTGATTGTCAAAAAAAAGGACGGAACCATGAGAATATGTGTAGACTACCGGAAGATTAATAACATCACCCATAAAGACGCCTACCCCTTGCCTAGGATAGAAGAGTCCTTAACTGCTTTGAAATCTGCTAATTATATTTCCACCTTAGACTTAACAAGCGGGTATTGGCAAGTCCCTGTGGCTGAGAGAGATAAGGAAAAGACGGCATTCACCACACCAATGGGTCTATGTGAATTTAATCGCATGCCGTTCGGACTCTGCAACGCATCCGGTACCTTCCAGCGGCTGATGGAATGCTGCCTCGGACACAAGAACTTCGAGACCGTCCTCCTGTACCTAGATGATGTGATCGTCTACTCAAAGACTTACGAACAACACTTAATAGACCTGGCAGAAGTGTTCGAAGCCTTATCCAGGTATGGCATGAAAGTCAAGCCATCCAAATGTCACCTTCTCAAGCCAAAGGTACAGTACCTGGGACACATCGTGAGTTCGGAGGGAGTAGCACCAGATCCCGAGAAAATAAGCGCCATAAGGGATTGGCCAAGACCTACCAGCGCAGAAGAAGTGAGACAATTCCTGGGATTGGTGGGTTACTATCGCAGATTTATAAAAGGATTTACCAAGTTGGCAGCACCCTTGCAAGACACCTTGGTAGGGCAGACGAAGAAACCTTCAAACCGAAACCCTCCTTTTCAGTGGAACGACGAAAGGGAAGACTCCTTTGAACAACTAAAGAAGGCACTAACCGGAGAAGAGGTTCTGGCATACCCAGATTACCATCAACCTTTCATCCTCTACACCGATGCCAGTAATGTGGGACTAGGAGCGGTGCTGTCACAAAAGCAAGAAGGTCGGGAGAAAGTCATCGCCTTTGCAAGTAGAAAGCTCCGGCCTACTGAAAGAAATTCAGAAAATTACAGCTCCTTCAAATTGGAACTACTGGCAGTAGTTTGGGCTGTGACTGAACGTTTCAAACACTATCTGGCCGCTGCAGAATTTATTGTCTATACTGACAACAATCCGTTGACCCACCTGGACACAGCCAAATTAGGTGCGTTAGAACAGCGATGGATAGCCCGGTTATCTAATTACAACTTCAATATCAAGTATCGAGCAGGTCGCAAGAATGGAAATGCCGATGCCCTATCCCGGATGCCACACTTGAGAGATGTAGAAGAAGAAATGGGGGAGCTTGAAGAAATTGAACTACTAGCCTTCCATCATCCCAAGGCGAAACATCATCAGTCAAGTACCTATCAGAAACAACAAGAGGTGAATTTAAATCCGTTAGCACACCATAGATGGGCTGACACCCAAGACAGCAATCCGGCTGTGAAGTTGGTGAAGGAACTGTTAACTGAGCAAAGTGCATATCCCGATGAGGATGCCCCAGAAGAGACGCATCAACTCTGGAAAGAGAGAGGCAAAATGTTCCTGTATCAAGGGAAGCTCTGTAGAAGGTACACCAATCCGAAAACACATGAATTGGTTTGGCAGATTATCGTGCCTAAACAAGATGTCAAGATGGTCCTCGAAGCTTACCATAATGGTGCTGGTCACTTCGGTTGGAAAAAGTTAGAAGTACTTCTAAGAGAAAGATTTTATTGGGTCGGGATGAGAAAATCAATCGAACAGTGGTGCAGAAATTGTGGCCCGTGCAACCTCAGAAGAAACGATCAAAAGAACCAAAGAGCACCACTGCAGCCCATAATCACCAAACAACCACTTGAACTTGTAGCCATGGACCACGTGAAGTTGACACCAAGCCGGTCTGGCTATGTCTATGCCTTGACCATCGTGGACCATTATTCACGCTTCTTGGTAGTAGTACCCGTAAAAGATCTGACAGCAAAAACAGCAGCCAAAGCGTTCCAAACGTACTTTTGTAGACCCCATGGATATCCGGAACAGGTTCTCACCGACCAAGGTACAGCCTTTGAATCAGAGATCTTCAGAGAATTCTGTAATATGTATGGTTGCAAAAAGATCCGGACGACGGCCTATCATCCACAAACAAACGGCTTATGCGAGAAGATGAACCATATTGTAATAGAACTACTAAAGACTTTACCTGAGGCAGAAAGGAATCAATGGCCAGAGAAATTGCCTGACTTGGTGGATCTGTATAATCATGTCCCGGTGAGTTCCACCAATTGCACCCCAGCTTACCTTATGCGTGCAAGACCCGGCCAATTACCAATCGATCTAGAAATGGGAATTCTGAAACCAGACGCAGAAGTCCAAGACTCCAATTGGGATATCATACGGCAAAAGCAGTATCGCCAAGTGCAAGAGAGTGTGGAAAGAAGCCTTCAGCAAACTAGAGAAAGACAAGAGCGAACTTTCAACCAGAATGCTCTAGCGACCCCATTAAGACCAGGTGACCAAGTGCTCAAGAGAAATCGTCGAACCAATAAACTGGACAATCAGTGGGAAGCCGTACCCTGCACAGTTTTACCAACAAGAGTGGATAATCCTAAAATGTGTCTCATTAGCAAAAACGGAGGCTTAACATCTGTACTAGTGTCAAGAGACAATCTTAAATTATGTCCGGAAGCATTGAATGAGCCAGACGTTGTCCAGCCAGAACCAGAAGTTATTCAACCCATACAGGTTCAACCAGTAAAGGAAAAAGAAGAGGAAGTGTATCACACCTGTATAGGAGACTTTCCCAAAACCCTACTAACATACCATGGTGCAGTAGTGGTTCCCATGGTGGCCTTTTACCCAACACCAAACCCAATACCAGAAGTCCCAAGACAGGAAGAGGCTGACCCCGTACTACAGGAGGTTCCAGGCCAGGAAGAACAGATTCCTGGTCAGAGTAATCCCATTCACGGTGGACTTGCCAACTCCATAGTCGTGGAATTATCTTTAGCAGAGCGGGCAGATACTACATCCGCAGTAGACAGTAGTACACCACATGAAGAGACACCGCTATTACGTAGATCACAGCGTAGTACCCAGGGTCAATTACCGGCCAGGTATGCAGATTACCAACTATAAAGCTCATAATGTGAATTGTATATATGTTATGCCGTATATAGTTAAACAGAAAATGTAGTATAGTCATTGTTATCAGTCTGCAACGTTTAAGCCCAGTGCCTACAGAGACTTGTCTGTATGAACTTCTTGCATATTCTTGAACTTTTTATCAGCCCGGAGGCACTAAATCAAAGCTCCGGAAAGACTGCTTTTTGAACTTTGCTCCTCGCTCTTTTTGAACTTTCTTTAGACTTTATATTGATAACTCCGTTGGAAAAATGGAACTAAATTCCTGGACACTAAGTACAGTGCCTTTCCTAATACCTTCAAGGATAGAACTGTATTAATGGACGCTATTTGAAGCGACTTTGTACAGAACTATATTTTTGTTTCCTCGAGTGGTTTTTGTAACTTTTCATTTTTAAGACTCTGTACATATTAATTGTTATTTCAAAATGTTATTGTCCCACAGTCCCGGAGTACTGTTCTTAACTAAGGGGGAATGTGGCACCCCTAGGGGTATTTGCCACAAAAATAGTTACTGACCGTAAATGCAAATACTAAAATAGCAAGACTGCACTACCACCTCCGGCCAGAAGGGGGAGCTCCAGAGACTCCCCTTGATCCATTCTGGTCTGAGAGAAGAAATGGCAGTTGGGCTAAGGAGCTGAAAGTGAGAGGTCATACAGTTGAATCTCTAACAGCCCTGTGACTGTTACCAGGCCTAAATCACCGGCCTGAGGAGAAGAGGGATAGAGAAAAAGGACATTGTGAGAACCGGGTAGCATTAATCACTACCCAGAACAGGCGCAAAGACGGATACCGGATCCGTGGCTGTATTCATTACATATAATACAGCAACCGGAAAAACGTGAGGTGATATCAGCTTCACTAGGGTCGGACGCAGCAACAGACACAGAGTTCAGCGGTACTCCTGGAGGGGGTAAGCCGATAAAAGGACTCGGGTTGCCCGTCGAACCAGGACCCGGAGGGGACAGATTGGGCCGGCAGCCAGTTCACATACAGCAGCAGGGCCACACAGATATTGCGTACAATAAGAGGCGAAGACCCCGGCAGGGTCAAAGTAACTCAGAGTTCCCATACAGACTCCGGTGACAGGACTGGTTGTAAATCCTTTTTTGTTAAAGTAAACTGGTTAAACGTTTCAGTGCCTCAGTCTTTCATTTGGACAATAGCCATCTATCCAGGATTGGGATCATCACCGCTGGGAGAACCTGCTGCTGATCAAGTAAGTGCCTGTTCCCTCACGATACCCTTTACACTGTGCATTGCCTGAGGCCACAGCACCGGGTCAAGCCACCCGTGACACCCCCCTCAAGAGACAGACCCCATTGGTCCGGTGCTGGGTACCCCGGTCTCTTGGGCGTCACATTTATAACGTAGAGCAGTAAAAAAATTACTGGGATCGGAGTGTCGCGAGGAGCGGGAAGCCTGCCGGGGGACGCATGATTTTTTATTTTAATTCTTTTTTTTAACAATTATATGGTTCCCAGGGCCTGGAGGAGAGTCTCCTCTCCTCCACCCTGGGTACCATCCGCACATGATCTGCTTACTTTCTGCAAGGTGGGCATAGTCCCATGCGGGAAGTAAGCGGATCAATGCATTCTTATGTGTGCGGAATCCCCGCGATTCCGCACAAAGAATGAACATGCTGTTTTTTTTCCGAAATGCGATTTCGCCGCGGAAAATAACGCAGCAGGTGCACAAAAATGCGGAATGCATTCCAATAATAAGATGCTTAATGTGAGCATTTTTTTCGCGTTTTTATAGCGAAAAAACACAAAAAAACTATAATAATAATACACTAATAATATAATTAATTAGTAGGATTTAATTAAAAAATATTCTTATTGATTCCCAACTTTAGCATGTTTTCCATTTATTATATTCACCAGTATGTTTTCTAGTTTCATCTACATTTATACGCATTAATATTACAAGCTGATGTTCTCTTGTGTTATGTAGAAATGTATTCAGTTATAGTCACAAGCTATAAATGTAATATTGAATTTATGCATTTAGGGTTTATATGAGAAATGTAGCAATCTATAAACATGTAATCATCCGATCATCTGCACTTTTACTATTTATGTGTCGAGATGCACATTCCTCATTGTAACCACCAGGTGGCAGCAGTAAATTGACAATGTAATGATGGTGCTTCGACAATTTGCTGCAGTGTTTTCTGGTTGGATTGCGGTAATAAAACAACGCTTTCTGTACTGATTGCGAAGACATTATTCATTTTAATAGAGAATAATATTTTATTGGTAATTTTTATTATAAATAACTTGGGAATGTAATATTAATTGAACGCGGTTAGAGCATACTCTTACAAAATGTTTTTCTGTTTTATTGCTGTAGTTTGTAAATTGAGTAAATAGTTTTGGAACGACATGTAGAAAAACATGCCAAAATAAATGATTTCAGCAAAAAAATAAAAAAAATACACCTTAACTCAATTTAATGATGTATTGTTGGGCTACAAACCCTAGCATGTCATGCCAGATACTGGCAGTGATACTTTTAGTATTTGCTTATGCTTGAATTGAATTGTCTTATTAAGGAAAAATGCAGGAGTATTGCATCCAGTTTTTGGGTTGTAAAAGCATATGTGTATATTATAGCATAATAACTGTAATATAAGATTAATAATGCAACTGCATAACCATAGTGGGTGCAGGGGCTGCAGTCTCACCTGGACCATTGGGCCTATGGAGGTCCTAAAGGTCCTTTTATAGGAGTGGAAAGCCCAAGGCTGATGATTTTTCTGTTTATACACCTCATATTGCCAAAATTGATCAGATGTGTCACTTTTGTCTCCGGAAGGGCTTGACTTTCTTACAAAAGTTTGGCCTAAAATTCCCCGATTGTGCAATCCCAGCATCCATTTGGTAAAGGTTCAGCAAAGTATGCAGGTTCCCTTTAATAAAATCACCAATCTGGGGCTGACCACTCTTTTAGTAAGTAAAGAGCATCCCCAGAGTGGTGATATGTACTCTTTAAGGGGAAACTGTCACCAGGTTTTGGTACCAATCTAAGAAGCAGTATGATGTAGGGACAGGTACCCTGATTCCAGTGATGTATCACTAACTGAGCTGCTTGCTGTCCTTTTGATAAAATCTCAATTTTATCTGTTGCAGATCTGCTGAGCTCTGTATGATCCCACTCACACAACTATTTGGTATCTTTCTATGTACACTGTGCATAGGCAGAAAACTGCCAATCAAAGTTGGGGTGGGGTTCATGAAGATGAAGGACTACCTGACAGAAGGTTTACACGCTCTCTAGTGATAATCTCCTAATGACAAGACAGTGATTTTATCAAAACTACAGCAAGAAGTTAAGTAAGTAACACATCGCTGGATCAGGGTCTCTGTCTCTAAATAGTACTCAAATTAGGTGGTAAAAACCCATGGACAGATTCTTTTTGTGGCAGGGGTGTAACCAATTGTGGTCGCAGGAATCGGCACTTTGACCGAGCCTGGCAGTTGAGGTGACTGCCGACACCAGCAAATTACTTAATTTTATAGCATGGGTTTTTACTGTTTTGCCTGTGACAGTAACGTGTAGCTTTTCATTCTTTCTATTCTTTTGGATAGTAAACAGTGTGGAGGGGAAAATTGTGTTTTGAATATGTTTAATTTTTCTGAGCATTTTATTTTTTTCTAGACTTTTTACTCCATTAGTTTACTTGCCCCCGTAATCCTTAGATTGCTTCTATAATACATTGTGGTGCTTTATTGCTGTTGTGATAAAGTCACTGGTAAAGCACTGGATGGGAAATATGTATCATTACGCTTAATGCCGTCAGTGATGTGAAACCCAGAATATTTCCTTCCAGCACGTTAAGTGTTGGGAGGAATAAGCTAAGTTGCATAAATGGACTGGTTTTTATGTGGACATCCATAGAGTGGGTGGGAGGATGTCCACCTTATCTCCACCTGCAGAGTCCGCACCGTCGTATGCTGACAGGACCTGCGTGATGTCACAGTCATGTGTTCAGTCATATGGGGGGGAGTCACATGGTCAGGGGCTTAAATATCTGGGCTCCAGAGGAAGTCTTTTCTCAGCAGGACTGGAGAGAGGATTCTCCAGTGGTTTCTGTCCTGAGGAGGAAAGACTGAACCTGTGTTGCTGCAGATCCGGCTGCTACCGGCCCACCTATGGACCCTGTTACAGCATTTTGTTTTCTTTGTTGTTTTCCTGTTTTTGCCTGAAGGGCTGTGTTTAGTTTCCCCTCCTTGTTGGTTTATGCTGCCATATAATAAACCAACCGAATATTTAAAGAGACAGTGTTCCTGTTTTCTACCTCCGTGTACCGCTGAGTGAAGAAATACCACACTGTACATAATGACTGACAATCTAAGGCTACGTTCACATTAGCGTCGCGTCGCTGTTGCGTCGGCGACGCAGCGGCGACGCAGCGGCGACGCGCCCCTATGTTTAACATAGGGGACGCATGCGTCTTTTTGCACGCGTTTTCCGACACGTGCGTCGTTTTAGACGCTAGCGTCGGACGCAAGAAAACGCTACAAGTTGCATTTTCTGTGCGTCCGATTTCGTCAAAAAACGACGCACGCGTCGCAAAACGCGCGCGTTTTTCCGTGCGTCGCCGCTGCGTCGCCGACGCAACAGCGGCGCGACGCTAATGTGAACGTAGCCTAACACTGACAGGCTGCTTGTTAGGTCTTGTATAGGCAAAGAACAATAAGCTACATTACATGGAAGATTGCTTTGTTGATGTGCTGATGGGCTTGCAGAGGTAAGTGCAATAATTCAGAGTTGACTGTAGCAACTGAGGAGTTAAGTGGCTGAAGTCAAAGTTATCTCTGAATCATGCTATTGCAGGAGGCTGCCAGCTGTATATCATAGTTGACATCCCCAGCCAATGACGCAATCACAGATTTTAAGCAGGGCCCTTCGCTATGCCATAATTGTATGGCCTGATTTAGGAACTACATGATCCTCACAACATGCTATGTTAGCTCAGTGGAAGAAAGGATTAAAGATTATGAAATACATATATTATGTTAGTAGGTATTACTGTTGCACTGAGGTGCCAAGGGTCCACCAGTAACAATGGCCTTGGGGGCCTATTATTTATCTTCATGCAAATTTTACATTGCCTTCATTCACAGATGTTTATATGCTTCTATATGATTAGTTTGGTAAATGATTATATGCTTATTTTATCTGTACAGTACAGAGTGTATTGTGCCAACTATTGCTCATGTAGAGCAGCTTGAGCCAGCATGTGGGCCCACCGGTGGATTCACCTGTTTGCCTGTAGGCCAGTCCAAGCCTGACTGGTATTGACATGGATCATCTGTGATATATAGCAAGGTAAATTTAAAGTATAGAATAATCAAGTAGATGGATTTGTGTAGACATAGGCACTGTATTCTTTGCAAATTATGGTCTCAAACCCCCCAAAAAATCTTATGAAATTACTGCATCACAAAATATGTTTTTCTTTGCATCAGTATATTTATTAATAGTCAAATATATAGAGAGAAATATTTTTATTTCCTCGTATGTTTTCTATGTCATTTATTATCATTTTGGTCAAGAGAAACAACTCGATCTAAAAGAACATTATGTTTTAATAAGCATCTGGGTATGAATTGTAAAACTAAGCAATAATAAATAGAAGTTGCAGCTGCCAAGTAATAGAGAAAGACAGGAAAGTGGAACAGCTGCCTCCTTAATCAAATTGTTTAGGAAGAGTATATGGATAGCTGGTATAGACAGATGGCAATGCCTGAGGGATGTGTCTAGCTGGATAAAAATATGATGATCTTGAGCTGCTAGTGTTGCTACCTTCAATTACTAAAGAGAAATAACACATTTGTTTTATTCTAGAACAGCATCATCATTTATATGGAGGTTTACTCTGTTAGGATGGTGAAAGACATCATGGGATGGCTGGTACATGTATCCCATATCAATAACATCAGTAGGTCAGCCGTCCAGTGCCAACAACATATTGGCCCCGAATAGGGAAACAGAACGGTACAACGTGACCCCACCGACGTATTACTCTTCATCTGTTCTCTCCTTGTAATGTCAAGACAAAACCACTATAACACGTTATATCATAGCATTCCCTCAGGATCGGTATTAGACATTCTTAAAAGGGGGTGGCCAATTTGTGTTTATTTTACCAAGTTTGTTGGGGGCATAATTTTGTGACACTTATTAGTTCAGCCTTCTTCACAAACTGATGTCCACAAAATGTCTCCTAATGGCCGGTCATGTGACCAGACCTGTCCATCAACATCTACCAATTAAAAAAACATTTCATAGGAGAAAGCTGCTTTGCAATTGGGGGATGCTGATGGACAAGTCTGGTCACATGTTCCTTCATCAGCTGGAATTTTGTGGACAGGAGATCTGAGGAAGGCATTAATGAGTATAGGAAAGGAACCTGTAATACTTTTAGATTAAGTGCATCACATTTTATTAATTTACATTAAAATGGAAAACCCCTCTAAGGCCATACATAGCATGGAGAGAAACCATGCGACTCCTATAAGAATCTAGCCCTAGTTGATGCTGACTCCTTTCTACAAGGTGGTGGTAACCTGTATCAGGCAGGGGTCACAGGACCGTTTTTTTTCTCATCCAAGAAAATCAGTCCAATTGCGCTAATCACACCCTGATAAGACCCTGATCACAGTTTGATCAAAGTTTCATCAGATTGGTTTTCTTAGAAGTGGATCAACAGATGTATCGCATGCATGTTGTGATTTGTTTCTCGGACCAACTGAGTCCAAGGAAAAAAATCTGATGTTTGCAGCCCCATACAATAACATGGGGACGAGTGGTGTCTGTCAAAACGAAGAACAATCGTCTGATTTTTATGGTCATGTGCACAAGCCCTTGGACTGGATTATTAGAAAACAAAGAGGCAATTGGGCCAAGAGTCTTGGAAAGGGGATCAAAAGGGAAACAAATGCCAGGACATTGGCACCGCAAAGGGTCCCCATTGTGATATTTTCTTTAGAGTCGCCTTTCTCTTCTTTGTACAGCATTCATTGGTCTTGATATTTACATTTCTAATGACCTATTTTAAAGCTTTGTTAGTTTACATCAGTGTGCCAAGCATCTAGTGCCAAATGTATAATCTACACTACATGAATGTATAAGTTTGAAATAAAAGACATACAACTGATCTTTTTAGGATGTCGGGCATATTAAAGAAACAATCACTTGTATCAAGAAACGCAATGAACTAATCGCATCAAACTAAGCCAAACCTTGTAACCCAAGGCCAAATAGCAATAATGAAGATGTCTTAATTAAGTGTCTGAACTATAGTTTATTGTTATATCTGTCACAATGAAAGGAATTCTGTCAAAATAATTTGCCACCCCTCTGTAGCCCTTCTAATAAACTCCCATGCCGAGTGGAGAAGTTTACGATACGACGACCGAATGGTAAATCTTTACCGATCGGCAGTTGTTTAAATACCTGTTTACACAGGCAGATCAAAGCAAATAATGTGTCCTGAGCGATCTGTAGTAGATCGTTCAGTGCTCATAGGCTGCCGTGGTTCTCGGCAATGAGAGTCCTGTTTACACAGAATGATGCACCGCTGAGAATGATGATTTTTATGCCATGCGAAACATCATTTCACCCTATGAACAAGCGTTTTGCTCATTCATCGGGCGATCGGCAGCCTGTTTACACTGCAAGATAATTGTGAAATGAGCGTTCTTAAAAGCTATTAGGCTTTATCTATGTCAACCTTATAATAAGGAAGGTGCCATTTATGTGTTAAATGGCTCCTTGGGTTATTGCTATAGTATACTGAGAGTGCGATGTGTAGGGAATTGCTTTATTTTAGATAGAACTTTGATATGAGGCTATGATGAGCAAAGTGATAAGTCTTTTGTGTCGTGCTTTCTTGGGTAAGGTTTAGATAGGCAAGATATTGACAACACTTACAAATTCTTTCTCTCGCTTATGCTTTTCCTCAGCTTCTTTCATCAGCTCTTGGGCCTGCTCTAGCCTGGCATCCACTAACTTCTGTTGGAGCTCTCTCTGTTTAAAAATTTGATCCAGATGCTACAAAAATATAAAAAAAGATGTTATAATATCAGAAAACTTGAAATATTCTCCCATTCTCCAAGAAATCCATAACAGTACTTCTTTAATAAGACTTGATATCTCTCCTGCCCTTTATAATACCTATTACCATCTCAAGAGCCCACAGGATGGATTGTTTTTGAATTGTCTTGCTTTCTCCTAGTTAATCATTTTCATTTAGTTTTTCTAGAATATCATTCATTGAAAATGTTCAAAACAAACTTTTAAAAAAATATCAAAAACTATTCCAGACCAGTCTACTCATGTATTTGGGAACACTGACCATTTATAAGAACTGTGAGACTGCCAGTCGGAATATAATCTGGAAATGCTGGGCTGTACGTGTAGCTGTAAGCTAGAATTATGTCAAAACTCACATAACATTTTAGAGTGCAGAAAAGTATTAAGGTTCCAGGGAAAAGTATTTAGCTATCCTATTACAAGACAGGGGACCGCTGTGGGTCAGGTTCAGTTACAAAGTGAAAAGTAGCCAAAACCTTGGGGTTTTCCATCCACTTTCTTATTCTCTATGTTTAGGAGGCCTGTCTGTCCTTCGATACTGAGTATTGAATGATACATTGTTACCTGTCAATCACTATTGAGAGAGGAGAAGGAGCAGAGTTCTCTCCTCACGAGTAACCGTGACTCCACGTTATTCTTTGATCACTTCTAGTCGTCAAGATGTAGAGTACATTTTGAACTGTTTTAGGCAAATAGGAGAAAGCACCTGTGCCCTTAATATGCCATGACATATTCTAAGTGATTGACATTAATGTGTTTTCCCGGAAAATCTGGAGTCTGAAATATTTGGATTTACAGTCATATTACATTTTCAAATGTAAAATGCTGAAACATTGACACATCTGTAACATTGTGTTTTGTAGCAACTGAGTAGAAAAACAACTAAAAATAATTTTCGAGCAATATCCAATGCTGATGCTAATCCATCAAAATCTCTTTGGGTTTATAGTCATGGTCAGCCAGTTATTTGATATGCTATCGAAACCACAGGCTGACAAATCCTAGATTACTTCCATATGCAAAGGATATTTCTAAAATGTAATAAATAAAAGTAATGACATCCATTGGGTAATTTGCATAAACAATTCTTTAACAATCTTGTCATATATCAATAGCGGACTGTGTGAGGCGAGCCAGTTACATTCAGTTAATATTCTTCATATGGAAGTCATTTATTTCTATTACACGACTCACAGTGTTTGGCATAATTGTATAGTGCACCTGTTGTGATCATAAATCCGGCTAGATCCATATAAAACTCCATGTGGATCATAAAGCGCTTTATTGTCTCCCTTTACAGGTTTGCTTGTTTTAAAGGAAGATTGACAGCTTAGGGCAGCTGTTCCACCTTACCTCTTCTCTGACTTCATATTGGCCAACAATGCTCTTGAGTTTCTCTGCCAGCTCGGCATTTTCCTGGCACAGCTTAGTGTTTCTCTCACTTTGCTGCTCTATCTGACTCTGGATTTCTGCCAGAGTTATCTGGAAATGGTTAGTGATTTCTTTCCGTTTCTCTTCATCGTCTCGAGCTCGTTGAATGGTCTCCTCCTAAAATCAACATTTAGAAATGATGTTACTTAGAGATCTAATTGGATATCGTTACTGAATATTTACATTTAGACATTAAATTGTAGTTTTCACCCTTATACACCAATTTTTTTGCTTGTAAATATGCATATACGACTTGTACTTATTGTTATATCTGTACTTGTGAATGTATTTATACTACTAATAATATTATTTGAGTTGGGATGTGAACTTGCGCCATGTAGCAAAGAACCAAATATGTCTTAGAAATCACAAGAAAAAGAAACACTGTGTAATAAAAACTTAATGGTGGTCATGGAACCTTAAGTGCAGGACTTGTCAAGCTTTTCCCTTCAAAGCTTAGTTGTTTGTCCTGTAGACCACTTCTTCTTCCTAACTCACAAGCTGGAGGTTTTATCATTTTCTATCATGTTACACAGATGAAGTGAAGAGACTTTATTAACTTCCTCCTAGGATGTACAGACAATATGTAATGACATGTTTGAGTAAGATATTTAGGTTATTTTAGCTGCTTAAGCTCAGCGCACAACAGCAGGGAGGAAGTAAAGGGATCAAGTAATTGAAGGCTCCTCCTGATGTGTAAGGCACCATAAATCCTAGCTGCATCTAGTATGATGGTGTGGTAATGCTTTCTATTAAATTGCATTACAGTGTCTGAAAAACTGATATCTATGTGTAATTTTGGAGGTAGAACTTATGCTCTAAGGGGCTAATTTGCATATTAAAAAACAGAGATTGGTTTCCCTCCGTTTCTGATCACAAACTCTTCAAACCTAGATCCACAAAATATTAAATTAACTTTGGGATAATAGGGTATTATCAGTAAGAAAAGTAAAATCAGACGCTCATGACACACAATGTTTTTATCAGTAAAATGGTGGCGAAAACCTACCAAAAACCTCTCACAGGAGGAGTGCAAACATATGAAAAGTGAATGTGTAAAATCTGCTAAAATCAGCCTATTTTATTTATTACAAAGATGAGACAAAAAAGGCATACCATATTCATTCCTGCAATCCTTTCCAAGTGTCTAGAAGTCCGGTGGTGTTTATAGAGTTGGGTAAAGTGCTTCACTATATTTTAATTATCCCATGAACAACTATGTAAATTGTGCGAGTTAGGGTGGATGTACATTTCTCGATTTTGCAGTGTTAAAGAGAATCTATCACCAGGTTTCTGCTACCTCATCTAGCTCCCCAGTCAAGGATGGTCTTGCTGAGGTTTTCTCCATTATTTCTCCTGCGGTTTTTTTGAGTGGTCACTTTCCCAACACCCTTCCCATTTTGTTACATTTACAGTCTGGGGGTTTTCATGTATACTGAAAGTTTTTTGGATTCCTTTCTTTTTCTTCCCTCTTTCATGTATGACTGTGAACACATCCTTGGCCTTATATCTCACCCTATGTCTGGGTGCACTACATTCTGTTATGGTTGTTGTGGGTTACATTCTGTGCATAGTTGAGGGTGCAGTAAAGGACACTTAGGGTCAACCAATGTTGAGTGGGGGCACCATTGTTTAATTTTAGGGTGCCAAGCCCTGCGGTCAGGCAAGGTTAAGTTATTATATTTAAATGATGATACTATATCGACATTGATGATCTAATTGTTGCGGACACCGCTGCCACATGTCTACCTGATTCTAAAGCTTGATGTCATTTATTGGTATTATTGATTCATGGAATTTTGGGGTATATTTAATAAATTTATAAAGGGTGTGAGGACAAATGGTACAAGGGTCCTGGTTTTCAAGAAAATTTTATATCGGCGAAACAGGTATAGTTAGATAAATATGTTGAGGAGGTAGGCCAGGCTGAATAAATGTGTTTTAGGGCACGTTTAAAACTGTGGGTGGTGGGGATTAATCGAATTGTCCTGAGTAGTGCATTCCAAAGAATTGGCGCAGCACATGAGAAGTCTTGGCAATGGGAGTGGGGGGTTCGGATTATTGATTAATCTTAGGTCATTAGCAGAACACAGGGCACAGAAAGGGTGGTAGACTGAGAGGAGGGAGGAGATGCAGGGTGGTGCTGAACAGTGGAGTGCTTTGTGGGTGAGAGTGATAAGTTTATATTGAACTCTGGAGTGAATGGGTAACCAATGACAGGCACAGAGTAGAGGCACTGGTGTAACGGTTGGTGAGGAATATGATTTTGGCTGCTGCACTCAGGACAGATTGGAGAGGGGAGAGTTTAGTAAGAGGGAGACCAATTAATAGAGAGTTATAGTAGCCCAGGCGAGAATGAATAAGAGCTACAGTAGCAGAGAGAGGGGTGGTCTGGATGCAAATCACCATTTGTGGTAAAGATCTGGGCTGAAAGGGAGTGGTGCTGACTAGGGTTGAGCGAAACGGGTCGGCCAGATTCAGAAGTTGCCGACTTTTGGCAAAGTCGGGTTTCATGAAACCCGACCCGACCCCTGTGTGGGGTTGGCCATGAGGTCGGCGATCTTCTGAATCTGGAATCGGAATTCCGATACCGAGTTCCGATATGTTTAAGATATCGGGAATCGGTATCGGAATTCATATTTAAGTGTAGAATAAAGAATAAAAAAAAAATATTGATATACTTACCCTCGGACGCGCCCTGGTTCTCACCGGCAGCCTTCCTTCCTAAGAATGAGCGCCTGAAGGGCCTTCGATGACGTCGCGGCTTGTAATTGGTCGCGTGAGCGGTCACATGGGCGGTCACGCGACCAATCACAAGCCGCGATGTCATCTAAGGTCCTTCAGGCGCTAATTCTTAGGAAGGAAGCGTCCGAGGGCGCGTCCGAGGGTGAGTATATTCCTAATAGGTATATACTCACCCTCGGACGCGCCCTTGTTCTAACCCGCAGCCTTCCTTTCTAAGAATCAGCGCCTGAAGGACCTTAGATGACGTTGCGGCTTGTGATTGGTCGCGTGATGCCCATGTGACCGCTCACGCGACCAATCACAAGCCGCGACGTCATCGAAGGTCCTTCAGGCGCTCATTCTTAGGAAGGAAGTCTGCCGGTGAGAACCAGGGCGTGTCCGAGGGTAAGTATATCAATATTTTTTATTTTGATTCTTTATTTTACACTTAAATATGTATCCCAGGGCCTGAAGGAGAGTTTCCTCTCCTTCAAACCCTGGGAACCATTAGAAACCCAGTGCACTGCATTGGGTTTCGTGTTTCGGCCGACCCCGACTTTTCTATAGGATCGGCCGATTTCACTCGACCCGACTTTTGAAAAAGTCGGGTTTCGTGAAACCCGACCCGATCCTATAAAAAGAAAAGTCGCTCAACCCTAGTGCTGACTGCCAGAGAAGCAGGTAACGGACATGCTGTCACTCTAGGGATCAACATATTGAAGGAATTCGGAAGTCTCCTCTTCAATGAGTCCCCAGATGTGTTCCTAAAACAGTGGAGCACTCACACTCCCCAGAGGAGAGTGTTCCAGCAGTTAATCCGTACGGCCCAAGCTCAAGAAACCTCTAGTGACGGGAAGATGTTGAGGAAAGTGATCGTTCCAACCGCAGCCAACCTGGTTCTACCGCCAAGACAGACCATGCTTACTCGGCCCGTCCAAGCCTGTACCCCTCTGGAAGGAATCGAGATAAAGATGGAGCCAGGTTGTATGGAGCAATTACCTCCAGGGCTCCTCGTTGTGTGGACGTTAGCTACTGTGCACAATGGGATGGTTCCAGTGCGATGTGTTAATCTGGGAGAAGATAATCTCATGCTCCTACCCCGGAGAGAAGCTAAGCAAATTCTGGGCATGCCGGAGGAGCTGATACCACCACAAGCTGTACAGTTGACAGTGAAACAGGGAGATCCTTGGACTGTGGCTGTAGACACGTCTTCGGCACCAGAACCTCAGCACCTACGAGAGGGGCACTGTATTCTGGAACAAATGCGGGCTGAATTAACAGAAGTCACACCACAGCAGGTCCAGCAGGTAGAAGTTCTATTAGGGCGATATCAAGATATATTTGCATGCCACAAGGGTGATTTTGGCTGCACGATGGCAAGGGATACCAACTGGAAACGCTGCGACCATAAGAGAACGATACCAACAAATTCCTCCACAAATGTACTAAGAGGTGAAGGGGATGCTGACTCAGATGTTGCAGAGTGGCATTATTCGAGAGAGTCAGAGCCCGGGCTGCTCCCATTGTGCTGAAGAAAAGATGGAATTTTACGTTTCTGTGTGGACTATCGCAAACTGAATGCCTGAACTGTATGAGATTCATATCCCCTACTCAGTATTAAGGAATCATTGTCTGCACTGGGAAGCGTGAAATACATCCCATCGTTGGATCTAGCCAGTGGTTATTGGCAAGTACCTATGCCCGAGCATGACCGAGCGAAGACGGCCTTTATACTACCTATGGGCCTGTACAAATTCAATTGAATGCCATTTGGCCTGGCTAATGCTCCTGGTACAATCCAATGACTTATGGAGAGGTGTCTGGGAACTTGAACTTTGAGGCCACTCTTATCTATCTGGATGATATTATGTTCGAGCAACATCTGCAAAGACTGGAACAGGTGTTGAGTAGTGATGAGCGAGTTCTCGTTGCTCGGGTTTTCCCGAGCAGGCTTGGGTGATCTCCGAATAGTTGTTCGTGCATGGAGATTTAGTTTTCGTCGCCTCAGCTGCATGATTTATGGCTGCTGGACAGCCTGAATACATGTGGGAATTCCCTAACCAACAGACATTCCTCACATGCATTCAGCCTATATAGCAGCCATAAGTCATGCAGCTGTGGCGAGAAAAACTAAATCTCCGAGCACTAACAAATACTTGGAGACCACCTGAGCGTGCTCGGGAAAACCCGAGCAACGAGTATACTCACTCATCACTAGTGTTGAGCTGTCTCCAGAGACAGTAAATCCTCAGAAGTGTCATTTATTTCAAACCCAGATTGAGTTCTTGGGATATGTCTGCAGAAGGGGTGAAACCGTCTTGTGAGAAAATTTCCACAGTACAAGATTGGCCTACCCCGAAAACCGTGAAAGATGTACGGGCCTTCCTGGGGCTCACCAGGTATTATCTGTGATTCATAAAGAACTTTACTCGCATTGT
Source organism: Ranitomeya imitator (assembly GCF_032444005.1). Classification (NCBI taxonomy): domain Eukaryota; kingdom Metazoa; phylum Chordata; class Amphibia; order Anura; family Dendrobatidae; genus Ranitomeya; species Ranitomeya imitator. The sequence continues at coordinate 228,453,509 of NC_091286.1, read as the reverse complement.
GAACCCGTTACTAGAAATGTTGAAAAGGGTGCCGTCTGGTGCAAAGAACAGGACTATCCTTTGGGGAGAACGCCAGGAGAAAGCGTTTCGAGCCTTGAAGGTGGCTTTGTCTGAAGCGCCAGTGCTAGCCTACGCAGACTTCTCCCAGTCGTTTATTCTCCACACTGATGGAAGCGTGCATGGACTCAGAGCATTGTTGCTCTCTTCCATCTTGGATCTGAGACGACTAATAGCCTACGCGAGTTGGTCCCTACACGACTCCGAACGGAATCAGACAATTACAATTCATTCAAACTGGAGCTGTTGGCATTAGTGTGGGTCATGACTGAGGAGTTTGCGGAATACTTGTCTGGCTCTGAATTCTTGGTGCGCACCGATAGTAACCCTTTGGTCCACCTGGAAAACACAAAACTTGGGGCCTGGAGCAATGCTGGGTGGCTTGGATGGTGAAGTTTCTATATAAAATCACCTACAAGAGGGGAGCTGAGACTACTCACGCCGATGCCTTATCCAGAGTGATGCATAGAAAGCCTAGGCCCAATGTGACAAAGAGCTGGAGGCTGAAGAGGTCCCTGAGTTGCGGGTTACTGCCAGGATGTTGGCAGCTACGCAGGAACAGGTACAGGCAGTGACTCGGGAATGCATACTTGGACAATCCTGTGATGACTGGGTCCGATTGCGACAAGAAGATGGGGAACTCGCTCAAATGGCACAGTGGGTAACTCTGAAACAACTACCCAGTCAAAGAAAGAGAGAGACGCCCTGTCCCCAGGGACTCTGCAGATCCTTCGGCAGTGAGAAAGGCTCCAACTGAAGAATGGGCTATTGTACTGAAAGATATAGTTACAATGGGAACTGGGTGTCACCTGGCAGGTGGTAATCCCCGAGGCCCTGTGGCCTAAGGTGGCTACAGAAGCACACGAAAGAGGAGCTCATTTTGGTCAAGAGAAGACCTTTCAGTGGCTGCAGAAGCTAGTTTACCATCCTCGCCTGAAAGCCAGGGTGGAAGAGGCCTATCAGCAATGTAGAAATTGCAAATGAGCTAAGCCTCCGGAGCAGAGAGCTCCCACACAGACCTTCGTGACTTCTGCTCCTCTAGAATTATTGATAATAGATATCTGACGATGGGTCCTGCCCACCAGGGATGTGAGCATTAACTTACAAAAAAATGAGCATTGTCTAGTAATGACGGACCACTTCACTAAGATCGAGTTCAAGTGTACGACTGCCCGAAGAGAATACTCTCCAATCAAGGTGCCTGTTTCCTAGGGCAAGTGATGGAAGAACTGCATCGCCTGTACCAGATCAAAAAATATCGGACGACACCTTACCACCCTCAGGGAAATGGAGCTTGTGAGCGATTCAATCGGACTCTTATCCAGATGTTGGGGACACTAGAGAAAGACCGAAAGGCCCGTTGGCCTGAATTTGTAGCTGAGTTAGTGTGGGTGTATAACAACCGAGTATATCGCACCAGCGGTTGCACTCCATATACCCTGCTGTTCGGCTGGCCAGGAAGAGAGATTACCGAAATGGAGTTGAATCCAGATGAGGGCTACCCATGAACGGGGGTGTCCACCTGGGTCTGGTAACATTGTCATCGTCTGCAGACACTACATCACCTGGTGCAGACCAGGTTTCGGTAACTTGAGCATCCAGAGACAGCTCCTCTGCCCTCAGAGGTCTTTGTCAAACATGCTTGACAAAGACCTCTTTGGGTCAAAATATTGCATAATGGCAGAATAAAGCTATTGAATTTTTGTTATCACCTGGACTGGATGCTTTTATCACCTGGACTGGATGTAGTTCCTATTACAGTTAAGACTGTTTGTTTCCAATTAGGTCGTTGGACTGGAGCGTGCATCCAATTATTGATGTGCTGTTGGCTGCTTTTCTTAACGTTGAGCTCCTCTGCCCTCGTCTGTTCAACCCGACTCGAATACCCAACCTGATTCGACTACTCCTTCTGACTTAAGGCGCTCCGAATGGGCCACAGCCGGAATACCCCCCAACAGATATGATTGAGACCAATTGATTTGGCAACAAATCGTTCAAGGACTAATAGAATGTCAACGCAAACTACAAGAATTCTCGCCCGTGGAATGGCGAGCAAAAGGAGAGGGGGAGTGTAAGAAGAGGGACCGGATTGGGGGTAAATTTCTTGCGCCAGGTCCGGAACTGTCGCGACTGTCACCTTTGTTGTCTAGGGGAAATCTTAGAAACCCGGACCGACCTTTGCCTCAACAGCTAAAAAGGACAGAGTGCGCGAAAAGGCAGACAGACTTGGCAGGAGAACGCAGCACGCAGCAGGGCAAGTATAGTGCTCGGTCCTCGGTCCTCTGAGCACCGTGACAGCACAGGTCCGCGCTATAGTATTCCTGCTGCCACTTACAGAGACTGACTGGAGAACTGCTTTTTGCCCGCTAGCTCCCGCTGCTCAAGGTACTCAACGCTGGGGGCCAGTAAATAATGTATGCGTGCTGCCTAAGAAATACCGTGTGACTCACCGAAAACTGTTCCCTCTCTCACTCGCATCCTTCTGCTGAGCTTCGTTAAGCCCCGGCAGTGTTGAAGACTGCTCTTCACTCTGCAACCCATTTCCAGGGCCCAAGACCCCACGCAAGACGTCGAGGACTCATTATCATCACCAGGAACCGGATCATAAATGCCTGCAGGACGACCCCAGATTCATCACATGCTAACCGAGTTGGCAACACCGTTTGCACCGAGGACTCTGTAGTCAGGAAGCCATCAGACTGATAAGTTAGCTCTTAATGAACGGTTGCTATACTTTTGCCCTTGTTATCTCCCTCAGCATCCCTATTGTGCTCATATAACCTTCCATACCCCTGCCTCTCCTTTCCCCACCCTGCGTGGAGTATTCCCCTGTACAAGTAAAATTAATGTTAACCCTTGCTCTGCCTCCTGTCCGTTACTGCATCCCGCAACCTGCTCACACAGTCACAAGAAGATGGCAGGGGACAAGAGCGGCACCAGGAACAGCTGAAAAAAGCAGCTAGTAATGAACAGTGGCATGTAAAAGTTTGGGCACTTCTGGTGAAAGTTACTGTGATTGTGAACAGTTAAGAAAGTTGAGGATGAAATGATCTCTAAAAAGCGTAAAGTTAAAGATGACACATTTAATTTGTATTGTAGGCAAAAATATATACATATTTTCATCTTTTATATTTTAAAAATTACACAAAGGAAAATGGGTCGTTGCAAAAGTTTGGGCACCCTGCATGGTTATTACCTTGTAGCCACCCCTTTTGACAGTATAACAACTTGTAAAAACGTTTTGCAGCCAGGCTTTCAATTTTGAGGGATTTTCTTCCATTCTTTCTTGGAAACTTGTTTTAGTTCTGTGAGATTCCTGGGTTGTCTTGCGTGCACTGCTACTTTGAGGTCCAGCCACAGATTTTCAATGATGTTCAGATCAGGGGACTGTGCCATTGTAAAACCTTCAGCTTGTGCCCTTTGAGGTAGTCTATTGTGGATTTTGATGTGTGTTTAGGTGTCATGATCCCAATGGCAGGGGATCACAAAAGGACAAGCACAAAAACAAAACAAGCTCTAGGGTGATGGAACCTGAGCTGACCGCGATCCTGAACCTAAACACACAACTAGCAGTAGCCGGGGAACATGCCTACGATGATTCCTAGACGTCTCGCACCAGCCGAAGGATTAACTTCCCCTATTAGAAGAAACACAGACCTCACTTGCCTCCAGAGAAACACCCCACAGAAATAGCAGCCCCCCACATGTAATAACGGTGAAATGAGAGGAAAGCACATACGTAGTTATGAAAACAGAATCAGCAAAAATGAGGCCCGCTAAAGCTAGATAGCAGAGGATACAAAAGTGAACTGCGCGGTCAGCGAAAAACCCTTCAAAAAACCATCCTGAAATTACTTGAACTCATGTGCCAACTCATGGAACATGAGGAGTAATTTCAGCCCACTAGAGCAACCAGCAGCAAGGAATCACATATCTGCAAGCTGGACTAAGACAAAAATTAAGCAAAACGTGGAACAGGAAAATCAAAACTTAGCTTGTCCTGAAGATTACAGACGCAGGTAGCATAGGTAAAAAGACACACTGATTACATTGATAGCCGGCGAGGAAATGACAAGAAAGCCAGGTTAAATAGGAAACTCCCATAACCTGATGGAACAGGTGGACACCAGAGACCGCAGAGAACAAAAGTCACCCAGTACCATCAGTAACCACCAGAGGGAGCCCAAAAACAGAACTCACAACAGTACCCCCCCCTTGAGGAGGGGTCACCGAACCCTCACGAGAACCACCAGGGCAACCAGGATGAGCCCTATGAAATGAACGGACCAAATCGGCAGCATGAACATCAGAGGCAACCACCCAAGAATTATCCTCCTGACCATAACCCTTCCACTTGACCAAATACTGGAGTTTCTGTCTGGAAACACGAGAATCCAAGATCTTCTCCACAACATACTCCAATTCACCCTCCACCAGCACCGGAGCAGGAGGCTCAAGCGAAGGAACAACAGGTACCTCATACTTCCGCAACAACGACCGATGGAACACATTATGAATAGCAAACGATGCCGGGAGATCCAAACGAAACGACACAGGGTTAAGAATTTCCAAGATCCTATAGGGACCGATGAACCGAGGCTTGAACTTAGGAGAAGAGACCTTCATAGGAACAAAACGAGAAGACAACCACACCAAGTCCCCAACAAGAAGTCGAGGACCCACGCGGCGACGGCGATTAGCAAACTGCTGAGCCCTCTCCTGGGACAACTTCAAATTGTCCACCACATGACTCCAAATCTGATGCAACCTATCCACCACCATGTCCACTCCAGGACAATCAGAAGGCTCCACCTGACCAGAGGAAAAACGAGGATGAAACCCCGAATTACAAAAGAAAGGAGAAACCAAGGTAGCAGAACTAGCCCGATTATTAAGGGCAAACTCGGCAAGCGGCAAAAAGGTAACCCAGTCATCTTGATCAGCAGAAACAAAACACCTTAAATAAGTTTCTAAAGTCTGATTAGTTCGTTCCGTCTGGCCATTCGTCTGGGGATGGAATGCAGACGAAAAGGACAAATCAATGCCCATCTTAGCACAGAACGTCCGCCAAAATCTAGACACAAACTGGGATCCCCTGTCAGAAACGATGTTCTCCGGAATGCCATGCAAACGGACCACGTTTTGAAAAAACAGAGGGACCAACTCAGAGGAGGAAGGTAACTTAGGCAAGGGTACCAGATGAACCATCTTAGAAAAGCGGTCACACACAACCCAGATGACGGACATTTTTTGAGAGACAGGGAGATCCGAAATAAAGTCCATGGAAATGTGCGTCCAAGGCCTCTTCGGGATAGGCAAAGGTGACAACAATCCACTGGCCCGAGAACAGCAAGGCTTAGCCCGAGCGCAAACTCCACAAGACTGCACGAAAGAAGGCACATCCCTCGACAAGGAAGGCCACCAAAAAGACCTGGCCACCAAGTCTCTAGTACCAAATATTCCAGGATGACCTGCCAACACAGAAGAATGGACCTCGGAGATGACTCTACTGGTCCAATTATCCGGAACAAACAGTCTTTCCGGCGGACAACGATCAGGTTTATCCGCCTGAAACTCCTGCAAAGCACGTCGCAAGTCTGGGGAGACAGCCGACAAAATCACCCCATCCCTAAGGATACCAGTGGGCTCAGAATTTCCAGGGGAGTCAGGCACAAAACTCCTAGAAAGAGCATCCGCCTTCACATTCTTTGAACCTGGCAGGTATGAAACTACAAAATTGAAACGGGAGAAAAACAGTGACCAACGAGCCTGTCTAGGATTCAGACGCTTGGCAGACTCAAGGTACATCAGATTTTTGTGATCAGTCAAGACCACCACACGATGTCTAGCACCCTCAAGCCAATGACGCCACTCCTCAAATGCCCACTTCATGGCCAAAAGCTCCCGATTACCAACATCATAATTCCGTTCAGCGGGCGAAAATTTTCTAGAAAAGAACGCACATGGCTTCATCACTGAGCCATCGGAGCTTCTCTGTGACAAAACCGCCCCCGCTCCGATCTCGGAAGCATCAACCTCAACCTGAAAAGGAAGCGACGTATCTGGCTGACGCAACACAGGAGCAGAAGAAAACCGGCGCTTAAGTTCCTGAAAGGCCTCCACAGCCGCAGGAGACCAATCAGCAACATCAGCACCCTTCTTAGTCAAATCCGTCAAAGGCTTAACAACACTAGAAAAATTAGTTATGAAGCGACGATAAAAATTAGCAAAGCCCAAGAACTTCTGTAGACTCTTAAGAGATGTAGGCTGCGTCCAGTCACAAATAGCCTGAACCTTGACGGGATCCATCTCAATAGTAGAAGGGGAAAAAATATACCCCAAAAAAGAAATCTTCTGGACTCCAAAGAGACATTTAGAACCTTTTACAAACAAAGAATTGGCCCGCAGGACCTGAAACACCTTCCTGACCTGCTGAACATGAGACTCCCAGTCATCAGAAAAAACCAAAACATCATCCAAATACACGATAATAAATTTATCCAGATATTCATGGAAAATATCGTGCATAAAAGACTGGAAGACAGAAGGAGCATTAGAAAGTCCAAAAGGCATCACCAAATACTCGAAATGGCCCTCAGGCGTATTAAATGCGGTTTTCCACTCATCACCCTGCCTTATCCGCACAAGATTATACGCACCCCGAAGATCAATCTTAGTGAACCATTTAGCCCCCTTAATGCGAGCGAACAAATCAGTCAACAATGGCAAAGGATACTGATATTTGACTGTAATCTTATTCAAAAGACGATAATCTATGCAAGGCCTCAAGGAACCATCTTTTTTGGCCACGAAAAAAAAACCTGCTCCCAAAAGGGACGAAGATGGACGGATATGTCCCTTTTCCAAGGACTCCTTAACATAATTCCACATAGCAGTATGCTCTGGCACTGACAGATTGAACAAACGACCTTTAGGGAATTTACTGCCAGGAATCAAATCTATAGCACAATCGCAATCCCTGTGAGGAGGAAGCGAACTGAGCTTAGGCTCCTCAAAAACCTCCCGATAATCAGACAAAAATACCGGAACCTCAGAAGGAGTAGATGAAGCGATGGAAATCGGAGATGCATCATCATGAACCCCCTGACATCCCCAGCTTAACACAGACATTGTTTTCCAGTCCAGGACTGGGTTATGAGTTTGTAACCATGGCAGACCAAGCACTAAGACATCATGTAAATTATACAGTACCAGGAAGCGAATCACCTCCTGATCAACGGGAGTCATACGCATGGTCACTTGTGTCCAGTACTGAGGTTTATTCATAGCCAAAGGTGTAGAGTCAATTCCTTTCAAAGGAATAGGAACTTCCAGAGGTTCCAGACTAAACCCACAGCGATTGACAAATGACCTATCCATAAGACTCAGGGCAGCGCCTGAATCCACATAGGCATCGACGGAAATAGATGATAATGAACAAATCAGAGTCACAGACAGAATGAACTTAGACTGTAAAGTACCAATGGCAACAGACTTATCAACCTTTTTTGTGCGTTTAGAGCATGCTGATATAACATGAGCTGAATCACCACAATAAAAACACAATCCATTTTTCCGCCTATAATTTTGCCGTTCACTTCTGGACTGAATTCTATCACATTGCATTATCTCAGGTGCCTGTTCAGAAGACACCGCTAAATAGTGCACAGGTTTGCGCTCCCGTAAACGCCGATCAATCTGAATAGCCATAGTCATGGACTCATTCAGACCTGTAGGCGCCGGGAACCCCACCATAACATCTTTAATGGCCTCAGAAAGGCCATCTCTGAATTTTGCAGCCAGAGCGCACTCATTCCACTGAGTAAGCACCGACCATTTCCGAAATTTCTGACAATATATTTCTGCTTCATCTTGCCCCTGAGAGAGAGCCAATAAAGCTTTTTCAGCCTGAATCTCTAGGTTAGGTTCCTCATAGAGCAAACCCAATGCCAGAAAAAACGCATCCACATTGAGCAACGCAGGATCCCCTGGTGCCAATGCAAATGCCCAATTCTGAGGGTCACCCCGCAGGAAAGATATAACAATCTTGACCTGCTGAGCAGGGTCTCCAGAGGAGCGAGATTTCAAGGAAAGAAACAACTTGCAATTGTTCCTAAAATTAAGAAAACTAGATCTATCTCCAGAAAAAAACTCTGGGATAGGAATTCTAGGTTCAGACATAGGAGTATGTACAACAAAATCTTGTATATTTTGAACCTTAGCAGCAAGATTATTCAGGCTGGAAGCCAAACTCTGGACGTCCATGATAAACAGCTGAGGTCAGAGCCATTCAAGGATTAAGAGGAGGAAAGAAGCAGCCAGGCTGCAATTAAGGCTAGGCAGCAAACACTGAGGAGGGAAAAAAAAAAAAAAAAAAAAAAAAAAACTTCCTCAGACTACTTTTCCTCCTACTTCAGCCAAAACGATGACCAATTTTTTTGGGCCGGCTATACTGTCATGATCCCAATGGCAGGGGATCACAAAAGGACAAGCACAAAAACAAAACAAGCTCTAGGGTGATGGAACCTGAGCTGACCGCGATCCTGAACCTAAACACACAACTAGCAGTAGCCGGGGAACGTGCCTACGATGATTCCTAGACGTCTCGCGCCAGCCGAAGGATTAACTTCCCCTATTAGAAGAAACACAGACCTCACTTGCCTCCAGAGAAACACCCCACAGAAATAGCAGCCCCCCACATGTAATAACGGTGAAATGAGAGGAAAGAACATACGTAGTTATGAAAACAGAATCAGCAAAAATGAGGCCCGCTAAAGCTAGATAGCAGAGGATACAAAAGTGAACTGCGCGGTCAGCGAAAAACCCTTCAAAAAACCATCCTGAAATTACTTGAACTCATGTGCCAACTCATGGAACATGAGGAGTAATTTCAGCCCACTAGAGCAACCAGCAGCAAGGAATCGCATATCTGCAAGCTGGACTAAGACAAAAATTAAGCAAAACGTGGAACAGGAAAATCAAAACTTAGCTTGTCCTGAAGATTACAGATGCAGGTAGCATAGGTAAAAAGACACACTGATTACATTGATTGCCAGCGAGGAAATGACAAGAAAGCCAGGTTAAATAGGAAACTCCCATAACCTGATGGAACAGGTGGACACCAGAGACCGCAGAGAACAAAAGTCACCCAGTACCATCAGTAACCACCAGAGGGAGCCCAAAAACAGAACTCACAACATTTAGGATCATTATCCATTTGTAGAAGCTATCCTCTTTTCAACTTTAGCTTTTTTTCTTGCATCAAGAATTTGTTGTAATTTCATTGATGTTCTTTTCCTGAAATTCTGTGCCCTTCTTTCTCAACACATACCTTTGATCATTGTGGCCAAAGAGATCTATTTTAAGCTCATCGTCCACAGGATTTGTTTCCAAAATGCATCATCCTTGTTTATAGATGTTCTTTTGCATACTTCTGAAGATGAATTTTATAATGAGGCCACAGGAGAGGTTTTCTTCAAATGACTCTTCCATGAAGGCCATATTTGTGCAGGTGTCTCTGAAAAGTAGAAAAATGTACCACAACTCCATAGTCTCCTAAATCTTTCTGAAGGCCTTTTGCAGTCAAGTTTTGATTTTCCTCTCTAGCAATACTACGAGCAGCTCTCACTGAAGTTTTGCTTGGTTTTCCAGACCTTATCTTGTCCTCCACTATTTCTGTTAGCTGCCATTTCTTAGTTAAATTTCAAACTGAGGAAAGAGGAGCTTGAAAATGCTTTGCTATCTTCTTATAGCCTTCTCCTGCTTCGTGGGCCTACATCATTTTCAGACTATTAGGCAGCTGCTTAGAAGAATACAGGGCTGCTCTTCCTTGGTACAAGGTTAGAGGAGGCTGGGTTTTTATAAAGCTGGGAAATTTGCATCACCTGGCCTTTCCTAACCATGATAATGAATAAGTTATAACCCTAACAGGCTAATTAAGGTCTGAAACCTTGGTCAAAGTTATCCGAACACACAAATCTCCAAGGGTGCACAAACTTTTGCATCAGCCAATTTTCTTTTTTGCGATTTTTAAAATGAAAAAAAAAATTAATTTTTTTTTGCTTAAAATACAAATGACATCTGTCATCTTTTACTTTAGGCCTTTTAGACATCTTTTTATCTTCAACTTGCTTAACTGTTCCCAATACAAGTGATTTTTACCAGGGGTGCCCAAACTTTTAAATGCCACTGTATATTACTAGGGGCAAGGAACATGGATTAGTGATACTAATCCAGTACTGAAATAAAAAAAAAACCCACTGGAATGGACCTTCAAGTTATTCACCTGGAAAGCAGATGCTACCTCCTTAACTACTTTAGACCACTAAGGAAGCAGGCATTAAAGGAGTTGTCACAGCTTCTATTTTCAGGTTCTCATGGATCTCCTGCCTATTGGCATCCTGTATGCCAGGGGGCAGCGCTCTCCTGATGATTGATGGTTCAGAATAGAGGCAAGTCATTGACAAAGTTGATGTGACGTACAAGTCAGAGTTGAGCTGTAAAAAAAATCACAACTTCTGATGATCCCCTGGATCACCTTCAAATGCATTATCATCAAATTCAAAGAACATGGTTCAATATCAAACCTGCCAAGAGAGGGCTGCTTACTCAAACTCTCAGCCCGAGCAAGAAGGGCATTAATCAGAGAGGCAGCACAGATACCAAAGGTAAACCTGATGGAGTTGCAGAGTTCCCAAGCAGAGACTGGTACACCTGTCTGTTCGACCACAATAAATCATACACTTCACAGAGGTGGCCTTTATGGAAGAGTGATCATAAAAATAGTCTTTACTTACACCCCATAATTGTAAGCTCGTTTGTCAAAAGACATGTTGGTGACTGCCCAAATGTATGGAGGAAGGTGCTGTGATCAGATGAGACCAAAATTGAAGTTTTTAGCCACCAAGGTAAACGCTAGGTCTAGCATCAAACCAACACATCTCATCACTCCAAGAACACCATCCCCACAGTAAAACATGGTGGTGGCAGCATCATGTTGTGGGGATTTTTTAACAGAAGGGACAGGAAACATGGTCCGAGTCAAGAGGAAGATAGATGGTGCAAAATACAGGGATATTCTTGAGCAACTAACCTGTTTCAGTCTGGCAGTGATTTGAGACTGGGATGGAGGTGCATCTTCCAACAAGACAATGACTCAAAGCATACTGCTAAAGCATCACTCGACTGTTTTAAGGGGGAATATGTAACTGTTTTGGAGTGGCCTAGTCAAAGCCCAGACCTTAAGCCAAATGATAATCTGTGGTCAGACTTGAAGATTGTTGTTCACCAGGGGAAACCATCTAATTTGAAAGAGCTGGAGCAGTTTTCCTTTGGGGAATGAGCAAACATCTCAGTGGAAAGATGTGTAAACCTCAGAGATTTATCCAAAACAACGTAGCTGTAATTGTCGCAAAAGGAGGCTCTACTGACTTTAGGGGGTGAATAGTTATACACACTGAAGTTTTCAGTTATTTTGTGCTATTTGTTGTTTGCTTCATAATAAAAAGAAAACCAAATGTTCACAGTTGTGGGCATGTTCTTTACATGAACTGATGTAAACCCTAAGAAAAAACCTGTGAAATTCAAGGTTGTAAGGTAGAAAAACACAAAGGAATGCCAAGGGGGTGAATACTTTCTCAAACCACTGTATAGCTTTGCCTCTGCATTACAGAAGGAGGCAATAACACTTAATCTGGATGGATGCAGCTTGGTTGTTGTGCTGTTCTTCCTGATTTGGTGGTTCTCACCTTTTTTCACAGAGCACTGGATTATTGTATCTGTATTTTTATACATTAATTACATTGTTTCATATATATTTTATTGGAGCAACTTTTGGTGTATCTGTGGTTCACATTAGCGTTGTGTCGGGCGCAGCCGCAGCGACGCATGCGTCATGCGCCCCTATATTTAACATGGAGGGCGCATGGACATGCGTTGCACTTGCGTTTTGTGACGCATGCGTCACTGTGGCGCATGCGTCAGGGCGCAGAAGACGCTGCATGATGCAGTTTTTTCTGCACCAAAAACCATGCAAAAGTGGACGCATGCGTCACAAAACGTTGCGTTGTGCATGCGTTTACATTTGCGTTGTGCGTTGCGTTGCCGACGCTGCACCGCACAACGCAAATGTGAACGTAGCCTAAGGAAGCAGGCATTAACCTCACCACTTAGCTAAACTATTATGTAATCACACATTAACTTCTCTACTTGACAGACAACCAAGAAAACGTGCATTTACCTACTACTATAGATCACCAGGAAAGCAGGTGTTAAGTCCTTCATTACTCTAGACCACAAAGGAAGCAGACATTAAAGTTAACCTGTCATTAAATGGCCAAACTACGGGAAGCATGAGTCAGAGTCTAGTTTTGAGATCCAAGTATATTTTGACAGGTTTCCTTTAACCTCACGACTATCCTAAGCCACTAAATAAGTACCGTAATTATTAATCTTACCTTTACTCTAAAGAATTAGGGAAGCAGGCATTATAGAGTAACCATTGTTTCAATTTTTATTTAATTATTTAATAGTCCACATGAACATAGGAACTTTGTAATACAGTTGTGTGAAAAAAAGTGTTTTCCCCCTTCCTGATTTCCTATTCTCTTGCATGTTTGTCACACTTAAATGTTTCAGATCACCAAATAAATGTAAATATAAGATAAAGATAACACAAGTAAACACATAATGCAGTTTTTAAATGAAGGTATTTATTATTAAGGGAAAAAGAAATCCAAACCTACAGAGTTTCTTATTTTCATGTGTACTATTCATTTATGAAATAAAAATTCAATTGACGGTTATACTTTAAGCTCTCTACTACTAAAATAGACCAACAGGAAAGTAGGAATCAAGTTCTTCACTATCATAACCCACCAGGAAAGCAGACATTGCCTAATCCACAACTGAAGATCACGAAGGAATCAACCATGAAATTCCTGCCTAGATCATACGGTAAGCAGTCATTACTGCATTCACTACTCCAGACCAATAAAGTAGGCAGTAACCTTTTCCCCACGCTACATTTTGTGACGCAAGTTCTATAGTTTTTCTGGAAGAATTAGAGCAACGTGCTGTACTTTTTTTTCTATTACACTTGGGGCCTGTCCAAATGGCAAAAAGAAACTGACCCATAGAATGGCTCATATGTCTTGAATCACATGGCAGATTTACAGAAAAAAGAATACTCAGGGGAGAAGCAGAAATAAAAAAAACAGCAAAAACTGGCCACATTTGACCAAGTAAGATGCACTTTGTTAGTTAGATTGTCCTCAGGTTACAATGGTTGTCCTGGAAAGAACTATTATGGAAATACTAGATTGTGGCGTTAGATTCTAACGCATCGGGTATTCTAGAATATGCATGTCCCCGTAGTATATGGACAATGATGATTCCAGAATTCGCGGCAGACTGTGCCCGTCGCTGATTGGTCGAGGCAACCTTTATGACATCATCGTCACCATGGCAACCATTATGACATCTACGTCGATACTGTGCCTCGACAAATCAGAGACGCGGGATGTCTACGTCCTTTATGACATCATCGTCGCTGTGCCCGTTGCTGCTCAGAGACGTGGGATTTCTACGTCGATGCTGTGCCGGTCTCTGATTGGTCGAGGCCTGGCAGCCTCGACCAATCAGAGACGCGGGATTTCCAGGACAGACAGACAGACAGACAGAAAGACAGACAGACAGACGGAAAAACCCTTAGACAATTATATATATAGATGAGAGGCCACCTATTTATTTGCTATAACTTATCAGAATAATAATGTGCTTAGTAAAAATGTTTACTGAATTCCTAGAAAAAGGAAAATGTGCCGTTAATACACAAGACATAAGACATTCAAACTGCAGTTCACAATGTTATCAGTGTAAACCATAGTATATGCTCTAACAGACAATAGAATAATCTACCTTGAGTGTTTTGTTGTGTCTCTGCAGCTCCCGACACAGGCTCTCAAGTTTGCTTCGAGCAAGGATGGCTTTATTTTGCTCACTCTGTAGCTGGTCTTTTTCCTTAATAAGTTGAATTTGGCGTTTTTGCATTTGCTTCATCTGCTTTTGCTCTGTACGATGCTCTTCAAGCTACATAGATACAAAAGTACCAATAACAACATTTTATATGAAGGTAAGTGACAGATAACCAAAGCTTTGCATATAATCTATCTTAAAACTAGATAGTATAATTTTTCTAGTTTATGTGATGTGTGAACTACTAATCCATCTTAACTCAACCGTCAATCTACCAAAATGCTTGTGCATGCCCTCATCATCTTCCGCCTTGACTACTGCAACATCCTTTTCTGTGGCCTCCCTGCTAACACCATTGCATCTTTCCAGTCCATCCTTAACTCTGCTACCCGACTAATTCATCTCTCTCCTCACTACTCCTCCGCTTCCCTCTCTGCAAATCTCTTCACTGGCTCCCATTCCCTCAGCGTATACAGTTCAAATTACTAATACTAACCTACAAAACCATCTCCTCCATATATCTCTGAACTAATCCCCTGATATCTTCCCTCACGTGATCTCCGGTCTTCCCAAGACCTCCTTCTCTCCTCCACACTTATTCGCTCCTCACCCAACCATCTCCAAGACTTCTCCAGAATATCCCCCATCCTCTGGAATTCTTTGCCCCAACACATCCCACTATCAACCATATTCGGATCCTTCAGACGGAACCTGAAAACCCACCTCTTCAGGAAAGCCTACCGCTTGCACTGACCCCGCTGCCGCCTCACCACTACCGAAGATACCACCTCACCAACACCAGAGCTCTGCAACCCTCAACCTATTATCTCCTTCCCCACCATCCTGCAGAATGTAAGCCCGCAAGGGCAGGGTCCTCGCCCCTCTCTATCAGTCTGTCATTGTTAGTTTGCTTACTGTAAGTGATATCTGTAAGTTGCATGTAACCCCTTCTCATGTACAGCACCATGGAATCAATGGTGCTATATAAATAAATAATGATAATAGTAAAAAAATTCTGTGTGTCATGTGGATATATGACACATGTGAATAGATGTAACTATTGATATCTTTTGGACAACTATTATCTTCCTACTTTCCAGCTGCCTCAAATTCACCTGACTGTAGGTCCTCTAGAAAACTTCAGAATGTTCCTTAGTCACCCCATAAAAATCTTATTTTTAAAGGAGAACCTGAGTCATGAAATACAAAAATTATGAAGATTTTATTATTCCAATAAAATTACCAGTAATAAACAAATACAATATAAAAATGTATATGGGTACAAATAATAATAATAATGCGGACCACCAATAAATTTGGCCAAACTACACAAGAGACATCAGCATCTGTTAGCATTCTTATGTCCGATTGTTCCATTAATTACCCGCTGAGGAAGCGACATCCACACAAAACACGCGTTGGGGTACATGGACACAGTCCAAACAGGAACCCTCACCAAATGGGTAATTAACCTTTTACTAACTACAATTGTGTTACATATATAGCATGCACCAGAAACGTACTTTACACTTAGAAAATAGACTCCGCATCACAGCGTTTCCACTAGATTTGCTCCTATGTCATAATCTGGTATAGGGTAATGAATGGGACAGTCAGACATAAAAATGCTAACTGACGCTGGTGTCTCTTGTATAGTTTGACCAAATTTATTGATGTTCCGTATTATTATTATTATTATTATTATTATGTAGTCCTGACCAGGCCTCCGGACCCTATTCATTGCACCTATGGATCAAAACCTTTTGTACCCATATACATTTTTGTATTGTATATGTTTATTATTGGTAATTTTCTTGGAATACTAAAATCTTTATAATTTTTGTATTTCTACAACTAGATGGGTACAGTATTATCTTGGAACTGGTATTTTTTCCTTACACCAAAAAATCTGTTTAGTATAACACAGTAATGGATAGCTCTACACTGTTTAAGGCAAGTGCCAATGACTGCAGTCCCCATCTTTCCCCAACTTCCCCCCACCAGGTAGTGTACTATTTGACATCCTCTCTCCTCTTCAGTTAAGGATAAATGTTTGGTTAGGTTACCTTTTCAATGTGGCTAATTACAGTCAGAGGGGCTAGTAAAGCCCGTTCCTTGCTGTTGAAACAGCCCCCTGGGTGCCAGTTTCTTTTTTTTCCTTTTGGGTCCTGGAGGTGCTCTCATCCTGCTCTCCTTCCTTTTGGTTAAAAGAATGTCTGATCCCCTTATCGAACAGTTGCATGAGTGGTGCAGGAAGTTAAGCACTGGCTACAAGCCCTCTTTAGGGCACAGATATAGCACCAAGGTATTTACGCATTCGCATGAATTCCCTCCTTTTTTTTTCTTGTGTGTTTTTAACAATTGCTATTTCATTGTAGAAATTGAAGTCACAGCAGCTGTTTCACTTAAAGTAAGAAAGCAGTGGAATGTTTTGACTACGTAGGCTGACTTGCCTGTTGAAGAGCTATATTGCATTTGGCTGTTAGTTTTGCGTTTTTCAAAGTTTTTAGTGCCTTCTTTTATTGCTATTCTATAAATATATATTATAGTAAAGATGTGACCGACCTTCATCCATCAACTTGTGTGAATGTCTTTATTTGTTCTATGGGGTTTTCAGAGGGAGGAGAGGCACCTGGTGTTATTATTTTGGGGTCAAAGTAAATGAAAGACAATGAGGATAAGGATGAAACAGCAGCTAACTCAGTGTTTCAACAAAAGAGCACAAGTAAGAGATTTGTAAGGAGGGTAAATGTCATATTATAGTCAAGTTATATCTGTGTGCCAAACCCTCTGTGCATCATGTAGTCAGTGGTATTTTTAGAAGGCATGCTATGATAATGTAGTGCTTGCGCATTGCCTTGTCAGAATAGTTAGCTAGTAGTAATAATAATAGTTTTCTTCTTTACAGGAGGAGATGCCAGTGACAGAATTGGACCATGAAGACACTGATGTTGACATCATTGTGTACATTGTGGGGTCAAAGCACAGGGCCACACCACTTATTATAGGGGTGTCTATATAACGGTAGTGGGTGGTGCCAGATGTGAAGAGAGCAATGAGACAATGTGAGGTGCCTGAGAAACCTGTCTTTTGTCAGTGGGGGCAATACAACTAAGTAGGGTTGAGCGAAAAGGATCAGACAAATTCAAAAATCGCCGACTTTCGGCAAAGTTGG
This sequence comes from Ranitomeya imitator, assembly GCF_032444005.1. Taxonomy (NCBI): domain Eukaryota; kingdom Metazoa; phylum Chordata; class Amphibia; order Anura; family Dendrobatidae; genus Ranitomeya; species Ranitomeya imitator. Next base: position 228,436,303 of record NC_091286.1, on the reverse strand, counting down.
GTTTCATGAAACCCGACCCGATCTTAGTGTGGGATCGGCCATGAGGTCGGCGATCTTCGTGCCAAAGTCGCATTTCGTATGACGCGTTCAGCGCCATTTTTCAGCCAATGAAGGAGGACGCAGAGTGTTGGCAGCGTGATGACATAGGTCTCGGTCCCCAGCATCTTAGAGAAGGGCATGACAGTGATTGGCTTGCTTTCTGCGGCATCACAGGGGCTATAAAGGGGCATGCACGCCGACCGCCATCTTACTTCTGCTGATCTCAGAGGTTGCTGCAGCTTCATCAGAAGAAGGGATATAGTTAGGGACGGAAGATTAACCCCCAAATTGCTTGTGCTGTAGCGATTTCCACTGTCCAACACCACCATTTTTTTGCAGGGACAGTGGAGGCTATATTTTTGTGCATCAGCTCTGTAGCTTATTAGGCTGCCTTATAAGGCTCCCTTATTGCTGCATTGCTGTTTGCACGCTGCTGACTGAACAAACGAACTGCTTTTTTAAAAGCAAAAATCCTGTTGCTCCTTTCTGCACAGTTACCTTGTTTATTTGTCCATACTTTTGTGTGCAGCAGTCCTTTTTATTGCTGCCATACTTGTCCTGAGATCATTGTAGGGAGGTTGAAATTGTACTACAGTCCTTGTTTTTTTCATATATCTTCCAGCCACTTTCTGCCACTTACATTGTGTTGTTTTACGCACAGGGCCTGAGGTTTGGTTTAGATTCCCCCAAAAAAGTGAGATTCAAATTATCACAAGGTGGATATATTTCAGTCCTGTTAGTTTGTGGTATATCAGCCAGCCACTTTCTGCCACTTACATTGTGTTGTTTTATGCAAAGGGCCTGAGTTTTGGTTCAGTCTCCCCCCAACAAAGTGAGATTCAAATTCTCACAAAGGGGATATACTTCAATCCTGTTAGTTTTTTGTATGTCAGCCAGCCACTTTCTGCCACTTAGATTGCGTTCTTATATACACTGGGCTTGAGTTTTGGTTCCGTCTCCCAAAAAAAAGGGAGATTTAAATTCTCAACAAGTTTATATACACTTTCTACCTTGTTTTACAGTACCATATAACGTTTGTTGTTTTGGTTAGATTTTCCAAAAAATGAGGAAGTCTGGTGGAAGAGCCCCTGGGCGCTGGTTGCCAGCTGGTACTGATGGTGGTGGTGGTGCATCTGGTGGTAGTGGCAAAGCACAATAGCACCTAAGGCTGGAGGTGTTGAGTCAGCGTCATCGTCTGGCTACACAAGGCCTCGAAGGCTCCCTTATCTGGGAGGAGGAAAACAGCTTTTAAAGCTGGAGCAGCAGGAAAAAGTTTTGGCTTTCCTTGCTGACTCAGCCTCTAGCTCTTTTGCTTCCTCTTCAGAAAGTTCCAAATATAAAAGCAGCGAGTCGTCAGTGGATGCTCCCGGTCAGGAACAAGACGTTTCCTTGTGTCCTTCACCCAAACCAAAAGTGAAGGATGCGTCAGGTGACACTACAGGTTACTCCATGGAGCTCTTTACATATTCTGTGCCTGGGTTAGAATGGGAAATTGTTAACTGCCCATTACAAGATGAATCGGACATGGAGTGCACTGATGCACAGCCACAGCTAGATTATTATGCTGTTCCATTGACTCAGATCACTACATTGCCCTCGCAGTGTACTGAGCCAGAATCTGACCCTGATGAGACTATGGTGCCCCGTCCCGAACGCTATAGCCCCTTACACGGTGACGCAGAGGAAGGTGCACATGACATTGAAGAGTAGGTGATAGAGGACCCAGTTGTTGACCCAGATTGGCAGCCATTGGGGGAATAGGGTGCCGCTGCCAGTAGCTCAGAAGTGGAGGAGGATGATCTGCAGCAGCCATATACATCGCAACAGCTGTCTTCTGGCAGGCCCGTATCAGGCCAAAAACGTTTGTCAAAAGCAAAAACAGTTTTAGGACAGCGTGGCCAACCGGCGAAAGTAGCACAGCTTGCAATGCCTGAAAAGGTATTCCATAGTAGGAAGAGTATAGTGTGGCAATTTTTAACCAAGATCCGAATGTTCAGTCAAAAGTAGTGTTGAGCGATACCGTCCGATACTTGAAAGTATCGGTATCGGATAGTATCGGCCGATACCCGAAAAATATCGGATATCGCCGATACCGATATCCGATACCAATACAAGTCAATGGGACACCAAGTATCGGAATGTATCCTCATGGATCCCAGGGTCTGAAGGAGAGGAAACTCTCCTTCAGGCCCTGGGATCCATATTAAAGTGTAAAATAAAGAATTAAAATAAAAAATATTGTTATATTCACCTCTCCGGCGGCCCCTGGACATCAGCGGGAGGATCCGGCGTCCGGCACGGCTTCTTTCTTCAAAATGCGCGCCTTCAGGACCTGTGGAATGACGTCCCGGCTTCTGATTGGTCGCGTGCCGCCCATGTGACCGCCACGCGACCAATCAGAAGCCGCGACGTCATTCCTCAGGTCCTAAAAGGCGCTTATTCTAGGACTTTAGCTGAGGAATGACGTCGCGGCTTCTGATTGGTCGCGTGGCGGTCACATGGGCGGCACGCGACCAATCAGAAGCCGGGACGTCATTCCACAGGTCCTGAAGGCGCGCATTTTGAAGAAAGAAGCCGTGCCGGACGCCGGATCCTCCCGCTGATGTCCAGGGGCCGCCGGAGAGGTGAATATAACAATATTTTTTATTTTAATTCTTTATTTTACACTTCCGATACCGATACCCGATATCACAAAAATATCGGATCTCGGTATCGGAATTCCGATACCGCAAGTATCGGCCGATACCCGATACTTGCGGTATCGGAATGCTCAACACTAGTCAAAAGTTATCTGTAAGAAATGCTGAAAGACCTTTAGCAGAGGGAAGAATCTTCAAAATTTAAATACATCGTGCATGCTTAGACATTTAACCAGCATGCATTTGCAAGCCTGGACTAACTGCCAAACTTCCTGTATCGTTGGTGCACCTGCTCAGAATGAAGGTAGTCAGCAACGCTTCATTGCTTCCCTCACTGTAAGCCCACCGGTTAGGACACCACCACCAGCAAATGTGGAGTTATCGTCGCAAGACCAAAGCAGTCAGGGAATCACAAGGTTTTTGGTAGGAAACACTGTATGCAGGCCAACATCAAGAATACCATCACCAACCCTCTCTCAATCCGCCATGTCTACCACCAATACAGCTAGTTCCACCATATGCAGCTCACCAGTCCAGCTCACCCTACAAGAGACTCTTGTTAGGAAAAGAAAGTACTCATCCTCTCATCTGCTTACACAGGGTTTGAACGCCCACATTGCTATACTAATCTCATTAGAGATGATGCCCTACCAGTTGGTTGAAAGTGAAGCTTTCAAAGACCTGATGGCCTGCGCAGTACCACGCTATGACCTACCCAGTCAGCAATTCTTTGCGAGAAAAGCCATCCCAGCCCTCCACCAGCATGTCAAAGACGGCATTGTCCATGCACTGAGGCAATCAGTCAGTGGAAAGTTGCACCTCACAACAGATGCATGGACCAGTAGGCATGGCCAGGGACATTACGTGTCCATCACGGCGCACTGGGTTAATGTGGTGGATGCAGGGTCCACAGGGGACAGCCATAGTGGGACAGTTCTGCCTAGCCCACTGTCTGGGAAACAGTTGACTGTAGGCGTTCTCCACCCCTTCTCCTCCAGAAGCGAAAGCTCATCCACAGAGCGCAGTCGCCCGACCACTCCATCCGCAGCTGCCAGTGTTGCACACGAGGTGTCCCATTATTGAACAGCTAGTGGTAAGCGTCAGCAGGCTGTGTTACAAATGAAGTGTTTGGGCGACAACAGACACCGTGGAATTACTGGCAGAGTACTTGCAGCAACAAACTCAGTCATGGCTGGGCAGTGTACATCTTGAGGCAGGCAAGGTAGTCAGTGATAACGGAAGGAATTTTATGGCTGCAATAGCCCTTTCAGAACTGAAACACATACCTTGCCTGGCTCACACCTTGAACCTAGTGGTGCAGTGCTTCTTAAAAAATTATCCTGAAGGTGCAAAGACTTTGCTCGCATATCTGCCGATCGCCCGTATACTCCAGCCGTATGCTGTATTGCCTGAAAAATGTCTTGCTTTTGGCCTCCTCTTACTGACTTCTCCAATTCCTCCATTTGCAGCTGCTGAATGTCCACCATAGGCCATTTTTATACCTCCCTAAATGGGCTGACTCCCCCCACAGGGCCGTGGTCACCATCTGGCGCCAGCACCCATGCGATAAAGGCACAGATGATTGGCCTCGGGGAGACCAAAACATCCAACACTGCGGAGACACCATCACGTGTTTCTCAACGCAGTGATTCCAGAACACTGCCCCCATCCCTTATGGGAAATATGCAGATGCAGGTAAAGAAGCTGCGGAGACACCATCACGTGTTTCTCGACGCAAGCAGTGAATAGCCAGGCCTTTCCCCGGGAAGGAACAACCACGGGAAGGGCAGCATCCTATGAAGGAAAGCCACCTATGCCAAGCATGGTATCCATCCACAGACAGCTGTTTCGGGGTGTTTGCCCCTCATCAGTGTGGAGTAGGAATCTGGCTATTAGGAGCAGTGCCTAGTAAAAAGGCTATAAAGGCACAGATGATTGGCCTCGGGGAGACCAAAACATCCAACACTGCGGAGACACCATCACGTGTTTCTCAACGCAGTGATTCCAGAACACTGCCCCCATCCCTTATGGGAAATATGCAGATGCAGGTAAAGAAGCTGCGGAGACACCATCACGTGTTTCTCGACGCAAGCAGTGAATAGCCAGGCCTTTCCCCGGGAAGGAACAACCACGGGAAGGGCAGCATCCTATGAAGGAAAGCCACCTATGCCAAGCATGGTATCCATCCACAGACAGCTGTTTCGGGGTGTTTGCCCCTCATCAGTGTGGAGTAGGAATCTGGCTATTAGGAGCAGTGCCTAGTAAAAAGGCTATAAAGGCACAGATGATTGGCCTCGGGGAGACCAAAACATCCAACACTGCGGAGACACCATCACGTGTTTCTCAACGCAGTGATTCCAGAACACTGCCCCCATCCCTTATGGGAAATATGCAGATGCATGGCGAGTGCCATTTTCCTGGACAGGTGGGTGGGCCCACTCTTGGCTGACGGCACTGGCACAGGGTCCCTCATAGTACAATGCAGTGTCTCTGACGGTGGTGGTGCACACCCAATGTCAGACACACCGTCGTAATATGAGGGGCCCTGTGCCAGTACCGCCGTCCACAAGAGAGTGTTCCCCCAGCTCGAACAGTGCTCTACCACTTGCAATACTTACCTCTCGTTGCTCCACCACTGTGTAGTCTGTGCTGTTAAATCCTTCAATGGCACTGCCAATACTAATTTGTTGAAATGATAGATGATAGTTAAAATATACAGGGGCCCTGGCCTCCATTTAGACCAGTTAATAATTTGCGCCTACTACCACTGTCTGCTACTCAGCAGAGGAGCCCACCCCTGTACCTAGCTATGCCACCTATTTATTTATGAACAATTTTTTTGGCAGACATTTAGCCCACTTTTTTATTTGGGCCTACTAAATGTGTCTGGCTGCCACTCATTACAGTTGTCCTCCACTGAACAAAGCAATGACGCCTGTTTAGTCCTGTTACCAATTTTTAACTGCATTTAGCTTACTTTATTATTTGGGCCTACTAACTGTGTCTGGCTGCCACTCATTACAGTTGTCCTCCACTGAACAAAGCAATGCCGCCTGTTTAGTCCTGTTACCAATGTTGAACTGCATTTAGCCTACTTTATTATTTGGGCCTATTAACTGTGTCTGGCTGCCACTCATTACAGTTGTCCTCCACTGAACAAAGCAATGCCGCCTGTTTAGTCCTGTTACCAATTTTGAACTGCATTTAGCCTACTTTATTATGTGGGCCTACTAACTGTGTCTGGCTGCCACTCATTACAGTTGTCCTCCACTGAACAAAGCAATGCCGCCTGTTTAGTCCTGTTACCAATATTGAACTGCATTTAGCCTACTTTATTATTTGGGCCTACTAACTGTGTCTGGCTGCCACTCATTACAGTTGTCCTCCACTGAACAAAGCAATGCCGCCTGTTTAGTCCTGTTACCAATTTTGAACTGCATTTAGCCTACTTTATTATTTGGGCCTACTGACTGTGTCTGGCTGCCACTCATTACAGTTGTCCTCCACTGAACAAAGCAATGCTGCCTGTTTAGTCTTGTTACCAATTTTGAACTGCATTTAGCTTACTTTATTATTTGGGCCTACTAACTGTGTCTGGCTGCCACTCATTACAGTTGTCCTCCACTGAACAAAGCAATGCCACATGTTTAGTCAGGTTACCAATGTTGAACTGCATTCAGCCTACTTTATTATTTGGGCCTACTAACTGTGTCTGACTGCCACTCATTACAGTTGTCCTCCACTGAACAAAGCAATGCTGCCTGTTTAGTCCTGTTACCAATTTTGAACTGCATTTAGCCTACTTTATTATTTGGGCCTACTAACTGTGTCTGGCTGCCACTCATTACAGTTGTCCACCACTGAACAAAGCAATGCTGCATTTTTATTCTTGTTACCAATTTTGAACTGCATTTAGCCTACTTTATTATTTGGGCCTACTAACTGTGTCTGGCTGCCACTCAATACAGTTGTCCTCCACTGAACAAAGCAATTCTGCCTGTTTAGTCCTGTTACCAATTTTTAACTGCATTTAGCCTACTTTATTATTTGGGCCTACTATCTGTGTCTGGCTGCCACTTATTACAGTTGTCCTCCACTGAACAAAGCAATGCCGCCTGTTTAGTCCTGTTACCAATTTTGAACTGCATTTAGCCTACTTAATTATTTGGGCCTACTAACTGTGTCTGGCTGCCACTCATTACAGTTGTCCTCCACTGAACAAAGAAATGCCGCCTGTTTAGTCCTGTTACCACATTTGAACTGCATTTAGCCTACTTTATTATATGGGCCTATATCTGTGTTTCCTCCTCATCCTGCCCATTACCCAGCCACTGCTAGATGAGTCTGCTGGTATATTGACCCAGACCACTACATTCCCCTTGCACTCTACACATCCAGAATCTGACCCTGCTGAAAGTCAGGTTCCCCTTCCCACATACTATACCACCTTACACGGGGACAAAGAGGAAGGTGCAGATGAAAGTGCAGGTTCCTTCATCAGGTGGGGTGGCATACTCGTTGGCAACGTCACTGGCACAGGGCCCCTCATAGTATGCAAAAGTGTCTCTGCCAGTGGGAGGCGCCACCCGCCATCAAACACACCACCGTACTATGAGGGGCCCTGTGCCAGATCCAACGCAAACGTATGGGCCCCCCCTGCTTGCTCAGGATCACAGCACTTGCAAAGTTGAAATACTTACATCTCCCTGCTCGACCGCCGTCACGTATTCCTCATTTCCTGGGCCCATGAAAATCTTGAGCCAGCCCTACCCCCCCACAACTTTAGCCAAATGACCTAACTATTATTATAAAGTAAATTAAGATTGACAAGCTTAAATAATAAGAATTGATGTTTTTAGCATTAAAATTGGCACTGTAGGTGTTTTCCTGTCCTCCACTCACTGCCGACTTTGATTCCCCATTGACTTGCATTGGGTTTCGTGTTTCAGTCGGCCCCCGACTTTTCGCAATAATTGGCCGATTTCACATTCACCAATAGAGCTCACATTCACCAATAGAAAAAATGCATTTTAGCTCAGAGAGTTTTTTGGAGAAAAATCTGCAGAAATTACTTTTTGAATCAGAGGAATTTTGTGACAGAACTGCTCCTATACTAATAGCAGAGGCATTCACATCAATTAAGAACAGCCTTTCAACATTAGCATAGTGTAAGACTGGAGCAGTGGAAAAATAAGATTTACAGTATGTTTTTGGAAGGCTGGAAAAGCAGAATGCTCCCAGTACAGAGAATTAGAGTTTTTCCGAGCCAGGGCCATGGGAAGAACTACTACTACAAATTACCACACTGTAAATTTTAATGAAATGGCGATAATAAATTTCCAAGCCAAGGAATCTTTGGAAGGCCTTCAGACCAACGGGTTGTGGCCAATCAAAAATAAAATAAACTTTCTACAACCATATGCAAACCTTAAGACGAGATGATATATCTGAGGAAAGGCAGTTTATGATGCTCAATGAAACATTTCTCCAGCTTGTCCTAAAGTTTCTTTTATTGCAGTCTCTTCAGAACAAGGCGAACATGAAGATGGTGCGAGAAAAAAAGCAATCAAGCTCATCGTTTAATCTTTGTGAACCAGAGACTCCTAATGGAGTCAGATGGACCAAACTTGTATATGGAAATATGATATTCCAGCATCACAGAGAAATCCAATTAAAATGTCTGGAATATTTTAGATACATTTAAATTCCAGAGCCCATATTGCTGGTCTACGCATTTCTGACACGTGTCCTTAGTCACAGTCTAAAACCACTAAATAAGCTCTTTCCTTAAAACCACTATCAAGATTCACATGTTCATTTGCTTAATAAAATCAGCTGAACTTGCTCATGCATCAAAACTCTGCAAAATAGCATAAATCTCACAATCAGACATCATTTCTAGTGCATAAGTATTATTAGAAGAAATCTCATAGCACAAGGCTATGGTCATGACAAGGGGCACATCTGTCTGTGATATGTAGGCCAGCGATGTGGGCTCTGGGATTTAATGTATCCAACATACTGGACATTTTATAACTTTTTCTCCTTTCTGCGAGAATTTAGTTTTTTTTCAAATGAGGACAGTGTAAATCTGAATTTCTTGAAAAAATTAAGATATCATCCAGATAAACTAGGGAAAACTTGTACAGGACATCACTTAAACTTTTATTAAGCCCTTCCCGACACTGGACGTACCAGTACGTCTTATTTTGCAGTTGGTTCCTGCTAATGGACTTACCGATTCGTCTTGGTGATCGTGTGTGCATAGGAGCAGTGCCCATATGATCGCTGCCGGGAGCTCAGCTGCCTGCACCACCCCGGGTTTTTTAACCATCTAAATGCTGCAATTAATAGAGATTGCTGTTGTCATAACAATCCGATGTGAAATGACAACTAGTGACGAGCGAGTGTACTCATTGCTCGGGTGACCTCCGAGTATTTGTTAGTGTTCGGAGATTAAGTTTTCATTGCGGCAGATGAATGATTTACAGCTATTAGCCAGCTTGATTACATGTTGGGATTCCCTCGCAACCAGGCAGCCCCCACATGTACTCAGCCTGGCTAGTAGCTGTAAATCATTGAGCTGAGGCGATGAAAACTTAATCTCTGAACACTAACAAATACTCAGAGACCACCCGAGCGTGCTCGGGAAAACCCGAGCAACGAGTATATTCGCTCATCACTAATGACAACCTTTGGATCTGCAATTAGCTGCAGCTCAGATTAACCAAGCTCTTGCACAACTCTTAGGGTAAGTAGTATATAACAGCTAGAAGAGTGTAACCCAATAATATTAAAACATAACCTTTACTAATAAGATTAAAAAATGAACAAATACAACACAATACAAATCAACATAAAGTGCTCTCGCCGAAAACTGTGCTCTAATAAAAAACTGGTATGGTCTCACCAATTATGGACGAAGGGTACCCACAGAGGTAACATAGGGTCCCGGGGAGGGTCCAGCAGTAGTAGGGTGAGATAAAGGGGACGGGGACCTGTTCCCTAGACCCCTGTCGTGCCCCAGCAATGACTCCTGTCCTTACAAGGACAGGCCCGAGTGTATCCTGCTATGGACAACCCCCACCATGTAAAATGTAGTTAACGCCTCCCTACGCGTTTCTTCTCCAATCCCGGAGATTCATCAGGGGAGTTTTCAGTGGCCAAAAGGCCCAGATGTAAGCTCAAATGTCCATGAGCAAAAATCAGCTCAAATGTCCATAAATCGGGGGTATCAGCAGTGGCTGTATGATGTCCCACAAATGAGCAATCCTCTGTGATGGTGTGTCACAGTAAGTGAGTCAGCTCTGAATGGCACCCGCTGCCCCCTTATAAGCTATCCATGCAGGGGGCCCCTCCCCCCCAGCATCTGATGTAATAAGGAACCACCCCTACCCACCTGTCACAGCAGACCCACATTATGCAGGCTCCATGCTGCGCTCCAGCACTGCGCTCCACCGCTGGAATGCACGCCGCTGGAACGCAACCTTTGGATATGCCAGCTACAGTGGCCTGTTTAGACCATGCCAGCAGCATGGTCTAATAGGTGACCTGTCAATGCAGCAATGACAGGTATAATACATTGCAGTGCTGGCGTATTGCAATGCATTATACACGCGATCAGAGTTAAAAAAAAAAAAAAGGTTAAAGTCCTATAGAGGGACTGGAAGCTTTTTCAAAATTTTAAAATTTAAAAAAAAAATTACAAAGATAAAAAAGAAAGTATATTACACCTATAAATATGTATATTTATGTAAAAACAAAAATAGTCAAAAAAAGTACACATATTTGCCATAACCACGTCCACAACGACCCAAACTATCATATGGCCACACTAGTTAACCCCTTCAGAGAATACCTTAAAAAAAGTGGCAAAAAACTATGCTTTTTCATCATACCACAGTACAAAAAGTGGAATAAAATTGATCAAGGAGATGAATATAAATAAAATTGCTGTAGCTGAAAACGTCATCTTGTCCTGTAAAAATCAAGCCAACACAAAGCTTCATCAGCGGAGAAATAAAAAACATATAGCTCTCAGAATAAAGCTTTACAAAAACAATTCTTTTTCCTAAAAAATAGTTTTTCTTGGGTAAAAGGGGCAAAACATAAAAATTATATAAATGCGGTATTGCTGTAATCGTACTGATTCGAAGTATAAAGATGCCTGATTTACCACGCTGTGAACAATATTAAAAAAAGAAAAAAAAAAACAATTCTTGAATGGATGATTTTTGTTCATTCTCCCAAAAATGGGAATAGAAAGCGATCTAAAATATTATGGGCCCAAAAATTGTACCAATAAAAATGTCAACTCGTCTCAAAAAAACAAGCCCTCACATGACTGTCGGTAGAGAGTCAGAAAAATTATAGCTCTCAAAATATGATTATGCAAAAACTTTTTGTACAAAAATCATTTTTAGTGTGTGATAGTAGCCAAACATAAAAAAATAAATAAATCTGATGTCACTGTAATTGCACCGTCCCAAAGAATAAAGGTATCTAATCACTTACAAGGAATGGCGTAAAAAATAAATAAAACCAATTCTTTACCTGCTGTTGATTTGTTTATTTTGAATCACAAATATCACAGTAAGGCTAGATTCACATTATCCTGCGCTCTATGCCGGGGTTACATGTAAATCTCTGAAATACGTGATTCAGATGGAACCTTCTGCGGAAGATTCCCTGTAATGGAAATAATGTTTGTAAAGTGCTGTGGAATTAATGGCGCTATATTTATGAGTAAAATAAATAAATAAAAGATAATGAGGCATATGGAGACACGGTGGACACCGTCTGGTCTGTTATCCTCCAGCGATGTCCTTCTTTTTAAGGATGCATAAAGTGCAGTCAGCCACAGTTCTGTGCATTCCTGGAAAGAAGGACAGCGCTGAACAGAGGCTAAAGGGAGTACAAAGTAACTCTGCTGCCTCATAGTGAATGGATCCCTCAGAGGTTTCATATAAATCATTTGGAGATTTAGATGGAAACCTTGATGTAAGTGCTCAGCGTAGAGCACAGGATAAAGGTGACCCAACATGATATGTAAAATGATATGATATGATATGTAAAATGATATTATACATTAATAACAGATGGTGTAATCAGCGGCATATTACTGTTAAGGAAAGTCACTGCAGTCAAAACATTGAACTCTCAGCAGTTGGCCTTAGGCCTTAGGCCTTAGTATCTACCTAGAGAATTTGCATTGCAGTAGTCATGTATATACCTGTCAGTTCCCAAGATCTCTTGACTTCCCTACATGACTATCGTCCAGTGGCCTGAACATCGCATGCTATGAAGTCGTTGGAGAGAATAGTACTTGCTTATTGTGCCTGAGGGTGAGGGCCTACACTGACCCCCTACAGTTTGCGTACCAGCAGAGATTGGGGTGGATGATGCTGTAGTGTCTCTGCTACATACAGTCCATTCATTCTTGGACAATGATGGAACTGCAGTGCGCGCCATGTTCTTTGACTTCTCAAGTGCTTTCAGTACCTTACAGCCGCCCTTACTGGAAAATAAGTTGACTGATATGGTGGTAGATGAGGGCAGGGACGCTGCTTCCATTAGGCGATTTGAGCCCTTTGGCTCAGGCGGCAGAAGAGAGGGGGCGGCAGATTGGTTTTGTAAATTTTGTTGGAAAAAAATTTGTTGGAAAAATTGTGCTGATTAACGTTTAACCCTTCTAACTTTGCAACAAATAAAATATTTTGAAAACATGATGCTGCTGTTAATTGTAACTGTTATGCAGTAAAAGTTTTTTTTAATCTATTTTGTGTGGCATAACTATTTGGTTTAAGGGCATAAAAATTCAACGTCTGCAAAATTGTGAAATGTTCACATTTGTTATAAAATTTTTGATTTTTTTTTATAAATAAACGAAAATCATATTATCCAAAATTTACCACTAACATGAAGTATAACATGTCACGAAAAAACTATGTCAGAATCACTGGGATCTGTTGCAGCATTCTAGAGTTATTACCTCATAAAATGACACTGGTCAGAATTGTAAGCAAGCAGTAAGCAAAAAGCGGATCATTTACAAATGAAAGAAAAATGGATGGCTGTTTAACGGATCTGTTTTCCATAGACTTCAATGTGAAAAAAATGGATACAGCGAAGATCAGTTATTTAAAAACGGACTAAATGTTGTGTCTGCAAAACTTTTGTGCTAATTGATTGCTGCTGGATCTGTGCTAACTGATCACTGTTGGACATGTGAACATAGCCTAAGAGCAATAGCAAGACACAGCTGTGTCTCAAGAGTCGTTATATAGGCCTTGGAAATACAGAACATGGATCATGCTGGGCTACATGCAAAGTAGCACCAGAAAATCAAGTGGACTGGGGCATGTGCATAAGGCTGGAGTCACACTAGCAAGAAATATGGACGAGGGCTATGCATAGCACTCGGACCAATGTTAATCTATGGGCAGCTCCCATCATCCGTTGTTTTCTCAGCCGTATTATACGTGTGGTTGAAATCGCAGCATGCTGCGATTGTCACCGTATTACTCCTGAAATACGCCAATGAAAGTCTATGGGTGCGCGTAAAACTCGCACACCACACAGACCATCAGTGTGACTTACACGAAATACGCACCGGTGTCCTATAGAAAAGCCGGCAATTCAGTGCGGTGTAATGTAAAATCACACTAACAGCTTACAATAGAATAGATAAAATAAATGTCTACACATAGTATAGGTAAATATGTATATATATCATTGACACACACACATATATACAGTATATATATATATATATATATTATATATATTTCTTTTCATTTCATAGAGAGTTAGATAGCAGAATAGCCGATAATTCAATTGTCGGGTTCTGCAAAATCATTGCAGAACCTGACAGGATATGAGCACTGACGCTGCTATCATGAGTCAAGTTGAATACTTTGCTTCAAGTGGCGGAGCATTCCTAAAGACAGGGGGCGGCAGAGCGGCAGTCAGAAGTTAGCACACGTGGTGCCAACTCTCCCTGCAATCCCTGCTGTGACACTTGCAGACAGTGTCACAGACACAAACAAGCTAATGTACGGGCTGAGGTGCAGAGGCGGTGCCCTGTCTCCTGCCCTGCAGGCTGCTGTGCTGGGAGTCAGACACAGACACACACATTGCTGGGCCAGGCAGCAGTAAGTAAAGTAACTATAAAATACATAATTCGCCACCCCCCAAATCCCCCACTCTGCTGCTGCTGCACAGCAAGTCTGTCAGGGTTCACAGCCTCCCTCCAATAGATTGAAGTAGATTCAAGGAGCAAGTGCCTGGTGTCAATGCAGACACTCGATTAACTGAATTTCTTAAAGCAGTGGAAGGAAAGAGTTTAATTACAAGGGGCAGCCATGAAAGTAATGAATATTAGATGTTATCTCAACTCAGCAAAGATTTTATAAACTTTCCACTTCTTGGAGCAGAGCTGTGTGTGTATGAGGTGTATGAAGCGGAGCCGTGTGTGTATGAGGTGTGTTATGAACATGTAATTCAGAACCACAATGGACATTGAAGTTCAGAGCACACAAAGTGATCTGACAATTACCAAAAACAAAGGACGAGCTCTGAGACGTGGGAACTCTGCTGACCGCAATCCCTAATCCTATCACACCACACTAGAGGTAGCCGTGGATTGCGCCTAACGCTCCCTATGCAACTCGGCACAGCCTGAGAAACTAACTAGCCCTGAAGATAGAAAAATAAGCCTACCTTGCCTCAGAGAAATTCCCCAAAGGAAAAGGCAGCCCCCCACATATAATGACTGTGAGTAAGATGAAAATACAAACACAGAGATGAAATAGATTTAGCAAAGTGAGGCCCGACTTACTGAATAGACCGAGGATAGGAAAGATAGCTTTGCGGTCAACACAAAAACCTACAAACAACCACGCAGAGGGGCAAAAAGACCCTCCGCACCGACTAACGGTACGGAGGTGCTCCCTCTGCGTCTCAGAGCTTCCAGCAAGCAAGAAAAACCAATAACGCAAGCTGGACAGAAAAAATAGCAAACAAAAAACAACACAAGCAAAACTTAGCTTATGCAGGATAGACAGGCCACAGGAACGATCCAGGAGGAAGCAAGACCAATACTAGAACATTGACTGGAGGCCAGGATCAAAGCACCAGGTGGAGTTAAATAGAGCAGCACCTAACGACTTAACCTCATCACCTGAGGAAGGAAACTCAGAAGCCGCAGTACCACTCTCATCCACCAACGGAAGCTCATAGACAGAACCAGCCGAAGTACCACTCTCGACCACAGGAGGGAGCTTGGCCACAGAATTCACAACAGTACCCCCCCCTTGAGGAGGGGTCACCGAACCCTCACCAGAGCCCCCAGGCCGACCAGGATGAGCCACATGAAAGGCACGAACCAGATCGGCAGCATGGACATCAGAGGCAAAGACCCAGGAATTATCTTCCTGACCATAACCTTTCCACTTAACCAGATACTGGAGGTTCCGTCTCGAAACACGAGAATCCAAAATCTTCTCCACAATATACTCCAATTCCCCTTCAACCAAAACCGGAGCAGGAGGATCAATAGATGGAACCACAGGTGCCACGTATCTCCGCAACAATGACCTATGGAACACGTTATGGATGGAAAAAGAAGCTGGAAGACTCAAACGAAAAGACACAGGATTAAGAACCTCAGAAATCCTATATGGACCAATGAAACGAGGCTTAAATTTAGGAGAGGAAACCTTCATAGGAATATAACGAGATGACAACCAAACTAAATCCCCAACACGAAGTCGGGGACCCACACAGCGCCTGCGGTTAGCGAAAAGTTGAGCCTTCTCCTGGGACAAAGTCAGATTGTCCACTACATGAGTCCAAATCTGCTGCAACCTATCCACCACAGTATCCACACCAGGACAGTCCGAAGACTCAACCTGCCCTGAAGAGAAACGAGGGTGGAACCCAGAATTGCAGAAAAACGGCGAAACCAAAGTAGCCGAGCTGGCCCGATTATTAAGGGCGAACTCAGCCTAAGGCAAAAAGGACACCCAATCATCCTGATCAGCAGAAACAAAACATCTCAGATATGTTTCCAAGGTCTGATTGGTTCGTTCAGTCTGGCCATTTGTCTGAGGATGGAAAGCCGAGGAAAAAGACAAATCAATGCCCATCCTAGCACAAAAGGCTCGCCAAAACTTCGAAACAAACTGGGAACCTCTGTCAGAAACGATGTTCTCTGGAATGCCATGTAAACGAACCACATGCTGGAAAAACAACGGCACCAAATCAGAGGAGGAAGGCAATTTAGACAAGGGCACCAAATGGACCATGTTAGAGAAGCGATCACAAACCACCCAAATGACCGACATTCTTTGAGAGACGGGGAGATCTGAAATAAAATCCATAGAGATATGTGTCCAAGGCCTCTTCGGGACCGGCAAGGGCAAAAGCAACCCACTGGCACGAGAACAGCAGGGCTTAGCCCGAGCACAAATCCCACAGGACTGCACAAAAGAACGCACATCCCGCGACAGAGACGGCCACCAAAAGGATCTAGCCACCAAATCTCTGGTACCAAAGATTCCAGGATGACCAGCCAACACCGAACAATGAACCTCAGAGATAACTTTATTCGTCCACCTATCAGGGACAAACAGTTTCTCTGCTGGGCAACGGTCAGGTCTATTAGCCTGAAATTTTTGCAGCACCCACCGCAAATCAGGGGAGATGGCAGACAAAATTACCCCCTCTTTGAGAATACCCGCCGGCTCAGGCAAACCCGGAGAATCGGGCACAAAACTCCTAGACAGGGCATCCGTTTTCACATTTTTAGAGCCCAGAAGGTACGAAACCACAAACTCAAAACGGGAGAAAAACAGCGACCAACGAGCCTGTCTGGGATTCAACCGTTTGGCAGACTCGAGATAAGTCAAGTTTTTGTGATCAGTCAAGACCACCACGCGATGCTTAGCTCCTTCAAGCCAATGACGCCACTCCTCAAATGCCCACTTCATGGCTAGCAACTCTCGATTGCCAACATCATAATTTCGCTCAGCAGGCGAAAATTTCCTGGAAAAGAAGGCGCATGGTTTCATCACCGAGCAATCAGAACTTCTCTGCGACAAAACAGCCCCTGCTCCAATTTCGGAAGCATCGACCTCGACCTGGAACGGAAGCGAAACATCTGGTTGGCACAACACAGGGGCAGAAGAAAAACGACGCTTCAACTCCTGAAAAGCTTCCACAGCAGCAGAAGACCAATTGACCACATCAGCACCCTTCTTGGTTAAATCAGTCAACGGTTTAGCAACGCTAGAAAAATTAGCGATGAAGCGACGATAAAAATTAGCAAAGCCCAGGAACTTCTGCAGACTCTTCAGAGATGTTGGCTGAGTCCAATCATAAATGGCCTGAACTTTAACAGGGTCCATCTCGATAGTAGAAGGAGAAAAAATGAACCCCAAAAATGAAATCTTCTGAACACCAAAGAGACACTTTGACCCCTTCACAAACAAAGAATTAGCACGCATGATCTGGAACACCATTCTGACCTGCTTCACATGAGACTCCCAATCATCCGAGAAGACCAAAATATCATCCAAGTATACAATCAGGAATTTATCCAGGTACTCAAAATGGCCTTCGGGCATATTAAATGCTGTTTTCCATTCATCGCCCCGTTTAATACGCACAAGATTATACGCACCACGAAGATCTATCTTGGTGAACCAACTAGCCCCCTTAATCTGAGCAAACAAATCAGACAGCAGTGGCAAGGGGTACTGAAATTTGACCGTAATTTTATTTAGAAGGCGGTAATCAATACAAGGTCTCAGCGAACCATCCTTCTTGGCCACAAAAAAGAACCCCGCTCCCAATGGCGACGATGACGGGCGAATATGACCCTTCTCCAAAGACTCCTTCACGTATTTCCGCATAGCGGCGTGCTCAGGTACAGATAAATTAAACAGTTGACCCTTAGGAAACTTACTACCAGGAATCAAATCGATAGCACAATCACAATCCCTATGCGGAGGTAGGGCATTGGACTTGGGCTCATCGAATACATCCCGGTAATCAGACAAGAACTCTGGGACCTCAGAAGGGGTGGATGATGAGATAGACAGAAATGGAACATCACCATGTACCCCCTGACAACCCCAGCTGGACACAGACATTGATTTCCAATCTAATACTGGATTATGGACTTGTAGCCATGGCAACCCCAACACGACCACATCATGCAGATTATGCAACACCAGAAAGCGAATATCCTCCTGGTGCGCAGGAGCCATGCACATGGTCAGCTGGGTCCAATACTGAGGCTTATTCTTGGCCAAAGTCGTAGCATCAATTCCTCTCAATGGAATAGGACACTGCAAGGGCTCCAAGACAAACCCACAGCGCCTAGCAAACTCCAAGTCCATCAAATTCAGGGCAGCGCCTGAATCCACAAATGCCATGACAGAATAGGAAGACAAAGAGCAGATCAAAGTAACGGACAAAAGAAATTTCGACTGTACCGTACCAATGGTGGCAGACCTAGTGAACCGCTTAGTGCGCTTAGGACAATCGGAGATAGCATGAGTGGAATCACCACAATAGAAACACAGCCCATTCTGACGTCTGTGTTCCTGCCTTTCAGCTCTGGTCAAAGTCCTATCGCACTGCATAGGCTCAGGTTTATGCTCAGATAATACCGCCAAATGGTGCACAGATTTACGCTCGCGCAAGCGTCGACCGATCTGAATGGCCAAAGACATAGACTCCTTCAGACCAGCAGGCATAGGAAATCCCACCATGACATCCTTAAGGGCTTCAGAGAGACCCTTTCTGAAAATAGCTGCCAGCGCACATTCATTCCATTGAGTGAGCACGGACCACTTTCTAAACTTCTGACAATAAATCTCTATCTCATCCTGACCCTGACACAGAGCCAGCAAATTTTTCTCTGCCTGATCCACTGAATTAGGTTCATCGTACAGCAATCCGAGCGCCAGAAAAAACGCATCAATATTACATAATGCAGGATCTCCTGGCGCAAGGGAAAATGCCCAGTCTTGAGGGTTGCCACGTAATAAAGAAATAATGATCTTAACTTGTTGAACTGGGTCACCAGAGGAGCGGGGTTTCAAAGCCAGAAATAGTTTACAATTATTTTTTAAATTCAAAAACTTAGTTCTATCTCCAGAAAATAACTCAGGAATAGGAATTTTAGGTTCTAACATAGGATTCTGAACCACTAAATCTTGAATATTCTGTACATTTATAGCGAGATTATCCATCAAAGAGAACAGACCTTGAATGTCCATGTCCACACCTGTGTTCCTAACCACCCTGATGTAAAGGGGAAAAGAAAGACAGAACACAGTGCAAAGAAAAAAAAATGGTCTCAGAACTTCTCTTTTCCCTCTATTGAGAAGCATTAGTACTTTGGGCCTCCAGTACTGTTATGAACATGTAATTCAGAACCACAATGGACATTGAAGTTCAGAGCACACAAAGTGACCTGACAATTACCAAAAACAAAGGACGAGCTCTGAGACGTGGGAACTCTGCTGACCGCAATCCCTAATCCTATCACACCACACTAGAGGTAGCCGTGGATTGCGCCTAACGCTCCCTATGCAACTCGGCACAGCCTGAGAAACTAACTAGCCCTGAAGATAGAAAAATAAGCCTACCTTGCCTCAGAGAAATTCCCCAAAGGAAAAGGCAGCCCCTCACATATAATGACTGTGAGTAAGATGAAAATACAAACACAGAGATGAAATAGATTTAGCAAAGTGAGGCCCGACTTACTGAATAGACCGAGGATAGGAAAGATAGCTTTGCGGTCAACACAAAAACCTACAAACAACCACGCAGAGGGGCAAAAAGACCCTCCGCACCGACTAACGGTACGGAGGTGCTCCCTCTGCGTCTCAGAGCTTCCAGCAAGCAAGAAAAACCAATAATGCAAGCTGGACAGAAAAAATAGCAAACAAAAAACAACACAAGCAAAACTTAGCTTATGCAGGATAGACAGGCCACAGGAACGATCCAGGAGGAAGCAAGACCAATACTAGAACATTGACTGGAGGCCAGGATCAAAGCACCAGGTGGAGTTAAATAGAGCAGCACCTAACGACTTAACCTCATCACCTGAGGAAGGAAACTCAGAAGCCGCAGTACCACTCTCATCCACCAAAGGAAGCTCAAAGACAGAACCAGCCGAAGTACCACTCTCGACCACAGGAGGGAGCTTGGCCACAGAATTCACAACAGAGGTGTATGGAGCAGAGCCGTGTGTGTAAGAGGTGTACGGAGCGGAGCCGTGTGTGTATGAGATGTATGGAGCAGAGCCGTGTGTGTATGAGGTGTATGGAGCGGAGCCGTGTGTGTATGAGATGTACGGAGTGGAGCTGTGTGTGTATGAGGTGTATGAAGCGGAGCCGTGTGTGTTTGAGGTGTATGGAGCAGAGCCGTGTGTGTATGAGGTGTACGGAGTGGAGCCGTGTGTGTATGAGATGTATGGAGCGGAGCCGGGTGTGTATGAGGTGTATGGAGCGGAGCCGTGTGTGTATGAGGTGTATGGAGCAGAGCCGTGTGTGTATTAGGTGTATGGAGCGGAGCCGTGTGTGTATGAGGTGTACGGAGCGGAGCCAGGTGTGTATGAGGTGTATGGAGCGGAGCCATGTGTGTATGATGTGTATGGAGCGGAGCTGAATGTGTACGAGGTGTGCAGAGCGGAGCTGTGTGTGTATGAGGTGTATGGAGCGGAGCCATGTGTGTATGAGGTGTGTGGAGTGGAGCTGAATGTGTACGAGGTGTGCGGAGCAGAGCCGTGTGTGTATGAGATGTACGGAGCAAAGCCGTGTGTGTATGAGGTGTTCGGAGCAGAGCCGTGTGTGTATGAGGTGTACAGAGCGGAGCCGTGTGTGTATGAGGTGTATGGAGCAGAGCCGTGTGTGTAAGAGGTGTACGGAGCGGAGCCGTGTGTGTATTCAGTGTACGGAGTGGAGCTGCATGTGTATGAGGTGTATGGAGTGGAGCCAGGTGTGTATGAGGTGTATGGAGCGGAGCCAGGTGTGTATGAGGTGTATGGAGCAGAGTCGGGTGTGTGTGTGCGAGGTGTATGGAGCGGAGCCGTGTGAGTACGGAATGGAGCCGTGTGTGCAAGGTGTACGGAGCGCAGCCGCGTGTGTAGGAGTAACTATGTGTGGCCATTATACAGTATGGAGCATCATGTGGGCCCATTATACAGTATGGAGCATCATGTGTGGCCATTATACAGTATGGAGCATTATGTGTGGATATTATACAGTATGGATCACTGTGTGGCCATTATACAGTATGGAGCATCATGTGTGGCCATTATACAGTATGGAGCATCATGTAGCCCCATTATAGGTACCAGATGGTGGCCCGATTCTAACGCATCGGGTATTCTAGAATATGCATGTTCACGTAGTATATTGCACAGCCCACGTAGTATATTGCCCAGCCACATAGTATATTGCCCAGCCACGTAGTATATTGCCCAGTCACGTACTATATTGCCCAGCTACGTAGTATATTGCCCAGTGACGTAGTATATTGACCAGCCACGTAGTATATTGCCCAGCCACGTAGTATATTGCCCAGTCACGTACTATATTGCCCAGTCACGTACTATATTGTCTAGCTACGTAGTATATTGCCTAGTGATGTAGTATATTTCCCAGCCACGTAGTATATTGCCCAGCCACGTAGTATATTGCCCAGTCACGTAGTATATTGCCCAGCCACGTAGTATATTGCCCATAGTATATTGCCCAGTCACGTAGTATATTGCCCAGCCACGTAGTATAGTAGTATATTGCCCAGCCACGTAGAATATTGCACAGCGACGTAATATACAGCATAGAGCCACGTAGTATACTGCCCAGTCACGTAGTATATTGCCCAGCCACGTAGTATATTGCCCAGCCATGTATGTAACAGGTTAAAAATGACTTAAAATAAAAAATAAACATATACTCACCTTCCGAGGGGCCCTGGCGCTTGTGTGCGGCGCACGCGGCAGCTTCCGGTCCCAGGGTTGGTATGAGTGCAGGACCTGTTATGACGTCGCGGTCACATGACCATGACATCATGGCAGGTCCTTCTCGCATAGCATCTTTGGCACCGGAACCTGCCGCTCGCACTGCCAAGGAGAGGGCGCACGTCGGAGGGTGAGAATAATGTTTTTTTTATTATTATTATTTGTAACATTAGATCTTTTTACTATTGATGCTGCATACGCAACATCAATAGTAAAAAGTTGGTCACACAGGGTTAATAGCAGCGGTAACGGAGTGAGTTACCCGCAGCATAACGCGGTCTGTTACCGCTGGCATTAACCCTGTGTGAGCGGTGACTGGAGGGGAGTATGGAACGGGCACTAACTGCAAGGAGTATGGCGCGGACGCCGGGCACTGACTGCAGGGGATTAAAAGGGACTAATTGGACTGTGGCCGTCGCTGATTGGTCGCGGCAGCCATGACAGGCAGCTGGCGAGACCAATCAGCGACTTGCATTTCCATGACAGACAGAGGCCGCGACCAATGAATATCTGAGCTAGACAGACAGAAAGATAGAAGGACAGACGGAAGTGACCCTTAGACAATTATAAAGTAGATGAAGCATCATGTGTGACCATTATACAGTATGGAGCATTATGTGTGGCCATTATACAGTATGGAGCATCATGTGTGGCCATTATACAGTATGGAGCATCATGTGGGCCCATTATACAGTATGGAGCACTGTGTGGCCATTATACAGTATGGAACATCATGTGTGGCCATTATACAGTATGGAGCATCATGTGGGACCATTATACAGTATGGAGCATCATGTGGGCCCATTATACAGTATGGAGCATTATGTGGGGCCATTATACAGTATGGAGCATCATGTGGGCCCATTATACAGTATGGAGCATCATGTGTGACCATTATACAGTATGGAGCATTATGTGTGGCCATTATACAGTATGGAGCATCATGTGTGGCCATTATACAGTATGGAGCACTGTGTGGCCATTATACAGTATGGAGCATCATGTGGGGCTCATTATACTGTATGGAGCAATATATGGGGCTCATTATACTGTATGGAGCAATATATGGGGCATGTTATTCTGTATGGGGGCAGTGCGGTGCTCACAATACTGTATGGAGCAATATATGGGGCTCATTATACTGTATGGAGCAATATATGGGGCTCATTATTCTGTATGGATCACTGTGGTGCCCAGAATACTGTATGGAGGACTATACTGTCTGATTTATGACCTATTGTAGAATGTACAATAGTTATCACTCATGTAATGTATGGGGGGACTGTATATGAGATGGGAGCCCTATATGGGGGCTGTACTGTATATGTGTTTGGGGGGGCGCCGTTTTGAAGTTCGCCTCAGGCAGCAGTGTGGCTAGGTTCACCCCTGGATATGAGACATGGTTTACATACAGTAAACCATTGCATATCCATTAGATTTATATATGTCCCTGACTAATAATGTTAGTAGTGTGCAAGTGTAAAAATTTGGAGCTGTAGGTGTTAAATTAAAGAATTAATTCATGGAAAAACTGGCGTGGGCTCCAGCGCAATTTTCTCCACCAGAGAGTAAAGCCAGTGACTGATGGCAGATATTAATAGCCTAGAGAGGGACCTTTGTTATTGCCCCCGGCTAAAAAAATCTGCCCCCAGCCACCGCAGAAAAGTCGCATCTGTAAGATGCACCTATTCCAGCACTTAGCCTCTCTCTTCCCACTGCCCTGTGGCATTGGCATATGGGGTAATAAGGAGTTAATGTCACCTTGCTATTGTAAGGTAGCATTAAGCCTAGTTAATAATGGAGAGGTGTCAATTAGACACCTATCAATTATTAATCCATTGGTATGAAAGGGTTAAAAATACACACACACATTAAGAATAAAGTCTTTTAATGAAATAATGAAACACACAGGTTTATCATCTTTATTGCCCTCTCAATCCAAGCGAAGCCCTCGTTCTTCTGTAAAAAAAATCCAAAATAAAAAAGCAACAATATCCCATACCTGTCCGGCGTACAGTCAAGTCCCACACTGCAATCCATCTCAAGGGGTTAAATAGTTTACAACACGGAGCGGTGCTAATGCTAGCGGCCCGGGCTCTAAACCAAGGAGGAATGAATGAAAAGTTACCTGCGCAGCCTTCCCGCCTGACCAGACATGAACTCTAAACATTTTCCCATGCTGTCAAGTTGACCGCATCGGGTGGGGAGTCTGCGCATGCTCAGTGACTACCGCTGACATCACTTAGGTTCACTGATATATATATATATATATCTATAATATAAGGCTGGGAGCGTCACTCTGTCCGAAGCCTTTATAGACTGCGCAAGCGCAAGCGCCGGCGCAGTCTGGACCCCACAGAGTGACGCTCCCAGGAGATCGCGGTATGCGTAAACACTGAACGCACACCGCGATCTCCAACGGAGAGGCAGGGACGCCCCAGGAGGGTGAGTATAATATTCACCTGTCCCGTTCCAGCGCTGCGTGTGGCTCCGTCTCCCGGGTACTCTGCCTGTGACGTTCACAGTTCAGAGGGCGCAATGACACGCTTAATGCGCGCCGCCCTCTGACTGAACAGTCACAGCCATAGGACCCGGAACACGGAGCGGCACACAGCGCTGGATGAGGGCCAGGTGAATATAGCAAGTGTCGGGGGCCTGAGCTAGCGGCGACTCCGGCACCTGACCCCCACAGCGCGCCGGTGTCCCCGCCTGCTCAGGCCCCCCAGCACTCGGCGCCCAGCGATGATAGGTCAGTATGTTATTTTTTTTTTATATCGCAGCAGCATACGGGGCATATAATACTATGGAGCATGTTATGGGGGCCATAAACCTTTATGGAACAGTGTATGGGGCATATACTATGGAGCATCTTATGGGGGCCATCAACCTTTATGGAGCAGTGTACGGGGCATATACTATGGAGCATCTTATGGGGGCCATAAACCTTTATGGAGCAGTGTACGGGGCATATACTATGGAGCATCTTATGGGGGCCATAAACCTTTATGGAACAGTGTATGGGGCATATGGATGGGAGGAGCAAATTACAGAACGGTGGCGCAGGATGGGAGCAGCACATGACAGAACGGGGGCGCAGGATGGGAGCAGCACATGACAGAATGGGGGAGCAGGATGGGAGCAGCACATGACAGAATAGGGCAGCACATGACAGAACGGGGGCTCAGGATGGGAGCTGCACATGACAGAACGGGGGAGCAGGATGGGAGCAGCACATGACAGAATAGGGCAGTACATGACAGAACGGGGGTGCAGGATGGCAGCAGCACATGACAGAACGGGGCGCAGGAAGGGAGCAGTGTTATGATCAGGTGACCTTGGAGCAGCATGAAAACTTTCACTGGAGTAGGTGGTAACTATATTGACCGCAAACCCTGATCTTATCACCGCACCTAGAAGTAGCCGTGGGGTGTGCCTAACAAAACCTAGACACCTCGACACAGCCGGAGGACTAAATACCCCTATAGATGGAAATAGGAATTTCTACCTTGCCTCAGAGCAGAACCCCAAAGGATAGGCAGCCCCCCACAAATATTGACTGTGAGTAGTAGAGGAAAAGACACACGTAGGCAGGAAACAGGATTTAGCAAATGAGGCACACACTAGCTAAATAGGAAAGGATAGGACAGGATACTAAGCGGTCAGTATTAAAAATCCTTCCAAAACATCCACAGCAGAAAATACAAAAACTCCACCATCTAACTAAAGATGTGGAGCGTATATCTGCATCTCCAGAGAATCCAACAAGACTGAGAAAACACTGACACAGTCTAAGCTGGACAAGAGACAAACAAATGAATAGCACAGAATATAAGCACACTGCATGTGTGCCACAGAAACAAAAAACAGACACTTATCTTTGCTGAATTGACAGCTGAGCAGGAGAAGCCAGAAAGAGATCCAACACTTCAGAAGAAACATTGACAACTGGCAAGGACTAATTAATCCTGCACACCTAAATATCCCAGTCAGAACTGCAATCAGCAGAAATACCTGGCCAGGACTGCGAGTCAGAGACAACTGCATTCCCACCTACAACCACTGGAGGGAACCCAAGAGCAGAATTCACAACAGTACCCCCCCTTGAGGAGGGGTCACCGAACCCTCACCAGGGCCTCCAGGACGATCAGGATGAGCCAGATGAAAGGCACGGACCAAATCAGCAGCATGGACATCAGAGGCAAAACCCAAGAATTATCCTCCTGGCCATAACCCTTCCATTTGACAAGGTACTGAAGCCTCCGTCTCAAAAAACGAGAATCCAAAATCTTCTCAACCACATATTCCAACTCACCATCAACCAACACAGGGGCCGGAGGATCAACAGAGGGAACAACGGGCACCACATATTTCCGCAATAAAGATCTATGGAAGACATTATGAATAGCAAAAGAGGCCGGAAGCGCCAAACGAAAAGACACCGGATTAATAATCTCAGAAATCTTATAAGGACCAATAAACCGAGGCTTAAACTTATGGGAAGAAACCTTCATAGGAACATGACGGGAAGACAACCAGACCAGATACCCAACCCGAAGCCAGGAGCCAACACTCCGACGACGGTTAGCAAAATGTTGAGCCTCCTCCTGAGACAACACCAAATTGTCCACCACATGAGCCCAAATCTGCTGCAACCTGTCAACCACAGAATCCACACCAGGACAGTCAGAAAGCTCAACCTGCCCAGAAGAAAAACGAGGATGAAAACCAAAATTACAAAAGAAATGCAAAACCAAAGTAGCCGAACTAGCCCGATTATTAAGGGCAAACTCGGCCAATGGCAAGAAAGCCACCCAATCATCCTGATCAGCAGACACAAAGCATCTCAAATAAGTCTCCAAAGTCTGATTAGTTCACTCGGTCTGGCCATTTGTCTAAGGATGAAATGCAGAAGAAAAAGACAAATCAATGCCCAGCCTAGCACAAAAGGCCCGCCAAAACCTAGAAACAAACTGGGAACCTCTGTCGGACACAATATTCTCCGGAATACCATGCAAATGAACCACATGCTGAAAAAACAACGGAACCAAATCTGAAGAGGAAGGCAATTTAGGCAAAGGCACCAAATGAACCATCTTAGAGAACCGGTCACAAACAACCCAGATAACAGTCATCTTCTGGGAAACCGGAAGATCAGAAATAAAATCCATTGAAATATGCGTCCAGGGCCTCTCAGGGACTGGCAATGTCAAAAGCAACCCACTAGCACGGGAACAACAAGGGTTGGCCCGTGCACAAGTCCCACAGGACTGCACAAAAAAACGCACATCACTCTATTAGCGGTGGATACCGCATTTATCCCTAGTGTCCCGGCGTACTGACAGCTCTTTTAAGCCTCAGCGCCACCTATTATTCTGACTCACCGTCAGTTGACCAGCCTGGTTCTGTTTCTTCCCGGCTTGTTGCCTTTTTTTCCAGCATGTCTGATTGATGCAAATCCGAGTATTCTATTGTTTTTGGGGCCATACAAGTATACAATTATACCTAGCACACTGATGAAGGTTCAGCATCGACCGAAACGTTTGTGATTTACTGTATGTAATAAATCCCCACTTTTTTGCATCACAACACCCTGGAGTGGTCTAGTCACTTTATATTGTATACATTCAGGTTTGGGCACCTATGACTGTGCACCTCCCCTATTTAGGCTGTGCTTAGCATCTTCTATATCTTAATATTCTTAGAACCCGGAAGGTACGAGACCACAAAATCAAAATGGGAAAAAAACAAGGACCATCGAGCCTGTCTAGGATTCAGCCATTTGGCAGACTCGAGGTAAATCAGATTCTTATGATCGGTCAAGACCACAATACGGTGCTTAGCTCCCTCAAGCCAATGTTACCATTCCTCAAACGCCCACTTCATAGCCAACAACTCCCGATTGCCGACATCATAATTGCGTTCAGCAGGCGAAAACTTACGGGAAAAGAAGGCACACGGTTTCATCAAGGAACCAACAGGATCCCTCTGAGACAAAACGGCCCCTGCCCCAATCTCAGAAGCGTCAACCTCAACCTGAAACGGAAGAGAAACATCCGGTTGGCGCAACACCGGAGCAGAAGTAAATCGACGTTTAAGCTCCTGAAAGGCAGAGACAGCCGCAGAGGACCAATTCGCCACATCAGCGCCTTTCTTCGTCAAATCGGTCAAGGGTTTAACCACACTGGAAAAATTAGCAATGAAACGGCGATAAAAATTTGCAAAACCCAAAAATTTCTGAAGGCTCTTCACGGATGTGGGCTGAATCCAATCATGAATGGCCTGAACCTTAACCGGATCCATCTCTATAGACGAGGGAGAAAAAAATAAAGCCCAAAAAAGAAACCTTCTGCACCCTAAAGAGACACTTAGACCCTTTCACAAACAGAGCATTGTCACGAAGGATCTGAAATACCATCCTGACCTGTTGCACATGAGACTCCCAATCATCGGAAAAAATCAAAATATCGTCCAAATATACAGTCAAGAATTTATCAAGATAAGTCCGGAAGATATCATGCATGAAGGACTGAAAAACAGATGGAGCATTAGAGAGTCCGAATGGCATCATAAGGTATTCAAAATGGCCTTCAGGCGTGTTAAACGCAGTTTTCCATTCATCACCCTGCTTAATACGAACAAGATTATATGCCCCCCGAAGGTCAATCTTAGTAAACCAACTAGCTCCCTTAATCCTAGCAAACAAATCGGAAAGCAAAGGTAAAGGGTATTGAAACTTGACTGTGATCTTATTCAAGAGGCGAGAATCAATACAGGGTCTCAAGGAACCATCTTTTTAGCAACAAAAAAGAACCCCGCTCCCAACGGTGAAGAAGATGGTCGAATATGCCCTTTCTCCAAAGACTCCTTAATATAGCTCCGCATGGCGGTATGTTCAGGCACAGACAGGTTGAAAAGTCGACCCTTAGGAAACTTACAGCCTGGAATCAAGTCAATAGCACAATCGCAGTCCCTGTGCGGTGGAAGGAAACTGGACTTGGGCTCATCGAATACATCCTGAAAATCAGACAACTACTCTGGAATTTCAGAAGAGGAAGAAGAGGAGATTGACATCAAAGGAACATCATTATGAACCCCCTGACAACCCCAGCTAGTCACAGACATGGACTTCCAATCCAACACAGGATTATGTACCTGCAACCACGGAAAACCCAGCACGATAGCATCATGCAAATTATGCAACACCAGAAATTGACAATCTTCCTGATGGGCTGGTGCCATGCGCATGGTCACCTGTGTCCAAAACTGGGGCTTATTTTTAGCCAAGGGTGTAGCCAGGCTGCAAGGGAAAACCACAACGCTTGGCAAACTCAAAGTCCATTAAGTTCAAGGCGGCGCCTGAATCCACAAACGCCATGACAGAAAATGATGACAATGAGCAGATCAAGGACACAGATAATAAAAATTTAGGTTGTACAGTACTGATGGTAATTGAACTGGCGATCCTCTTTGTCCGCTTAGGGCAGACAGAAATGACATGAGAAGCGTCGCCACAATTTTAACACAACCTATTCTGACCTCTGAAACCTTGTCGTTCCATTCTAGACAGAATCCTATCACACTGCATAGGCTCAGGAATTTGCTCTGAGGATAACGCAACAGCGCGCACAGTTCTGCGCTCCCGCAAGCGCCGGTCAATCTGAATGGCCAGAGACATAGAATCACTCAGACCGGAAGGCGTGGGAAACCCCACCATAACATCTTTAACGGATTCAGAAAGACCCTTTCTGAAAATTGCCGCCAAAGCATCATTATTCCATTTAGTCAACACCGACCATTTTCTGAATTTCTGACAATACAATTCTGCCGCCTCTTGACCCTGAGACAGGGCCAACAAGGTCTTCTCAGCTTGATCCACAGAATAAGGTTCATCATATAACAATCCCAAAGCCTGAAAAAAGGAGTCTACATCAAGCAAAGCCGGATTCCCAGATTCCAGGGAAAATGCCCAATCCTGCGGGTCGCCACGCAGCAGAGAGATGACAATTTTTACCCGCTGAATGGAATCACCAGAGGATCGAGGTCTCAAAGCAAAAAACAGTTTACAGTTGTTTTTAAAACTCAAAAATTTGGACCTGTCACCAAAAAACAAATCAGGAGTAGGAATCTTCGGTTCTAAAACAGGAGTCTGAACAATATAATCAGAAATACCCTGTACCCTAGCAGCAAGCTGGTCTACACGAGAAGCTAAATCCTGAACATTCATGCTAGCACAAGGCTCTTCAGCCACCCAGAGATTAAGAGGGAGGAGAAGACAAAGTAGACTGAAGAAAAAAATGGCTCAAGACCTTTCTTCCCTTCTTCTGAGATGCATTTAACTCATTATTGGCCAGTTGTACTGTTATGATCAGGTGACCTTGGAGCAGCATGAAAACTTTCACTGGAGTAGGTGGTAACTGTACTGACCGCAAACCCTGATCTTATCATTGCAACTATAAGTAGTCTTGGGGTGTGCCTAACAAAACCTAGACACCTCGACACAGCCGGAGGACTAAATACCCCTATAGATGGAAATAGGAATTTCTACCTTGCCTCAGAGCAGAACCCCAAAGGATAGGCAGCCCCCCACAAATATTGACTGTGAGTAGTAGAGGAAAAGACACACGTAGGCAGGAAACAGGATTTAGCAAATGAGGCACACACTAGCTAAATAGGAAAGGATAGGACAGGATACTAAGCGGTCAGTATTAAAAATCCTTCCAAAACATCCACAGCAGAAAATACAAAAACTCCACCATCTAACTAAAGATGTGGAGCGTATATCTGCATCTCCAGAGAATCCAACAAGACTGAGAAAACACTGACACAGTCTAAGCTGGACAAGAGAAAAACAAATGAATAGCACAGAATATAAGCACACTGCATGAGTGCCACAGAAACAAAAACCAGACACTTATCTTTGCTGAATTGACAGCTGAGCAGGAGAAGCCAGAAAGAGATCCAACACTTCAGAAGAAGCATTGACAACTGGCAAGGACTAATTAATCCTGCACACCTAAATATCCCAGTCAGAACTGCAATCAGCAGAAACACCTGGCCAGGACTGCGAGTCAGAGACAACTGCATTCCCACCTACAACCACTGGAGGGAACCCAAGAGCAGAATTCACAACAGAGCAGCACATGACAGGATGGGGGCTCAGGATGGGTGAAGCACAGGTCAGAATGGAGGCGCAGGATGGGTGCAGCACATGTCAGAATGGGGGTGCAGGATGGGAGCAGCACATGTCAGAATGGGGGCGCAGGATGGGAGCAGCGCTTGTCAGAATGGGGGCGCAGGATGGGTGCAGCACATGACACGATGGGGGCGCAGGATGGAGCAGCACATGACAGGATGGGGACGCAGGATGGAGCAGCACATGATAGGATGGGGACGCAGGATGGAGCAGCACATGACAGGATGGAGACCATATACCAATATAAATGCTCGCCACCCGGGCGTAGAACGGGTTCAATAGCTAGTATATATATATACATATATATACATATATATATATACACACACACACACAGTGTCTTGCAAAAGTATTCGGCTACTGGAACTTTTCAACCTTTTCCCACATATCATGCTTCAAACATAAAGATACCAAATGTAAATTTTTGGTGAAGAATCAACAACAAGTGGAACACAATTGTGAAGTTGAATGAAATTTATTGGTTATTTTAAATTTTTGTGGAAATTCAAAAACTGAAATGTGGGGCGTGCAATAATATTAGGCCCCTTTACTTTCAGTATATAACTTACAGAGAAACGGAGTATGACGCCCCCAAATAACTGATCAGATACAAAAAACTAGCAAAACAGTAATAAACTTTATTATCCAGTATAAAAAAGACAAATACACAAAAAATATATCCAATGAAAATAACAGGCAATGGTGATGACACAGAAGAAACGGAGGCAGCAGTAACCTGAAGATATAGTAAACTCATTTTCTGTACCGCAAACTCGCACTTCTCCAATTTAGCAAAGAGTAAGTTTTCACTCAAAATCTGTAGAACTTCGCGGACTCTCTGCCAATGCGACTCCAGATCAGGTGAATAGATCAAAATATCATCCAAATAAACAATAACACTCCTACCGATCAATGGCCTCAGAATGTCATTAATTAAATTTTGAAAAAAAGCAGGCGCATTAGTAAGGCCAAAGGCATCACCAGACACTCAAAATTACCTTCCGGTGTATTAAAGGCTGTCTTCCATTCATCGCCCTTCTTCACCCGCAGAAAATTATATGCCCCATGAAGGTCAATCTTAGAGAACCACTTCGTTTTGGTTAGTTGGTTAAACAAATCCGGAATCAGCGGCAACGGGTAAGGATTGCTCATCTTATTAATCTCCCGAAAATACAGACACGGCCTAAGATCCCCATCCTTCTTTTTGACAAAAAAGAATCCTACAGCCACAGGGGATTTAGAGGGTCTTATATGACCTGCAGTTAAACTAGTCTCTAGGTATTCCTTTAAGGCCTCCCTCTCGGGAATCGTCAGATTAAATTAACGGCTCTTAGGAAGTGTGGCACATGGATCAAACTCAATAGCGCAATCGTATTCTCTGTGGGGTGGTAGAGCCAGCGACTCGACCTCCGAAAATACCCTCCAGAAATCGTGAATGGCTTCAGGTAGCTCCTTCTTCACAACAGCAGCAATGTGAACATTATAACAATTACCATAATACACCTGACCCGAGGACCTTATAGTACTACTCGACCAGTCCAGGGAATGATTGTGCATTTTTTACCAGGGTAAACCCAGGACGACTGGGCAAGGTAATTTAGCAATAACAAACAAGTCTATATACTCCTGATGTTCCATATTCACAATAAGTGGGAACCCGGTATCCTTTCGAGAAATACACCCATGTTCCAGAGGAGTGTTATCAATAGCCACAACAGGAATAGGAGATGACAATGGTTCAGAATCAAACTTATATTTGTCTAGGAATTGTTGATAAATCAAATTAAGTGCAGAACCACAATCCAACATTACCTGAAAATCAATGGAATGACCATGATATGTGGTATTACCAGAAAAAAAAAACTCCTGCTGACCGTAAAAACGCAATACGAACTGGAGTGTTACTCCTACTGGCCTTTTTTTTTCCTTTCCTTATGTGAACCTCACATTGCTTAATAAAATGGTCAGCCTTACCACAATACAAGCATAGCCCTTCAGCGAACCTCTTCTCCCTCTCCTGGGAACAAGAGGACATCGCCCCAAGTTGCCCACTGTCGACAGGGCTATCCTGAGAGACTGGGTCCAGGATTCACTCACCTGTCTCTTAATCTCCTATCCACATGGATAGCTAACTGCATAGCAGTTTCCAAAGTATCAGGTGCAGAATATGCAATGAGCAAATCTTTAACTCTTTCACTCAAACCTGCTGCAAACTGACTCTTGAGCGCTGGGTCATTCCACCTGACCTCTGCGGACCATCAGGTGCAATATCTCTCAGCATCCACAGAGCCCTGTTTAAGCTGTCTGAGCTCTGCCTCAGCTGATGTGATCCTCGTATAACAACCCCATAGCAGAAAAAAATGCTTCTGCTGATGTCAAACGAGGATCTTCAGGATGTAATGAAAACGCCCAGATTTGGGGTTCACTTCGCAATAAAGACATAATAATCCCCACACGCTGTAATTCACTCCCTGAGGATCTGGGTCTAAGCCTAAAATATAGTAAACATGCATTTTTAAACGTAAAAAATTGCTGCCGTTTACCAGAAAAAAACTCAGGTAATCCTCCCTTAGGTTCTTCAGGGCGTGCTCCAGAGCAGTTACTCATGTGCTGTTGAAGGTTGTTACTTCCAAAGTTAACCCTTAACCGTTTAGCAAGTTCCTGGATACTGCACATATTGAAAAAATCCGGGAATTTTTTTTTTATATGTGTGGCTGGACAAACTGTTACGAAACTGCAGCACAGAACTAGGGGAGAAAGGGGAAAGCTGATCCTGCACTAAGACTAGGCTGAAACCCTACGATGGAGTGGGCGACCCATTCCTTGCGAATAGATCCACCGACAATCCTAGTCTAAACTAAGCGAAGACCTATAGATAAGGGGAAGGAGGTCCCTAAAAGATCTAAGGACTGGGTACAAAAACAGGTCACCTCCTAATAGGAAACACAGAGAAGGCTGCAGAAACAAACTGGCAACAGAAACAAAAGATAGCAGAACCAGAGATCCCAGAACTGCCAAATATCAAACACAGAAAGCTGTCTAAGCACCTAGCCAGAACTCTAGCGGATTAACACTGTTGTCCAGCAAGGAATGGGAGGCAGGTGCTGGGTAATAAAGGGTGATATAATCACCTGACCAAGGCAAAGCAGCACCAGGGGAAAAAGTCCACCAGCCAGAAAACCACAACAAGATGGCGGATGGTCAAAAGAAAACAGATTCTAACAGAAAGAACTGAAAACTGCTGTTCACAAACGATCTCCATCAAACCTCACTGAGCTCGAGCTGTTTGCCAAGGAAGAATAGGCAAGAATTTCAGTCTTTCAATGTACAAAACTGATAGAGACATACCCCAAGCGACTTGCAGCGGTAATCGCAGCAAAAGGTGGCGCAACAAAGAGTTAAGTTAAAGGGGCAGAATAATATTGTACGCCCCACTTTTCAGTTTTTGATTTTCCACAAAAATTTAAAATAACCAATAAATTTCGTTCAACTTCACATTTGTGTTCCACTTGTTGTTCCACTTGTTGATTTTTCATCAAAAATTTACATTTGGTGTTTTTATGTTTGAAGCATGATATGTGGGGAAAGGTTGAAAAGTTTCATGGAGCCGAATACTTTCACAAGGCACTATATATATATATATATATAAATATATATATATATATATATATATATATATATATATATATATTTATATAGACTATATGTATGTTTGCATGAATATTTGAGGCCATGGATCCAGTATATGTCCATTTTGCTCGCCATACGGATGCCATACGGATTACATACGAATGTCTCAGGGATACTTTAATGAGAAAAAATTGCATCCTCGCATTGCACATGGATGACATATGGATCAGTGTTGGGGAACATTTCTGCGAATCTCGGCCGTAAAAAACAAACCGTATTTTTATACATTGTGTGTGATGCCGGCCTAACAGAGGGAATAGAATATCAGAGAAGGTGGTTGATGGGGAGCTTTGAGGCAGTTTCAAAAGCAAGATGATCCCCACTGGTGATCTGGTAAAATGATCAATCAATACCCACAGCATGCAGCCTTGCCTATGAAAGTCCTAAAAACATGTCAGAAAGTGTCAAAACTAAAAAAAGAAAAAAAAATGTTCTCAACATGTAGTACTCCAATCTGAAAAGTTCCTTTCTCTGTCCAGAATTGTTTATGACCACCAGGTATTGTGGAACCATTCACTGGATTAGCTTCACTGAGGAGCACTTGTAAATCGCTGCGGAAAATACAACACTGCGTTTCCGCGCGTTTTTTTCCGCAGTGCACTGCGGATTTTGTTTTCCATACGTTTACATGGTACTGTACAATGCCGTCAAATCCGCAACGTGTGCACTTTGATCTGACTGGATAGGTTGTCATAGAACAAAGCCAGATGTGTATCATTGTTCAAGGCCAATTCAGCAGAGAGGGAATGTAACCAGATGGCAGAATGTCCAACAGAGTTAAGGCACCGTCACACTCAGCGACGCTGCATCGATATAGACAACGAGCCGATCGCTGGAGCGTCGCTGTTTAGGTCGCTGTAGAGACGTCAAACACAGCAACTCCAGAACGATGCAGGAGCGATCCAGTGACTCACTTCTTGTTCTCGCTGGTTGTTAGCTCAATGTAAAACGTTGCTGGCATCGTTGCTTTTGATGTCAAACCTGACGATACACGCCGACCTGACGGCCAAATAAAGTTGTGGACTTCTAGCTCCGACCAGCGATGGCACAGCGGGATCCAGATCGCTGCTGCGTGTCAAACACAACGAGTTCGCTATCCAGGACGCTGCAACGTCACGGATTGTTGTCGTTCTCGTTGCAAAGTTGCTGAGTGTGACGGTACCTTAAGTCCCTTGTCTAAGCCAGACCTTGTTTGTTAAACACTCTACGGAAGGCAGACAGAAAGGATGGTAGAGAATGCAACATAGGATAGTCCTTTTCCCACAGACGTGTGACCCAAGACAAAGCATTTCCATTCAAAAAGGAAAACATGCCAATATTGACTGGGCAGAAAGAAATTGTGTGTTAAAAAGTTCAAAGTGCACTGGGCATTGGTTTACAGAGCTCCAACAGACCTTATGATCTCCATGAAAATGGTCAGGAGTAGGCAAATGTGGGGATATTCCCCAAGAAAAATGTCCTAGGTTAAGATTTAGGCTGTGGAAAGTGTTGAGGAGCAAGAGTTTTAACCACAATAGTTTGAGGCAGTGCATCCATGAGGGCTGAGAGGTCATGTATAGCTTGGACAAGTTCTCAATGACTCATAGAAAATTGCATAACCAGTCAAGGTAATTCCTTCAAATCCAATTGCAATAATATTCATGCTGCTGCACCTTGGAATCCATGGTCTGAGTTTCCTGGTATGGGATCATCTTCTGAGGTGGATTCTCTAAACCATTGGTCATGGGGAGGGACAAGCAGACAGGACTTGCCAGATGGCATGTGGATCAAAGAGGACTAGTACAGCATGATATGCAGAATGGCAGGTAGTCAGGCAGTGAAGAAAACATCAAAAGACACAGAAGCCATGATTGTAAAACATACACGGTAATTGTAGATGTATGGTCTGTCCATGATATGCAGCAATCGAAGGGTAAAAGTTGTTTGCTATCAGAAGACCTATGGTCCTTGTCAAAAATGAAGGCAGCAGTGATAAATATGCAAACTGAATACTTGGTAGAGAAGATGCACACTATTGCAACAGCATTTGTAGTGTGAACAACACCAGACAAGAGATTTTTCTGCTTATTGCAAAAGAAGGGTTAACTGAAAGTCTGAGCCAGCAGTGAAATGCAGACAGTTGAGAAACAAACACATTTTAGCTGAAGAAATTATTGGTAGCTGACAGAAATGGTGAGGGGGACTCTAAAACACATGGCAACTGGAAATAAGGCTTACTGAATACTGAAAACACACATAGCTGTCTGAATTGGTCTTAAAGGCATTGAGTGATGATGTCATAAGAGTTTGAAGTGGAAATTGAAAAATTTGACGCAGCCCACAGCAAAGAGAGGTGGCCTTAGCTTATGGGTTAAAGTGGGAGGTGTAGGACTTCAACTTTGAGGAAGTTGGAGACCTGTGGGATATTGGCAGCCCATTCACGAGAAAAGTGACCTAGAGTTTGTTCTAGTTCTTTAAAACTGTAAGCTTAATGGGGAACTAGTAGAAGCTAAAGAGAAAAGTTCTCAATGAGTTCTTGGGTGCTAAACTCAATGATTACAGAGTAAGTAGAAAAATTCAAGAGTTGCATGTTGCACTGCAGGTCAGACTTGACTTTGGACCAATATGCGCGGTCTGCTTGAAGTTTACTTAACATTGACCAGTACAGTGTTAGATAGTGTGAAGTACTGATATAATTTTTCAATACCTAAAGACTGCCTTATCTTAGAAATTCAATTGGAAATGTTTCTGTCATTAGCAGTTTTAGATTTACAGTCTTTGATTTGCAAACATAACATGTGCATATAAACTGCTTCTTTATTACTGTATTGTCAAAATTAACAGGAAAACTCATGCAAGGTCCGAAATGATGAATATATTCTTCATTCAATACCAACCAGTCCAGAATACTTCTTTGCCAAGGCTTCCAGCTTTTCCTCAGGCGTGTTCAGTTTGTTCAGGCTTTGGGCCAGCAGAGCAGCCTCTTTACCTTAAAAGTATAATTTAACAATTCTTAAACATCTAGACTAATACGATTACAATATACAGATGCAGCAAACGTTAACTTGACAATAACTTAAGACATTACATACCATTAAAAGAAACCAAAGCAAAATAGAAATATGTATCAAGGTATTTGCTCTACGCTTCAAATTAAATAGTCAAGTAAATAAGGACATAAGAGTGCAGCTCTAAGGCTATGTTCACACGTTGCATTTTTTCAGCGTTGTTTTCTCTGCAGGCAAAACCTACTCTCTTGGCAATAAAGAAGCAATGTAAAAAAAATCAGGTTTTGCTGGGTGTTTGCCACTATTTTTGCTGCGCTTTTGGTTCGTTTCGCTTTCTTTACTGCGGTTTTGTCAGGGTACATTTGTCTCCTGTGCATGATCATAAAGTTTAGTGCATATAAAAATAATTTGATTCAACTTCATCAGGTTTTGGCCCCAAAGACGCAGTAAATCCTGATACCTGCATTTTTTGCAGCGCTTTTTGCACTACCTATTGCTTTCAATGGGTGAAAAATGCTGAAAAAACACAGAAAAAATGCTTAAAGAAGTGCCATACAGCATTTTGCAAAAATGCAGCTCTTTAACAAAACAGTCAGGAAAATAACGATGCTGTGTGCATGAGATTTCTGAAATCTCATAGACTTTGCTGGTACTGTAAAACACTACTGAAAATTTGAATAAAAAAAGCTGCAAAAACGCGACATGTGAACATCACCTAAATGTGTAGGGGTTACAACTGGGTCTTGAGATTACTGTTAAGGATTTGTTGAATCTTCCGATAAAAGTCTGCGCTCATTGTATGGGACTGCAGACAGCTGAATACTGACAGCGTGCATTCTATCGGTGATGCCGGTGAGAGCCGGCAGTCATGTGACCACAAGTGTGCAGTTTGCCTAGTTCCGCCCACAGCCTCTCTTCCCTCAATACCAGTGAACTGAGAGAATCACATACTCGCGGTCACATGACCGCTCGCTGTCACCAGCCTTTACTGGAGAATCCTGACAGTAACACTGCACGCTGTCAGGATTTAGAGGTCTGCAGACACATCGAGTGATGGCCGACTTTTATCAGAAGAGAACTCCTTTAGCAGTTCCTTTGCCATATAAAGAGGCTTCCTGGCCAAAACGCGCGTCGGGGAGGGCACCCTGACATCCATCCCAGGCCTCTACAATTAACCAGGTAAACCATCTTATACTCTGTATATTACTCTTAGCTGGATAAGGTATGCGTTAATACATTATACAGACCTCTTTAGGCCACATAGGATTGTGCAATGCCTATTCAACCAGATAGTATTCAGACCATACTTATGGTAGATAGATCAGATAAATACTTAGATATTATTTTTGCCAGTGCGCCCTATTTTCTGTATGTGCATATTTTATCTTTCCCTCTTGTTCCTTATACTTTGATTATGTCCAATAAAATGTTGTACTTTACATTAATTGGGATACTTGATTGTTTGTTTTTGGGTCTTTGTGGTATATTCAATAGCAATTTATCCCAGTATCTCACAATAGTCCTATGACATGTTCTCTATAAATTATCACCCTGACAATTATATGTATAGGTGAGCATACATTGTGGCTCCCATGAGTTGTTCATGGTACATATAAGAAGATGCCAGTGCTTTAAACGGAATATGGAAGTTGATGGGTCCATTGGCTTTAAGGCATAAGTGAATATATTTGAGAAGTTATATGTTTTACACGACAATTGCACATCGTCATGTTTGTGTAATACTCACTGTTGTACTCAGTTTGTGTGTTAGCATATTTATATACTGCATGTTAGATAGAAAAAAATGGAACAGCACATACAATTATGTGGGTGCACAGGCCTCCAAGCAACTAATCCATATACTTGCCAAGTATACAGGGACCACAAAACTGGAAGGCAGCACTCCAGGTTGTAACAAAAATATAAGTGGACTTTATTGAGCCCACATGGCGTGGTGCAACGTTTCGGCTTCCAAAAGCCATTCTCAAGCAGCGGTTACACCCGAAACACGCTGACTATGGCATGTATGCTAAATACAATAGTGATTATTGCAATGCACACCTGGGTGAGTGATAATACATTAATGCGATGCACATGATACCACTTGATTTCTAATAAGCTATACATGCCTTTTTACTGTCTGTCTAATTGTCACTGAACACTTTAACCCCTTAGTCCCATATGACATACTATCCTGTTGAGGTGGGGTGGGCCAATATGACCACCGACGGGATAGTACGTCATATGCGATCGGTCGCGCTCAAGGGGGGAGCGCGGCCGGGTGTCAGCAGACTATCACAGCTGACATCCGGCATTATGTGCTAGGAGCCGTCACAGACTGCTCCTGGCACCTTAACCCCCAGAACACTGTGATCAAACATGATCGCAGCGTTCTGGCGGTACAGGGAAGCATCGTGCAGGGAGGGGGCTCCCTGCGTGCTTCCCTGAGACCCTCGTACAAGGTGATGTGCTCACCTTGTACCGAGCATCTCCTCCCTGCATGCCCCAGATCGAAAATGGCCACGGGGCTACATCTGGGTCCTGCAGGGAGGTGGCTTACCAGCGCCTGCTCAGAGCAAGCGCTGGTAAGCCTGCAGCCCTGCATGTCAGATCGCTGATCTGACACAGTGCTCTGCAAAGTGTCAGATCAGCGATCTGACCCTATAACATGATGACTCCCCCTGGGGCAATGCTATAAAGTAAAAAAAAAAATATTCGCATGTGTAAAAAAAAAAAAAAATTCCTAAATAAAGAAAAATATATATATATATTGTTCTTATAAATACATTTCTTTATCTAAATAATAAAAAAAACAATAAAAGTACACATATTTAGTATCGCCGCGTCCATAACGACCCCACCTATAAAACTGTCCTGCGAGTTAACCCCTTCAGTGAACGCGGTAAAAAAAAAAAAAAAAGAGGCAAAAAACAACG
This sequence comes from Ranitomeya imitator, assembly GCF_032444005.1. Taxonomy (NCBI): domain Eukaryota; kingdom Metazoa; phylum Chordata; class Amphibia; order Anura; family Dendrobatidae; genus Ranitomeya; species Ranitomeya imitator. The sequence continues at coordinate 228,395,777 of NC_091286.1, read as the reverse complement.
CTTTATTATCATACCACCGAACAAAAAGTGGAATAACATGCGATCAAAAAAACGGATATAAATAACCATGATACCGCTGAAAACACCATCTTGTTCCGCAAAAAATGAGCAGCCATACAACATAATCAGCGAAAAAATTAAAAAGTTCTAGTCCCTCCGAATAAAACGATGCAAAAATAATTATTTTTTCTATAAAATAGTTTTTATCGTGTAAAAGCGCCAAAACATACAAAAATGATATAAATGTGGTATTGCTGTAATCGTACTGACCCAAAGAATAAAACTGCTTTATCAAGTTTACCAAACGTGGAACGGTATAAACGCCTCCCCCAAAAGAAGTTCATGAATAGCTGGTTTTTGGTTATTCTGCCTCACAAAAATTGGAATAAAAAGCGATCAAAAAATGTCACGTGCCCGAAAATGTTACCAATAAAAACGTTAACTCGGCCTGCAAAAAACAAGACCTCACATGACTCTGTGGACCAAAATCTGGAAAAATTATAGCTCTCAAAATGTGAAGACGCAAAAACTATTTTTTGCAATAAAAAAGCGTCTTTTAGTGTGTGACGGCTGCCAATCATAAAAATCTGCTAAAAATATGCTATAACTAGTAAATCAAACCCCCGTCATCACCCCCTTAGTTAGGGAAAAATAATAAAATAAAAAAAATGCATTTATTTCCATTTTCCCATTAGGGTTAGGGCTAGGGCTAGGGCTAGGATTAGGGCTAGGGTTAGGGCTAGGGCTAGGGTTAGGATTAGGGTTAGGCTTAGGGTTAGGGCTAGGGTTAGGGCTAGGGATAGGGTTAGGGCTAGGGGTAGGGTTAGGGCTAGAGTTAGGGCTATGGTTAGGGATAGGGTTTGGGCTTGAGCTAGGGTTAGGGTTGGGGCTAGGGTTAGGGTTGGACTAGGGTTAGGGTTTCAGTTACAATTGGGGGCTTCCACTGTTTAGGCACATCAGGGGCTCTCCAAATGCGACATGGCATCCAATCTCAATTCCAGCCAATTCTGCGTTGAAAAAGTAGCGTTGAAAAAGTGCTCCTTCCCTTCCGAGCTCTCCCGTGCACCCAAACAGGGGTTTACCCCAACATATGGGGTATCAGCATACTCAGCACAAATTGGACAACAACTTTTGGGGTCCAATTTCTCTTGTTACCCTTGAGAAAATAAAAATTTTGGGGGCTTAAAAACCATTTTTGTGGGGAAAAATTATTCTTTATTTTCAGGGCTCTGCATTATAAACTGTAGTGAAACACTTGGGGGTTCAAAGTTCTCACAACACATCTAGATAAGTTCCTTGGGGGTCTAGTTTCCAATATGGGGTCACTTGTGGGGGGTTTCTACTGTTTAGGTAAATTAGGGGCTCTGCAAACGCAATGTGATGCCTGCAGACCAATCCATCTAAGTCTGCATTCCAAATGGCGCTCCTTCCCTTCCGAGCTCTGCCATGCGCCCAAACAGTGGATCCCCCCACATATGGGGTATCAACGTACTCAGGACAAATTGGACAACAATTTTTGGGGTCCAATTTCTCCTGTTACCCTTGGGAAAATACAAAACTGGGGGCTAAAAAATAATTTTTATGGGACGAAAAATTATTTTTATTTTCACGGCTCTGCGTTATAAACTGTAGTGAAACACTTGGAAGTTCTAAGCTCTCACAACACATCTAAATAAGTTCCTTACGGAGTCAACTTTCCAAAATTGCATCACTTTTTTGGGTTTCAATGTTTAGGCACATCAGTGGCTCTCCAAAGGCAACATGGCGTCCTGTCTCAATTCCAGTAAATTTTGCATTGAAAAGTCAAACAGCGCTCCTTCCATTCCGAGCTCTGCCATGTGCCCAAACAGTGGTTTACCCCCACATATGGGGTATCAGCATACTCAGGACAAATTGCACAACATCTTTTGGGGTCCAATGTCTTCTCTTACCCTTGGGAAAATAAAAAATTGGGGGCCAAAAATCATTTTTGTGAAAAAATGATTTTTTATTTTTACGGTTCTGCATTATTATATACTTCTGTGAAGCACTTGGTGGGTCAAAGTGCTCGCCACACATCTAGATAAGTTCATTAGGGGGTCTATTTTCCAAAATGGTGTCACTTGTGAGGGGTTTCAATGTTTAGGCACATCAGGGGCTCTCCAAACGCAACATGGCATCCCATCTCAAGTCCAGTCAATTTTGCATTGAAAAGTCAAATAGATCTCCTTCCCTTCCGAGCTCTGCCATGCGCCCAAACAGTGGTTTACCCCCACATATGGGGTATCGATGTACTCAAGACAAATTGTACAACAACTTTTGGGGTCCATGTTCTCCTGTTACCCTTGGTAAAATAAACAAATTGAAGCTGAAGTAAATTTTGTGTGAAAAAAAGTTGAATGTTCATTTTTATTTAAACATTCCAAAAATTCCTGTGAAACACGTGAAGGGTTAATAAACTTTTTGAATGTGGTTTTGAGCACCTTGAGGGGTGCAGTTTTTATAATGGTGTCACACTTGGCTATTTTCTATTATATAGACCCCTCAAAATGACTTCAAATTAGATGTGGTCCCCCAAAAAATGGTGTAAAAATGAGAAATTGTTGGTCAACTTTTAACCCTTATAACTCCCTAACAAAAAAAAATTTGGTCCAAAATTGTGCTGATGTAAAGCAGACATGTGGGAAATATTACTCATTAAGTATTTTGTGTGACATATCTCTGTGATTTATGGGCATAAAAATTCAAATGTAGAAAATTGCGATATTTTCTAAATTTTCGACAAATTTTGTTTTTTTTTCACAAATAAACGCAAGTTTTATCGAATAAATTTTACCACTATCATGAAGTACAATATTTCACAAGAAAACAATGTCAGAATCATAAGGATCCATTGAAGCATTCCAGAGTTATAACCTCATAAAAGGGCAGTGGTCAGAATTGTAAAAATTGGCCCGGTCAATAACGTGCAAACCACCCTTGGGGCTTAAGGGGTTAAAGCTAATGCACTACTTTTAATTGTATAGATAATACAGAATGTATAAAATGAAAAGGATTTCTTTTGTATACAAAGATATTGTTTGACTAAAATGTTAATTGCACTTTATTGATCTGTACCTCTATATACTGTATATGCTTGTATGCGCTTGTAGTCCACTACTTGAGAAAGGCTTTTAGAAGCAGGAACATTGCACCACACCGTGTGGGCCCAATAAAGTCCACTTATATTTTTGCTAAAACCTGGAGTGCTGCCTTCCATTTTTTTGGTCCCTGTATACTGTATGTTTGCAAACTTAAACAGTCAAAGTAGACATGATGTGATGGATTCTTTAATAGTCCATAGATAATGTGGTTATATGCAATCAATAGCTTTTTTGACAAGTATAGAAAGATATCTTCTGGCTTGAAAAATATAATTCCCACTTGAGAATTAGCAAGCATCACATCAACTATCCGCAGTCTTTCCTTATCTGTAAATGCTATGTGGATGACAAGAAGAAGCAAAGGTGGTTTCATTTGTATTCCAGCTACAGTATGTGAGGATATCTGCAATGAGGGAGAAGAGCATTTTCTCCCTTGTATTTTCTGAAGGCAGGTTGCCTTTTGTCTTGTGTAATGTATTCTTCTTTTGGTTTGTAATTGGTCATTACAATAGATTATTACAAGAATTGCTAATAATTTGAAGATACTGCCATGCCTGTTAACCATTTAAAAGTCAGTCACTCTCTGACCATAGCATTTAAATGGACGTACACTCTTGATTGTGTTGATTGTGTGCACCAACTTCCCTTGGTTCCTCTGCTTTGCGATCGTGAGGGACCTATGGGTTACTATTAGTGATGAGCGAATATACTCGTTACTCAAGATTTCTCGAGCATGCTTGGGGGTCCTCCAAGTATTTTTTAGTGCTCGGAAATTTAGTTTTTCTTGCCGATGCGGAATGATTTACATCTGTAAGGCTGGGTTCGTACTGCGTTTTAGGTGTCTGTTAGACGGACTACGTTACACCGCGGCATAATGCGGTGTAACGCAGTCCATTAATGCCGCTATTGAGTTCAATGTTGGACACATCTCTAGCGCACGCCCACAATGGGCGTGCGCTAGCGATGTGCCATCATTGAGTGACGGACCCTGGGACGCGGGCTGCAGTGTTTCCGAGTCCGTCACTGCTAGCGCAGATAGAGCTAGCAGATGCTCTATCTGCTCTAGCGCGATGTCATGTCAGCACTTGCGTTAACAGCAGCCCATTAACACATGTGTTGAACGGGTTGATGTTAACGCAATGTAAACCTAGCCTTAGCCAGCTTAAGTACATGTGGGGATTCTCTAGCAACCAGGCAACCCCCACATGTACTTATGCTGGCTAACAGATGTAAATAATTCAGCTGCGGCAAGAAAAACTAAATCTCCAAGCACTAAAAAATACTCAGAGGACCCCCGACCTTGCTCGAGAAATTTCGAGTAACGAGTATATTCGCTCATCACTAGTTACAATGAGACACCCATTGTTGTCTTCTCGTTCCTCCTATGTAGCTCGTTTGTAGGTCAAGCGCCATAGGAGACTGAAATTTTCACTATATGCTGCAATAGTGTGGCATTGCAAAACATATTATGAGCCATCAAATGATCATAGATTTTAAGTTTCTTAAGGGGACTAAAAAATAATGTAAGGAATAAATAAAAAGTTTTTATATACTGTATATACTCGAGTATAAGCCGACCCGAGTACGAGCCGAGGCACCGAAAAACTGGGAAAACTTATTGACTCAAGTATAAGCTGGGTATGCATTGTCCCCTCATCCCTGTCCTGGTATGCATGGCTCCCCATCCCTATCTTTGTATGCATGGCTCCCTGTCCCTGTATGGATGGCTCCTTATCCCTGTCCTTGTATGCATAGCTCCTTATCCCTATCCTTGTATGCATGGCTCCCCATCCCTGTATGCATGACTCCTTATCCCCTATACCTGTATGAATGGTTCCAATAAAAAAAAACACATTCTACTTAACTTCCCTGTGCACCCTCGCTGCATGTCGTTCCGATGCCAGCAGCTCTTCCAGCTGAGCGATCACGTGTCCCCCCTCATTAAGGTAATCAATATTCACTCCATGTCTATGGGAGTGGAGAGATGTGAATATTCATTACCTTAATGAGCAGGGGACATATGATCGCTCGGTCAGAAGAGCTGCTGGCACCGGCCGGAACGAGATGCAGCGAGGGTGCGCAGAGAAGGTACTGTAAATAGGATGCGTGCTGGAAGCCAGTGGCTGCAAGTGTAACTGTGCGCTATAAGAGAAAAGAATATTCACTGCCAGCACAGTGAATATTAATTTCTCTTTAGCAGTGGGCACAGACTTTAGCTGCAGCCGCTGGTCCCCCTCCCCCACCATCTTTCTGGGACAAGGGGGCCAAAGGGGCATTTTCAGTACAAAACAATGTGCTGAAAAACTAGGCTTATAGACGAGTATATACAGTTTATAATATACAATTCAAATCACCACCATTTTCCACCATTAAAAATAAAGAAGGGAAAAAACATATTTGGTATCACTATGTATGTAAAAGTATGTTCTAATAAAATATGGAATTAATTAACAAGATCTGTAAACTCCGTAAAGAGAACAACAAATTAAAAAAAACAGAATTGCATTTTGTTGGCCATCTAATCTTCCTAAATTGCTTTAATAAAAAGCAATATGTTCCCCAAGTAAGTATCAATAGAAACATCACCTCACTGAGAAAAAAAACCTCATTTAGACCCATCAGCAGAAAAATAAATATTTTATGGGTTTTGTAAAATAGCAAATATAATTTTTTTACAATATATTACATTTTATTTCGGTATGCAGTAAAAGAGAAGAAACTAATGCGGCACTCACCCCGAATTTGCTGTGAAGATTGTGATCTTTAATGGAGAAAGATGAAAATTACATCCATCAGGACATCAGGTACATATGAGGGTGCGGTATAGGAGCACGGACGACGGCCGTTTCGCACACGCAGGTGCTTCCACAGGACCAGGTACCTGATGTCCTGATGGATGTAATTTTCATCTTTCTCCATTAAAGATCACAATCTTCACAGCAAATTCGGGGTGAGTGCCGCATTAGTTTCTTCTCTTTTACTGCATACCGATTACTCTCTGCACATTCATGCAGAGCACCATTACCCTTTACGATTGTGACGCCTGAATACACAGCTGTCCATTAACAGTCCTGCATGCTTGGAAACATTTTGCTCTAGTGCCGTTCTGCTCCCTATACTATTACATTTTATTTCACCTCATAAAAAAATTGATCCATGTTTGGTATTGTCATAATGAGAATAACCTGGGCAATTGTGTTTCCAGGTAACTTTTACTGAACAAAGAATGTCGTAAAACCAAAAAACAATGATGGAATTATATTTATTTACCATTTCATCTCACTTGAAAATGTTTTACCGTTTTTCAGTACATTGTATGGTAAAATGAATAGTGTCTTCAAAACGACAACTTGTAGAAAAAAACAAGTTCTTATATGTCTATGTTGATGCAGCGCCCCAGAATCCTGGTCGTTGCAGTAATGTTGTTCTTCCACCAGGGGGAGTGATGTTACGTCTGAAGGCAATAAAGGAGATCACCTTACCAGGTATCACAAACCACACAACACACTTCACACTCCAGGCCACCAGGGGGAGCCATGCTTCTATTTATTAGGGCACACCTCACAATTAGGTAAAACTGGGAGTCTGGACAGAAAGTTAGGCAGATGCAGACTGAAGCTGAAGCTGGCTGGAGTGAGAGGGAGCGAGATGCAGACTGAGGTCAGTGGAGGATGAGGTTCCAAGGAGCTGCGCCTGCCCCACGTGCGGCAGCATCCAAAGAAAGAGACATTTGGAGGGAATTGTCTTGTAGTGAGTGAGAAACGAAGTCATAGCAAAGGAGAGGAATATCAGAGGGAGACCAGCCAGGAGCAGGCTGTTTACTTCTGAAGCGCAGAAGCCGGTAGCCAGAAAACCGAGGGAGTAAGGATCTCTATGCTTTACTTCAGAGACTGGCAGGATAGTTAATTCCACGTTGGCTGCCCGACCTTATACCCAAGAGGCATGGTGGCAACTTGTGGGGGCTGGGGCATCGTAGGGTCCCTGTAAAAAGCCTCAGGCCATCAGTCATACGGGTTTGTCCTATCCTATCCATCAGGGGGACAGAGAGAAAGAAACGTTACATCTACAATAGTTGTGAGGACCTCATCGAGAAGCTCAGCAGGGAGGGACTACAATACACAGGCGCTAGAGGAAGGCTATTGAATTCCACCTGGATAAGGGGAACTCTGGATTTGCCTTTGGACCGGCCGGACTCTGCCTGCCTTGTGATCCGGTGCTCTGGACTGTGGACACTGAAGCCTTCAGTAAAGGTAAAGAGACTGCAACCTTGTGTCCTCGTTCTTTACTGCGCCTCACAGCATCCATCATCTACACTCAGGGAAGCCCTGGGGACATACTTCACCTGTGGGAAGGTATACCATCTAGCTGCCATAACATCGCCCCAGCGGACCCCTAAGCAGCGTCGGTCATCCTGACCGAATACCACAGGTGGCATCACGAACACTATCCCTTTAAAGACCTTTCCCCATTTACAACAGACGTTCCCCTAGGGCCACGGACCGGGTCAGCCACCGTAACATCCCTGACGAGAACCGAAGGGCCCGGCTCCGAGTACCCCATTGCCCTAACGTGAGGGTGCTCCAAAATTTTGGCGTCACGAACAGGATCTACTTAAACCTGAAAATCGGGTCATGTGCGCCTAAGAACTGTGCCAGAATTGTATTTGAACTGTTTCTGCTGAAAGACTGTGTATTGCCATTTACTGCCAAAATTCCTGCCAAAACCGCCGCCATTACAGCGCCACGAGAGGCGCAGGAGAAGAAGAAGGGCGTGTTGTCGTGGGCGTGAACGAACTGAAAAGCACGAAAATAATGGCTGCCCATTCTAAATATCTTTGCACCTTGAGGACGTGTCCGTCAGCAGCCGAGATCTGCCTCCTGATCCACAATGGCGGGCGGAGACCAGGAACAAGAAACCGCCCACGGAGGAGAGAGCGGGAAAAGGACTAGGAAGGAGCCAGCCACGTGGAGGACGCCATGGCCAGCCGCATGGAGCCAGAGCGTGGGGTCGGATCAGAAGACTCCCCCAGCTACCCGGAGAGGCACTGCAACCAGGCCTCCACCGCTGAAGCTGATTCTCTGCAGATCGGGATGGAAGAGCTGATTGACCAACTCCTGCAGCTGTGGGTGAAGACCAAGGCCCAGTACTGCAGAGTACCCACCGGCACCACCACCGACACCGCTCCAGGAACCGCTTCCAGCACCACTGCAGACACCGCCGCCAGCAGAACCAGCCGATGTAGAGGACACCGAGAAGCTCAGCAGGTAGGGACTACAATACACAGGTGCTAGAGGAAGGCTATTGAATTCCACCTAGATAAGAGGAACTCTGGATTTGCCTTTGGACCGGCCGGACTCTGCCTGCCGTGTGATCCGGTGCTATGGACTTTGGACACTGAAGCCTTCAGTAAAGGTAAAGAGACTGCAACCTTGTGTCCTCATTGTTTACTGCGCCTCACACCATCCATCATCTACACTCAGGGAAGCCCTGGGGACATACTTCACCTGTGGGAAGGTATACCATCTAGCAGCCATAACATCACCCCAGCGGACCCCTAAGCAGCGTCGGTCATCCTGACCGAATACCACAGGTGGCGTCATGAACACTATCCCTTTAAAGACCTTTCCCCATTTACAACGGACGTTCCCCTAGGGCCACGGACCGGGTCAGCCATGTGACATCCCTGACGAGAACCAACGGGCCCCATTGCCCTAACGTGGGGGCGCTCCATTGACACAAAATTTTGTGAATTATGGTTCTTGGAAATAGGTGAAAAAACAAAAAGCATGAGAATTAAAAATTCCCTGGTCCTTTAAGGTTTAAAGTTGGAAATTTACTTTTATGCAGACAGACTGCCTGTGAGTTGCATTTATGTTCAGTTGTGCTCAAATCTATAATATAACGCTGGGAGCGTCACTCTGCCCGAAGCCTTTATAGACTGCGCCGGTGCAAGCACCAGCGCAGTCTGGGCCTCACAGAGTGACGCTCCTGGGAGATCGCGGTATGCCTTCACACTGAACGCACACCACGATCTCCAACAGAGAAGCAGGGACCGCAGGAGGGTGAGTATCGGTCATATTCACCTGTCCTGCGTTCCACCGCTGAGCGCTGCCATCTTCCCGGTCTTCGGCCTGTGACCATCAGTTCAGAGGGCGCGATGACGCGCTTAATGCGCGCCGGGGCTGCCCTCTGACTGAACAGTCACAGCCAGGAGACCGGGAAGATGGCGGCGCTCAGCGGTGGAACGGGACAGACAGGTGAGTATAGTAAGTGCTGGGGGCCTGAGCTGGTGGCGATACCGGCACCTGACCTCCACAGCGCGCCGGTGTCCCCGCCTGCTCCGGCCCCCGGATGGGTGCAGCACATGACAGGATGGGGACGCAGGATGGGTGCAGCACATACCAGGATGGGGACGCAGGATGGGGACGCAGGATGGGTGCAGCACATACCAGGATGGGGACGCAGGATGGGTGCAGCACATACCAGGATGGGGACGCAGGATGGGTGCAGCACATGACAGGATGGGGACGCAGGATGGGTGCAGCACATACCAGGATGGGGATGCAGGATGGGTGCAGCACATGACAGGATGGGGACGCAGGATGGGTGCAGCACATACCAGGATGGGGACGCAGGATGGGTGCAGCACATACCAGGATGGGGACGCAGGATGGGTGCAGCACATGACAGCATGGGGACGCAGGATGGGTGCAGCACATGACAGGATGGGGACGCAGGATGGGTGCAGCACATACCAGGATGGGGACGCAGGATGGGTGCAGCACATGACAGGATGGGGACGCAGGATGGGTGCAGCACATACCAGGATGGGGACGCAGGATGGGTGCAGCACATGACAGGATGGGGACGCAGGATGGGTGCAGCACATACCAGGATGGGGACGCAGGATGGGTGCAGCACATACCAGGATGGGGACGCAGGATGGGTGCAGCACATGACAGGATGGGGACGCAGGATGGGTGCAGCACATGACAGGATGGGGACGCAGGATGGGTGCAGCACATACCAGGATGGGGACGCAGGATGGGTGCAGCACATGACAGGATGGGGATGCAGGATGGGTGCAGCACATACCAGGATGGGGACGCAGGATGAGTGCAGCACATGACAGGATGGGGACGCAGGATGGGTGCAGCACATGACAGGATGGGGACGCAGGATGGGTGCAGCACATGACAGGATGGGGGCACAGGATGGGTGCAGCACATGATAGGATGGGGACGCAGGATGGGTGCAGCACATGACAGGATGGGGACGCAGGATGGGTGCAGCGCATGACAGGATGGGGACGCAGGATGGGGACGCAGGATGGGTGCAGCACATACCAGGATGGGGACGCAGGATGGGTGCAGCACATGACAGGATGGGGGCGCAGGATGGGTGCAGCACATGACAGGATGGGGACGCAGGATGGGTGCAGCACATGACAGGATGGGGACGCAGGATGGGTGCAGCATATGACAGGATGGGGGCGCAGGATGGGTGCAGCACATGATAGGATGGAGACGCAGGATGGGTGCAGCACATGACAGGATGGGGACGCAGGATGGGTGCAGCACATGACAGGATGGGGACGTAGGATGGGGACGCAGGATGGGTGCAGCACATACCAGGATGGGGAAGCAGGATGGGTGCAGCACATGACAGGATGGGGGCGCAGGATGGGTGCAGCACATGACAGGATGGGGATGCAGGATGGGTGCAGCACATGACAGGATGGGGACGCAGGATGGGTGCAGCACATGACAGGATGGGGCGCAGGATGGGTGCAGCACATGACAGGATGGGGACGCAGGATGGGTGCAGCACATGACAGGATGGGGACGCAGGATGGGTGCAGCACATGACAGGATGGGGACGCAGGATGGAGCAGCACATGACAGGTTGGGGACACAGGATGGGTGCAGCACATGACAGGATGGGGACGCAGGATGGGTGCAGCACATGACAGGATGGGGACGCAGGATGGAGCAGCACATACCAGGATGGAGACCATATACCAATATAAATGCTCGCCACCCGGGCGTAGAACAGGTTCAATAGCTAGTGTTTACATAACCGTGGCAGAACAGCAGCAGAGAGTAAAATCTAATTTTGTTACATAACATGTGTTACACTTGTAGACCACTTTTTAATCCCTTCAAGAAGGAGCCCTTTTTCATTTTTGCTTTTCTGTTTTTTTGCTCCCCTTCTTCCCAAAGCCATACATTTTTTACTTTTCCGTCAATACGGCCATGTGAGGGCTTGTTTTTTTTATGGGACAAGTTGTACTTTTGAACAACACCATTGGTTTTACTATATCGTGTACTCAAAATAGGAAAAAAATTCCAAGTGCTGTGAAATTCCACAACGGGTTTTTGGATATTTTTTTTTACCATGCTCAACAAATGCTAAAACTGACCTGTCATTATAATTCTCCTGGTCATTATGAGTTCATAGACACAAAACTGTCTAGGTTCTTTTTTATTGAAATGGTGAAAAAAAATTATAAACTTTGTTAAAAAAAAAATTGCATCATTTTCCGAGACCCATAGCGTCTCCATTTTTCATTATCTCGGGTTGGGTGAGGGCTTATTTTTTACTCACCGAACTAACGTTTTTATTGATACCATTTAGGTGCAGATACGATCTTTTGATCGCCCATTACTGCATTTTAATACAATGCTGCGGCGACCAAAAAAATGTAATTCTGGCATTTTTACTTTTTTTCCTCGATACACTGATTAGCAATCAGGTTAATCCTTTTTTTTAATTGATAGATCGGCCGATTCAGAACGCAGCGATACCAAATATGTGTATGTTTGATTTTTTTAAAAATTGTTTTGTTTTGAAATGGGCGAAAGGGGGATGATTTGAACTTTTATATATATATATATATATATATATATATATATATATTTTATATTTTTAAAAACATTTTTCTTCTTTCTTGGCATGCTTCAATAGTCTCCATGGGAGACTAGAAGCTGCCATAACCCGATCGGCTCTGCTACATACAGGTGATGATCAGATCACCTGTATGTAGCAGAATTGCTGACTTGCTATGAGCGCCGACCACCGGGTGGCACTCATAGCAAGCCGGCAATGACAACCATAGAGGTCTGTAGAAGACCTCTGGTTGTCATGCTAACCCATCGATGACCCACAATCACGTGACGGGGGTCACCGGTGGACAGATTTCTGGCCCGATGGCTGGAAGTGCGCTTTAAACGGGTTAATAGCTGTGGGTGGATTGCAATTCCACCCCCGGCTCTTCCAGGCACATGTCAGCTGTTCAAAACAGTTTTGAACAGCTGACGTGTCTGGAAAGCTGTGGGCTCACCGCGGGAGCCCACATTAAACTGGGAGATACGATATGTGCAGTACATGTGTAAGGAGGTGACAGAGGCCATTATATGCCTCCCCCTCTTCGCACAGTATTCAGATTAAATGTGTGCGGTTGCCTAGTGTTTGTTAATGCAAATGTGTTCATGTAATGCTGCTGTAATGTGTATACAATTGATATGTGTTGTTTATAAGATTAGGGATAGCATAGGATAGTAGTGAGAATAGGTATAGTTACAGTTCCTTGTGAAAGTATTCGGCTCCCTGGAACTTTTCAACCCTTTCCCACATAACATGCTTCAAACATAAAGATACCAAATGTAAATTTTTGGTGAAGAATCAACAACAAGTGGAACACAATTGTGAAGCTGAATGAAATTTATTGGTTATTTTAAATTTTTGTGGAAATTCAAAAACTGAAAAGTGGGGTGTACAATGTTAGTTGGCCCCTTTATCTTAATACTTTGTTGCGCCAACTTTTGCTGCGATTATAGCTGCAAGTCGCTTGGGGTATGTCTCTATCAGTTTTGTACATTGAGAGACTGAAATTCTGGCCCATTCTTCCTTGGCAAACAGCTCGAGCTTAGTGAGGTTTGATGGAGATCGTTTGTGAACAGCAGTTTTCAGCTCTTTCCACAGATTCTCGATAGGATTGAGGTCTGAACTTTGACTTGGCCATTCTAACACCTAGATACGTTTATTTGTGAACAATTCCATTGTAGATTATGCTTTATGTTTGGGATTATTGTCTTGTTGGAAGACAAATCTCCGTCCCAGTCTCAGGTCTTTTGCAGACTCCAACAGGTTTTCTTCAAGAATTGTCCTGTATTTGGCTCCATCCATCTTCCCATCAATTTTAACCATCTTCCCTGTCCCTGCTGGGACAAACCATGATGCTGCCACCACCATGTTTGACAGTGGGGATGGTGTGTTCAGGATGATGAGCTGTGTTGCCTTTATGCCAAACATATAGTTTGGCATTATTGCCAAAAAGTTCAATTTTGGTTTCATCTGACCAGAGCACCTTCTTCCACATGTTTAGTGTGTCTACCAGGTTGCTTGTTGCAAACCTTAACCTCTTGACCCCCAAGAGTGGTTTGCACATTAATGACCGGGCCAATTTTTACAATTCTGACCACTGTCCTTTTATGAGGTTGTAACTCTGGAACGCTTCAACGGATCCCAGTGATTTTGACATTGCTTTCTCGTGACATATTGTACTTCATGCTAGTGGTAAAATTTCTTTGATATTACCGTATGCAAATTGCCTCTTCTGAGAAAAAGAGGACTTAAACTCTATAGCGCCACCTGTTGGAAGTAGCGATCCTACAAGTCACAATCAACCCTTTAAACGAGTTGTGCAATATGACTTAGGATAAAAGCCAAATCAGTATCTCAATTCGCAGACACGGTGTTTCGGGCTGTTGGCCCACGTCAGTGCGAAGCATGAAAACTAATTTGGCTAGGTGAGAGGCTCTGGACTGGGGTCTAAGGGGTATCGTTTCTCCTTATGGAGAGTGACATACCATCTCTGGCTTGTCAAGGTAAGGAGGCTTATTCGCCATGCAATGCTCCTCTGGGAAATATAATATGCAAATTGCCTCTTCTGAGAAAAAGAGGACTTAAACTCTATAGCGCCACCGGTTGGAAGTAGTGATCCTACAAGTCACAATCAACCCTTTAAACGAGTCGTGCAATATGACTTAAGATAAAAGCCCAGAGGAGCATTGCACGGCGAATAAGCCTCCTTACCTTGACAAGCCAGAGATGGTATGTCACTCTCCATAAGGAGAAACGATACCCCTTAGACCTAAGTCCTTGTTCACATTTTTCTTTTTGTTCAGCATGTATATCAAGAAACCTCAAAGTATGCAAGCTAAATTTCCATGGAGCTCTACTGGTTGCCTAACAGAGGTCAAAGCATTGTCCGTTTGGACTCCATCTAGCCAGTATATGGTGGTAGATGATGCTATAACATCCCGTGGAGTCTGGTTAAAAACTAGAGATCATAATAGCCTAAGACCTATGACGGCCACCTATGTCATCATATATAAACTCATATGACTCCATCACATACAGAGGTCAGTGAAAGGATCAGGGTATGTTTCCACGGTCAGTAAATGCTGCGGGTCTGACGGTGCATTCATCCACAGCATCAACCCCATATCGGACAGATGTTACAGCATAGTGGATGGGATTTCAAGAAATCCCATCTCCACTATGCGTGCAGGGATGTCAATTTATCTTGCGGAGATGCTCCGTCTGTGCAAGATAAATTTCACGTCCAATGTATTGGGCATGGTGATTCCACACAGTTCAATGAACACATATCGAATCACCTGCGGACATGTGCTGCGTCCAAAGCCCTGCCGGTTCCTGACCATGGAAACATACCCTTACGGAAGCGTCTATCATTGCAGGTTAGGAGGAGGCATTATAGCTACAAAAAGAGGTTAAGTGAGCTGCAAAAAAGCTTTAGCTCCCCAAAAGTATAGCCGATAGCCTCCCTTGTCTTGAGTTGACACCATTACAAAGAGGGTGGGTAAAGCAAAGGGAACAACACCCAGAAAGAAATGTTACTTTTAATGATAACATTTTTAATTTGGACAGTCTATTGAGATTTTCCAATTAGAAAACTTCAATATCAACCTGTCACACTTAGAAGAGGTTGAATAAGCCCCATATCCCTTTAGTCCACATCTCTGAAATGCCATGAAAGTACTGCTGAAGCTTTGCAGACCTGTGGACTAGAACGGTTGGATGGGTTCCATAGCTTTTATTCAGAGTTAAATGGGTGTCAAAGTTGTTCTCGGTGCTGATCACCTTTGGGGTGGCCCTGTTGCTAATACTCCCATGAATTGTGTTTCTCACCATTCTGCTTCAAGGTGATATATCAACAAACTGGAGCAAGTTCAGAGGAGAGAGACCAGAATGGTGACTGGTCTGCAAACCATGTCCTATGAGGAACGTTTACAGGATTTGGGAATGTTTAGCTTGCAAAAAAGAAGACTGAGAGGAGACTTAATAGCTGTCTACAAATATCTCAAGGGCTGTCACATTGTAGAGGGATCATCTTTATTCTCATTTGCACAAATAAAGACTAGAAGCAATGGGATGAAACTGAATGGGAGGAGACAGATTAGATATTAGAAAAAACTTTTTGACAGTTAGGTTGATCAATGAGTGGAACAGGCTGCCACGAGAGGTGGTGAGTTCTCCTTCAATGGAAGTCTTCAAACAGAGGCTGGACACACATTCTACCTTTCTATGATTCTATGATCCCACTATATTCCCATTCTATGGCAGATGTCACAGCCTTCCATCAGAGGTATACGAGGGGAGCAGGGTTGCCAACTTTTTCTTCTGAACAGTTTCTCAAAAAATCACGGACAGCCAACTTATTTTTTGACCATAATAAATCCTTCTGCTTATAAGTGATACATGTCTGTTGTGAATTCTGCTCTTGGGTTCCCTCCAGTGGTTGTAGGTGGGAATGCAGTTGTCTCTGACTCGCAGTCCTGGCCAGGTGTATCTGCTGATTGCAGTTCTGACTGGGATATTTAGGTGTGCAGGATTCATTAGCCCTTGCCAGTTGTCAATGTTTCTTGTGAAGTGTTGGATCACTTTCTGGCTTCTCCTGCTTAGCTGCCAATTCAGCAAAGATAAGTGTCTGGTTTTTGTTTCTGTAGCACACATGCAGTGTGCTTATATTCTGTGCTATTCATTTGTTTTTCTCTTGTCCAGCTTAGACTGTGTCAGTGTTTTCTCAGTCTTGTTGGATTCTCTGGAGTTGCAGATATACGCTCCACATCTTTAGTTAGATGGTGGAGTTTTTGTATTTTCTGCTGTGGATATTTTTGGAAGGATTTTTAATACTGACCGCTTAGTATCCTGTCCTATCCTTTCCTATTTAGCTAGTGTGTGCCTCATTTGCTAAATCCTGTTTCCTGCCTGCGTGTGTCTTTTCCTCTACTACTCACAGTCAATATTTGTGGGGGGCTGCCTATCCTTTGGGGTTCTGCTCTGAGGCAAGGTAGAAATTTCCTATTTCCATCTATAGGGGTATTTAGTCCTCCGGCTGTGTCGAGGTGTCTAGGTTTTGTTAGGCACACCCCACGGCTACTTCTAGTTGCGGTGTTAAGATCAGGGTTTGCGGTCAGTATAGTTACCACCTACTCCAGTGAAAGTTATTCATGCTGCTCCAAGGTCACCTGATCATAACAGTACAACTGGCCAATAATGAGTTAAATGCATCTCAGAAGAAGGGAAGAAAGGTCTTGAGCCATTTTTTTTTCTTCAGTCTACTTTGTCTTCTCCTCCCTCTTTATCTCTGGGTGGCTGAAGAGCCTTGTGCTAGCATGAATGTTCAGGAATTAGCTTCTCTTGTAGACCAGCTTGCTGCTAGGGTACAGGGTATTTCTGATTATACTGTTCAGACTCCTGTTTTAGAACCGAAGATTCCTACTCCTGATTTGTTTTTTTGGTGACAGGTCCAAATTTTTGAGTTTTAAAAACAACTGTAAACTGTTTTTTGCTTTGAGACCTCGATCCTCTGGTGATTCCATTCAGCGGGTTAAAATTGTCATCTCCCTGCTGCGTGGCGACCCGCAGGATTGGGCATTTTCCCTGGAATCTGGGAATCCGGCTTTGCTTGATGTAGACTCCTTTTTTCAGGCTTTGGGATTGTTATATGATGAACCTAATTCTGTGGATCAAGCTGAGAAGACCTTGTTGGCCCTGTCTCAGGGTCAAGAGGCGGCAGAATTGTATTGTCAGAAATTCAGAAAATGGTCGGTGTTGACTAAATGGAATAATGATGCTTTGGCGGCAATTTTCAGAAAGGGTCTTTCTGAATCCGTTAAAGATGTTATGGTGGGGTTTCCCACGCCTTCCGGTCTGAGTGATTCTATGTCTCTGGCCATTCAGATTGACCGGCGCTTGCGGGAGCGCAGAACTGTGCGCGCTGTGGCGTTGTCCTCAGAGCAGACTCCTGAGCCAATGCAGTGTGATAGGATTCTGTCTAGAACGGAACGACAAGGTTTCAGACGTCAGAATAGGTTGTGTTATTATTGTGGTGACGCTTCTCATGTCATTTCTGTCTGCCCTAAGCGGACAAAGAGGATCGCCAGTTCAATTACCATCAGTACTGTACAACCTAAATTTTTGTTATCTGTGTCCTTGATCTGCTCATTGTCATCATTTTCTGTCATGGCGTTTGTGGATTCAGGCGCCGCCTTGAACTTAATGGACTTTGAGTTTGCCAAGCGTTGTGGTTTTCCCTTGCAGCCTTGGCAGAACCCTATTCCTTTAAGGGGCATTGATGCTACACCCTTGGCTAAAAATAAGCCCCAGTTTTGGACACAGGTGACCATGCGCATGGCGCCAGTCCATCAGGAAGATTGTCGATTTCTGGTGTTGCATAATTTGCATGATGCTATTGTGCTGGGTTTTCCGTGGTTGCAGGTACATAATGCTGTGTTGGATTGGAAGTCTATGTCTGTGACTAGTTGGGTTGTCAAGGGGTTCATAATGATGTTCCTTTGATGTCAATCCCCTCTTCTTCCTCTTCTGAAATTACAGAGTTTTTGTCTGATTTTCAGTATGTATTCGATGAGCCCAAGTCCAGTTTCCCTCCACCGCACAGGGACTGCAATTGTGCTATTACCGTATATACTCGAGTATAAGCCGAGATTTTAGCCCAAATTTTTGGGCTGAAAGTGCCCCTCTCGACTTATACTCTAGTCAAGGTGGGTGGCAGGGTCGGCGGGTGAGGGGGAGAGGGCGCTGAGGCATACTTACCTAGTCCCGGCGATCCTGGCGCTACCCCTGCCGTCCCACGGTCTTCTGTGCTGCAGCTTCTTCCCCTCTTCAGCGGTCACGTGGGACCGCTCATTAGAAAAATGAATAGGCGACTCCACCTCCCATAGGGGTGGAGCCGCGTATTCATTTCCCTAATCAGCGGTGTCGGTGAACGGTGCAGAGCACAGTATGGGGCACAGCTATGGGACAAAATGAACGGTGCAGAGCACTATATGGGGCACAGCTATGGGACAAAATGAACGGTGCAGAGCATATATGGTGCATAGCTATGGGACAAAATGAACGGTGCAGAGCACAGTATGGGGCACAGCTATGGGACAAAATGAATGGTGCAGAGCACTCTATGGGGCACAGCTATGGGACAAAATGAACGGTGCAGAGCACTATATGGGGCACAGCTATGGGACAAAATGAATGGTGCAGAGCACTATATGGGGCACAGCTATGGGACAAAATGAACGGTGCAGAGCACAGTATGTGGCACAGCTATGGGACAAAATGAACGGTGCAGAGCACTATATGGGGCACAGCTATGGGACAAAATGAACGGTGCAGAGCACTATATGGGGCACAGCTATGGGACAAAATGAACGGTGCAGAGCACTATATGGGGCACAGCTATGGGGCAATATGAACGGTGCGAGGCACTATATGGCACAGCTATGGGGCAATATGAACGGTGCAGAGCACTATATGGGGCAGAGCACTTTATGGGGCACAGCTATGGGGAAATATGAACGGTGCAGAGCACTATATGGCAGCTATGGGGAAATATGAACGGTGCAGAGCACTATATGGCAGCTATGGGGAAATATGAACGGTGCAGAGCACTATATGGCACAGCTATGGGGAAATAATGATCTATTTTTATTTTTGAAATTCACCGGTAAATGCTGCATTTCCACCCTAGGCTTATACTCGAGTCAATAAGTTTTCCCAGTTTTTTGTGGCAAAATTAGGGGGGTTGGCTTATACTCAGGTCGGTTTATACTCGAGTATATACGGTAACTTAATTCCAGGCTGTAAGTTTCCTAAGGGTCAACTTTTCAACCTGTCTGTGCCTGAACATACCGCCATGCGGAGCTATATTAAGGAGTCTTTGGAGAAAGGGCATATTCGACCATCTTCTTCACCGTTGGGAGCGGGGTTCTTTTTTGTTGCTAAAAAAGATGGTTCCTTGAGACCCTGTATTGATTATCGCCTCTTGAATAAGATCACGGTCAAGTTTCAATACCCTTTACCTTTGCTTTCCGATTTGTTTGCTAGTATTAAGGGAGCTAGTTGGTTTACTAAGATTGACCTTCGGGGGGGCATATAATCTTGTTCGTATTAAGAAGGGTGATGAATGGAAAACTGCGTTTAACACGCCCGAAGGCCATTTTGAATACCTTGTGATGCCATTCGGACTCTCTAATGCTCCATCTGTTTTTCAGTCCTTCATGCATGATATCTTCCGGACTTATCTTGATAAATTCTTGATTGTATATTTGGACGATATTTTGATTTTTTCCGATGATTGGGAGTCTCATGTGCAACAGGTCAGGATGGTATTTCAGATCCTTCGTGACAATGCTTTGTTTGTGAAAGGGTCTAAGTGTCTCTTTGGGGTGCAGAAGGTTTCTTTTTTGGGCTTTATTTTTTCTCCCTCGTCTATAGAGATGGATCCGGTTAAGGTTCAGGCCATTCATGATTGGATTCAGCCCACATCCATGAAGAGCCTTCAGAAATTTTTGGGTTTTGCAAATTTTTATCGCCGTTTCATTGCTAATTTTTTCAGCGTGGTTAAACCCTTGACCGATTTGACAAAGAAAGGCGCAGATGTGGCGAATTGGTCCTCTGCGGCTGTCTCTGCCTTTCAGGAGCTTAAACGTCGATTTACTTCTGCTCCGGTGTTGCGCCAACTGGATGTTTCTCTTCCGTTTCAGGTTGAGGTTGACGCTTCTGAGATTGGGGCAGGGGCTGTTTTGTCTCAGAGGGATCCTGTTGGTTCCTTGATGAAACCGTGTGCCTTCTTTTCCCGTAAGTTTTCGCCTGCTGAACGCAATTAAGATGTCGGCAATTGAGAGTTGTTGGCTATGAAGTGGGCGTTTGAGGAGTGGCGACATTGGCTTGAGGGAGCTAAGCACCGTATTGTGGTCTTGAGTCTTGACCGATCATAAGAATCGGATTTACCTCGAGTCTGTCAAACGGCTGAATCCTAGACAGGCTCGATGGTCCTTGTTTTTTTCCCGTTTTGATTTCATGGTCTCGCACCTTCCGGGTTCTAAGAATATTAAGGCTGATGCCCTCTCTAGGAGATTTTTGCCTGATTCTCCTGAGGTCTTAGAACCGGTCGGTATTCTGAAAGAAGGGGTGGTCCTTTCTGCCATTTCCCCTGATTTACGACGGGTTCTTCAGGAATTTCAGGCTGACAAACCTGACCGCTGTCCTGTGGGGAAACTGTTTGTTCCTGACAGATGGACTAGTAGAGTGATTTCTGAGGTTCACTGTTCCGTGTTGGCTGGTCATCCTGGCATTTTTGGTACCAGAGACTTGGTTGGTAGGTCCTTTTGGTGGCCTTCTTTGTCGCGTGATGTGCGTTTTTTTGTGCAGTCCTGTGGGACTTGTGCGCGGGCCAAGCCTTGTTGTTCCCGTGCTAGTGGGTTGCTTTTGCCATTGCCAGTCCCTGAGAGGCCCTGGATGCATATTTCGATGGATTTTATTTCTGATCTTCCGGTCTCCCAGTAGATGTCTGTTATCTGGGTTGTTTGTGACCGGTTCTCTAAGATGGTTCATTTGGTGCCTTTGCCTAAATTGCCTTCCTCTTCAGATTTGGTTCCGTTGTTTTTTCAGCATGTGGTTCGTTTGCATGGTATTCCGGAGAATATTGTGTCCGACAGAGGTTCCCAGTTTGTTTCTAGGTTTTGGTGGGCCTTTTGTGCTAGGCTGGGCATTGATTTGTCTTTTTCTTCTGCATTTCATCCTCAGACAAATGGCCAGACCGAGCGAACTAATCAGACTTTGGAGACTTATTTGAGATGCTTTGTGTCGGCTGATCAGGATGATTGGGTGGCCTTCTTGCCATTGGCCGAGTTTGCCCTTAATAATCGGGCTAGTTCGGCTACTTTGGTTTCGCCTTTCTTTTGTAATTTTGGTTTTCATCCTCGTTTTTCTTCTGGGCAGGTTGAGCCTTCTGACTGTCCTGGTGTGGATTCTGTGGTTGACAGGTTGCAGCAGATTTGGGCTCATGTGGTGGACAATTTGGTGTTGTCTCAGGAGGAGGCTCAACGTTTTGCTAATCGTCGTCGGTGTGTTGGTTCCCGGCTTCGGGTTGGGGATCTGGTCTAGTTGTCTTACCGTCATGTTCCTATGAAGGTTTCTTCCCCTACGTTTAAGCCTCGGTTTATTGGTCCTTATAAGATTTCTGAGATTATTAATCCGGTGTCTGTTCGTTTGGCGCTTCCGGCCTCTTTTGCTATCCGTAATGTCTTCCATAGATCTTTATTGCGGAAATATGTGGTGCCCGTTGTTCCCTCTGTTGATCCTCCGACCCCTGTGCTGGTTGATGGAGAGTTGGAGTATGTGGTTGAGAAGATTTTGGATTCTCGTTTTTTGAGGCGGAGGTTTCAGTACCTTGTCAAATGGAAGGGTTATGGCCAGGAGGATAATTCTTGGGTTTTTGCCTCTGATGTCCATGCTGCTGATTTGGTCTGTGCCTTTCATCTGGCTCATCCTGATCGTCCTGGGGGCCCTGGTGAGCAGGGCCGTACTTGCCACTAGGCACTCGAGGGCACATGCCTAGGGCGGCGACATTGCGGGGGGGCGGCACCTGGGCAAGGATTTTTTTTTTTTAAGTCACAAACGCGACCGACGCAAAACCCCGCCCCCCCGCCTGCCTCCCCGCGCTCCCCCGCCTCCGCATCCCACCCACCCTCCATGAAGAGAGACGATACTCACCTCCTGCTCCAGCCTCCAGCGATGCCTGTTCTCACCGTCTGTAGCGCGTCCTGAGTGAGCGGTCACATGGTACCGGTCATTAAGGTCATGAATATGCGCATATTCATGACCTTATTGAGCAGTATCACATGACCGCTCACTCAGTCAGGAAGAAGGCGCTGCGGCAGGACAGAGCGCCAGAGGGATGTCGGCGGCTGCGGCACACGCAGTGTGTGGGACAGGCAGCTGAGCTGAGTGACAGGAGGTGAGTATGAGGACGGACGGGGGCGATGTTCTGCAGGGAGGGGGGGCGATGAAGCTCTGCAGGGAGGGAGGGAGGGAGGGAGGGAGGGGGGGCGATGAAGCTCTGCAGGGAGGGAGGGAGGGGGGGGCGATGAAGCTCTGGAGGGAGGGAGGGGGGGGGGCGATGAAGCTCTGGAGGGAGGGGGGGGGGCGATGAAGCTCTGCAGGGAGGGAGGGGGGGCGATGATGAAGCTCTGCAGGGAGGGAGGTGGGGCGATGATGAAGCTCTGCAGGGAGGGAGGGAGGGGGGGCGATGATGAAGCTCTGCAGGGAGGGAGGGAGGGGGGGCGATGATGAAGCTCTGCAGGGAGGGAGGGGGGGCGATGATGAAGCTCTGCAGGGAGGGAGGGAGGGGGGGCGATGATGAAGCTCTGCAGGGAGGGAGGGAGGGGGGGCGATGATGAAGCTCTGCAGGGAGGGAGGGAGGGGGGGCGATGATGAAGCTCTGCAGGGAGGGAGGGAGGGGGGGCGATGATGAAGCTCTGCAGGGAGGGAGGGAGGGGGGGCAATGATGAAGCTCTGCAGGGAGGGAGGGGGGCGATGAAGCTCTGCAGGGAGGGAGGGGGGGCGATGGTGAAGCTCTGCAGGGAGGGAGGGGGGGCGATGATGAAGCTCTGCAGGGAGGGAGGGGGGGCGATGATGAAGCTCTGCAGGGAGGGAGGGGGGGCGATGATGAAGCTCTGCAGGGAGTGAGGGAGGGGGGGCGATGATGAAGCTCTGCAGGGAGGGAGGGAGGGGGGGCGATGATGAAGCTCTGCAGGGAGGGAGGGAGGGGGGCGATGATGAAGCTCTGCAGGGAGGGAGGGAGGGGGGGCGATGATGAAGCTCTGCAGGGAGGGAGGGAGGGGGGGCGATGATGAAGCTCTGCAGGGAGGGAGGGAGGGGGGGCGATGATGAAGCTCTGCAGGGAGGGAGGGAGGGGGGGCGATGATGAAGCTCTGCAGGGAGGGAGGGAGGGGGGGCGATGATGAAGCTCTGCAGGGAGGGAGGGAGGGGGGGCGATGATGAAGCTCTGCAGGGAGGGAGGGAGGGGGGGCGATGATGAAGCTCTGCAGGGAGGGAGGGAGGGGGGGCGATGATGAAGCTCTGCAGGGAGGGAGGGAGGGGGGGCGATGATGAAGCTCTGCAGGGAGGGAGGGGGGCGATGAAGCTCTGCAGGGAGGGAGGGGGGACGATGATGAAGCTCTGCAGGGAGGGAGGGGGGGCGATGATGAAGCTCTGCAGGGAGGGAGGGGGGGCGATGATGAAGCTCTGCAGGGAGGGAGGGGGGGCGATGATGAAGCTCTGCAGGGAGGGAGGGGGGGCGATGATGAAGCTCTGCAGGGAGGGAGGGGGGGCGATGATGAAGCTCTGCAGGGAGGGAGGGGGGCGATGATGAAGCTCTGCAGGGAGGGAGGGAGGGGGGGCGATGATGAAGCTCTGCAGGGAGGGAGGGAGGGGGGGCGATGATGAAGCTCTGCAGGGAGGGAGGGAGGGGGGGCGATGATGAAGCTCTGCAGGGAGGGAGGGAGGGGGGGCGATGATGAAGCTCTGCAGGGAGGGAGGGGGGGCGATGATGAAGCTCTGCAGGGAGGGAGGGGGGGCGATGATGAAGCTCTGCAGGGAGGGAGGGGGGGCGATGATGAAGCTCTGCAGGGAGGGAGGGGGGGCGATGATGAAGCTCTGCAGGGAGGGAGGGAGGGGGGGGCGATGATGAAGCTCTGCAGGGAGGGAGGGGGGGCGATGATGAAGCTCTGCAGGGAGGGAGGGAGGGGGGGCGATGATGAAGCTCTGCAGGGAGGGAGGGAGGGGGGGCGATGATGAAGCTCTGCAGGGAGGGAGGGGGGCGATGAAGCTCTGCAGGGAGGGGGGGGGGCGATGATGAAGCTCTGCAGGGAGGGAGGGGGGGCGATGATGAAGCTCTGCAGGGAGGGAGGGGGGCGATGATGAAGCTCTGCAGGGAGGGAGGGGGGGCGATGATGAAGCTCTGCAGGGAGGGAGGGGGGGCGATGATGAAGCTCTGCAGGGAGGGAGGGGGGGCGATGATGAAGCTCTGCAGGGAGGGAGGGGGGCGATGATGAAGCTCTGCAGGGAGGGAGGGGGGGCGATGATGAAGCTCTGCAGGGAGGGAGGGGGGGCGATGATGAAGCTCTGCATGGAGGGAGGGGGGGCGATGATGAAGCTCTGCAGGGAGGGAGGGGGGGCGATGATGAAGCTCTGCAGGGAGGGAGGGGGGGCGATGAAGCTCTGCAGGGAGGGAGGGGGGGCGATGAAGCTCTGCAGGGAGGGAGGAAGGGGGGGCGATGAAGCTCTGCAGGGAGGGAGGGAGGGGGGGCGATGTTCTGCAGCTGTCACGGTCCTGTAGAGTTATCGGACATGTTTGTCTTCTCTGTTGGGCGCAGATGGAGCAGATAACGGCAGACGACCCCCATCCTCCGCGGAGTCCCGTCCAGACTGGGAGATCCCGCGTCCGCAGTCGCTTGTGCCGGTGTCACCCGCGCGGATCAGCGCCGTCCTCCCGCGGAAATATCCGGTGATCAGACAGCGAGGCTTCTACTCTGATATTCTGACCTATAGCGCCGCTCCTCTAGTGAAAGTGAGTGCAGGCGTCACATGACCGGCAGCCGCGTGCTATACTGCACGTGTCCACGGCTACAGAGCGCTCTGTCCCCGCCGTTCTCCGGTGTCTCCTTGTGCTGCAGCTTCAGCCGCCATTTCCATTATATTGCAGGATGTCAGCGCCGGACCGAGCGTTCAACCGAATCTCCTGAGACAAGTGGACGAGGAGCGCAACACCCCGAAAGGTGAGCGGAGGATACTTGTAACAACCACAGGAAGGTAGACCCCGGCAACCAGATCCAACAGTCACAATAGGAGATGTCACAGCTCACCTCCTCCTCCTCCTTAAAGGGAACCTGTCACCGCCAAAATCGCGGGTGAGGTAGGCACATCGGCATCAGGGGCTTATCTACAGCATTCTGGAATGCTGTAGATAAGCCTCTGATGTATCCTAAAACATGAGAAAAAGACGTTATATTATACTCACCCAGGGGCGGTCCCGCTGTTGGTCCAGGTCTGGCGCCTCCCATCTTCATCAGATGACGTCCTCTTCTGGTCTTCACGCCGCAGCTCCGGCGCAGGCGTACTTTGCCTGCCCTGTTGAGGGCAGAGTAAAGTACTGCATTGCGCAGGTGCCGGGAAAGGTCAGAGAGGCCCGGCGCCTGCACAATGCTGTACTTTGCTCTGCCCTCAACAGGGCAGGCAAAGTACGCCTGCGCCGGAGCTGCGGTGTGAAGACCAGAAGAGGACGTCATCTGATGAAGATGGGAGGCGCCGGACCCGGACCAACAGCGGGAACGCCCCTGGGTGAGTATAATATAACGTCTTTTTCTCATCCTTTAGGTTACATCGGGGGCTTATCTACAGCATTCCAGAATGCTGTAGATAAGCCCCTGATGCCGGTGGGCTTACCTCACCCGCGATTTTGGGGGTGACAGGTTCCCTTTAACACCCTCCCATAGAAGTGAATGGTCCCCACAATACAGTCTGATGTTACTTACATATTACAGTGTCACCCGGGCTCAGTACATGGGGTGTCTCGCCCGTCACTCGGGCTCAGTACATGTGGTGTCTCGCCCGTCACTCGGGCTCAGTGCATGTGGTGTCTCGCCCGTCACTCGGGCTCAGTACAGTCATGGTCAAAAGTATTGACACCCCTGCAATTCTGTCAGATAATACTCAGTTTCTTCCTGAAAATGATTGCAAACACAAATTCTTTGGTATTATTATCTTCATTTAATTTGTCTTAAATGAAGAAACACAAAAGAGAATGAAGCAAAAAGCAAAACATTGATCATTTCACACAAAACTCCAAAATTGGGCCAGACAAAAGTATTGGCACCCTCAGCCTAATACTTGGTTGCACAACCTTTAGCCAAAATAACTGCGACCAACCGCTTCCGGTAACCATCAATGAGTTGCTTCCAATGCTCTGCTGGAATTTTAGACCATTCTTCTTTGGCAAACTGCTCCAGGTCCCTGATATTTGAAGGGTGCCTTCTCCAAACTGCCATTTTTAGATCTCTCCGCAGGTGTCCTATGGGATTCAGGTCTGGACTCATTGCTGGCCACCTTAGAAGTCTCCAGTGCTTCCTCTCAAACCATTTTCTAGTGCTTTTTGAAGTGTGTTTTGGGTCATTGTCCTGCTGGAAGACCCATGACCTTTGAGGGAGACCCAGCTTTCTCACACTGGGCCCTACATTCTGCTGCAAAATTTGTTGGTAGTCTTCAGACTTCATAATGCCATGCACACGGTCAAGCAGTCCAGTGCCAGAGGCAGCAAAGCACCCCCAAAACATCAGGGAACTTCCGCCATGTTTGACTGTAGGGACCGTGTTCTTCTCTTTGAATGCCTCTTTTTTTTCTCCTGTAAACTCTATGTTGATGCCTTTGCCCAAAAAGCTCTACTTTTGTCTCATCTGACCAGAGAACATTCTTCCAAAACGTTTTAGGCTTTTTTAGGTAAGTTTTGGCAAACTCCAGCCTGGCTTTTTTATGTCTCGGGGTAAGAAGTGGGGTCTTCCTGGGTCTCCTACCATACAGTCCCTTTTCATTCAGACGCCGACGGATAGTACGGGTTGACACTGTTGTACCCTCGGACTGCAGGGCAGCTAGAACTTGTTTGGATGTTAGTCGAGGTTCTTTATCCAACATCCGCACAATCTTGCGTTGAAATCTCTTGTCAATTTTTCTTTTCCATCCACATCTAGGGAGGTTAGCCACAGTGCCATGGGCTTTAAACTTCTTGATGACACTGCGCATGGTAGACACAGGAACATTCAGGTCTTTGGAGATGGACTTGTAGCCTTGAGATTGCTCATGCTTCCTCACAATTTGGTTTCTCAAGTCCTCAGACAGTTCTTTGGTCTTCTTTCTTTTCTCCATTCTCAATGTGGTACACACAAGGACACAGGACAGACGTGGCCATTATACAGTATGGAGCACTGTGTGGCCATTATACAGTATGGAACATCATGTAGGGCCATTATACAGTATGTGGAGCACTGCATAGCCATTGTACAGTATGAAGCACTGCGTGGCCATATTTTTTTTTTGTTTTAATGTATATGAAACAGTGTGATCAGCAGTGCTAAATGGGTGTGGTTGGGACTTGGATATGGGTGTGATTAGTTGTGAAATGGGTGTGGTCAGAGGCGTGGCCTAAAATTTGCCGCGGCGCACTAAGTGCGCCGCAACCTTTAGACCTTTTTCCCTTCAAAAGTTGGGAGGTATGGCACCGCATTTCCCAGATCACATCAAGTACCGCAAATCCCATAAGGAATGAATGAAACCAAACGCAGTGTTGCCGTAAGTGATCCGTTACGTGGCAGATGCAGAAAAACTGCCTGATCTGCTGCAAACGGCAACTTTCACATCAGTGATTCTTCCCAAAGTCACTGCCGATAGTGTCATACTCACCAGAGGGGGAGGCAGCGCTAAAAGTGCCTAGGGCAGCAGAAACTCTAAATACGGCCCTGCTGGTGAGGGTTCAGTGACCCCTCAAGTGGGGGTACTGTTATGAATTCTGCTCTTGGGTTCCCTCCAGTGGTTGTAGGTGGGAATGCAGTTGTCTCTGAGTCGCAGTCCTGGCCAGGTGTATCTGCTGATTGCAGTTCTGACTGGGATATTTAGGTGTGCAAGATTCATTGGTCAGTTGTCAATGTTTCTTGTGAAGTGTCGGATCACTTTCTGGCTTCTCCTGCTTAGCTGCCAATTCAGCAAAGATAAGTGTCTGGTTTTTGTTTTTGTGGCACACATGCAATGTGCTTATATTCTGTGCTATTCATTTGTTTTTCTCTTGTCCAGCTTAGACTGTGTCAGTGTTTTCTCAGTCTTGTTGGATTCTCTGGAGTTGCAGATATACGCTCCACATCTTTAGTTAGATGGTGGAGTTTTTGTATTTTCTGCTGTGGATATTTTTGGAAGGATTTTTAATACTGACCGCTTAGTATCCTGTCCTATCCTTTCCTATTTAGCTAGTGTGTGCCTCATTTGCTAAATCCTGTTTCCTGCCTGCGTGTGTCTTTTCCTCTACTACTCACAGTCAATATTTGTGGGGGGCTGCCTATCCTTTGGGGTTCTGCTCTGAGGCAAGGTAGAAATTTCC
This sequence comes from Ranitomeya imitator, assembly GCF_032444005.1. Lineage (NCBI taxonomy): Eukaryota > Metazoa > Chordata > Amphibia > Anura > Dendrobatidae > Ranitomeya > Ranitomeya imitator. Next base: position 228,367,127 of record NC_091286.1, on the reverse strand, counting down.
TATTTCCATCTATAGGGGTATTTAGTCCTCCGGCTGTGTCGAGGTGTCTAGGTTTTGTTAGGCACACCCCACGGCTACTTCTAGTTGCGGTGTTAAGATCAGGGTTTGCGGTCAGTATAGTTACCACCTACTCCAGTGAAAGTTATTCATGCTGCTCCAAGGTCACCTGATCATAACACATGTCTACAGACCATAAATCAAATGTGAAGAAATTAGCTGCATTTACTGTACACTGTAAAAAGGGTTATTATTAGAGATGAGTGAACATTTCAATGTTCGGTTCAGATTACGATCGCCAAATTTATAATATTCGCCGATTAATTTGTTGAATATTAGCTGAACATAACTGACTGCCATTCAGCTCAATGGGAGGCAAAAACAAACGCATGCACAACACCTCATAACGGCCCCAAATGCTGCCAAAACACATCACATTAGGGGCAGGAAAGTGGCCTCAATTTACCCATAGTACTATATGTAGTATGGCACTGCAGCAATCAGCCAGGCATGATGTATCGGGTATGGGACAGCATTTACAGCTTTCAATTGAATGTCACAGTAAGACGAGGTCGGTAAGGGGTCGGTGTAGGCATCTTGTGCTGGGAGCCCTGATACCACATGCAACAGCTCAACCTGCTTTCATACTCAGCCACACTCAGGTGGCACAAATATCATATACATTTTGTAAACTACTATTGTAAAAAAAATCTAAGGATAGTAACATGGAGTCAAGGAAGTGGAGGCCTGACGGTCTTGGAGGCCTACTGCTACAGGCAACACGCATGAAGGAGACCCAACCAGGAGTATTCACATTTACAAAAATTAGTGGCAGACACCAACTAAGTGGCATCAATTGCAATAAAGCAGAATATGTATAGCGGGGACGGACACCTCTTTCACTACAGCCAACCCAGCAAATGGAGACTGTAACGGGCAAGGTGGTGGAATCAGTGTTCCATATCCCTCTGAAAGCCTGGAAAGGGCTTAAATAGGTGGTCTATCAAATCCCTACTAGGACAAGTGGCAGCAGGTGAAAACTGCGACCCAAGGAGGTACTAAGAGGTGGCACCAGGTGCTACTCCATGGCTGACCTACAGAAGGCTACAGCGGGTAAGCTGCTATGGCACAAAGGAGGGATAAAGAAATGTAGGCAGGCACTGTAGGGAATCTGGAACAATGGGTGCAGAGCCAACCGGCTGAGGAACAGAAAAGCACTGGAAGGTGCAGGATGGCTGAGGAACAGAAACGCACTGGCAGGTGCAGGATGGACCAGGTGTTAGAGAAATGGGAACTAGCAGGGACAATCTGGACAGAAAAGCAGAGACAGTTATGAGCAAATGGGCACAGACAGGTAAGAGCAGACGGGTACAGGGTAGACAAGCAGACAGATGGATCTGGGGAAACTGACAACTAGCAAGCATGCAAGGCAAACTAACAATGTAGTTCAGGTGCCTCCATATTGGAGGAGAATCCTTAAATAGAGGGTGTCACCCAGATATAGGTTGGGAATACCTTAGGTTGATGTGAGCAGTCCCTTTTAAGAGGGAGGTAGTGTGCACGTGTGCCCTCTAAGCATAGTTCCGAATCCTACAATCGAACCTTGGTAGACACCAACACATAGGGGGTGAGATGAGGAGGTGGTGTTTGAGTGGGACACACTGAATGTCCTGTCTGTTAGGTATGAGGAGATCCAACAAAGGGCCAAGTCTGAATTGTCAACAGATCAGAAAGTCTGTTGTAAGAGTGAATGGTCCACTGGGTCAAAGACAGATGCCACATCCAGGAGAAGGAGGAGGACAAACTCGTGTCACTTTCATTTGGCAGTTAGTAGGTAGTTGGTGACTTTAGTCAGGGCATTTTCAGAGGAATGATGCTGTCTGAAGTCAGATTATAAGCGGTCAAAGAGGGAGCAACAGGAGAGGCGGGAGGACAGTTCAAAATTGACATGTTGTTCCATTAGTTTGGAGGCGTAGGGGAGAAATTATATGGGGAAATAGGTAAACTCAGAGGATGGGTCAATGGTGGGCTTTTTGAGATTTGATTGAGGTAGGTTTCAATCAGGATAGAAGACACCAGTTGTTAGTGACAGGTTGAAGAGGTGGGTTAGACTTGTGATGAAGACTGTGGTAAAGTTTGGAATGATGTGGGATGTTATTGTGTCAAGTTCACTGGTGGTGAGGCAAAGTATTCAGCTGAGATGAGAGGAGAGGAAGGGGTAACTGGAGGACGCAGGAACATAGTAACATAGTAACATAGTAACATAGTTAGTAAGGCCGAAAAAAGACATTTGTCCATCCAGTTCAGCCTATATTCCATCATAATAAATCCCCAGATCTACGTCCTTCTACAGAACCTAATAATTGTATGATACAATATTGTTCTGCTCCAGGAAGACATCCAGGCCTCTCTTGAACCCCTCGACTGAGTTCGCCATCACCACCTCCTCAGGCAAGCAATTCCAGATTCTCACCGCCCTAACAGTAAAGAATCCTCTTCTATGTTGGTGGAAAAACCTTCTCTCCTCCAGACGCAAAGAATGCCCCCTTGTGCCCGTCACCTTCCTTGGTATAAACAGATCCTCAGCGAGATATTTGTATTGTCCCCTTATATACTTATACATGGTTATTAGATCGCCCCTCAGTCGTCTTTTTTCTAGACTAAATAATCCTAATTTCGCTAATCTATCTGGGTATTGTAGTTCTCCCATCCCCTTTATTAATTTTGTTGTCCTCCTTTGTACTCTCTCTAGTTCCATTATATCCTTCCTGAGCACCGGTGCCCAAAACTGGACACAGTACTCCATGTGCGGTCTAACTAGGGATTTGTACAGAGGCAGTATAATGCTCTCATCATGTGTATCCAGACCACTCTTAATGCACTCCATGATCCTGTTTGTCTTGGCAGCTGCTGCCTGGCACTGGCTGCTCCAGGTAAGTTTATCATTAACTAGGATCCCCAAGTCCTTCTCCCTGTCAGATTTACCCAGTGGTTTCCCGTTGAGTGTGTAATGGTGATATTGATTCCTTCTTCCCATGTGTATAACCTTACATTTATCATTGTTAAACCTCATCTGCCACCTTTCAGCCCAAGTTTCCAACTTATCCAGATCCATCTGTAGCAGAATACTATCTTCTCTTGTATTAACTGCTTTACATAGTTTTGTATCATCTGCAAATATCGATATTTTACTGTGTAAACCTTCTACCAGATCATTAATGAATATGTTGAAGAGAACAGGTCCCAATACCGACCCCTGCGGTACCCCACTGGTCACAGCGACCCAGTTAGAGACTATACCATTTATAACCACCCTCTGCTTTCTATCACTAAGCCAGTTACTAACCCATTTACACACATTTTCCCCCAGACCAAGCATTCTCATTTTGTGTACCAACCTCTTGTGCGGCACGGTATCAAACGCTTTGGAAAAATCGAGATATACCACGTCCAATGACTCACCGTGGTCCAGCCTATAGCTTACCTCTTCATAAAAACTGATTAGATTGGTTTGACTGGAGCGATTTCTCATAAACCCATGCTGATATGGAGTTAAACAGTTATTCTCATTGAGATAATCCAGAATAACATCCTTCAGAAACCCTTCAAATATTTTACCAACAATAGAGGTTAGACTTACTGGCCTATAATTTCCAGGTTCACTTTTAGAGCCCTTTTTGAATATTGGCACCACATTTGCTATGCGCCAGTCCTGCGGAACAGACCCCGTCGCTATAGAGTCCCTAAAAATAACAAATAATGGTTTATCTATTACATTACTTAGTTCTCTTAGTACTCGTGGGTGTATGCCATCCGGACCCGGAGATTTATCTATTTTAATCTTATTTAGCCGGTTTCGCACCTCTTCTTGGGTTAAATTTGTGACCCTTAATATAGGGTTTTCGTTGTTTCTTGGGATTTCACCTAGCATTTCATTTTCCACCGTGAATACCGTGGAGAAGAAGGTGTTTAATATGTTAGCTTTTTCCTCGTCATCTACAACCATTCTTTCCTCACTATTTTTTGAGGGGCCTCCATTTTCAGTTTTTATTCTTTTACTATTGATATAGTTGAAGAACAGTTTGGGATTAGTTTTACTCTCCTTAGCAATGTGCTTCTCTGTTTCCTTTTTGGCAGCTTTAATTAGTTTTTTAGATAAAGTATTTTTCTCCCTATAGTTTTTTAGAGCTTCAATGGTGCCATCCTGCTTTAGTAGTGCAAATGCTTTCTTTTTACTGTTAATTGCCTGTCTTGCTTCTTTGTTTAGCCACATTGGGTTTTTCCTATTTCTAGTCCTTTAATTCCCACAAGGTATAAACCGCTTACAGTGCCTATTTAGGATGTTCTTAAACATTTTCCATTTATTATCTGTATTCTTATTTCTGAGGATATTGTCCCAGTCTACCAGATTAAGGGCATCTCTAAGCTGGTCAAACTTTGCCTTCCTAAAGTTCAGTGTTTTTGTGACTCCCTGACAAGTCCCCCTAGTGAAAGACAGGTGAAACTGTACAATATTGTGGTCGCTATTTCCTAGATGCCCGACCACCTGCAGATTTGTTATTCTGTCAGGTCTATTAGATAGTATTAGGTCTAAAAGTGGTGCTCCTCTGGTTGGATTCTGCACCAATTGTGAAAGATAATTTTTCTTGGTTATTAGCAGAAACCCGTTGCCTTTATGGGTTTCACAGGTTTCTGTTTCCCAGTTAATATCCGGGTAGTTAAAGTCCCCCATTACCAGGACCTCATTATGGGTTGCAGCTTCATCTATCTGCTTTAGAAGTAGACTTTCCATGATTTCTGTTATATTTGGGGGTTTGTAACAGACCCCAATGAGAATTTTATTACCATTTTTCCCTCCATGAATTTCGACCCATATGGACTCGACATCCTCATTCCCTTCGCTAATATCCTCCCTTAAAGTGGACTTTAGACAAGACTTTACATAGAGACAAACCCCTCCTCCTCTCCGATTTTTACGATCCTTTCTAAACAGACTGTAACCCTGTAAGTTAACTGCCCAGTCATAGCTTTCATCTAACCATGTCTCGGTTATTCCCACTATGTCAAAGTTACCTGTAGATATTTCTGCTTCTAGTTCTTCCATCTTGTTTGTCAGGCTTCTGGCGTTTGCGAGCATGCAGTTTAGAGGATTTTGTTTTGTTCCCATCTCCTTGCTGTGGATTGTTTTAGAAATGTTCTTACCTCCCTTCTGAGTATGTTTTCCTTGTTCTTCTTTGTTCAAGTCTGTTTTTCTTATTTAGGGTTGTGAGACAGGTATGATATAAGGAATGAGAAGTTGGTTTGTTTTGCTGCAGTAAGAATTTGTGCAGCAATTTTACAACTTCTCTTACTGGATGGGCAACTCCGCTCCCTTTCTTTGGAAGCTGTACAACGGTACGCTTTGTAGATGAGGGCCAGAAGGAACATGTGAACTAGTAGATGGCAAGCGCTGCATCAAGTGGCATTTGCTCCTCTTCCTCCACCTTAACATCACACACAGAACAGTCCTCAGTGGTGGCACCCCAATTACCCTTTTTTCCCCCACATCACAACTCTCCAAGCGCCCACCTGACAGTTGGGAACCACAGATGGTTGAGTCTGCAGATCTCTTCACATATTGCATGTCATAGGCATAGGAAGTGTACTCTAAAGATTCACAGAGTCAAGAGGAGGAGGATGACTCTCTGGGCATGGAGTGAGAGAACAGAGAGAATGACGATGAGGTAGTAGATCACATTTGATGTAAACCAAGAGGCATGCAGCTGAGTAGCTCAGCAGAGGAGAAAGGAGGAGGAAGATGAGGAGGTTACGTAGACACAGAGTTATGCAACCATGACAACCAATGCATCTTGAGGCCCAACTCTGGCAATAGACAGCAGCATTTGCAGTTCTGCAGTTGGTTATCTTGGATCTTTTCTTCAGACCAGTGAAAATCTTAAAAAATCATGTTATCTGTCAACTTTTTTAAAAAACAACCTAGTAGAGTAAAAAAATGAAATAATTTCAGTACTGCATGCATGACCTGGCACATGCGCTTTCAACATGCATTAATCTGGGAATGTCATTGTGCTAAAATGCAGACTAGTGAATCTTGCCAACCACCATCCACCCCATCAACTACATCTTCTAATTCTTCCTCCTCACTCACCATGGCCTCACACAGGGCCAAAGAACCTCAACTTGATTACCCCCTACAGTTGGGGTGATTGACAGCCTGTCATCTAATACGGAATTGGACATGCCTGCTGTTTTTGACCGATCTTAGGTCCCTTTCACACATTGGTATGTTGCTATCAGTCGTAATCAGTCAAATTTTGAGAAAAACGAATCCAGAGACTGATGTTGCCAGATCCGTTTTTTCTCATAGACTTGTATTAGGCTGGGTTCACACTGCGTTGTGTGAACCCGTTTAACGGACTACGTTACACCGCGGCATAATGCGGTGTAACGTAGTCCGTTAACGCCGCCATTACAAGATATGGCGAGCGCATCGCTAGCGCACGCCCATTGTGGGCGTGCGCTAGCGATGTGCCGTCATTGAGTGCCGGACTCGAGACGCCGCCTGCAGCGTTTCCGGGTCCGTCACTGCTAGCTCGCTGCTAGCGCAGATGGAGCTAGCAGAAGCTCCATCTGCGCTAGCGCTGTGCAAGTGCCGGCACTTGCGTTAGTGCAGTCCGTTTAACAGATATGTTGAACGGACTGCACTAACGTACTGTGAACCTAGCCTTAGCGACGGATTGCGATGGATGCCTCACGTTTCATCCGTTGTTCGATGGATCAGTCGAAAAATAGTTTGTCCAGCAGCCAGAGACAATGGACAAAGTATCGTTTTTTGTGTATGTCGAAAAATCGGGCACTGATGAATTCAGTGCCATCCGTCGTTTGCTCGAATGGAAGCCTGTTGGCGCCGGATCCATCAAATGACAGAATCCAGCGACGGATTCTGTTTTTTTTAAACTGAGCATGCTCCGATTTATTTTGGATCCAATTAGGCAGATCGGCTATTCGGATCCGTCGAATAAAACGAATCCGTCGCATCAGTTTTTCACAATCTGCGACGGATCCACCGATCTGTCAAGCCATCAGATTGTGACTGACAGCAAAAAACTGATGTGTGAAAGTGGCCTTACATACCAAGCACACCCCTTCTTTCTCAATCCACCGTAACATCTCTGTCTACACCTCTCTCACAGTCCAGCAGCAGTCCTTGTTTGTGCATTTGTGCTCACGTAAAAGATTTTTTACTCTTACACATGGCAAAGTTAACAGCTTATATTTCACCATCTTCAATCTACTACTAATAATAAAATTTATTTATATATTGCAAACACATTGCTCATAACTTAACGAGTCAGCAGTTCATATAAAAGAGTCAAAAGTTACCAAGTATAAGATAATCAAACAAAGCAAAAATAATTATGACTTTGCTCTTCAGAACTTACAATCTACAATGAGGTGAGGGGGGTGACACCAATTACAGGTGCTTATTTACAATTATGGTACAACCATCTTGAGGAAATGTTTGATAGATAAAGGCTGCATGAGCCTTTTTGGTACGGTTGAGTTTGATGGCGAATTATGTTTAGAGAAGTAGAGAATAAGCTATATATATATATATATATATATATATATATATATATATATAAAGGACTTCGATTAGGGAACGTGATAGGCCGCCCTAAACAGATGTGATTTTAGGGAGTACCTAAAAATGTCTATGTTGTGGTTATACTCCTAATTTCATGGGGGACAAAAGGTCAGAGGTGAGTCATCTAGGTAGGAGATTGAATTGAACTGGACAAAGTCCAGATCAGGGGTGTTACCTTCTTTGTGTCTCAGAGTTTGAAATTTGTGAGAGGTCACGAGAATTGGCTAGAGATTAAAGCTGGGATGCAGTTGGGGAGGTGGAGCTGTTACTCTGAGGGAGGGGAGGGAGCACCCTGATGGTGTGAACTTCACAATAAGAATGGCGTCCAATCGGTCTGCATTTATTTATTGGGTTAAAAACAGGATTATTGTTTGGTAGCGAGGAGTGTAGGGTTATTGTGGAGTTAGCAGTGATCATATGGTGGGATATACACATATCCATGTGTTCTAATCTGGATGTGGATAACCCATACACTCACTATTACTTTTCTGAGAACTAATTATTGTGACCAGCCTGCGGCCTCCGCGCATGATTCGTAACCCAATCGTGTCATTGTCTGGATGACAGGGGCCAGCTGAGAGCTATTCACTACAAAGATCACAGTGCTTGTTTCTGTATGACTCATGGCCTGTGATTATTGCATGGCCAATCCAATCTGTTTGCCACGGAAATGCAGCCTTTCTGCTTTATGGATACAGATGGTTTCTGAAAGCTGATTGCCATCGCAGTCCCCCTGTTCCAGTTGCCCAGTCACCATTTTGTCTCCAAGAAAGATGTGCCTGCGCTACAGCAACAAGTCTCAGACAAGATCACCTGCTCGCTGAAAAATTCTATGTCTGCCAGGGTGCATTTCAACAGGGACACCTGGATGAGCAAGCATGAACAGGGGAGTTACATCTAGATGACTGAGTACCAGGTGACTCTGATGGCTGTAGGGGCAGTCGGCAAAGGAGCTGCTACACAAATCGTGCAATCCCCAAGGCTTGCAGGGCGCTTGGGGATGGAGAAATAAACCACTACAAACCATAAGATGGATCACTAAACTACTAGACAACAGGGGTTGGAGAACTAAACTACTAAACAGCTAGGGTTGTAGAACTAAACCACTTCACACCATACGATGGATAACTAAACCAATAGACAACAGGGGTTGGAGAACTATACTACTAAACAGCTTGGGTTGGAGAACTAAACTAGTACACACCAGGGGATGGAGAACTAAAGCACTAGACACAAAAATGTCACTATATAGAAAAATCAGCCGCACTCTTATGGTATATCTTTGCAAAAATGTGATGTATTTATTCACATGTGTTGAGACAAGATTTATTAACGTGAAAGCAACACAAAAAACAAAACATAAAAATAAACCCTAGCCTGTCCGGCACTAACTAAACAAATACGTTGCTATCTCAACAACTGGGGGGGCTTCTCCCACCCAGCTAACATCATACAGATCTTGAGCAGAGCTCTTCACTCACGTTTGTCTCACACAGGCAGGCAATCTGTGTGCCCCAGGCAGACACTGGAAACACCCAGCTGGTCATCTTTTATTCCTGCAATCATTAACCCATTAGCACCCTGAAGATACTGAGTGGCCTAATTCACATAGGACAAACACCTGGGCGAGATATACCTGCCTCCATCTACCACACCAGCATGAGTCTTGCATATCCCCCCCCTTGCTCAGACCACTCCGGTCGAGCAAGAACACTTTTCAAACAGTGCACTCGGGATAGGGCATCGGCGTTCCCCATCTGCACCCCAGGTCGGTGCTCCACCGTAAAAGAGTAAGCCTGCAGGGCAAGGAACCACCTGGTTACCCGACTATTACGGTCCTTGTGGAGGTGCATCCACTTGAGAGGGGCATGGTCTGTGACCAGCCTAAACTTCCTACCAGCCAGGTAATACTTGAGGGAGTCGAGAGCCCATTTAATGGCTAGGCACTCTTTTTCAACCACGGCATACCTCTGCTCATGTACATTCAGTTTCCGACTGAGATAGAGGACCGGGTGTTCGACTCCGTCCCTCACCTGGGAAAGTACAGCTCCGACACCAGTATCAGAGGCATCAGTTTGTACCACAAACTCGCTGCTGAAATCAGGAGTCACTAGTACGGGCTGAGAGCACAAAGCCCGTTTCAGGCTGTGGAAGGCCTCTTCAGCAGCTGAGGTCCATTTTACCATGACGGAACCCTTCCCCTTGGTAAGATCCGTCAAGGGAGTAGCCATGGCTGCAAAATTGGGTATGAACCGGCGATAATAGCCGGCAATCCCCAGGAAAGCCTGCACTTGTTTCTTGTTCACTGGTTGTGGCCAGCCCTGAATTGCCTGTATTTTGTCGATCTGGGGTTTAACCACTCCTCGGCCAATCACGTAGCCCAAGTATCGGGCTTCTTCAAGCCCGATGTGGCATTTCTTGGGGTTTGCCGTTAAACCTGCATCTCGCAGGTCATCAATCACGGCTTGTACCTTCTGGAGATGAGTTTCCCAGTCCATGCTGTAAATTACGATGTCATCCAGGTAGGCAGAAGCGTACTGTCTGTGAGGCCTCAAGACTCGATCCATCAATCTCTGGAACGTTGCGGGAGCTCCGTGAAGTCCAAACGGCATATAGACATACTGGAACAGACCTTCCGGTGTAGCAAATGCCGTCTTCTCTCTGGCCGCCTCGGCCAGAGGAATCTGCCAGTACCCCTTTGTTAAATCCAGGGTCGTAATGTATCGGGCTTTACCAAGCCGGTCGATCAACTCATCGACCCGGGGCATAGGGTATGCATCAAATTTAGAAACTGCATTCAGTTTCCTAAAGTCATTACAAAACCGAATGGAGCCATCCGGTTTAGGTATCAACACAATTGGACTGGACCAGGCGCTGTGTGACTCCTCAATGACTCCTAAGTCCAACATTGCCATCACTTCCCGGGAGACGGCTTCACGGCGGGCTTCCGGAATCCGGTAGGGCTTCACATGAACAGTGACGCCAGGCTCTGTGACAATCTCATGTTTCACCAACTTCGTCCGGCCAGGTTTTTCGGAGAAAAACTGTCGGTTCTGTAACAAAAATTGCTTAACCTCAGATTTTTGTCGTTCTGAGAGAGTCTCAGCAACCTGCACCTTTGGTACAGTAGGTGAACAAACCGGACGGGGCAGATCCGCCGTTAGGGCAGAGCGGTCTTTCCAGGATTTTATCAGATTCACATGATAAATCTGTTCCGGTTTTCTCTTACCCGGCTGGTACACTTTATAGTTCACTTCACCAACTCTTTCTCGGACCTCAAATGGGCCCTGCCATTTCGCCAGGAATTTACTATCCACCGTAGGGATTAGGACCAACACCCTATCGCCGGGTGCAAATGTACGGACCTTAGCGCCTCTATCATAACTTTGCCTCTGGGCTCCCTGGGCCTGTAACATATGGTCCCTAACAATGGGCATGACAGCGGCAATACGATCCTGCATTTGTGTTACATGGTCGATCACCGTTTTAAAGGGAGTGACTTGACCTTCCCAGGTTTCTTTTGCGACGTCCAGCAGTCCCCGGGGACGACGGGCGTACAACAGTTCGAAAGGCGAAAATCCTGTGGAAGACTGGGGAACTTCCCTAATGGCAAACAGCAAATAGGGTAACAAGTAATCCCAGTTCTTCCCATCTTTGTCTATCGCCTTCCGGAGCATCTGTTTTAAGGTTTTGTTGAAGCGCTCAACCAGGCCATCTGTTTGAGGGTGATAGACAGACGTACGCAACGGGTCTATTTGTAAGAGCCTGCAGAGCTCCTTCATTACCCTCGACATAAAGGGAGTCCCCTGGTCGGTGAGTATCTGTTTTGGAATTCCCACCCGACTAAACACTTGTACCAATTCCTTGGCGATCGTCTTGGTAGCTGTGTTACGCAAAGGGACGGCTTCCGGGTAACGAGTGGCATAGTCCACGATGACGAGGATATGTTGGTGCCCACGTGCGGATCGGGGAAGGGGCCCAACCAAATCCATCCCAATTCTCTCAAAAGGGACCCCGATGATAGGAAGGGGTACCAAAGGGCTACGGAACTGAGATTTAGGGGCCGCGATTTGGCACTCTGGACAGGACTCACAATAGTTACGCACATCACAATGTATTCCAGGCCACACAAAACAATGCAATATCCTTTCTGTGGTTTTCTGTACCCCCAGATGTCACCCCATTATATGTCCGTGGGCCAAATCCAGTACCTTCCGCCGATAAGGTTTGGGTACCACTAACCGTTGCACTGTGTCTTCCCCTTTTTTTTCTACCTGGTAGAGCAAATCATTTTCAAGAACCATATACGGGTACGCTAGCCTAGTGTCAGGTTCTACGGGTACCCCATCTATCATTTTTACATTTTTCCTAGCCGGAGTCAGGGTAGGATCTTTCATTTGCTCGCTGTGGAAGTCATCCACCTGGACCCCCAAATCTGGCAGGCAGGGTGCCGGATGGCTGTCTGCCTCCGCCTCTCGCTGAGGTTCCTCAGTTGCCTCTGTTTCCCCCGCCATGACGGAGAAGGGGTACTGAAGGTTAGATTCACTAACCTCCCCAGCAACATCTTCCTGTGGGGTCTCCTCTAGGGACTCGGGACCTCCAGATGGCATGGGAGAAGATTCACGGGTACAGCTACCGTGAAGGAGTAACTGATTCTCCCACAACTGCCAGAAATAGGGAAAATCCCTGCCCAGGATTACATCATGTAACAATGCGGGAACGAGTCCCACTTTGTGCTGCACTGACCCATAGGGAGTAGAAATCCATATGACCGCTGTTAAGTACGAGCGGGTGTCACCATGCACACACGTCACAGAAAACTTGTCAGACGGACCAGACGGAAGTGCCACCAGACTAGCTTTCACCAGAGTCACCACACTTCCAGAGTCTAGTAATGCCACAACATTTTTCCCATCAACAGATAATTCACACAGGTGTTTCACTGTATCATTTTGACCCGCATTCACACTCACTAGCTGTGTAACCAAAGACATGCGTTTTCTAGAGTCTATAACGTCGCACTGCATGGGTTCAGCGGTAACAGGACAGTTCGCAGAAACATGACCCTTCTCATGGCAGCGGAAACACCTAACAGGTCCCCTACTGAGACCACCGTCCAATACTCTTGGTCTCGGAGTGCGAGCAGTCCCGGACTCCTCCCCCACAGTTTTAAGCGATTTTCCTTCACCCGTGGTCTCTGGAACAGTCTTACCGGTTCCACGAGGAGGAGGCACAGTCCGGGGTTTGGCGGTGTCGTCGGGAAGTCCTTCTGCCACGGAATAACGCTCGACCAACTCCACAAGTTGATCCGCTGTCGTGGGATTTCCTTGGCTTACCCACCTTTTCAGCGCTGGGGGTAGTACTCTCAGGTACTTGTCCAGGACAACCCGCTGGATTATTTCGGGTATTGTCAGTACCTCGGGTTGCAGCCATTTCTTTGTCAAGTAGATCAGGTCGAACATCTGAGACCGCGCTGGTTTATCTTGCTGGTATGTCCACTGATGTACCCTCTGTGCACGGACAGCCGTCGTCACACCCAGCCGGGCCAGGATCTCAGCTTTCAGCTTCTCAAAGTCCTGAGCGATCTCCGGGTCCAAATCATGGTAAGCTTTTTGGGCCTCGCCGGAGAGAAACGGGGCAATCAAATCGGCCCATCGTGCCTTCGGCCACTTCTCTCTCAATGCCGTCCGCTCAAAAGTTGTCAGATATGCCTCGACGTCATCTTCTGCAGTCAGCTTTTGCCAGTATCGACTCACATGGATCCTTCTGGACTCTGCTTCCGGGTCAGCGTCAGGCATGCTCACCAGGCGCTGCGCCACCTGTTGGAGAAGTTGGCGGTCTGCAACCGTCATGTCCAGTAACTCCTTCAGCTGTGCGGCCATCAAGCGATTAGCTTCGTGCTGTGCGGCAGTGGCCTGCTGCTGTACGGCAGTGGACTGTACTAAGGCTTTCACCACGTCTTCCATGCTGTCGCCTGTGCCACGGTATGCCCGCATTCTCCACCACAATGTGACAAAACACTCTGGGATCGCCTTTGCTGGGGTCAAAGGACACGTGGTTTGTGCATTGAATCTGAGGCGTACAGCAGGTTTCTGAGCAGGCTGACCTCAGGTCAGATTTATTAACGTGAAAGCAACACAAAAAACAAAACATAAAAATAAACCCTAGCCTGTCCGGCACTAACTAAACAAATACGTTGCTATCTCAACAACTGGGGGGGCTTCTCCCACCCAGCTAACATCATACAGATCTTGAGCAGAGCTCTTCACTCACGTTTGTCTCACACAGGCAGGCAATCTGTGTGCCCCAGGCAGACACTGGAAACACCCAGCTGGTCATCTTTTATTCCTGCAATCATTAACCCATTAGCACCCTGAAGATACTGAGTGGCCTAATTCACATAGGACAAACACCTGGGCGAGATATACCTGCCTCCATCTACCACACCAGCATGAGTCTTACAACACACACAGCAGGGAGTATAAACGAAGTAGTAACGTTTCGACCCTGCCTCGGGTCTTTCTCAAACTGTAATCAAACACAAATAACAATTAGTGTTATATACATATGGGGTGCTTTACATAAAGACAAAACCAGATGAACATAAAAACAAAGACAGATGAACAAAATCATTATTTACAGAAAACTATGTACAATAAGGATCCCATCTGAAAAGTATCTTTATGAGATAGTGCTGTCAAAATAGATGACCTAAACAAGGTCCATCAGGGGTGCTGTCGCTAACATAAAGTTCTATTGTAGAGACTGGGAACAAGGTCCAGTCTGACCAGTGAAGCTCAAAAAATAGGTACAAAATTAGGTACAAAATTAAGTAACGTTATACCCAGTGGTGGACATGATATAGAGAAGCACTGTATCTATATCATGTGTTGTGAATTCTGTGGTCAAGCTCCCTCTTGTGGTCATGAGTGGTACTTCGGCTGGTTCTGTCCATGAGCTTCCTCTGGTGGATGTGTGTGGGGCTGCGGCTTCTGAGTTTCCTTCCTCAGGTGACGAGGTTAAGTCGTTAGGTGCTGCTCTATTTAACTCCACCTAGTTCTTTGTTCCTAGCCTCCAGTCAATGTTCCAGTATTGGTCTTGCTCTCTCCTGGATCGTTCTTGTGGCCTGTCTGCCCTGCATAAGCTAAGTTTTGCTTGTGTTACTTTTGTTTGCTATTTTTTCTGTCTAGCTTGCTATATTGGTTTGTCTTGCTTGCTGGAAGCTCTGGGACGCAGAGGGAGCACCTCCGTACCGTTAGTCGGTGCGGAGGGTCTTTTTGCGCCCTCTGCGTGGTTGTTTGTAGGTTTTTGTGCTGACCGCAAAGCTATCTTTCCTATCCTCGGTCTATTCAGTAAGTCGGGCCTCACTTTGCTAAAATCTATTTCATCTCTGTGTTTGTATTTTCATCTTTACTCACAGTCATTATATGTGGGGGGCTGCCTTTTCCTTTGGGGAATTTCTCTGAGGCAAGGTAGGCTTATTTTTCTATCTTCAGGGCTAGCTAGTTTCTCAGGCTGTGCCCGAGGCGCCTAGGTCTGGTCAGGAGCTCTCCACGGCTACCTCTAGTGTGGTGTGATAGGATTAGGGATTGCGGTCAGCAGAGTTCCCACGTCTCAGAGCTCGTCCTATGTTATTGGTAACTATCAGGTCATTTTCAGTGCTCTTAACCACCAGGTCCATTGTGGTTCTAAATCACCAGTTCATAACAATCATGTCCACCACTGGGTATAACGTTACTTAATTTTGTACCTAATTTTGTACCTATTTTTTGAGCTTCACTGGTCAGACTGGACCTTGTTCCCAGTCTCTACAATAGAACTTTATGTTAGCGACAGCACCCCTGATGGACCTTGTTTAGGTTATCTATTTTGACAGCACTTTCTCATAAAGATACTTTTCAGATGGGATCCTTATTGTATATAGTTTTCTGTAAATAATGATTATGTTCATCTGTCTTTGTTTTTATGTTCATCTGGTTTTGTCTTTATGTAAAGCACCCCATATGTATATAACACTAATTGTTATTTGTGTTTGATTACAGTTTGAGAAAGACCCGAGGCAGGGTCGAAACGTTACTACTTCATTTATACTCCCTGCTGTGTGTGTGTATATATATGAAAATTTTGTCTCAACACATGTGAATAAATACATCACATTTTTGCAAAGATATACCATAAGAGTGCGGCTGATTTTTCTATATTGGACTTGTTGTTGGGTTTTTCCCAAGTACAGCCAGCACCAACCTAAGATAGCTGAGTGCGCTCCTTTTTTCTTAATACAAAAATGTCACTAGACACCAAATCTTGGAATCCTCAAGGCTTGCAGAACAAGCCTCCCTATGTAACAGTTCCAGCAGTGCTTCTGCTTCTTCCACCTCCTCTAGGGCCTCCACCTGTGCCCTCAACCACTGCCTTAATTAAACACACGTTACAACACTGCAGAGAGAATCCCTCTCCCACCTCCATATTGCGCAGCCAGGGCTCACCGTAATCAGGCAATGTTTGCGATAATATGCCTTGGAGATGGCAGTCATACAGATCAACAGTTGTGGACAGCTATCCATGCTGAGTTTGAGTAATGGCTGTCTACACTCAACCTGGAGCCAGGTAAGACAGTTTGTGATAACAGTGCAAACATGATGGCGGCCCTAGACTGGGCCACCATACACACGTGCCTTGCATGGCTCGCATCCTGGACCTGTTGGTACAGCAATTCCTCCTCCACTGTCCCAGCCTGGATGTGCTGCAGCAGAAACCGCTGTCATGCTGACTTCCACCATTTCACTTCAGATGGTGTGGAGATCTTTTGGATTACCGGTTATCCGGTTGATATGCGATATGACCACACCGTGGAATTAAACTCTGCACATGTTGCAGCAGCACTGAGACATGGTGCAGGATGACATTTTTCATAGCCTGGCACAACAGACATGTTGCAATTCAAACATGCATACTGGATACAGATGAAGGAGCTCTGTTGTGAATTCTGTGGCTGAATTCACTCCTGTGGTCACAAGTGGTACTGCAGCTTCTGAGCTTCCTCCCTCAGGTGTTCTGGTGAGCTCGTTGGCTGCTTTGTTATTTAACTCCACCTGATTCTGTCTTCCTTGCTCCTTGTCAATGTTCCAGTGTTGGACCTGAGCTTCTGGATCTTTCCTGTGGCCTGCTGCTCTGCTTAGATAAGTGCTTCTTTGCTTTTGTTGCTACTTTTTCTGTCCAGCTTGTCTATTCGTTTTTGCTGGAAGCTCTGAGACGCAAAGGGTGCACCGCCGTGCCGTTAGTTCGGCACGGTGGGTCTTTTTGCCCCCTTTGCGTGGTTTTTTGCTTTAGGGTTTTTTGTAGACTGCAAAGTTCTCTTTGCTATCCTCGCTCTATCTAGAATATCGGGCCTCACTTTGCTGAATCTATTTCATCCCTACGTTTGTCTTTTCATCTTGCTAACTGTCATTATATGTGGGGGGCTGCCTTTTCCTTTGGGGTATTTCTCTGAGGCAAGTCAGGCTTGTTTTTCTATCTTCAGGCTAGTCAGCTCCTCAGGCTGTGCCGAGTTGCATAGGTAGTGACAGGCGCAATCCACAGCTGCCTTTAGTTGTGTTTAGGATAGGTTCAGGTATTGCGGTCTACAGAGATTCCACGTCTCAGAGCTCGTTCTATTGTTTTTGGGTTATTGTCAGATCACTGCATGTGCTCTGATTGCTGGCACACTGTGTCCCTGGATTGCCTTCATAACAGAGCTCTGCACCCTTCTGTACGTTTTCTTGGAAGGTGAAATATTGCATGATTAATCACGTTACTCACAGCAGAAAGAATTGTTTCAGTGTCAAGGAGACCCGTATGACAAAGAAGATCTGCTCCAAAAAATTTCAAAGTGAGATGTCCCTTACTGTATGACATTAGTAACAGATTTTTGTCTTTTTGGTGTGGATGAGGCCTGTATAACATTGACTAAATGCTACAAACAATTTCAAAGTGAGATGTCCCCTACTGTATGATGTTAGTAACAGAAGAATTTTTTTGGGCTTGTTGGTTATGTCTGTATAACATTGACTAGATGATCCAAACAATTTCAAAGTGAGATCTCCCCTTCTGTATATGGCTAGTAACATAAAATACATTTTTTTTAAGTGTGGATGAGTCCTGTATTATCTATAAGATTGTCTGTGGGGTGGGAATGCCCTCTTTCCTACAGTTGCTGCTGGTAAGGTGCAGGTTTGCTGGAGAAATATGGCCGACATGTCACTACATGAACTGATCAGGAAAAGGGCCATGACGACGGCGGAAATGGGAACTGTTATGGACCTGGTGGTTAGGAGCACCCGGAACGACCTGATGGTTACACTAACAAAGGACAAGCTCTGGGAAGTGGGAGCTCTGCTGACCGCAACCCCTAATCCTATCACACAACTAGAAATAGCCGTGGAGCGTACCCAACACTCCCTAGACGCCTCTTCACAGCCTAAGAGCTAACTAGCCCTAGAGATAGAAAATAAAGCCTACCTTGCCTCAGAGAAATTCCCCAAAGGAAAAGGCAGCCCCCCACATATATTGACTGTGAGTTAAGATGAAAGTCACAAACACAGAAATGAAACAGGTTTCAGCAAAGGGAGGCCAGACTTACTAAACAGACAGAGGATAGGAAAGGTATCTTTGCGGTCAGCACAAAAAACTACAAAAAAACCACGCAGAGTGTGCAAAAAGACCTCCGCACCGACTCACGGTGCGGAGGTGCCACTCTGCATCCCAGAGCTTCCAGCTAGCAAGGCAAAATCATGATAACTAGCTGGACAAGGAAACAATGAACAAATAATTAACTAGCAGGGACTTAGCTTCTGCTGGAGTAGACAGGTCACCAGAAAGATCCAAGAGCGAACTGAACCAGTACAAGAACATTGACAGCTGGCATGGAGTAACGATCTGAGTGGAGTTAAATAGAGCAGCCAGCCAAAGAATAAACCAGGTCACCTGTGGAAGGAACCTCAGAAGCAGCAGCTCCACTCACAGCCACCAGAGGGAGTCCATGGACAGAACTCGCCGAAGTACCATTCATGACCACAGGAGGGAGTTCGATAACAGAATTCACAACACCCCACATATAATGCTCTGCACCGTTCATTATGGCCCCATAGATGCTCCTTTTAAAGCTGTACCATATAGAATGCTGCTGCTGCTGCAATAAAAACAAATCACATACTCACCTCTCTTGCTCAGGACGCTGGCGCTTTCAATATTTATCTGCTCCTCGTGCGGCTCCGTCTCCAGCACTAACGCTCAGCAGAGGGCGCGCACTGACTAATTCACCACGCCCTCTGACCTGAGCGTCATTGCCAGAGGGCGCTGAAGACGGAGCCACACAGGAACAAGGAGCGGTAAATATCGTGCAGCGCTCCCCTCCCCGTATACTTACCTGCTCCGGCGCGGTCCCTGCAGTCCCTGCTTCTTCCAGTGCTGCATCTTCTTCCTGTATTGAGCGGTCACAGTTACCGCTCATTTTCAGTCATGAATATGCGGCTCCACCTCTATGGGAGGTGGAGCCGCATATTCATGACTGTAATGAGCGGTACCATGTGACCGCTCAATACAGGAAGAAGATGCAGCGCTGGAAGAAGCAGGGACGTCCAGGGACCACGCCGGAGCAGGTAAGTATAATTACACAGCTCCCGCTCCCCCTCCCCTGCCGACCCTTGGGTATGATTCGAGTGTAAGCCAAGAGGGGGACTTTCAGCCCAAAAAAATGGGCTGAAAATATCGGCTTATACTCGAGTATATATGGTAATTTCTGTAGCAAATTACACAAACCGTAGTGTCAGGACATTGTGGATGTTTCCTGTGCCCTGACTGGCTAGCCGCAATGTGCACACATAAAGTTAACCCCTTCCCGACCCATGACGCCACGTAGGCGTCATGAAAGTCGGTGCCATTCCGACCCATGACGCCTATGCGGCGTCATGGAAAGATCGCGTCCCTGCAGATCGGGTGAAAGGGTTAACTCCCATTTCACCCGATCTGCAGGGACAGGGGGAGTGGTAGTTTAGCCCAGGGGGGGTGGCTTCACCCCCTCGTGGCTACGATCGCTCTGATTGGCTGTTGAAAGTGAAACTGCCAATCAGAGCGATTTGTAATATTTCACCCATTATAACGGGTGAAATATTACAATCCAGCCATGGCCGATGCTGAAATATCATCGGCCATGGCTGGAAATACTAGTGTGCCCCCACCCCACCCCTCCGATCGCCCCCCCACCCCCCCGATCTGGCCGGTACACTGCTCCGGCTCCCCTCCGCCCTGTGCTCCGCTCCCCCCCGTGCTCGTGTCCGCTCCCCCCGTGCTCCAATCACCCCCCCGTGCTCCAATCACCCCCCCTGCACTCCGATCCACCCCCCGTGCTCCGTTCCACCCCCCCGTGCTCCATTCCAGCCCGCCGTGCTCTGTTCCACGCCCCCCGCGCTCCGTTCCACCCCCCCGTGCTCCGATCCCCCCCCGTGCTCCGATCCCCCCCCCCGTGGTCCCCCCCCACCCTATCATACTTACCGATCCAGCCGTGGTCCCGTCCGTCTTCTGCCGGCCGGCAGATTCGTTCCAAAGTGCATTTTGATCACTGAGATATAATCTATCTCAGTGATCAAAATAAAAAAAATAATAAATGACCCCCCCCCTTTGTCACCCCCATAGGTAGGGACAATAAAAAAATAAAGAAATTTTTTTTTTCCACTAATGTTAGAATAGGGTTAGGGTTAGGGGTAGGGTTAGGGGTAGGGCTAGGGCTAGGGTTAGGGTCAGGGGTAGGGTTAGGGGTAGGGTTAGGGTTAGGGGTAGGGTTAGGGCTAGGGTTAGGGCTAGGGTTAGGGCTAGGGTTAGGGTTAGGAATGTGCACACGTATTCTGGTCCTCTGCGGATTTTTCCGCTGCGGATTTGATAAATCCGCAGTGCTAAACCGCTGCGGATTTATGGCGGATTTACCGCGTTTTTTTCTGCGCATTTCACTGCGGTTTTACAACTGCGATTTTCTATTTGAGCAGTTGTAAAACCGCTGCGGAATCCGCACAAAGAAGTGACATGCTGCGGAATGTAAACCGCTGCGTTTTCGTGCAGTTTTTCCGCAGCATGTGTACAGCGATTTTTGTTTCCCGTAGGTTTACATTGAACTGTAAACTCATGGGAAACTGCTGCGGATCCGCAGCGTTTTCCGCAGCGTGTGCACATACCTTTAGAATTAGGCTTTGTGCACACGGTGCGGATTTGGCTGCGGATTCGCAGCAGTGTTCCATCAGGTTTACAGTACCATGTAAACATATGAAAAACCAAATCCGCTGTGCCCATGGTGCGGAAAATACCGCGCGGGAAAGCTGCGTTGTATTTTCCGCAGCATGTCAATTCTTTGTGCGGATTCCGCAGCGTTTTACACCTGTTCCTCAATAGGAATCCGCAGGTGAAATCCGCACAAAAAACACTGGAAATCCGCGGAAAATCCGCAGGTAAAACACAGTGCCTTTTACCCGCAGATTTTTCAAAAATGGTGCGGAAATATCTCACACGAATCCGCAACGTGGGCACATAGCCTTAGGGTTAGGGTTGGAATTAGGGTTGTGGTTAGGGTTAGGGGTGTGTTGGGGTTAGTGTTGTGGTTAGGGGTGTGTTGGGGTTAGGGTTGGAATTAGGGTAGTGGTTAGGGTTGTGATTAGGGTTATGGCTACAGTTGGGATTAGAGTTAGGGGTGTGTTGGGGTTAGTGTTGGAGTTAGAATTGAGGGGTTACCACTGTTTAGGCACATCAGGGGTCTCCAAACGCAACATGGCGCCACCATTGATTCCAGCCAATCTCGTATTCAAAAAGTCAAATGGTGCTCCCTCACTTCCGAGCCCTGACGTGTGCCCAAACAGTGGTTTACCCCCACATATGGGGTACCAGCATACTCAGGACAAACTGTGCAACAATTACTGGGGTCCAATTTCTCCTGTTACCCTTGTGAATCTAAAAAAATGCTTGCTAAAACATAATTTTTGAGGAAAGAAAAATGATTTTTTATTTTCACGGCTCTGCGTTGTAAACGTCTGTGAAGCACTTGGGGGTTCAAAGTGCTCACCACATATCTAGATAAGTTCCTTGGGGGGTCTAGTTTCTAAAATGGGGTCACTTGTGGGGGGTTTCTACTGTTTAGGCACACCAGGGGCTCTGCAAACGCAACGTGACACCCGCAGAACATTCCATCAAAGTCTGCATTTCAAAAGTCACTACTTCCCTTCTGAGCCCCGACGTGTGCCCAAACAGTGGTTTACCCCCACATATGGGGTATCAGCGTACTCAGGAGAAACTGGACAACAACTTTTGGGGTCCAATTTCTCCTGTAACCCTTGGGAAAATAAAAAATTCTGGGCTAAATAATTATTTTTGAGGAAAGAAAACGTATTTATTATTTTCACGGCTCTGCATTATAAACTTCTATGAAGCACTTGGGGGTTTCCAAAATTGTGCTGATGTAAAGTAAACATGTGGGAAATGTTATTTATTAACTATTTTGTGTCACATATCTGTCTGGTTTAACAGAATAAAAATTCAAAATGTGAAAATTGCGAAATTTTCAAAATTTTCGCCAAATTTCCGTGTTTATCACAAATAAATGCAGAATTTATTGACCTAAATTTACCACTAACATGAAGCCCAATATGTCACGAAAAAACAATCTCAGAACCGCTAGGATCCGTTGAAGCGTTCCTGAGTTATTACCTCATAAAGGGACACTGGTCAGAATTGCAAAAAACGGCAAGGTCTTTAAGGTCAAAATAGGCTGGGTCTTGAAGGGGTTAAGGAAAAAAAATAGACTGTTTACAAGAATGCCACACCTCTAAGCTCTGCAAACCCCCTCTCATCATCAAACACGTGCCACCGCCGCTCATGATACACCACCATTATCTTTGCTAAAGTGCTGAAAATACTTTTGTGGCAACGCAAATATGTTCCCGCACTTTTACCGAATGCTACCTATTTTTTGCGATTTTATAAAATTTTGCTTGTGTTTCCGATCACGAATCCGAATGTGCCCTATTCATGTCGAACTTATGTTTAGCGATGGTTTTCTGAACAAATTTGCTCATAACTGGTTATTAGTAAAGTAATAAAAATCTGTAAAAGTCTCTACAGCTTTAGAAAAATCACAGACACAATTTTTTTTACGGACATGGGAAAAAAATGCCTTATTTTTATAGACTCTCCCGGAATTTCTGAATGGGAGAGTCCTCTCTCCCTATGTATACCTCCGATGGAAGGTACGAAACATAGCATGGAGATTATAGACATCTGTCCGTGAGGGTCTGGCTTATCGCGTAGCACAGCAGTGAATGTGAAGTCCTATGACAAGGAGACCAATAAACTCATAAAGAATTTATTTTATTCGTCTGAACATAGGGAAAAGCCTATTGAATGTTCACGACGAGGAGTCATTTCAATTAGAACAACAGATACAATTTCAAATGATCACACAAAAAGGTTGTACAAGAAATAACCCAAAGACTGTAAAATTCACAAAACATGCATTTTCATGATAGAATCATCATTGAAGGTGATAATAATTTAGAGAAGATATGCCCATATGTTTATTTGACTGAAAGATTAATGTTAAATTGAATGCATCTTTTGTATTTCAGTATAATATATCAATAATCATTTGTAACGTGTGTTAGACTTGGACATGGCCATCTTTGAAAACATGCACACTTATGCCATGCTCCTGTTCTGCATGAATGAAATCAATTATTCCACTTACTGTGACATATCGAAGAATACAGTGCTCTAACTATTTAGCTTCACAGAAGAAAAGAAGAAAAAGCCTTATTACCATACCCATGGAAACCATGAATTTGGGTAATCCATGGATTCATTTGCAAATCTAATGAGCAGGCATAAAAAGACTCACATCTGCTGAATATGTGCAAGAAATGTTTATGACTTGAGTCTTCATAATGGTCTATGATTATCAAGCATAAAAAAAGATTCCAGAAAAAAATCCAAGGAGGTCTCTAGACAAAACACAGTGACAGAGATTAACTCTACATTCCACTAAGGCTTCTGCTTTTAATATTATAGTTGGTTCCTTTCTCTAATTGATAGAAAACTTAATTTGGAAAGGGAACAAGTGGGATAAAATAACTGTGTGCTATCGTGAGAAATGGTAATGTTAGAATAGGTTCTTCTCTAAGTTTCCTAACACACCGTGTATTAGAAATGAAATGAAGTCAAATTAATATAATTAATAATAATTAAATATCTTTTTATTCAAGATAAGTGAACCTACGATTGGCATAATAATTTAGTAATCATTAAAATAGAGGAAGCTATATATATATATATATATATATATATATATATATATATATATACTAGATGGCGGCCCGATTCTAACGCATCGGGTATTCTAGAATATGCATGTCCCTGTAGTATATAAACAATGATGATTCCAGAATTCGCGGCACACTGTGCCCGTCGCTGATTGGTCGAGGCAACCTTTATGACATCATCGTCGCCATGGCAACCATTATGACATCTACGTCGATATTGTGCCCGTCGCTGAATCAGAAACGTGAGATGTCTACGTCCTTTATGACATCATCGTCGCTGTGCCCGTTGCTGATTGGTCGAGGCCGCCAGGCCTCGACCAATCAGACGCGGGATTTCTACGTCCTTTATGACATCATCGTCACTGTGCCCGTTGCTGATTGGTCGAGGCCACCAGGCCTCGACCAATCAGACGCGGGATTTCTATGTCCTTTATGACATCATCGTCGCTGTGCCCGTTGCTGATTGGTCGAGGCCGCCAGGCCTCGACCAATCAGACGCGGGATTTCTACGTCCTTTATGACATCATCGTCGCTGTGCCCGTTGCTGATTGGTCGAGGCCTGGCGGCCTCGACCAATCAGAGAGCCGGGATTTCCAGGACAGAAAGACAGACAGACAGAAAGACAGACAGACAGACGGAAAAACCCTTAGGCAATTATATATATAGATATATATTATGTCTATATATGACATATCACAGTAGGGCAGATTTACAGAGCATATTGCTCCACAGCTCTGTACTAAAAACACAAAGCACATTTTTACAGTAGTGTTCAAAATAATAGCAGTCCAATATGACTAATCAGAGTTAAAGGGACACTGTCATCTGAATTTGGAGGGAACAATCTTCAGCCATAGAGGCGGGGTTTTGGGGTTTTTGATTCACCCTTTCCTTACCCGCTGGCTGCATGCTGGCTGCAATATTGGATTGAAGTTCATTATCTGTCCTCCATAGTACACACCTGTGCAAGGCAAGATTGCAGACTGTGCAGGCATGTACTACGGAGGACAAAGAATGAACTTCAATCCAATATTGCAGCCAGCATGCAGCCAGCGGGTAAGGAAAGGGTGAATCAAAAACCCCAAAACCCCGCCTCCATGGCTGAAGATTGTTCCCTCCAAATTCAGGTGACAGTGTCCCTTTAACACTGTTTTTGGTATAAATTATATCACCGCATGTCAAACAATTTACCAGTTGGTGCATTAGATTCTAAGAAAACCAACAGACTCAGCATTCATGATCTGCAGGTTGTTTGAGTACGTGTATTAGAATAATTGAAAGGGGTTGTGTTCAAAATAATAGCAGTGTGGAGTTCAATTAGTGCGGTCAGTCATTCAGTGAAGAAACAGATGTGAATCAGGTGGCCCTTATTTAAGGGTAAAACCAGGACATGTTGTACATGCATTTATCCTTGAAAGCCTGAGAAATATGGCTCGAGATTATTCAGAAGAGCGTACTTTAATTAATAAGTTGATTTGAGAGGGTAAAACTTATAAAGAAGTGCAGACATCGATAGGCTGTTCAGCTAAAATGATCTGCAATGTTTTAAAATGGAAAGTCAAATCAGAGAGATGTGGAAGAAAATGGAAGACTACCATTCAAATGGATGGAAGCATTACCAGAATGGCAAAGGCTCAGCCAATGATCAGCTCCAGGATGATCAAAGTCAGTCTCAAGTTCCCTGTGAGTACTGTGAAGACGCCTGTGTGAAGCTAGTCTTTTAGCAAGAAGTCCATGCAAAGTCCAATTGTCAAAAAAAGGGTATGCACCGTGTCACGGACGTGGTTTGTGGAACCACTGTGCCACGGACGTGGTTTGTGGAACCACTGTGCCACGGACCACGGAGAGCCTGGAGGGGCATGATTACGTGAGCACCAAACTGTTCACTACAGCCCCTGATGGTGAGGCTAGGCTTGGCTCCCAATGAACGCCAGGTGCCAGTCCAAGGAAATTGAGGTTTTGGAGTGGCCAGCCCAATTCCCGAACCTTAATCCGATAGAAAACTTGTGGGGTGACATTAAAAATGCCATTTCTGAGGTAAAGCTAACAAATACCAAAACAATTGTGGGATATAGTCCAAGCATCCTGGGCAGGAATAACAGCTGATAGATGACTAAAGTTGGTTGACTCTATGCAATATAGATGTGAAGCAGTTCTAAAAAACTGTGAGTATACAACTAACTATTAGGTTAATGATTCACATGAATGCTAAATACACAAAAAAGTACATGTTGTGAAGTTGTAAAGACAAATGCAGACACTGCTATTTTTTAGAACAATGTTCATTTTTGTTATTTTCTGTAAAGTAGTTAAAAATTATATACATTTCTCTTTATGTTTTGAATTAAAAACAGTGTCCAATGTTCCCAAAGCATGGAAATAAAAACTAGCATAACGTTTTTGTGTTTAACTCATCTTTTTGAATACACTTCTATTATTTTGAACATTACTGTATGTTATACACTCCTAAACATTGAAATTGCAACACCAAAAAGGAAAAGTCATTAAATTATGGAAATCGCAGGTTCGATAGACAATGTTAATGATATGCAAATGAGGAAAATACTAGAAACAACATTTTCAAAATATCCTGATTTACTCACTATTGAGTATGAGTGCCAAATGCAGAATTGAACTTACTCGCCTTGGCACGCCATCAAAGAGGTTATTAATGGTTGTTTGAGGAATGTTCTGCCACGTTGAATGGCAATGTGGTGGTTATAGCTAATAGGGAATGACAGTGTGGCAGTTATATCTAAAAAGAGTGGCAATGTGTCGGTTATAGCTAACAAGGGAGAACAGTGTGATGGTTATAACTAATAACGGTAGACAATGTGGTGGCTACAGCTAAAAATGTCAGAGTGTGCCAGTTACAGCTAATAAAGAAGGACAGTGTGGGGGTTATATTTAACCCCTTCATGAACTCAGCTTTTTTCGGTTTTGCATTTTCGTTTTTTGCTCCCCTCCTTCCCAGAGCCATAATTTTTTTAATTTTTCTGTCAAAATGGTCATGTGAGGGCTAATTTTTTGTGGGACAAGTTGTACTTTTGAACAACATCATTGGTTTTAGCACATCGTGTACTAGAAAACAGGAAAAAAAATTCCAAGTGCGGTGAAATTGCAAAAAAGTGCAATCCACACTTGTTTTTTGTTTGGCTTTTTTGCTAGGTTCACTGAATGCTAAAACTGACCTGCCATTGTGATTCTCCAGGTCATTAAGAGTTCATAGACACCAAACATGTCTAGGTTATTTTTTTATCTAAGTGGTAAAAAAAAATTCCAAACTTTGCAAAAAAAAAAGTTGCGCAATTTTCCGATACCAGTAGCGTCTCTGTTTTTCGTGATCTTGGGTTGGGTGAGGGCTTATTTTTTGCTTGCCGAGCTGACGTTTTAAATGATACCATTTTGGTGCAGATATATTCCTTTGATTGCCCGTTATTGCATTTTAATGCAATGTCAAGGCGACCAAAAAAATGTAATTCTGGCGTTTCAAATTTTTATCTCGCTACGCCGTTTAGCGATCAGGTTAATCCTTTTTTATTGATACATCGGGTGATTCTGAATGCGCGATACCAAATATGTGTAGGTTTGTTTTTTTTTTTTATTGTTTTATTTTGAATGGGACAAAAGGGGGGTGATTTAAACTTGTAGATTTTTTTTTATTTTTTTTAAACATTTTTATTTTACTTTTGCCATGCTTCAATAGGCTGCATTGGAGGCTCAGATCGCTCCTATGTAGTAGATTTACTGCATTGCTATGAGCGACGACCACAGGGTGGCGCACACAGCAATCTGGCATCAACAACCATAGAGATCTTCAATAGACCTCTGGTTGTCAAGCTGACGCATCGCTGACCCACAATCACGTGACAGGGGTCAGTGATGTGCGCATTTCCGGCCCGATGGCCGGAAGCGCTAGTTAAATGCCTGATGTCAGCATTTGACAGTGGCATTTAACTAGTTAATAGCAGCGGGTGAATCGCGATTCCACCTGCCGCTATAGCGGGCACATGTCAGCTGTACAAAACAGGTGACATGTCTTGGCTTTGATGCGGGCTCACCGCCAGAGCCCGCATCAAAGCGGGGAGTTCTGACATAGGACATACTATCTGGTCAGAGGTCGAAAAGGTGTTAATAAGGGTGGATAGCACTTTGATCAAGTATGCTAATTACAGTGCTTGGTGTGCCGATGGTGTAGTCATTAAGGTTCAGTGCACCATTTTGCCCAATGGTTTTGCATACTCTGCCATAGCAACAGTGCACATATCCCCCCCCCTAAAGTCAGTACTTTGTAGAGCCTCCTTTTGTGGTAATTAAAGCTGCAAGTCACTTTAAATAAGTCTCTATGAGCTTTACACATCTTGCTACTGGGATTATTGCCCATTCCTCAAGGCAAAACAGCTCCAGCTCCTTCAAGTTAGATGGTTTCCTCTGGTGAACAGCAATCTTCAAGTCTGACTACAGATTCTCAATTGGACTAAGGTCTAGGCTTTGACTAGGCCACTCCAAGACATTTACATGTTTCCTCTTAAACCCCTTGAATGTTTCTTTAGCAGTATTCTTTGGGTCACCAAACTCTCATCTCTCCAATCTGTCTTGAATGCTGCAGCCAGGATCATATTCCTCACCAGCCATTACACTGATGCCTCTACCCAGTGCCTGTCATTGCACTGGTTACCCATCTACTTGTGTAAGGCATGGCATATAGATTTCTGGGGCGGTCACAATAACATATCATGTGGGAAGAAGTCAAGGAACAGAAGGGACCACCATCCTCCCATATGGCAGCCCCTCCCCACAAGCCAGGACTTTCATCTGACTGGCAACTGACTCTTATCTTCTACATAATTTGTACTACCACTATTTGCACATCTGACCATTGTATATTTATAACCATTGTGTATATAGTGTTTTGTCTAGTGTGCCCCTAAGGAGATTAAATATATAATTTAATCTTGGGTTGCTCTTTTATCTCGACCCACAAATTTACATGTCTGTATTTTCGGCTGAACTTTTCATGCTACTGGAGCTGGTTTCTGGCCCAACACAATTCCATTAATCAACCTGGCTTATATCTAATGAGGAACTGGTGGCAGTCCTACCGGGTTGACCAGGGGCTGTTTCACTGGTGCTAGTGAAAGGGGCCTCTCAGCCTGTCAGGGCTGTGAGCCAGTGTAGTGCCACATCAGTGACTGCATGGGCCACATCCTCTACTCCCCGTGCCTCCCTAGGCTGGGTGGACCACCTCCTGTGTCTCCATATGGCTTCCCATCCCCCACCATGCAGGGACACTGACGTACTCACCACCCCAGGCTGTTCACTGAGCTCTTTGTCCTCTGCTTGCTGTGTTCTCTAAGCTCTGCGTCCTCTACTGGCTGTGCATGTTTCTTGGCTGCATGCTTAGGGTGCATGAGTGGGAACTTCCTGATTCTTAAAGAGACAGTTCTTGCACTTCTAATGTGTCCCCAGCCTGTTGCTGAGAGGCACTTGGTACTTAAGGCAGGTGACTGAGCAACATTCTCTTTCAGTACGTGTGTAACTACTTAGTTGCCAGGTCCTTTCCTGTTTCTGATCTTGCCTGAACTTGTTTCCCTAGGTCTGTATACCCAGGCCTGAACCCTGAATCTGTACCTGCATCTAACCTTTCCTGTTTCTGTCTCCCTGGGGTCTCAATACCAAGGCCTGAACCCTGAACCTGTACATGTATCTGTCATTGTCTGAATTAGGATCAATCCCTGAACCTGTTTTTCTCTAAGTTTGGATTTTTCCTAAACCTGCTGAGTTTGTACCTGTACCTATTCCTAAACCTTAATTTAAGGAGAAAAAACAGAGCATCGATGAACATAATATCAAAAAATGTTTATTCCATAAATAATTCATAATCCAACATAAAATTCAATAGCAACTAACATTACGTAGTAACAAGAACAAGATGAATGCCTAGGAAATACTGACAAAAACCCCCATCCCAAACCCACAAATGATGCTCCCCAAACGGGAAGCATGCACAAAACCCCCCAATGATCACACGTAGTAAAGTGCTGTATGCAAAAAAGGGCCACAATAGGCCTAGCCTAAATAAAGCACCGACCTACCAAACAAGTGTCCATAAGTAGGACTCCATGGTAACACCACAAAGTAGGCTATTCCTAAACCTGCAGTGTCTGAACCAGTACCTATTGATAAACTTGCAGTGTCTGAACCAGTACCTATTGCTAGACCTGCAGTGTCTGAACCTGTACCTATGTCTAATACTTGCAATGTCTGAACCAATACCTATGTCAAAAATCTGCAGTGTCTGAACCAGTACCTATCCCTATTCTGTTGTCGCTGTGAAACATTAGAGATCTGTGTGTACACTTGCTACTTCATTGTAAGTCCCCTTTGTCAATCTGGTCCTGTGTGTACCTGTCTTTATTTTGGTCTTGTGTGAACTTGATCCTGTCTACCCTTTGTGTACTTGTCCTTGTAATTGTCCTGTTCTTACCTGTTCCTGTTCATTCCATGTGAACCATGTCATGTCTCACCGGTCCACATCTGTGGTTCCCTATCTGTCTGCAGTTCCCTATCTATCTGCAGTTCCCTGCCTGTCCGCGTCTGCGCTTTCCTGCCTGACCACATCTGTGGTTTCCTGCCTGACCACATCTGTGGTTTCCCTCTTGACCGCATCTGTGGTTTCCTGCCTGACCATGTCTATGGTTTCCTGCTTGACTTGATCTGCGGTTTCTTGCTTGACCGCATCTGTGGTTTCTTGCTTGACCGCATCTGCGGTTTACGGCTTGGTTGCATCTGCGGTTCCTTGTCCCCCCAGTCTGAACTAGGCCCTGCCAATTCCTGTATTCCAGTCATACCTGCCAGTGAGCAAGCCCTTCCTTAACCTGTTTCCACTCGTCCAGTCTGAACTGGGTCCTACTCGTTCCTGTATTCCAGTTATACCTGCCAGTCTCCCAGTCCTTTATGAAACATTTCCTGTGCATCCAGTCTGAACTGGGTTCTACCCATTCCTGTATTTCAGTCATACCTGCCAGTGACCCAGTCCTTCCTGAAACTGTTCCTGTCCCTCCAGTCTGAACTGGCCTGTATATCAGCTGTGCCAGCCTGCATGCCAGTGTATCAGCCATGCCCGCTCGCCTGCCAGTGTGTCAACCGTGCCTGCCTGGCTGTCATTAGATCATCTGTGTCTGCCTGTACCCGCCTTCCTGTACATCACCCGTATCTGCCAGTGCCTGTCTGCTTATCAGCCATGGCTGCTGGTATCTGTCTGTCTATGAATTAGCTGAGCCAGACAGTACACCTACTGTACCTGCCTGCGCCTGTCGATACAGTGTCCTGACCCCTTGTGGGTCAGCTGCTACTGCCAGACACCGTCCTGGAGTGTTACCTGGCAGCTACATGCCACGCAAGCCTGACCTCACCACTAGAGGCTCCAGTGAACACCAAGGTTAGTTACGTTCCTGCGGGGAAGACTGGCCCGTAGCACAGAGGGGCCATGATCCACACTCATGCTAAACAGTCTGGGCATGAGCATAACGTGGAACGTCATGTTCGTGCAATTGTGAAAACTGTACCGCGTGATCCCTCTGATGTAATAGTGACATCAGATGGGGTGGCAAGGTGCGGATTCATCACATGTGGTGGCAGCACTGGGATTCTGTGTGATCTCTCTGGTGCCATCCTTGATACCTTAATATTGTCCCCCTTTGTGGCCCATATATGAATGTTGTCCCCCTTTTTGGTCCAAAAAAACAACCCAATCTCTTACCTGTCACTAAGCCCACAATGAGCGGTTTGATCTTGATTTTTCTATAGACTCAGGTGGTGCAATGAAGTTCAGTCATTGGACTGTCTCAGATGGTATGCATGTGTTCTCTGCAATTGCGGGCCACTGAAAGGCCTTCTGCTGTATAGTTAGTGAGGTGTAGTAAGCCAGTGTCTCTCTGCTCCAAAATAGTTTTCAACTAGATGTGTTTCCGAATAATGCACAGCCACTTGATAATATTGCTGACCACTGACAGGCTCCCTCCTCCTTAGGACCTCTCCTCTCAATCCCTGTGACAGTGATCATTACGCCCCTGCTAAGCACTCTAATTAGCATATGTGATTTAACTTAAGTTTTTGCAGAATGGAGGCAGTGATTGGAACACTATGGCTGTCAAGGACTTTGAAAAGTTGCAAAAATTTTGCGACTGTTAGTATTTTCATGCCAGTTTCAATGGGTGGAGCTTGGGTGGTACAATGGTGCAATGGTGGCATAAAACCACAGCTTGCCTAATTTATGAAGACCTGTAGTCATTCCTAACTTCAGAAATCTTATTCCTGTCCTCATGGGGTTTTACATTTCCTGGGATAAACACATTAGGTTAAAGGTTGAACTTGATGGTCTCCTTACATATCTTAAAACTATGAAATTCTGAATTAGTTTAGAGCAGATGAAAATATTGTTTAAAATGTAATCACATACCTAGGCCTTTTAACATTTTCTTATCCTGTTTTTGGTCTTTATTTGATGCAGAGTCTTTGGCTGATGAAGAAACTGATTCTTTCGGTTCCTCTGAATTTGCATCCTCAGTATCTCCATCATCATGCAATTGTTCTTCTTTGATTGGAAAACCAGCGTTCTCATTCTCAACACTCACAGAATCAGAAGAGGCATAAGTCTGAATTATATCTTCCAGCTGCCGGCTCAGTTCATCTGAAATGTCATTCTCAGCTGGTCCACTTGTGTCACCTTCACTAGGTTTCAAATCGGTTACTTGTTGTGACTCTTCATCAAGAGGTGATAAGTTCTTTTGATCAGGAGAAACTGGGATATTTACAGAATCCTGATTATCTGGCTTATTGTGACCATTCTCACTGTCATTGTTGTTCTGCATATTGTACCTAGAAAAAAAGATGATATATGACATTATTCAGTTTACACCAAATTATATCTTTTTTGAAAGAAGATATTATAGGGAACACTCAGTGTCAGGCAGAAGCTGAAAAGTCCAGTAAAACGTATAAATATGGGATATAGTTTGGCAGATATGACATTTACAGATGGTTTGAAGTGAATGGAGGCTTTCTATTTCAATAAAAAGTTTGCAAAATTATGATTTTTCTGAAAAAAACAGATAACTAAAGAGGGAACAAATAATAATAAATAAAATACTGAAATTATAGTGCAATAACGAATCTGACCAATAGTAGCAATTTCTCAGTCAGAACAATGGACATAGCAAATATTGGTAATGTTAATAAAATAATTTTGAATTTAGATACCGATTGTTAAGCTTATAGTCAGCGTTAGAGGCACGAGATATGTAGGGGGCAAACGACCTACTGTGGAATGACTTTACAAAAAGTTCTAGAATAAAGAAGTGTTATTAGAGTTCTAATTCTTCCCTCAGCAGAATGTATCGATATCAGTAAGTTTAGTCTATTTTTAATAGTCAAGTAGTGCAAATTCACACCCCTAATTTTCTCACCTGTATAGACATAGTTATCTGTTTAGATTTAGTTCTTATGATGTTACTATCTGGTGTTCTTTTTAACTAATTTTATATGTTTTTAATATTTCAGGTACATCCCTTGTAGTATCCTTGGACTTGTGTCCATGATAATCATTGTTCAAGATCCAGTCAATGTCTTTTGCATCACTGGGAGTTTACATTTGGTGTTTGCTATAGTTTAACGTATCGCGTTATTTATGTATCCTTTGTGTTCTTTCCATATAAACGGTAGCAAATTTTGTTGCGCCTTTCAATTTTTATTTTTATTCCATCTTCGTTTTAAAATTCTTTTATCAGGTCTTAGTTTCCCCTTTCAATTTGTTTTTGCTGGTCACTTGTCCACCAATGATTTGACCTGTTTTGGTGGCTTTCTATTCATTTTTACACTTCACATTTCATCATACATTATTTTTTCATGTGTTCATCTGTCTTATGTTCATATCCATTCAAATGCTTTTACTATATTTCATCACATGTGTCATCAGCTCATTATTTACTCACATTTTATTTTATTGTCTTTATTTGTCTGTTTATATTGGTATACAGTATGTGAGGATATACAGTGTGTATGCCTGTGTATGTATAGGTATGCATGTATGGGTATGCATGTACCCAATTAAATCTGAAATGTTCTGCTCCCCTTCGTAGAGAAATAATGTTAAAGGGTTTACTTGTATTAAACAAATCACTTTGCATAAGGATGTTATATAGGGACGTCACATTCTCAGGATCCCCTTCATTTGGATTAGAGAGCTGGTTTTCCAAGTCTAGAGGACCCAGAAAGTCAGCATAGTAGACGGACTGTTCATTGATATTGTGTAAAGCTTTATTTCTACTCCTGCATTCCTGAAGAGGAAATAACATCTCAAGCCCACTTCACCTTTGATAATAGCAGATTGTGGTATACTAGAATACTTGGAGCCAGAATATGATTATTTCATCCAGCCTAAGCAGTTTATCCAGTTAATCGTTAATTGACTATTCAGAGATTACTTGATTGAAGATCCATGCAGCATGAACTACATTGGATATATCTAATCATTTATTATGCTTGCTTATATAGGGCAAACATCTTCTGCAGCGCTTTACAGACATCATCATCACTGTCCCATTTGAGGCTAAAATCAAAATGATCTCTCAGTATGTGGGAAAAAGCCCACATAAACACAGAGATCATACAAACCCATACAAACTTCTTAAAGAAATTGTTTTTGGTGGTATTGGAACCCAAGATCCCATTGCTTTAAAGTGACAGTCCTAACCACTGAGCCACCGAGCTATCACATGTCTCAGAAGACATCTAAACAAGTACTAGTATAACCATTTAAAGTGACTATACATTATGGATAA
Source organism: Ranitomeya imitator (assembly GCF_032444005.1). Taxonomy (NCBI): domain Eukaryota; kingdom Metazoa; phylum Chordata; class Amphibia; order Anura; family Dendrobatidae; genus Ranitomeya; species Ranitomeya imitator. The sequence continues at coordinate 228,332,313 of NC_091286.1, read as the reverse complement.
TAGTACTAAACCGAAAAAAAGGAACTGGAGTATAAGTTGGTATGCATGCAAAATAAGAGATGTTCACACTGGCCTTTAAACAGACAAAACCTAATGCAGAAGGAAAATTAACATATATCCTGCTGTAAGTAAATTAGTAAAAGCAATAGTGCAAACAAATAGCATAGGATACTTAATAAACAGCGGTTTTGATTAAAAAAAAGCATCAAGGTGCACCAGCATCAAGGTGCACCTAAATCGGGATGGTCATAACCTTATAAACCATATGTTATTTACATGCACTTTTGCTTTTACTTATTTATTTACAGCAGGGTATATATTCATTTTGTTTCGGCATGCATACTAATTTATACTCCAGTTAATTTTTTTTAGTCTAGTTTCACATTTTTGCACTTAGTGCAGGTAAAGGTATGGTCTCCCTTTCTTCGAGCGAGACATTACGTTTATGTAGCTTCCCATTTGCTGTGTGTCCCGCTTGACAGTTAAGGTACCTTCACACATAACGATATCGTTGACGATATCGTTGCTTTTTGTAACGTAGCAACAATATCGTTAAGGAAATCGTTATGTGTGACAGCGACCAACGATCAGGCCCCTGCTGGGAGATCGTTGGTCGCTGAGGAAAGTCCAGAACTTTATTTCGTCACTGGACTCCCTGCAGACATCACCGATGTGACACCGATCTAGCGATGTCTTCACTGGTAACCAGGGTAAACATCGGGTTACTAAGCGCAGGGCCGCGCTTAGTAACCCGATGTTTACCCTGGTTACCAGCGTAAAAGTAAAAAAAACAAACACTACATACTTACCTACCGCTGTCTGTCCCCGGCGATCTGCTTCTCTGCACTCCTCCTGCACTGGCTGTGAGCGTCAGTCAGCCGGAAAGCAGAGCGGTGACGTCACCGCTCTGCTTTCCGGCCGCTGTGCTCACAGTCAGTGCAGGAGGAGTGCAGAGAAGCAGAGCGCCGGGGACAGACAGCGGTAGGTAAGTATGTAGTGTTTGTTTTTTTTACTTTTACGCTGGTAACCAGGGTAAACATGGGGTTACTAAGCGCAGCCCTGCGCTTAGTACCCCAATGTTTACCCTGGTTACCCGGGGACTTCGGGATCGTTGGTTGCTGGAGAGCTGTCTGTGTGACAGCTCTCCAGCGACCACACAGCGACGCTGCAGCGATCGACATCGTTGTCGGTATCGCTGCAGCGTCGCTGAGTGTGAAGGTACCTTTATTCTCATTGATGACACTTTGACTCATGGTAAGATTTTTAAATACTAGAGGTTAGGACAATTCCGATTTGGGTACACCTTGATGCTAAAATAGTGTTTACTAAGTGCTCTATGTTATTTATATGCACTATTGCTTTTACTTAATTACTTACAGCAGGGTATATGTTCATTTTGTTTTTGGCATAGGTTATGTTTATTATGGATAATAAAAAGGGATTATGACTGAATAACTCAATCGATGGCCATAGAGGTAACACAGTGGCCAGTAGCCTACCAAACCAGATGAGAGTGGTGTGGGATGGAAGAGTGGTGGGAAATCCAGGGGTGATTGTGCTCTATTTATATTTTTATAACGCACCCAAAATGTACGATAATTAAAGGAAGGGTTAAAAAATTTGAAACTTTCAGTTAAAATAGACAATATCCATGTTTTTCCTTTATCTGAACTACAGGAAATATTTTTTTTTCACTTCTTGAGAGCCTCTCCAATAACAGATAAGTTAAAGTTCCCATAATGAGGAACTTTAGACGTTTCAACCAAAAGGTTTTGCTGTGTGTCGCTCATTTTTTTCTGAACATGTTATAAGGTCATTTGAGAGTCATAGTGACTTAGATTGCAAAAAGACATAAGTAAAATAAATTCAACCTTTCTCCACCAGTTATACATTCTATATTGCTAGATTATGATTGGCAGTGAAAAAAGCAACCAGCTCTTTTATACAGTGGGTACAGAAAGTATTTATACCCCTTTAAATTTTTCACTCTTTGTCTCATTGCAGCCATTTGTTAATAAAAGTTCATTTGTTTTTCTCATTAATGTACACTGTGCACCTGTCAGGGTTCCACCCCTCAGGATGTCTGGGATGCAGTTACTGACAGCTCGGCCGTCTTATCTGGTACAGGGGCGTGCTGAAGTTGTCAGTACTTTGATTGACAGCATGACCATGCAATCTGGTTAAGAGGCGTGCTGAGCTGTTGGTGTGTTTATTGACAGGTCAACTAGCCAATCTGTGACTGGGAGGCGTCGGTTCTCTCAGGTGTTCACTATCCCGGGTAATTGCATGCCTACTTAACTGAGCAGCTTCCCCCAGACCACTGCCAGACGTACATTCATCTTGTGAGGTTTGTGCTTTGTGCTCCCTGTACCTTGAGTTCTGTTTGCTTGATCTGTTGCCTGACTTCGGACTTCGTTCTGACCATCCGCTTGTTTAACCTCTTCAGCTCTGATCCGTTACCCTCCTGGCTTCTGACCTTGGAAAGTTACCTGACTACGCTTTGTCTCTTCCTTCTGTTTATGATGTACCCTACTGGCATCTGACCTTGGAACGTTGCCTGACTACGCTTTTGTCTCTTCCTTCTGTTTATGATGTACCCTCCTGACTTCTGACCTTGGACTCCCTGACCACTCTGACTGGCAGCTTAGCTGTGAGAAGTGACTAGTAGTGTTGAGCGATACCGTCCGATACTTGAAAGTATCGGTATCGGATAGTATCGGCCGATACCCGAAAAGTATCGGATATCGCCGATACCGATATCCGATACCAATACAAGTCAATGGGGCACCAAGTATCGGAAGGTATCCTGATGGTTCCCAGGGTCTGAAGGAGAGGAAACTCTCCTTCAGGCCCTGGGATCCATATTAATGTGTAAAATAAAGAATTAAAATAAAAAATATTGATATATTCACCTCTCCGGCGGCCCCTGGACATCACCGCTGGTAACCGGCAGGCTTCTTTGTTTAAAATGAGCGTGTTTAAGACCTGCGAATGACGTCGCGGCTTCTGATTGGTCGCGTGCCGCTCATGTGACCGCCACGCGACCAATCAGAAGCCGCGACGTCATTCGCAGGCGCTAAATTCCTAGAATGAGGAGTTTAGTGCCTGCGAATGACGTCGCGGCTTCTGATTGGTCGCGTGGCGGTCACATGAGCGGCACGCAACCAATCAGAAGCCGCGACGTCATTCGCAGGTCTTAAACGCGCTCATTTTAAACAAAGAAGCCTGCCGGTTACCAGCGGTGATGTCAGGGGCCGCCGGAGAGGTGAATATATCAATATTTTTTATTTTAATTCTTTATTTTACACATTAATGTGGATCCGATACCGATATCCGATACAACAAAAGTATCGGATCTCGGTATCGGAATTCCGATACCGCAAGTATCGGCCGATACCCGATACTTGCGGTATCGGAATGCTGAACACTAGTGACTAGCGTCACATCTAGTCTCTTCAACAGTAAGTCAAGCTTTTGTCTTGGACTCAATGATAGCGGCAGATTAGTCATTATTTACCTATTTGGTGTTGCAATTTCACTGTTGCAGAATGTGGATAGATGGATAAAAAAAGATGTATCTGTGTATTCAGTGTTTCTATATATCTTGACCCTTACAGAGTGCTGCTGTTACGCCCTCAGCCGTGGGCACCTATCACGCAGCTCCACTGGTACTGCTCACCCTGTCCGTGGCTCCAGATGATCAACGGCTCCTTTCTCTGCTAGGAACTTGCATCCCCTTGGCAGGTCTCCTGGAAATGCTCTTAGGAGGCATGCCCCGCTCCCTGCACATACTTAAAGCAGCAGGGCACCTGTTCTCTATTAGGGTTGTCTCTGCTGCGATGCTCTGTGCATAAAAGGCATCCTCCCCTTAAGGGAGATGCATGGGCAACGTGTTCATTCTCTAGGATTGTTGCATTCTGCACAGGCCACACTCTGCTGTGCTTTGCGATTGGAAGTCTGTTGCTTTGCATTATAATATCTCTGACTCCCCAGAATCCTCTGCTAGCAGTTCCCCATGCTGGATTCCTCTGGGATCTATCTTGATACTACTACTGGCTGGATCAGTCTTTCTGGGATTACATGGAACTTCTGGGATTCTCTCCCCTGGCAGAGCCAGTATTCAACAGTCTTCTATCCGGTCTGGTACGGGTTATCTCTCTGGTCCCGGGATTTGCAGCATTAAGGCCTCCTGGTGTTATGATGGGGGGAATCCCTGTATAGCGGTATACCTTGACCAGTGCTCCAGTACGTGGTACAGTGTCGTGATCCAGAGGGTCATCCACTCAGGCACCTTTTCCCTTTTGTTAAACTTCCTTTAATAAATATCTTTGGTTTTATGAAGTTCATTCCCCTGTCTCTTGAATATCGGGTATACAGCTACCACTGCACGATCAGTGGTCTAGTGAGTCCACTATACATCATGACTCCCTGTGGGCGTAACAGCTGCTATGTTCTTATTTTTATATGTTATGCAGCTATTGCGCTTGCACCTGTTCATTTATATGGAAGTTCTGGTAAGGTTTTTTGTTTTTTACAGTTTACTATTGGAGGTTGTGACTGACTCTTTTCTTCTCCCATCAACCCAAGGGTGCTTTTCATTAGTGCTGGTTCCTTCCTGGTCATATAAATTGTAGGCTTATAGCTTAACAGAGGCAAATTTTGTGGGATAGTTACCCATCAGAGGGAGGTCACCTTGCCATGGTTGATGGGAAAACATGAATTGGTCAATGTATGCACTAAGGAACTTCATTTTTTGTAATTACATTTTATTAAGCAAAAATGCAGTTCAGATCTCATGTATTCCGTGTTTGCTTTTATCTTGGCCCTTAGAGACTGCTTCTGTATTCTTTTTTTTACATGTTATGCGGTCATTGCAGGTTTCACCTGTTCACATTATATGGAGGTGCCGGTTAGGTTTTTGATTTTTATAGCTAGATAGATGTTGCCAAACTACAAAATACTCCTACAAATGTGGGCCATTGATTTTTAAACAAGATTTATTTTGCACACTCAAAAAGGTAGTTTCTCTGTCCCCCATGATGGCACCATGGAAAGAGACAGACAAGGACAGGAAACCTACAGATAAAAAGGCAGTACCTCTCTCCCGCATCAGTTTGGTTTCCAGTCCTTGATAGGGAACCTGCAGCAAGTTTACCTAGAATTATCGTGGGATGCCGGAACTAGTCAGACCGATCCAAGCAGCGGGGGTTCCCTGCCTCGGCTGGCGTGGTTACCCGAAGCACCACCGCTGCGGTTAGCGAGCCTCTAGGGTGTGCAGGGAGAGGCACAGGGAAGAGGACCGCGAGACCGCCTCTCCTGAAAAATCCTCTTCATGGTGACAGGTCACCAGCAGCATGCCACCACGGGGGTCCCTCCAGGGGGGTGGGAAGTAGGTTCAGATAGCTGCCTCCCCCAGACCGCAGGCTGCCGTCACTGGGTCTCTTGGGGATCCGGGAACTATGCGCAGATAGGCGTGTCTCTTTGTTGGGGTTGGCGCCACCATAAAGCCTCTCTGTGAAGCCGGTCAGTGCGCAAGCACAACCGCGCTGACGCGATAGCCGCTGGTCAGCGTGCAGGTGCAGGGATAATGGCACGCTGGCATGGGGCAGGACTGGGTAATCCAGTCACAGCACTATTTAAGGGGGACAGTGCTCTGGCCTGGTGCTTCTAATGGAGCTCGGCCACTGTTACCCAGGAACCATGAGCAATCTGGACCTGCCAAAGTTGAAATCTCCACAGTCCAGATCACCACCTCAGCAGCAGCAGCATAAACGGCAGCCCCAGGTGAAAGGGAAACAGGCTTCCACCACCAACAACATGACACCACCGGGAAAGGGCGCTCAGGATCCCAGCACAACAAAGGCTCCAGCATAGCGTCCGGCATAAGGGAAAATCCTACAGCAGAGATGGATCATCCCCAACCGGTACTAATTGTTCCGCCAGGTGGTGAGTGATCTTCCTGAAAGTTCACGTCCAACAGGGCCCTATTTTTTCTGTTTTGTGTTTTCTTCAGGGGAGGAAAAGTTCAGGGAAATCCAAACACAGGATCTGTGTGCTCTGTAGGGAAGATTTGCCCTCCACGTGGGAAAAAAGACTGCAGCTGATGTATAGAACAGACAGTCTGTGAAGGGCTGCCGGGGTTTGCAACAGAACTTAGATCACTAATTAAAATCCAGGTGGAGAACACCATTAGGTCCCTTCAGGATGGTAAAAAGAGAAGGAAAACCAGACACATGTCCCCTTAACCCAGGTGTAGTGACACGGATAGTGAAGAAGGGGATTCAGATACCTCTAATTCATCATCAACATCATCTTCCACTGGGGGTCACAGTTGTTTTCCACTAGAGGAGACAGATAGCCTTGTTAAGGCAGTTAGGAACACCATGGGATTAACTGATCCTCACCCCAAAAAATCAGTTAAAGATATTATGTTCCGGGGTCTTGAACAAAAGAAAAGGAGAGCCTTCCCGCTTAATGAAAAAATCCAGGCCTTCATTAAAAAGGAATGGAAAAAACCCGTAAGAAAGGCCCTACTTACACCCTTTGAGGACCCGACATGCTCTTTTTGGGAAAAAGCTCCCAAACTAGACGTGACCATCGCCAAGGCATCTAAAAAATTTGCGCTCCCTTTTGCGGATATGGGAGTCTTAAAAGACCCCATGGACAAAAAGGCAGATGCATTCCTGAAAGGTTCATGGGAAGCAGCCGGGGGAGGGCTAAAACCAGCAGTAGCCACCACCTGTACATCCCATTCCCTAACGTTCTGGCTGCATCAATTAGAGTCCCAGCTTAAGTGGAAAACATCTCAAGGCATTATGTTGAACACTTTGCCAGTAATGAGGGGGGCAGCCGCTTTCCTGGCGGATGCATCCACAGACTCTATCAGACTTGCTGCCAGATCAGCAGTCTTTTCTAATGCAGCTAGATGCGCTCTTTGGCTTAAATGTTGGCCGCGGGATCTCCAGACCAAGTCAAAGCTATGTACTATTCCCTGTGAGGGAGACTTCCTATTTCGTTCCATCCAGGATGACATCCTGGATAAGGCAAGGGATAAGAAAAAGTCCTTCCCTATCCTCTCTTACCCATCCTACAAGCAGCCCTTTCGGAGTAAGAGGCTTATCCATAGAAAGCCACCAAGAACACAAGATAGATGGGAAGACAAAAAGAATAAGAATAAAGGGTTCATGTTCAGCAAAAGTCCCACTGATAATAAAAAACCCTCCCAATGAACTCTTGCCCCAGGTGGGGGGAATGTTGTGCCTCTTTTTCTCAGCCTGGGTGAAAATAACCTGGATACTGGACATAATAAAATTGAGACTAAAGCTCAAATTCCACACCCTCCCTCAACCATCCTTCCTGATAACATCTCGGAGATCCTCAATGGACGAACAACTAGCTTTGGAACAAGGAGTTACGGGACTGTTGGGCAAGAGAGTTCTTCTGGAGGTTCCACGCCAAGAAAGAGGGAAAGGGTTTTACTCTCCCCATTTGCTCAGAAAGAAACCAGATGGGTCCTACAGGACAATTATAAACTTAAAGAGTCTGAACAAACACCTTAAAGTGCAGACATTAAAAATGGAAACAATAAAAACATCAGTAAAAATGTTGTTTCCACTCTGTTTTATGGCTGTGCTAGATCTAGAGGACGCATATTATCACGTCGCCATCCACAGAGACTATCAAAAATTTCTCAGGGTAGCAGTCCAATCAAGGGTGTAATAAGACATTACGAATTTGCAGCCCTTCCTGTTGTGAGTTCTGTTTTTGGGCTCCCTCTGGTGGTTACTGATGGTACTGGGTGACTTGTCTTTCCTGGGTTTCTGGGTTCCACCTGATCCATCAGCATATGGGAGTTTCCTATTTAACCTGGCTTTGCTGGCATTTCCTCGCCGGTTATCAATGTATCCAGTGTGTCTTGTTACCTCTGCTCCCTGCTCCTAGAACCTTCTGGTCAAGCTAAGTTTGGATTTTCCTGTTTTGGTTTTTTGCTTTATTTGGTTTTTAGTCCAGCCTGCAGATATGTGATTCTTGCTGCTGGTTGCTCTAGTGGGCTGAAATTGCTCCTCATGTACCATGAGTTGGCACATGAGTTCAAGTAATTTCAGGATGGTTTTTTGAAGGGTTTTTCGCTGACCGCGCAGTTCACTTTTGTATCCTCTGCTATCTAGCTTTAGCGGGCCTCATTTTGCTGAAACTGTTTTCATACTGCGTATGTGCTTTCCTCTCATTTCACCGTCATTATATGTGGGGGGCTGCTATTTCTGTGGGGGATTTCTCTGGAGGCAAGAGAGGTCTGTGTTTCTACTAATAGGGGAAGTTAGATCTTCAGCTGGAGCGAGATGTCTAGGATCATCGTAGGCACGTTCCCCGGCTACTTTTATTTGTGTGTTAGGTTCAGGGTCGCGGTCAGCTCAGGTTCCATCGCCCTAGAGCTTGTTTGTATCTGTGCTTGTCCTTTGGTGATCCCCTGCCATTGGGATCATGACAGTATAACCGGACCACAAAGTGTTAATTGTATTGGCTGAAGTAGGAGGATAAGTAGTCTGAGGAAGTTTTTTTTTTTTTTTCCTTCTCTTTCCCTCAGAGTTTGCTGCCTAGCCTTATTGCAGCCTGGCTACTTCCTCCTCCTCTTAATCTTTGAATGGCTCTGATCCCAGCTGTTTATCATGGACGTCCAGAGTTTGGCTTCCAGCCTGAATAATCTTGCCACTAAGGTTCAAAATATACAGGATTTTGTTGTACATGCTCCTATGTCTGAACCTAGAATTCCTGTCCCAGAGTTTTTTTCTGGAGATAGATCTCGTTTTCTGAATTTTAGGAACAATTGCAAGTTGTTTCTTTCTCTGAAATCTCGCTCCTCTGGAGACCCTGCTCAGCAAGTCAAGATAATTATATCTTTCCTGCGGGGTGACCCTCAGGATTGGGCATTTGCATTGGCACCAGGGGACCCTGCGTTGCTTAATGCGGATGCGTTTTTTCTGGCATTGGGTTTGCTCTATGAGTAACCTAACCAAGAGATTTAGGCTGAAAAAGCTTTGTTGGCCCTCTCTCAGGGGCAAGATGAAGCAGAAATTTATTGTCAAAAATTTCGGAAGTGGTCGGTGCTTACTCAGTGGAATGAGTGCGCTCTGGCTGCAAAGTTCAGAGATGGCCTTTCTGAGGCCATTAAAGATGTTATGGTGGGGTTCCCTGCGCCTGCTGGTCTGAATGAGTCTATGACTATGGCTGTTCAGATTGATCGGCGTTTACGGGAGCGCAAACCTGTGCATCATTTGGCGGTGTCGTCTGAACCGTCACCTGAGATAATGCAATGTGATAGAATTCAGTCCAGAAGTGAACGGCAAAAGTATAGGCGGAAAAAAGGGTTGTGCTTTTATTGTGGTGATTCAGCTCATGTTATATCAGCATGCTCTAAACGCACAAAAAAGGTTGATAAGTCTGTTGCCATTAGTACTTTACAGTCTAAGTTCATTCTGTCTGTGACTCTGATTTGTTCATTATCATCCATTTCCGTCGATGCCTATGTGGATTCAGGCGCTGCCCTGAGTCTTATGGATTGGTCATTTGCCAATCGCTGTGGGTTTAGTCTGGAGCCTCTGGAAGTCCCTATTCCTTTGAAGGGAATTGACTCTACACCTTTGGCTATGAATAAACCTCAGTACTGGACACAAGTGACCATGCGTATGACTCCCGTTCATCAGGAGGTGATTCGCTTCCTGGTACTGTATAATTTGCATGATGTTCTAGTACTTGGTCTGCCATGGTTACAAACTCATAATCCAGTCCTTGACTGGAAAAAAATGTCTGTGTTAAGCTGGGGTTGTCAGGGGGTTCATGATGATGCACCTCCGATTTCTATCGCTTCATCTACTCCTTCTGAGATTCCTGTGTTTTTGTCTGACTATCGGGATGTTTTTGAGGAGCCTAAGCTCAGTTCGCTTCCTCCTCACAGGGATTGCGATTGTGCTATAAATTTAATTCCAGGCAGTAAATTTCCTAAAGGTCGTTTGTTCAATCTGTCAGTGCCAGAGCATACTGCTATGCGGGATTATGTTAAGGAGTCCTTGGAAAAGGGACATATTCGTCCATCTTTGTCCCCTTTGGGAGCAGGTTTTTTTTTCGTGGCCAAAAAAGATGGTTCCTTGAGGCCTTGTATAGATTATCGTCTTTTGAATAAGATTACCGTAAAATATCAGTATCCTTTGCCATTGTTGACTGATTTGTTTGCTCGCATTAAGGGGGCTAAATGGTTCACTAAGATTGATCTTCGGGGTGCGTATAATCTTATACGAATAAAGCAAGGTGATGAGTGGAAAACCGCATTTAATACGCCTGAGGGCCATTTTGAGTATTTGGTAATGCCTTTCGGACTTTCTAATGCTCCTTCAGTCTTCCAGTCCTTTATGCACGATATTTTCCGTGAATATCTGGATAAATTTATGATTGTGTATTTGGATGATATTTTGGTTTTTTCTGATGACTGGGAGTCTCATGTTCAGCAGGTCAGGAAGGTGTTTCAGGTCCTGCGGGCCAATTCCTTGTTTGTAAAAGGCTCAAAGTGTCTCTTTGGAGTCCAGAAGATTTCTTTCTTGGGGTATATTTTTTCCCCTTCTACTATTGAGATGGATCCCGTCAAGGTTCAGGCTATTTGTGACTGGACGCAGCCTACATCTCTTAAGAGTCTACAGAAGTTCTTGGGCTTTGCTAATTTCTATCGTCGTTTTATAACTAATTTTTCTAGTGTTGTTAAGCCTTTGACGGATTTGACTAAGAAGGGTGCTGATGTTGCTAATTGGTCTCCTGCGGCTGTGGAGGCCTTTCAGGAACTTAAGCGCCGGTTTTCTTCTGCTCCTGTGTTGCGTCAGCCAGATGTTTCGCTCCCTTTTCAGGTTGAGGTTGATGCTTCCGAGATTGGAGCGGGGGCGGTTTTGTCACAGAGAAGCTCCGATGGCTCAGTGATGAAGCCATGCGCGTTTTTTTCTAGAAAGTTTTCGCCGGCTGAGCGGAATTATGATGTTGGTAATCGGGAACTTTTGGCCATGAAGTGGGCATTTGAGGAGTGGCGTCATTGGCTAGAGGGTGCTAGACATCGTGTGGTGGTCTTGACTGATCACAAAAATTTGATTTACCTTGAGTCTGCCAGGCGTCTGAATCCTAGACAGGCTCGTTGGTCACTGTTTTTCTCTCGTTTCAATTTTGTGGTTTCATACCTGCCAGGTTCAAAGAATGTGAAGGCGGATGCTCTTTCTAGGAGTTTTGTGCCTGACTCCCTTGGAAATTCTGAGCCCTCTGGTATCCTTAGGGATGGGGTGATTATGTCTGCTGTCTCCCCAGACTTGCGACGTGCTTTGCAGGAGTTTCAGGCGGGTAAACCTGATCGTTGTCCGCCTGAGAGACTGTTTGTTCCGGATAATTGGACCAGTAGAGTCATCTCCGAGGTCCATTCTTCTGCGTTGGCAGGTCATCCTGGAATATTTGGTACTAGAGACTTGGTGGCCAGGTCTTTTTGGTGGCCTTCCTTGTCGAGGGATGTGCGTTCTTTTGTGCAGTCTTGTGAGGTTTGTGCTCGGGCTAAGCCTTGCTGTTCTCGGGCCAGTGGATTGTTGTCACCTTTGCCTATCCCGAAGAGGCCTTGGACGCACATTTCCATGGACTTTATTTCGGATCTCCCTGTCTCTCAAAAAATGTCCGTCATCTGGGTTGTGTGTGATCGCTTTTCTAAAATGGTTCAACTGGTACCCTTGCCTAAGTTGCCTTCCTCCTCTGAGTTGGTCCCTCTGTTTTTTCAGAATGTGGTTCGTTTGCATGGGATTCCTGAGAACATCGTTTCTGACAGGGGATCCCAGTTTGTGTCTAGATTTTGGCGGACGTTCTGTGCTAAGATGGGCATTGATTTGTCCTTTTCGTCTGCATTCCATCCTCAGACGAATGGCCAGACTGAACGAACTAATCAGACCTTGGAAACTTATTTAAGGTGTTTTGTTTCTGCTGATCAGGATGACTGGGTTACCTTTTTGCCGCTGGCCGAGTTTGCCCTTAATAATCGGGCTAGTTCTGCTACCTTGGTTTCTCCTTTCTTTTGTAATTCGGGGTTTCATCCTCGTTTTTCCTCTGGTCAAGTGGAACCTTCTGAGTGTCCTGGAGTGGACATGGTGGTGGATAGGTTGCACCGGATTTGGAGTCATGTGGTGGACAATTTGAAGTTGTCCCAGGAGAAGGCTCAGCAGTTTGCTAATCGCCGTCGCCGCGTGGGTCCTCGACTTCTTGTTGGTGACTTGGTGTGGTTGTCTTCTCGTTTTGTTCCTATGAAGGTCTCTTCTCCTAAGTTCAAGCCTCGGTTCATCGGTCCCTATAGGATCTTGGAAATTCTTAACCCTGTGTCGTTTTGTTTGGATCTCCCGGCATCGTTTGCTATTCATAATGTGTTCCATCGGTCGTTGTTGCGGAAGTATGAGGTACCTGTTGTTCCTTCGCTTGAGCCTCCTGCTCCAGTGCTGGTGGAGGGAGAATTGGAGTATGTTGTGGAGAAGATCTTGGATTCTCGTGTTTCCAGACGGAAACTCCAGTATTTGGTCAAGTGGAAGGGTTATGGTCAGGAGGATAATTCTTGGGTGGTTGCCTCGGATGTTCATGCTGATGATTTGGTTCGCGCTTTTCATAGGGCTCATCCTGGTCGCCCTGGTGGTTCTCGTGAGGGTTCGGTGACCCCTCCTCAAGGGGGGGGTACTGTTGTGAGTTCTGTTTTTGGGCTCCCTCTGGTGGTTACTGATGGTACTGGGTGACTTGTCTTTCCTGGGTTTCTGGGTTCCACCTGATCCATCAGCATATGGGAGTTTCCTATTTAACCTGGCTTTGCTGGCATTTCCTCGCCGGTTATCAATGTATCCAGTGTGTCTTGTTACCTCTGCTCCCTGCTCCTAGAACCTTCTGGTCAAGCTAAGTTTGGATTTTCCTGTTTTGGTGTTTTGCTTTATTTGGTTTTTAGTCCAGCCTGCAGATATGTGATTCTTGCTGCTGGTTGCTCTAGTGGGCTGAAATTGCTCCTCATGTACCATGAGTTGGCACATGAGTTCAAATAATTTCAGGATGGTTTTTTGAAGGGTTTTTCACTGACCGCGCAGTTCACTTTTGTATCCTCTGCTATCTAGCTTTAGCGGGCCTCATTTTGCTGAAACTGTTTTCATACTGCGTATGTGCTTTCCTCTCATTTCACCGTCATTATATGTGGGGGGCTGCTATTTCTGTGGGGGATTTCTCTGGAGGCAAGAGAGGTCTGTGTTTCTACTAATAGGGGAAGTTAGATCTTCGGCTGGAGCGAGATGTCTAGGATCATCGTAGGCACGTTCCCCGGCTACTTTTATTTGTGTGTTAGGTTCAGGGTCGCGGTCAGCTCAGGTTCCATCGCCCTAGAGCTTGTTTGTATCTGTGCTTGTCCTTTGGTGATCCCCTGCCATTGGGATCATGACACCTTCCCTTTGGAGTGGCAATAGCACCTCGAGTGTTCACCAAACTGGTAGCGGAGGTAATGGCTCACCTAAGAGAGCAAGACACCCTAATCGTTCCATAGCTAGACAACTTCCTGGTAATTGGCAACTCCCCCCAACATTGCAAAACTCAGTTAGAGAAAAGGTCATGCGTTCCTTAAAAAACTTGAACTGGCTTCTTAACCTGCCAAAATCCAAATTAGTACCAAGCCAGGTACAGGAATATCTGGGCATCACACTAGATTCTGTTCATCAGGAATGTCGTCTACCCTTAGAAAAAATCCAAAAGATTGTGGGGTTGGTGTCTTGGGCAAGAGATCTCCCCTCCATATCTTTACCAGACGCAATGTCCCTTCTGGGATCCATGATAGCATGCATCCCCGCTGTTCAATGGGCTCAGTTACACAAGAGGGAACTTCAATGGCAGATTTTGTCAGATAAAATTTCACTAGAAGGAAATTTTGAAGGTCGGTTCAGTTTATCATCAAACACAGCACTCTCACTCGAGTGGTGGGTGAAGATGAGCAATTTGACCTGAGGTGTCCCATGGGTAGTTCTGGTCTCAAAGGTGGTGACCACGGACGCAAGCCCCAGGGGTTGGTGAGCCCATCTGAACGATCTTATACCTCAGGGGGTCTGGTCAGACAACCTGAGAGCAGCATCTTCCGATATGAAAGAGCTACTGGCAGTGAAATTTGCACTCTTAAGATTCCTGAACTCCCTTCACTCACATCATGTCAGGGTATTCTCAGACAACCGTGTAGTGGTAGCCTATTTAAATCACCAAGGTGGTACCCAATCCCAGTCAATAATGGAAGTAGCATAATCAATCTGCCAACTAGCCAAGGACAATCGGGGGTCCTTGACGGCCCTTCACATAAAAGGGTTAGACAATTACAGGGGCAGACTTCCTGAGCTGGTCTCGCCTGAGACAGGGAGAATGGGAATTAAACCAGTCAGTAGACAATCAAATCTCAGAAAGATGGGGGACACCAGACATAGATCTGTTCGCAAACAATCTGAACCGGAAGGTGGACACCTTCTGCTCCATAACTCCATTAGGGAACCCTGTCCCATTAGATGCATTCATGATTCCATGGAACTATCGGCTAGCGTATGCATTTCCCCCAATCGCGCTAATACCAGCAGTCCTGACGAAAATACGGGAAGACAGAGCTTGAGTAGTCTTGATAGCCCCCTTCTGGCCAAAAAGGATTTGGTTTTCATGGGTGAGGAGGATGTCCATCTCTGACCCTTGGGTACTTCCGTATCTTCCAAATCTCCTCTCCCAGGGACCAGTAGCACACCCACAGATATCAAGTTTACACATGACAGCCTGGAATTTGAAAGGGGGCTACTAAGGGATAAAGGGTTATCGCCAGGTCTGGTATCAACTCTTCTACAAAGCAGGAAACCAATAACCACCAAACAGTATGGTAAAATCTGGAAAAAAATCCTTTCATCTTCAGGATCTAGGGTGAATGAGTGAGTTCCTGTTAGAGCCATATTAGAGTTCCTGCAGAAGGGGTTGGAACAGGGTCTGGCCACAAATACCCTAAAGGTCCAGGTCGCGGCCTTGGGGGCTTTATTCAATTACGATCTGGCAAAGAATCGGTGGGTTTCCAGGTTCATTAAAGCCGCAGAGAGGTCTAGACCCCTACCCTTGCGGAATGCCAAACAATGGGATCTAAATTTAGTCTTTACAGCCCTAACTAAATCTCCCTTCAAAAACTTGGCGCATGCTCCGTTGAGAATCCTATCCCTCAAAACATCCCTATTGGTTGCTCTTTCTTCAGGGCCCAAGGTCAGTGACATCCAGGCTTTATCAGCTAGCCCCCCTTTCACGCAGATCTTAGATGATAGGGTTATTCTCAAAACAGACCCAGCTGTTATTACCTGGTGGTCAGGACAATAATGGACCTGGTTAATAATGGTTAAGAGCACACGGAATGACCTGATAGTTACTGATAATAAAGGACGAGCTCTGGGACGTGGGAACTCTGCTGACCGTAATCCCTAATCCTATCAAACACACTAGAAATAGGCGTGGATTGCGCCTAACGCTCCCTATGCAACTCGGCACAGCCTAAGAAACTAGCTAGCCCTGAAGATAGAAAAATAAAGCCTACCTTGCCTCAGAGAAATTCCCCAAAGGAAAAGGCAGCCCCCCACATATAATGACTGTGAGTAAGATGAAAATACAAACACAGAGATGAAATAGATTTAGCGAAGTGAGGCCCGACTTACTGAACAGACCGAGGATAGGATAGGTTACTTTGCGATCAGCACAAAAACCTACAAAAAGACCATGCAGAGGGCGCAAAAAACCCTCCGCACCGACTCACGGTGCGGAGGCGCTCCCTCTGCGTCCCAGAGCTTCCAGCAAGCAAGACAACAATAAAAATTGCAAGTTGGACAGAAAAATAGCAAACCAAAGAAATACAAGCTGGAACTTAGCTTCTGCTGGGAAGACAGGTCACAAGAACGATCCAGGATTGAACTAAACCAATACTGGAACATTGACAGGTGGCATGGAGCAAAGATCTAAGTGGAGTTAAATAGAGCAGCAGCTAGCGAATTAACCTCGTCACCTGTGGAAGGAAACTCAGAAACACCCACCAGAGGAAGTCCATGGGCAGAACCAGCCGAAGTACCATTCATGACCACAGGAGGGAGCCCGACAACAGAATTCACAACAGTACCCCCCCCTTGAGGAGGGGTCACCGAATCCTCACCAGAGCCCCCAGGCCGACCAGGATGAGCCAAATGAAAGGCACGAACCAGATCGGCAGCATGAACATCAGAGGCAAAAACCCAGGAATTATCTTCCTGACCATAACCCTTCCACTTGACCAGGTACTGGAGTTTCCGTCTCGAAACACGAGAATCCAAAATCTTCTCCACCACATACTCCAACTTCCCCTCAACCCACACCGGGGCAGGAGGATCAATGGATGGAACCACAGGCGCCACGTATCTCCGCAATAACGACCTATGGAACACATTATGGATGGCAAAAGAAGCAGGACGGGCCAAACGAAATGACACAGGATTGATAACCTCAGAAATCTTATACGGACCAATGAAACGAGGCTTAAACTTAGGAGAGGAAACCTTCATAGGAACATAACGAGACGACATCCAAACCAAATCCCCAACACGAAGTCGGGGACCCACACAGCGCCGGCGGTTAGCGAAACGTTGAGCCTTCTCCTGGGACAATGTCAAATTGTCCACCACATGAGTCCAAATCTGCTGCAACCTATCCACCACAGTATCTACACCAGCACAGTCCGAAGACTCAACCTGCCCTGAAGAGAAAAGAGGATGGAAACCAGAATTGCAGAAAAACGTCGAAACCAAAGTAGCCGAGCTGGCCCGATTATTAAGGGCGAACTCAGCCAACGGCAAAAAGGACACCCAATCATCCTGATCAGCAGAAACAAAGCATCTCAGATATGTTTCCAAAGTTTGATTAGTTCGTTCGGTTTGGCCATTTGTCTGAGGATGGAAAGCCGAGGAAAAAGACAAATCAATGCCCATCCTAGCACAAAAGGATCGCCAAAACGTCGAAACAAACTGGGAACCTCTGTCAGAAACGATGTTCTCCGGGATACCATGTAAACGAACCACATGCTGGAAAAATAATGGCACCAAATCAGAGGAGGAAGGCAATTTAGACAAAGGTACCAAATGGACCATCTTAGAAAAGTGATCACAAACCACCCAAATGACCGACATCTTTTGAGAGACGGGGAGATCCGAAATAAAATCCATAGAAATATGCGTCCAGGGCCTCTTTGGGACCGGCAAGGGCAAAAGCAACCCACTGGCACGAGAACAGCAGGGCTTAGCCCGAGCACAAGTCCCACAGGTCTGCACAAAAGAACGCACATCCCGTGACAAAGACGGCCACCAGAAGGATCTAGCCACCAAATCTCTGGTACCAAAGATTCTAGGATGCCCAGCCAACACTGAACAATGAATCTCAGAGATAACTCTACTAGTCCATCTATCAGGGACAAACAGTTTCTCCGCTGGGCAACGGTCAGGTCTATCAGCCTGAAATTTTTGCAGCACCCGTCGCAAATCAGGGGAGATGGCAGACAAAATTACCCCCTCTTTGAGAATACCCGCCGGCTCAGGAACACCCGGAGAGTCAGGCACAAAACTCCTTGACAGGGCATCAGCCTTCACATTCTTAGAGCCTGGAAGGTACGAAACCACAAAATCAAAACGGGAGAAAAATAACGACCATCGAGCCTGTCTCGGATTCAACCGTTTGGCAGACTCAAGATAAGTCAAATTCTTGTGATCTGTCAAGACCACCACGCGATGCTTGGCTCCTTCCAGCCAATGACGCCACTCCTCGAATGCCCACTTCATGGCCAACAACTCACGATTACCAACATCATAGTTACGCTCAGCAGGCGAAAACTTTCTAGAAAAGAAAGCACATGGCTTCATCACCGAGCCATCAGAACTTCTTTGCGACAAAATAGCCCCTGCTCCAATCTCAGAAGCATCAACCTCAACCTGAAACGGGAGCGAAACATCTGGCTGGCACAACACAGGGGCAGAAGAAAAATGACGCTTCAATTCCTGAAAAGCCTCTACAGCTGCAGAAGACCAATTGACCACATCAGCACCCTTCTTGGTCAAATCAGTCAACGGTTTAGCAACAGTAGAAAAATTAGCGATGAAGCGCCGATAAAAATTAGCAAAGCCCAGGAACTTCTGCAGGCTCTTCACAGATGTCGGCTGAGTCCAATCGTAAATGGCCAGGACTTTAACAGGGTCCATCTCGATAGTAGAAGGGGAAAAAATGAACCCCAAAAATGAAACCTTCTGAACTCCAAAGAGACACTTTGACCCCTTCACAAACAAGGAATTCGCACGAAGGACCTGGAACACCATTCTGACCTGCTTCACATGAGACTCCCAATCATCTGAAAAGACCAAAATATCATCCAAATATACAATCATGAATCTATCCAGGTACTCTCGGAAGATGTCATGCATAAAGGACTGAAATACTGATAGAGCATTGGAAAGCCCGAATGGCATAACCAGGTACTCAAAATGGCCCTCGGGCGTATTAAATGCTGTTTTCCATTCATCGCCTTGTTTAATACGCACAAGATTATACGCCCCTCGAAGATCTATCTTGGTGAACCAACTAGCCCCTTTAATACGAGCAAACAAATCAGATAGCAACGGCAAAGGATACTGAAATTTGACTGTAATTTTATTAAGAAGGCGGTAATCAATACAAGGTCTCAAAAAACCATCCTTCTTGGCCACAAAAAAGAACCCTGCTCCTAACGGTGATGACGACGGGCGAATATGGCCTTTCTCCAAGGATTCCTTTATATAACTCCGCATAGCGGCGTGTTCTGGAAATTGAACAATCGGCCCTTAGGAAACTTACTACCAGGAATCAAATTAATTGCACAATCGCAATACCTATGAGGAGGTAGGGCACTGGCTTTGGGCTCATCAAATACATCCCGATAATCCGACAAAAACTCTGGAACTTCAGAAGGGGTGGATGACGAAATAGACAAAAATGGAACATCACCATGTACCCCCTGGCAACCCCAGCTGGACACAGACATAGTTTTCCAGTCCAATACTTGATTATGAACCTGTAGCCATGGCAACCCCAAAACGACCACATCATGCAGATTATGCAACACCAGAAAGCGGATATCCTCCTGATGTGCAGGAGCCATGCACATGGTCAATTGGGTCCAGTACTGAGGCTTATTCTTGGCCAAAGGCGTAGCATCAATTCCTCTCAAAGGAATAGGATACTGCAAGGGCTCCAAGAAAAAACCACAGCGCCTAGCATACTCTAAGTCCATCAAATTCAGGGCAGCGCCTGAATCCACAAATGCCATAACAGAATAGGATGACAAAGAGCAAATCAGAGTAACAGACAATAGAAATTTAGACTGTACCGGACCAATGGTGGCAGACCTAGCGAACCGCTTAGTGCGCTTAGGACAAACGGAGATAGCATGAGTGGAATCACCACAGTAAAAACATAGCCCATTCCGACGTCTGTGTTCTTGCCGTTCAGCTCTGGTCAAAGTCCTATCACATTGCATAGGCTCAGGCCCATGCTCAGATAGTACCGCCAAATGGTGCACAGCTTTACGCTCACGCAAGCGTCGATCGATCTGAATGGCCAAGGACATAGACTCATTCAGACCAGCAGGCATGGGAAACCCCACCATGACATCCTTAAGGGCTTCAGAGAGACCCTTTCTGAAGATTGCTGCCAGGGCACATTCATTCCACTGAGTGAGCACAGACCACTTTCTAAACTTCTGACAATATATCTCCGCTTCATCCTGACCCTGACACAGAGCCAGCAAGATTTTCTCTGCCTGATCCACTGAATTAGGTTCGTCATAAAGCAATCCAAGCGCCAGGAAAAAGACATCAACATCACGCAATGCCGGATCTCCTGGCGCAAGGGAAAATGCCCAGTCTTGAGGGTCACCACGTAACAAAGAAATAATGATCTTTACTTGTTGAACAGGGTCACCAGAGGAGCGAGGTTTCAAGGCAAGAAATAATTTACAATTATTTTTGAAATTCAAGAACTTAGATCTATCACCAAAAAACAAATCAGGAATTGGAATCCTAGGCTCAGACATCGGATTCTGAACCACAAAATCTTGAATGTTTTGTACCCTTGTAGTGAGATTATCCATCCAAGAGGACAGACCTTGAATGTCCATGTTTACACCAGTGTCCTGAACCACCCAGAGGTAAAGGGGAAAAAAGAGACAAAAGACACTACAAAGAAAAAAAAATGGTCTCAGAACTTCTCTTATCCCTCTATTGAGATGCATTAGTACTTTGGGCCACCTGTACTGTTATGACCTGGTGGTCAGGACTATAATGGACCTGGTGGTTAAGAGCACACGGAATGACCTGATAGTTACTGATAATAAAGGACGAGCTCTGGGACGTGGGAACTCTGCTGACCGCAATCCCTAATCCTATCAAACACACTAGAAATAGCCGTTGATTGCGCCTAATGCTCCCTATGCAACTCGGCACAGCCTAAGAAACTAGCTAGCCCTGAAGATAGAAAAATAAAGCCTACCTTGCCTCAGAAAAATTCCCCAAAGGAAAAGGCAGCCCCCCACATATAATGACTGTGAGTAAGATGAAAATACAAACACAGAGATGAAATAGATTTAGCGAAGTGAGGCCCGACTTACTAAACAGACCGAGGATAGGAAAGGTTACTTTGCGATCAGCACAAAAACCTACAAAAAGACCACGCACAGGGCGCAAAAAACCCTCCGCACCGACTCACGGTGCGGAGGCGCTCCCTCTGCGTCCCAGAGCTTCCAGCAAGCAAGACAACAATAAAAATTGCAAGCTGGACAGAAAAATAGCAAACCAAAGAAATACAAGCTGGAACTTAGCTTCTGCTGGGAAGACAGGTCACAAGAACGATCCAGGAGTGAACTAAACCAATACTGGAACATTGACAGGTGGCATGGAGCAAAGATCTAAGTGGAGTTAAATAGAGCAGCAGCTAACGAATTAACCTCGTCACCTGTGGAAGGAAACTCAGAAACACCCACTAGAGGAAGTCCATGGACAGAACCAGCCAAAGTACCATTCATGACCACAGGAGGGAACCCGACAACAGAATTCACAACACCCAGCCTACCTTACAAAAGTAGCTTCTCGTTTCCATAGATCACATGAGATTTCCATTCCCTCCTTTTGCCCTGACCCCAAAAATGAGGAGGAAAAAATCTTACACACGTTAGACATTAGAAGATGCCTGATTCATTACCTAGAGGCCACTAGAGAGTATAGGGAGGAGAGATCTCTTTTTGTATGTTTTCAGGGTTCCCGGAAAGGGAAAAACGCCTCCAAAAGCACATTAGCAAGATTAGCAAGATGGATCAGAGACGCCATCAACCTGTCATATACATCAATAGCTCACTCAACAAGAGCAGTGGCACCCTCCTGGGTGGAAAGAGCTCGTGCTTCAATTGATCAGATATGTAGAGCGCTACTTGGTCCTCTCCCTCTACATTCTTCAAGCATCAGTTGGACCAAGTCTCTTCTTTGGACCTTACCTTTGGGAAAAGGGTTCTGGAAGAGGTGGTCCCTCCCTAAATGTACAGTCTCTGCAATTCTCTCTGTGGTACTGTCTTGGGGGACAGAGAAAAATATAGTTACTTACCGATAACGGTATTTCTCTGAGCCCATGACGGCACCCGTACATTCCCTCCCTTCACATGTGGGTGTGCACACTAGTTTGAAATTACGCTACTATGTAAGAAATAACCATGCGGTATCTCTACTAAAAACCTTAGTAATGTTTAATTTTTTTTTTTTATTTATTAACCTAACACTCCCTTCATGCTCTGTATACAACTGATGCAGGAGAGAGGTACTGCCTTTTTATCTGTAGGTTTCCTGTCCTTGATGGGCAGATCCCCTCTCTCCGTGGTGCCATCATGGGCTCAGACAAATACAGTTATCGGTAAGTAATTATATTTTTTCCTAACAAACTCATTTAAACCATGGTGCAAAAATAAGGATAACCCAATGAATATCTTATGAGCAAAGCTAAAGTTTAGACTAAATAATCCTAATTAACAAGAATTCAACCACAAGTAAGTCTAATTGTTCATTAAACAGGTGTCCAGCAGACAGTCGCCCATAAAAGGATATTACTTAACATAGAAAACCTCTTCCCATTTCATAATGTCAGCAATGGCACCATATGGAAGAGAAATGACAAGATTTGAGAAAGCAAATAATTGCTTTACACAAGAAAGGTTAAAGCTACATGAAGATCAGCAGAGCTTTACTTATCAGTCAGAATACTGTAGCAAAAGTGATGCAAAAATTCACGGACTAGTTATCAAATCATATCTCCAAATATATAACTAATAATTCACTGTCTAATCCAATTGGAGTAATAGAAGTCATTTAAAACATAATCTTTCATATTTAATTTAAAATAGACTATTTACAACATAAGTCACAAATCATCTCTCAGTACCCAGGATATTGACCACTTTTTATTACTGTCCTGCAAACTGATCAATCAATTCATATTACTAATGTGAGTATTGTTATATTTTGAATTGATACTTATGTCAAAATTGTGAGAGTCAGTATTAAATAACCTATACCACACTAAGACAAAAGATGACACAATCATCCACTCTACTGAGGAACATGATTTCCTGCTGGTTAAATTCTTCTGGAACCTAAGTGTCAGTTGTCATTAATATCATTGGCAACAACGACTGATTGGTGAGCACTAAAATGCTCGGGTGCTCGTTGCTCGTGTCGAGCAAATTGGAATGCTTGGGTGCTTGACCCGAGCAATGAGCCCAATGTAAGTCTATGGGAAAACCAAGCATTTTGGCCGAGACTTCCCCCCGGGGGTCCTTTTAGGGTCTAAAAATGTCTGAAATCGATGGGAACTGTGCTCAAATGACATGGGAACATCATGGGGAAGACCCCTGGAAATATTTCTGACTCCCAGGTCACAGCTGTGAACAATGTTGTCAGAGTCTTACGCCACTTTTACAGGCGCACAATAAAACATACAAAAACGAGACCAAAATGGATTTTCCTGGGAAATATGTTAAGGAACATCCTTTCCATTGTAATGATATGTATGTAAGGCAAAATAAATATCCCAAAAGAAAAAATGTTTCTCCACCTCTTGGGCCATGTTCACAAGTAGTGTTTTTGATGTGTTTTTCAACTTTAGCATTGCTTTCAACCAAGACAAATGCATTTACTGGGAAATGTCATTGTAACATTTTACAAACAAATGTTATTTGGCCATGTGGTGTGTAACACATCATCAGACACATCCTGTTTCATTTATGAAGGAGGGACTCTGAAAGTCACAAAGTCTATTTTTATAGGGCTAGCAGTCGGCCCTCACTATTCTTAGAGAGCCATCAGTGGGCAATGCTTTGTTGTTTCCATTATTAAACAGTGGGCTCCTTATACTTATGTGTATGTGCTGACTAGTGTTGAGCATTCCGATACCGCAAGTATCGGGTATCGGCCGATACTTGCGGTATCGGAATTCCGATACCGAGATCCGATACTTTTGTGGTATCGGGTATCGGTATCGGATCCATAGGGATGTGTAAAATAAAGAATTAAAATAAAAAATATTGATATATTCACCTCTCTGGCGGCCCCTGGACATCACGCTGGTAACCGGCTGGCTTCTTTGTTTAAAATGAGCGCCTTTAGGACCTGCGAATGACGTCGCGGCTTCTGATTGGTCGCGTGCCGCTCATGTGACCGCCACGCGACCAATCAGAAGCCGCGACGTCATTCTCATTCACTAAACTCCTAATTCTAGGAATTAAGGACCTGCGAATGACGTCGCGGCTTCTGATTGGTCGCATGGCGGTCACATGAGCGGCACGCGACCAATCAGAAGCCGCGACGTCATTCGCAGGTCCTAAAGGCGCTCATTTTAAACAAAGAAGCCTGCCGGTTACCAGCGTGATGTCCAGGGGCCGCCGGAGAGGTGAATATATCAATATTTTTTATTTTAATTCTTTATTTTACACCTTAATATGGATCCCAGGGCCTGAAGGTGAGTTTCCTCTCCTTCAGACCCTGGGAACCATCAGAATACCTTCCGATACTTGGTGTCCCATTGACTTGTATTGGTATCGGATATCGGTATCGGCGATATCCGACATTTTTCGGGTATCGGCCGATACTATCCGATACCGATACTTTCAAGTATCGGACGGTATCGCTCAACACTAGTGCTGACCAACATTTCCCCCTGGGGTGTACACCTCAACATAGTGTGTACACATTTTTTATGGGCATCAAAAACACCCTTTAACACAATAACTTGGTTGTTGCATCATGGAACACATTCACCATGGTGATCTAGTGGTGGTGTCTGAAGAGACGTGGAGGATGGCCTCCTAAAAATTATGTTTCCAATTTAAAGGAGCAGGTCTCCTATACTTGTAATGCCCATACACTAATGTATGGGCTGACAAACATTTCCTCTTGGGGAGTACACCTCAACATAATGTTTAAACATTTTTTTTATGGGCATCAAAAACACCCTTTAACACAATAACGTGGCTGTTGCATCATGGACCATGGTCACCTTGGTGATCTATTGGTGGTAGCTGATGAGAATGAGGAGAAGGAGGCGGATAACAGCAAATTGACAAAATCAGGAAGCGTGTACACATGTGTGGGTATGAAGAGGTGCATGGGAATAGACCTCCCAAAAAATGACAATGGATTTGAGGTTATGCATCGCTGTTAACATTCGGTGGTGTAGAGAAGTCTAGCTCAATCAAACCATTGTTCATTTTTATAAGAGTCAGCCTGTCAACATTTTCAGTTGACAGGCGGATGTGCTTATCAGTTATAATTCCTCCAGTGGCAATAAAAACCCACTCTGATAAAACACTAGCGACAGGGCAGGCCAGGACCTTCGAGGCATAGAGAGTCAGTTCATGCCATGTGTCCAGCTTGGATACCCAATAATTAAAAGGCACAGAGGAATCACAGAGGATGTTGGTACGGTCAGCAATGTACTCCCTCAGCATCTTCCAAAACTTGAAATAGATATTACACACGCGCTACCTCAGGCAACAAGAAAAAACCCTCAGCTGCAAGGAAACAAGGCAGGGAGGTGCCACCCCTGTCAAAGAACTACCAAGAATAATGAAAACAATTGAATCCGCGCTGAAAGGGCAAGACAGATGGAACAAACAGACCTATGAAAAGTAAATGTGACACAATAACATGCAAATCACACCATACAAGCCCACACACCCCCACCTATAACAGAACAATCCCACCTTGAATAAACCTAGACCGGAGCCTAAACAAATAGCCGTACCAGCGCGTGGAGGGACTCACCAGCAGGGGATGTGCCGACGTGTGTCACGGTGGGTGCAGTCCAGTCAGGAGAAAGGGATCCGGCGTGTAGAAACGCTTGCGGGAAGGTGGGCAGGCAGAGGTGATGAGCCGCAATGAAATAGGGTAGTACGGAAGCTACGTAGAGCCAGGGAAAGCCCCGGCCGGTGGCGTCCCTGGATACGAGCGGGGAGGGGAAAATAGCTGGCACGAGGCTCAGCGTGTGACGTCACAAAGTAAGTACGGGGCAGCGCAGAGACCAAAACCGACGCGTTTCGAAGGAGAGGCGTCCTTCTTCATCAGGGTTACCGGTCTCTCGATGCGCCCGGACATATAAGCCCCAAAGATGTCAATCAAAATAGCAAGCCTGCCCATTTAACCCATTGTGTTGGTGACCACTATAGTAATGACGAAAACAGTAAATCCGGGGTTAAAGTGCTAAAAACGTGCTAAAACGGTACTACGGGGGTACTAGAAAAAAAGGGGGGGGGAAAGAGATACGGGAAAAAAACCCGCCGTACCATTAAAAAATGCTAAAATAAAACTATGCCTAAATATATATGGCCTAAACTACCTGACCTGGTTCCAACTGGAATAAACATAAAAAAGAGAGAGTAGGGACCAGAAACAGGAGTAGTAACAATAGAATTAAAAAGCATATATTTCTAGCCCATGGTTGAGGCCTTTGGGGGCAAGGCTATCCAGGGTGAAAATCCACTGGGATTCAGACCTGGACATAGCTTTAATTAAGTTGCCACCTCTTGAGCTCTGTCTGATCCTTTGGATTCCCAAAAAGGTAACACACTTAATAGATTTGTTGTGCCTTTCGCTAAAGTGACGCGAAAGTGGATGACCCATGAAGCCTTTCTTAATATTCATCAAATGTTCTTTGACCCGGACCATAAGGGGCCTCTTAGTTCGGCCTACATACAGTTATTACATTGTAGGTGCCTCTACATTTCAGCAGCTCCTCCATGGCAATCCATACTTTACGTATGGATAGGGACCATCGTTTAGTCTACATTAAGGAGAGATTTGCTTTTAATAGTCCACCAGTATCTGACTCCTTTAGAGCCAGGGACCTCCTTAGGTCCTTGGAAAAGTTACTCTTTACAGAAATGAGGGATATGTGGGAGGTGGCTTCCTTGGAGAAATATGCCCAAGCCCACATAGTCCCAAGAGGCCTTACTATTTATAAGGCACTAGCGGGGGATTTTGGGGACCCCACCATAATACAAGAATGGGACGATATGTTCCATTGCTTTTCCCTCAAAACACTTCAGTTTGTCATTGACAAGCGGCTGTCTAATATTAATAAAACAAGCCGGCTTATTGAACACACTTTTGAACAGCTACATACTTGTACCCTCACTAAGGACATACAAGATTTGGCTTTTAATATCCTATATAGATTAAAGGAAAAAGAAAAAGATATTATAGACAAGAAAATCAGAAAGTTCCAAAGAGACAAATTACCGGAGGAAATGTATAACAACTAACATTCAATTATAAGTTCGGGCGATATACATAATACTGACATGCAACAGAAACCTGATGAGTTACTAACAATAGATGAGTACAATTTAACTGAGCAAAATGAGGAAGACCTCTCACTGGTATTTTCCACATATGCTGAGTCTAACTCAACTCAGTACACACCAATGTCAATTAGGAACAAGGTTCCACCAAAATCACCTGAGGTCACTACCTGTAATCAGGACAATACCTTAGAGGTGTCAATATATCCTAGTACCCCTATATATATGGACCCCAGTACGCAGGAGGAGAACCATCCACGCCTCATTGCCCTTGAAACTTCTAACAGATTTACTCCGCTATCCCTGGATGGAGTGGATATAGACCCCGTTAACACGCAAGTCAATAGGCACCAACATACTACTCATCAGAGTTCACAACGGGTCACATCCACACATTTGAGGCCTACAGATAAAAATAAAAATTCAAGGGGCACACACATAGTACCTAGTAGCAATATCATTGGTAATCCACCTTTGGGACCTGGCAGAAGTTCCACTCTTAAAAATGGATATAAAAGCACTGTATTGAGAAGTAACAAAGGTTCTAGTACATTATCTAAGCATGTAACCAAATCTAAGGCCCGTTTACCGGCGAGCCAGGATTTTTTTCGGGTAAGATCCTCAAAACCAAAAGGGGCAGTAGGGGGAGGAAACTCTCCAAAATTAAAATAAGGTCATTAGTTCGGTATCCACAAAAAATATTTAATTTAAGCTCGCATAAACTTACAAATAACGAAATCTCACTTCTCCAAAAAGGGTTGAAGTATGCACCCACTTCTAGGGGCAAACCATTCAACCTCTATATAAGTATGAAAAAATACCTGAGAAATTTATCTTTAAAGAAATTTTTCCTTAAAAAGGCCCAATCATCTACAGGGGTGACCAATTCCAATCCTGATACCTATATTCATACTACACTAGCTAACCCCTCCACTTTTAACCCCATCCATGAACAGTCGGAGGCATTTTTAACCTTTGACCGATTGGTTACAAACGACATCAGGAAAATGAAAAACAACAAATCCAGTTTTGCACCCTGTAATTCAAATAATTCAGATAAAAAAGCAATTAAAGATATACAGAACAATAACAAAATCATTATTCATCCAGCGGACAAGGGAGGTAGTATTGTCGTTCTCGATCAAGTTATGTATCATGAAGAATCTGTTCGCCTACTTAGTGATGCCATTACATATAGAAAGCTGAAAAGTGACACCACATCCCATTTTTCTACCAAATTGAAGATCTTGTGTCTCAAAGGCCAATCACTGGGTATATTGAACAAAAAAGAGTTTCAATTTGTATACAATAGAGATCCGAGTCTAGCTATCTTTTACCATATCCCCAAGATTCACAAGAGTACCACCTGTCCTCCAGGCAGGCCTATTATTTCTGGTATCTATAGCCTGACAGCAAATTTGTCCCGGTATGTTGACATGCACCTACAGAAGTACATGCAACTCATACCGGCTTACCTCAAAGATACGGGACACATCCTTCAAATTCTAGAGAGTGTCAAATGGGAACCCACCTATTTTTTAGGCACTCTGGACATAAAATCACTGTATACAGTGATTGACCAAAAAATGGGTTGCCAGATTGCGGGCCAATACCTACGTACTTTGGGGACCTATCCAGATACCCAGGTCACATTCATTGAAGAATGTATTCAATTTATCTTGCAGCACAACTACTTTTGGTATGAAGGAGATTTCTTTTTACAGACCTGTGGCACGGCTATGGGCACACGGTTTGCCCCTAGCTATGCCAACCTGTTTGTGGCCAAATGGGAGGAGTCTTGTATTTTTTCCTCAGGTAATCTCCGTACGGGTCTGGTCCTGTGGCGCCGTTTTATTGACGACGTGGTGTTCATCTGGAATGGCCCCAAACAAGATTTGGAATTATTTATATCAAATCTTAACACTAACAGTTTCGGACTTGAATTCACACCTACAATAAGTATGTCTGAGATTAACTTCTTGGACCTCCGCATATACATAAAGGATGGCCGGCTACTAACTAAGTGCTTCAGGAAAGGGGTGGATTCTAATAGTTTTATTGACATTTCCAGTTGTCACCTACCGGTCTGGTTGACAAACATTCCCAAGGGCCAGTACACAAGAATCAGACGTAATTGTACCACCTTGGAGGACTACAATAGGGACTCGTCCATTTTGACTCAACAGTTTCTGGACAAAGGTTACCCTAGTTCCCTGTTGGAACGAGCAAAGAGGGATGTGATGGAGATACCCAGAGATTCTCTGATACATAGAATAAAACCTACTAATCAATCCAACACAATCCATGATCAAATCCGGCAGTTACCGTTTGTCACCCAATTTCATGTGGGGCATACCAAATTTAGATCTATCATTAAGAAACACTGGTCCGCACTCCAAAGGGACAAGATTATAGGGGAGCTTCTGCCGGATATACCCAGATTTGTGTTCAGGAAGGCCCAATCTTTGGGTAATATTATAGCTCCCACTACCAAACATGCCTCCTATGATAAATCTTTGGCTGGTGCCTCTGGTACCAGTAGGGCAGGTTTTACACCCTGTGGGATTTGTTTTGGGTGCCGGCACACATCTTTCGAGAAGAGATACCGTTCCACCTTCACTGATTCCGACGCCATGAATGAATTCAGCATCAGAGATACTATTACCTGTTCCACCACTAAGGTTATCTATCTCATCGAATGTCCGTGTAACAAACTGTATGTAGGCCGAACTAAGAGGCCCCTTATGGTCCGGGTCAAAGAACATTTGATGAATATTAAGAAAGGCTTCATGGGTCATCCACTTTCGCGTCACTTTAGCGAAAGGCACAACAAATCTATTAAGTGTGTTACCTTTTTGGGAATCCAAAGGATCAGACAGAGCTCAAGAGGTGGCAACTTAATTAAAGCTATGTCCAGGTCTGAATCCCAGTGGATTTTCACCCTGGATAGCCTTGCCCCCAAAGGCCTCAACCATGGGCTAGAAATATATGCTTTTTAATTCTATTGTTACTACTCCTGTTTCTGGTCCCTACTCTCTCTTTTTTATGTTTATTCCAGTTGGAACCAGGTCAGGTAGTTTAGGCCATATATATTTAGGCCTAGTTTTATTTTAGCATTTTTTAATGGTATGGCGGGTTTTTTTCCCGTATCTCTTCCCCCCCCTCCCTTTTTTTCTAGTACCCCCGTAGTACCGTTTTAGCACGTTTTTAGCACTTTAACCCCAGATTTACTGTTTTTTATCGCTATTTATTAAAGGTTTGCTTTTATTGTTTGTGTCAATTTAGATAGTGTTAGTTGTATTGTTTCCACTTTAATAAATCTGGTATATTTAAATTGGTATAGTACATCTATACTTTTATACATATTTATAAGTCTTTTTTATTAATATTCTTACACTTGCCCGTGCAACATATTTCATACATCAGTATTCTTACTTTCATCTCTACTTATAGTGTTGCGGTTTTTTGTGGCTCTGCAATCGTCATTACTATAGTGGTCACCAACACAATGGGTTAAATGGGCAGGCTTGCTATTTTGATTGACATCTTTGGGGCTTATATGTCCGGGCGCATCGAGAGACCGGTAACCCTGATGAAGAAGGACGCCTCTCCTTCGAAACGCGTCGGTTTTGGTCTCTGCGCTGCCCCGTACTTACTTTGTGACGTCACACGCTGAGCTTCGTGCCAGCTATTTTCCCCTCCCCGCTCGTATCCAGGGACGCCACCGGCCGGGGCTTTCCCTGGCTCTACGTAGCTTCCGTACTACCCTATTTCATTGCGGCTCATCACCTCTGCCTGCCCACCTTCCCGCAAGCGTTTCTACACGCCGGATCCCTTTCTCCTGACTGGACTGCACCCACTGTGACACACGTCGGCACATCCCCTGCTGGTGAGTCCCTCCACGTGTTCGGTAGCGCTGGTACGGCTATTTGTTTAGGTTTAGGTTTATTCAAGGTGGGATTGTTCTGTTATAGGTGGGGGTGTGTGGGCTTGTATGGTGTGATTTGCGTGTTATTGTGTCACATTTACGTTTCATAGGTCTGTTTGTTCCATCTGTCTTGCCCTTTCAGCGCGGATTCAATTGTTTTCATCTTCCAAAACTTTGCAATCCTTGTGAGAGTACACCATGCCTCAGGGCCAGTGCGATGGGAGGGTCTGAGAAAACTCTCCCAGAACTTTGCCAGTGTTCCCCTGCCTCTGCTGGACTGGAGATGAGTCTCTCTCGCCTGTACTCCTTGGTTGTCCAATGAACTGTGACCTCTGCCACCAGTGTTTTCAGAAGGAAATTTTTTAAATAACTCCGCAACAATGGCCTTCTGGTATTGCACCATTTTAGTAGACCTGTCTGCCTCTGGAAGAAGAGATTGAAAGTTCTCCTTGTAGCATGGGTCTAGAAGTGTCACCAACCAGTAATGACTGTCACCCAAAATTTTGAGAATATGAGGGTCACGAGAAAGGCAGCACAACATAAAGTCAGCCATGCGTGCCAGACTGCTAACAGGCAAGACTTCAGTGTCCTCACCAAGAGGATGACTGACCATTCTCTCCTTCTCCTCCCTGTCCTCAGGCCATCCACGCTGAACAGTCAGTATGACAGTTGTGCTTGTAGTACCGTCTATAGCACATGAAAGTAGCTCCTGTTCTTCTTCCTCCTCCTCTTCCTCAATATCAACCAATCCACGTTGGGATGACATGAGGCTGGGCTGTGTGTAATCACCCTGTATGGTTCCTTGCTCCATCTCATCATGCTCTGCCTGCAATGCATCCTCTTTCATTGGGAGCAGAGAGCTTTTCAGTATACAGAGAAGCGAGATGGTGACACAAATTATGGCATCATCACCGCTCACCATCTTGGTGGACTCCTCAAAGTTTTGTAAGATGGGGTACATATGTCTGACATCAATGTCCACTCTTGAGGTCTTAAGTGTTGAGTCTGAACTGAATACCGATGGCCTTGCTGATGTTGGTGGTCAACAACTGCCCTCTTTTGCTCACAAATCCTTTCCAACATATGCAGTGTAGAGTTCCAATGGGTGGGGACATCACACACCAGTCCGTGAGCCGGAAGCTGCAAACACTGCAGAAGCATGGAAAGGGCAGTGGAAGCTGTAGCTTTCTAAAATGGGTACACAGGAGGCATACTTTCACAAGCAGATCAAGCAACTCCAGGTAGCTTTTAAGAAACTGTTGAACAATGAGGTTAAGTACATGGGTCAGGCATGGTATGTGTGTGAGCTCACCTCAGAGCCGCCACCAGGTTCCAGCCATTGTTACACATGACCATGCTTGGCTGTAGGTTTAACGGTGTCAGCCACAGATCTGCATGCTCTTTCAGAGCTGTCCACAACTCTTCAGCATTGTGCGATTTGTCACCTAAGCATATTAGCTTCAGCACAGCCTGTTGCTGCTTGGCTGAGGCAGTGCTGCTGTGCTTCTAGCTTGTGACTGATGTGGTCATTTTGGAGATGGAGGCTGAAGAGGAGGAGGAGGTGCAGGAGCTGTAGACTGTGGGGGCAACCCTGAATGGCATAGGGCCCGCAATCCTGGGCGTCGGGAGGACGTGTTCCATTCCAAGTTCCGACTGGGTCCTGGCATCCACTATGTTAACCCAGTGTGCCATCAGCGAGATGTACCGTCCCTGCCCACAAGGACCACGTGTTCATGGTTAGGTGGACTTTCCCAGTAACATCATTGTTGAGGGCACGGCTAATGTTGTGGGACACGTGCTTGTGCACACACTAGGAGAAATAGTACCGGCTGGGGACTGAGTACCTTGGGACCACCGCCACCATCAGATTGCGGAAACCTTTCGAGCACAAGCAGATGAGAAATGTGTGAATTTAGCACTGTTGCCTGTGGGTCATTAGCTGCGTATTTACGCTTGCGTTCCAAGGACTGGAGTATGTTCAACTGAACTCTGCGCTGGGACAAGGACGTGGAACATGCTTGATGATGGTGCTAGTTGAGTGTGTGCAATGACAGGTGCAGGGCAGGAGGGATCTTCACAGGCACCATGGACAGGGATTGGCTTCCATGCACAGTAGAGGAAGAAGCAGTGGTGTCACCCACAGACAGTATTCCTGGACCCTGGAGTTCGGCCCACAAAGTCAGGTGCTTTGCTGCCATGTGCCTGATCATGCTGGTGGTGGTCAGGCTGGCAGTTTTGCTACCCCTGCTGATGCAGGCATGGCAGATGGTGCAAATGGCCGGTTTGGAGTTATCGGCAGAGTCTTTAAAAAACAACCAGACTTGGGAAGACCTAACTGTTGTACTGACAACTTTCGTCATGTTGGTGTTATGAGGAATGGTTGCCTGCCTCCTGTCTGCGGCCACTACACTGCTTCATCCTGCCTATTGGGGTGCTACACCTCCCTCCAACTGTGTGCTGCTGTCCTCGCTCTGCATGTCCTCCTGCCAGGTTGGGTCAGTTACGATATCATCCACCACCTTGTCTTCCACTTCCACACCCTGGTCCTCCTGCTGACTTTCTGGAAATTGTGTCTCATCATCGTCCACCTCTTGTGACACGTTCCCACCATCGCCGACTGTGGCTGCTCAAATATTTGTAGCGACATACGATTTAATCTGGCCCCACTTCAAGTTTACCAGGCTAGAGGCCCGAATCTATAAATGAAAAGTGAACAGCTCTTCGGAGTGTCCAAGTGTAGGATCAGTTGTCTTCGGGAACATAGCAAGGTGGCAGGAAGGACAATCAGGGTGAGGAATATGC
Organism: Ranitomeya imitator; assembly: GCF_032444005.1. NCBI lineage: Eukaryota > Metazoa > Chordata > Amphibia > Anura > Dendrobatidae > Ranitomeya > Ranitomeya imitator. The sequence continues at coordinate 228,298,630 of NC_091286.1, read as the reverse complement.
GGTCCACACTCACGGCTACTCAAACTTGACCGTGTGGATGACAGGGTGCTGGTAGTGGTGGCAAATGAACTGAAAGCATTATCCGCTATCCAACCAACAACCTTTTGACACTGTTATGGGTTCAAAAGTGTTGTTCTTCGGTCCCCTAGTAACTCGGACAGGTAGATTGGCGAGAAGATGTGGGTGTTTATTGTGGCACAATTTCAGCTTGCCCACGGCCTTGGCCTCTGCATGCACCATCACCATCATGTCCACTTCCCCGTCCCTTGTTACGCGCCTTGCCTATTTTAAATGCACTATAATATTTTCCACGTTCACTACAAATGGCTGAAATTGGAGCAAACTTATATTTTATTCGTGTGCGGGAAAACCACAGTTTAAAATATCTGGCCTATAGCTAACAATTTTTGTTTTCCCCAGCAAACTGGTGTCAGTAACTAGGCTAAGACACCGGAAAAACAGTTGAATGAACGCCTCAAATGCCACAATTTGTAGCCAACAGAGGCCTGTGACAGAGATACTACGCTGTAAAATATGTGAACTACATTTTTATTTTCTTACAGGAAAATAGTTTCAAGAACTAGGGTAACACACAGCAAAACAGTTCAATATAGGCCTGAAATGCCACAATTTTTTTTATCTCTCAGATAGATGAGGCATGTAATGGAGATACCACACTGTAAAATATGTGGCCTGTATTTTTTTTTACAGCAAAATGGTGTCACTAACTAGGGTTGCACACAGCAAAAACAGTTCAATATATGCCTGAAATGCCACAATTTTTAGCCCACAGATAGATGAGGCATGTGACGGTGATACCACACAATAAAAAATATCTGGCCTGTATTTTTTTTGGCCAGCAAAATTGCGTCAATAAATAGGCTAAGAGACAACAAAAACAATTCTATGGAGGCCTGAAATGGCACAATTTTGACCGCAATGATATGCAATCTGTGTGTTGGACCAAATCCAATGTAAAATATGTGCCCTAGCTAAATATTTTTGGGGGCAGCTAAATATTTTTGGGCAGAAAAATTTTGTCAAGAAATTGTATAAGACACTCCCACAAAATGTTACAGTACAACAGAAATGGCAGAATTTTATGCGCACTCCGATGTGACCGCTGGGATGGACAAACCCGTTTAAAATAGCTGGGTTTTCACGCTGTACTATGAAAAGGATCTGGCTGTATTCTGCAGTCCCAACATGCAAATGGAGAAAAAAATGTGAGCTCTGGATTTAAATAAACAGGATTAAGATGCAAAAAAAAATTATTCCTGGCCAATGATACCTGGACCTAGATATATATATAATAGGCATAAGAAGTAGACAGTAATGGAATGGACCATCTTGATGTATGCAATGAAGTATGCCACATACAATACCTGCCTGCTACTGTTATCTGTGTACCCATGTACACTCCCTGCCTAACTAGCACTGCAATCTATATACCCCGTAATCAGGGCTGATTTTAGGCAAAGTGGGGCCCTAGGCAAAGTTTAAAATGGGGCCCCAAATGCTGACATATTGCACATCACACAGAAGCATTTCGGTTGTACTTACATGCACTGATCTCAGGCTGCTAAACGAGTGTGATCGACAATACTGAAGTCATTGGACGCTTGTTTCCCAGCCTCTTTCCACCGTCTGGGAAAGAATGATGGGCACAGAACCATCACTAATAGATCACTAACAGATCACCATACAGGATCATGTTATCAGCAGCACATCTACTGTTTACACCGGCGATGTGCTGCTGAGAACAAGGATTTTTATTCCAGCATAAACAATCCAATCACCGAATGAATATGCAGCATTTTGCTTGTTTAGTATAATACACCCCATACTCCTCCATATATTATAATGTGCACCACAGTCCTCCATATTGTAAAATGTATAATACACTCCTCAAAATCCTCCATATAGTATTATACACTTCCCATAGTCCTCCATATAGTACAATACACTCCTCATAGTCCTCCATATATTAAAATATACTCCTCAGTCCTCCATATAGCATAATACACTCCTCACAGTGCTCCATAAAGTATAATGCACCGCCATAGTCATCCATGTAGTACAATTCACTTCCCATAGTATAATGCACCACATAGTTCTTCATATAGTATAACGCATTCCCCATAGTCCTCGATACAGTATAATGCAGCCCACATATAGTATAATGCAGCCACCACCCCACAGAGTATAATGCAGCCACCCCACAGAGTATAATGCAGCCCCCCCACAGAGTATAATGTAACCTCCCTATACAATATAATGCAGCCCCTCACAGTAGTATACAGCAGAGCCCACAGTAGTATACAGCACTGCCCACAGTAGTATAAAACACAGCCCACAGTAGTATACAGCATTGCCCACAGTAGTATACAGCAGAGCCCCCAGTAGCATACAGCAGAGCCCACAGTAGTATACAGCACTGAACACAGTAGTATACACCACTGCCCACAGTAGTATACAGCAGAGCCCACAGTAGTATACAGCAGAGCCCACAGTAGTATACAGCAGAACCCACAGTAGTATATAGCACAGCCCACAGTAGTATACAGCAGAGCCCACAGTAATATACAGCAGAGCATACAGGAGTATATAGCACAGCTCACATCCCCCCTTCCCTCCCCGCCTCTCTCCTCCCGAGAAAGGCCGCACAGTCCAGTAAAAAAAAAAACAAAAAAAAAAAACAAAAGCTCCTTACCTCTCCCCGAGCCCACGCTGCTCCCTGCTCCTGTGTCGGTGGCTGCCGCCGCACTGCCTGGGTCCCAGTGAGTGCGCGCGCACCCACTGTGTCAGAGGCAGAGCGGGAAATGATGGGAGAGGGAGCGTCAGGTGATGCTCTCTCCTCCATCATTGCTTTGAACTGTACCAGCAGACGCCGGTATAATTCAATGTGGCGGGGGAGTCGGCGCTGCCTCACAGGGGCCCCATAGCGGCTGCGTGACTTGGCGCTAGCTGGGGACCCCTGGGGGAGTGGGGGCCCCAGGCAGCTGCCTGGTCTGCCTGCCCCTAACGCCGGCCCTGCCCGTAATTAGTCCTTAGAAGGACTGTTGGTTTAGCTGGATTTGTATATTCAATTATGGTATACCCACAGTAATTGATACACGACCTATTTTGTCCATATTGCTGCAGCAAATCTCCGTACACTGGTGAACAGGGCGGTGCCAGGTCTGATATAGACCTGATGACACTGTGCGGCCAGCCAATCACTGTAATGCCACAACCAACATGGCTGCGGCATTACAGTGCGTGGCAGACAATCCCTGCATGTTGATTAGCGCTCTAAAGAGCACCAAACATGCAGTCTGGGGACCCAAACTCCTGCCAAATAATCCTGGAAAAGCTCAGCACTCGCCGATCACTGTGGGTACAGCGATGCTCGGGCATGTACCGAGCATTACTGAGTATGCTTGCTCATCACTAGTAACAACTATAACTCTAGTAAAAAGGTCCTGAACCATACTAAGATAGCAGAGGTAGTTAGTACATTAACCACTAATTGGTTTTTTTTTTAAGGAATTGTGTTTCCTACTGCTATAATCCTACAGGAACTAGGAACAGCATTCATAGATACAGTCCTAAATTGATAACCTTAGGAACAACACTGATATCAACATCAATGTTTACACGCTGCATGCACTCCAGATTATATCCCAGTTCATACTGGTGAAAGGTCCTATTTAAATAGAATGTCTCATATATTTATTACTATTTTTATGTAACTATGTATGTATGTATGTTCTCCCTGGATTTTCATAGATTTCCTCCAGGTGCTCCGGTTCCCTCCCACATTCCAAAGACATACTGATAGGAAATTTGGATGGTTAGCCCCAGTGGGGACAGTGATGGGACAGTGATACTGTATGATGGTACTATATAAGCAAGCATGACAAATAAAGAAGAATATTTTAAAAATATGCCACTAATCCAGGGGTGGATTATAATGAGGTCAATCTGGGCGGTAGCCCAGGGCCCAGTGGTGAGGGGGGGCCCTGGGCTACCGCTCAGATTGACCACTGCCATCAGGGCATTACTACCCTGACTGGCGTATGGGCCCAGTGGGTAGAGGGGGCCCACATCGGGCCCCGTCTCATCTGCTCACCAGGCCCCTGCCTGCGCTGCAGCAGTTTAATGTTATTGACGTGCAGGCCCGCGCCCGCACGTCAATAGTTAACAGCCGCCAGCCAATCGGAGGCTGGCAGCTGACGTCAGCCACAGCGTGCATGTCACCGGCATCTGATGTCATTGTCAGTCGCCAGCGAGTGCGAACTTCAGTTGCGAGAAGGGAGCTTCGCCGAAGGAGCGCGGTCAGGTGAGAAGAACTCTTTTCTTTTTTTTTTATTGAGAGTGGCAATCCGGGGGACCCGGGCCAGAATGCTGGAAACTGGGGGCAGAGATGATGGACACTGGGGCAGAGATGCTGGACACTAGGGGCAGAGATGCTGGACACATTGGGGGCAGAGATGCTGGACACTGGGGGCAGAGATGCTGGACACATTGGGGGCAGATATGCTGGACACATTGGGGCAGAGATGCTGGACACATTGGGGGCAGAGATGCTGGATACATTGGGGGCTGAGATGCCGGACACTGGGGGCAGAGATGCTGGACACTAGGGGCAGAGATGCTGGACACTGGGACAGAGATGCTGGACACATTGGGGGCAGAGATGCTGGACACATTGGGGGAAGAGATGCTGGACACATTGGGGCCGAGATGCTGGACACATTGGGGGCAGAGATGCTGTACACTGGAGGCAGAGATGCTGGACACATTGGGGGCAGAGATGCTGGACACTGGGGGCAGAGATGCTGGACACTGGACACTGGGGGCAGAGATGCTGGACACATTGGGGGCAGAGATGTTGGACACAGGGGGCAGAGATGCCGGACACTGGGGCAGGGATGCTCGACACTGGGGGCAGAGATTCTGGACACATTGGGGCAGAAATGCTAGGTACATTGGGGGCAGAGATGCCGGACACAGGGGGCAGAGATGCCGGACACTGGGGGCAGAGATGCTGGACACTGGGGGCAGAGATGCTGGACACTGGGGGCAGAGATGCTGGTCACATTGGGGCAGAGATGCTGGACACATTGGGGGCAGAGATGCTGGACACATTGGGGGCAGAGGTGCTGGACACATTGGGGGCAGAGATGCTGGACACATTGGGGCAGAGATGCTGGACACTAGGGGCAGAGATGCTGGAGATATTGGGGGCAGAGATGCTGGACACTGAGGGCAGAGATGCTGGACACTGGGGGCAGAGATGCTGGACACATTGGGGCAGAGATGCTGGACACATTGGGGGCAGAGATGCTGGACACATTGGGGGCAGAGATGCTGGACACATTGGGGCCAGAGATGCTGGACACTGGGGGCAGAGATGCTGGACACTGGGGGCAGAGATGCTGGACACTGGGGGCAGAGATGCTGGACACACTGGGGCAGGACTGGAGACAAATGGGGCAGGATTGGAGACATGGGAAAAATGTAGATGCGGGGCATGATTGGAGACGTGGGGCAGAATGAAAGACATGGGGCAGCATTGGAGACAGATCGTGCAGGATCATGGGGCAGGATGGATACAATGGAGACCAATGGGGCAGGATGGGGAGATCATATGGGCAAGGATGGATACTCATGAGGGCAATATGCGAGAACATATGGCTGGAGCCAGGAATGGGATACACGGGCCAGGATGGGGGATATTATTACCATAGGGGCTAATTAAGGGATATTATTACTGCAGTGATGTATTTGTTTCATTTTTTGAGGACATTGTTTTAAATGGGGGCGCGGTCCTGTTACTGTGCAGAGTGACACTATGTCGCCTTTTTTTCTTCATGTGGTGTAATGTAGAAGTTGGGAAAATTAAGTAACATGTTCTGCAAGCGGAGCTCGAGATAACTGTGTTATTTCCTGCAGAGACGAGTCCTGGCTGGAAGAAGTGATGGCGGTCTGTGCTGGATGAAAGATGAAGGACTTCACCTAGAGACGTCACTGGTGAGTCAGTGTGTTACCTATACACTGACACTATGCACTGTATACTATATACAGAGGTCTTGTGTATATTGTCACTTGTGATCACTGTATTACCTCTACACAGACACTGCTTACTAAGTACAGATCTCCTGTATATAATGGCACTTATGGTGATAGTATTGTGTTTTTGTCTTTTTTTATTACTGATCAGTATTGTAGTATTCAGTCACTATGTGGTGGTAATATGTGGTCAGGTCATGGTGCGGGGGTATTTGTTCCTTGTATGTGATATTATTCTGTCACTGGTGGTAATATGTGGTCAGGTCATGGTGTTGTATTTGTTCCTTGTATGTGACATTATTGGTCATTTTAAAAATTGAAAAATGAATAAAAATATACCTAAATTGTATTGCATATTTTAACAAATATTTAATAGGTTACAGCAGAGTAGGGCTCGGCCGAAAGTGTCCACCGTGTTATGGTGGCGGCTTGAAAAATCTTTTGGCCAAAACAAAAGCTGCCGGTTATACAGTTAGGGCCAGAAATATTTGGACAGTGACACAAGTTTTGTTATTTTAGCTGTTTACAAAAACATGTTCAGAAATACAATTATATATATAATATGGGCTGAAAGTGCACACTCCCAGCTGCAATATGATAGTTTCCACATCCAAATCGGAGAAAGGGTTTAGGAATCATAGCTCTGTAATGCATAGCGTCCTCTTTTTCAAGGGACCAAAAGTAATTGGACAATGGACTCTAAGGGCTGCAATTAACTCTGAAGGCGTCTCCCTCGTTAACCTGTAATCAATGAAGTAGTTAAAAGGTCAGGGGTGGATTCCAGGTGTGTGGTTTTGCATTTGGAAGCTGTTGCTGTGAGCAGACAACATGCGGTCAAAGGAACTCTCAATTGAGGTAAAGCAGAACATCCTGAGGCTGAAAAAAAAGATAAAATCCATCAGAGAGATAGCAGACATGCTTGGAGTAGCAAAATCAACAGTTGGGTACATTCTGAGAAAAAAGGAATTGACTGGTGAGCTTGGGAACTCAAAAAGGCCTGGGCGTCCACGGATGACAACAGTGGTGGATGATCGCCGCATACTTAATTTGGTGAAGAAGAACCCGTTCACAACATCAACTGAAGTCCAGAACACTCTCAGTGAAGTAGGTGTATCTGTCTCTAAGTCAACAGTAAAGAGAAGACTCCATGACAGTAAATACAAAGGGTTCACATCTAGATGCAAACCATTCATCAATACCAAAAATAGACAGGCCAGAGTTAAATTTGCAGAAAAACACCTCAAGAAGCCAGCTCAGTTCTGGAAAAGTATTCTATAGACAAAGATCAACCTGTACCAGAATGATGGGAAGAAAAAAGTTTGGAGAAGAAAGGGAACGGCACATGATCCAAGGCACACCACATCCTCTGTAAAACATGGTGGAGGCAACGTGATGGCATGGGCATGCATGGCTTTCAATGGCACTGGGTCACTTGTGTTTATTGATGACATAAGAGCAGACAAGAGTAGCCGGATGAATTCTGAAGTGTACCGGGATATACTTTCAGCCCAGATTCAGCCAAATGCTGCAAAGTTGATTGGACGGCGCTTCATAGTACAGATGGACAATGACCCCAAGCATACATCCAAAGCTACCCAGGAGTTCCTGAGTGCCAAAAAGTGGAACATTCTGCAATGGCCAAGTCAATCTCCAGATCTAAACCCAATTGAGCATGCATTTCACTTGCTCAAATCCAGACTTAAGACGGAAAGACCCACAAACAAGCAAGACCTGAAGGCTGCGGCTGTAAAGGCCTGGCAAAGCATTAAGAAGGAGGAAACCCAGCGTTTGGTGATGTCCATGGGTTCCAGACTTAAGGCAGTGATTGCCTCCAAAGGATTTGCAACAAAATATTGAAAATAAAAATATTTTGTTTGGGTTATGTTTATTTGTCCAATTACTTTTGACCTCCTAAAATGTGGAGTATTTGTAAAGAAATGTGTACAATTCCTACATTTTCTATCAGATATTTTTGTTCAACCCTTCAAATTAAACGTTACAATCTGCACTTGAATTCTGTTGTAGAGGTTTCATTTCAAATCCAATGTGGTGGCATGCAGAGCCCAACTCGCGAAAATTGTGTCACTGTCCAAATATTTCTGGCCCTAACTGTATGTGTGATCTGGTGATGGGAACTGTTAATGTGTGATAGGTGAGAAGTGGAATTTCACTCAGCAACTATTTTTCTGGAATAATCTGGTTCAGGTATATGATGACCCTGTCGCATGACACCGTCACTTTACCGGGGGGCCCACAGAACCTGAACAGCCCGGGGCCCTGGCTACCCTTAATCCACCCCTGCATTAATCTCTTTACCAGCAGAAGCATTTTGAATATATAGCTTCAGAGAAAAGGAGAAGTACATGGGATCAGGAAGAAGGGAGTACTCAATGTAGTTGCTGACTACTAAATTCTTGACAACTAGACAGCATTATGACTGACACTTACAGGACATTCTTCTTGAGGTTGGTCGTGGCTTGAAACAATGGCCATTCTCATTGCTTATGTGTTTCTGTTTCTGCAAGTGGAATATTAGGGGAATTATGGCTGATACTTGGTGTATATTCCGCCCCACACTGCTTTTATATTATGGCCTTCATCAAAAGTGATATAGAACTGCATAAGTCTATTTGAGGACTGTGTTTAACTACTATATGATATCCGATGGGTTGCTATATACTTTTGCTTGATTATTCTTGATTGTGGCTGGGAATAATGTGCACCCAACTATCAATAATTAAAAATGTCTGAAATCACGTTGGACTGCTGCAACTAAAAAAAACACTCATATAATTTAAGGCTCTAACACATCTGTTTCTCTGGATAACTGCATGGCCAATATCAATGAAAATGCTTTCAGCTGTTGTCATATGTAAAACACACCGCATTGTGTGAGCGCAGCCTTAGGATAAATTTGCAGCTTTTTGATTGCTAATTACATTTCCTTTGGAAAGAAATGTTCTACACAGATTCTCGTCATCTTGTTGCACAGGTAGCAGCCACATAATTATAGTCATAGACTTTTCTTATACCATATGCAAATGAAAGTGATTATTAAGAGGAAAATTAGCATTATATTTATTTAGCAGGGAGTCCTAAGATACTCTAATGAGTATTTTGGGGTTTTTGTATGATTGCTATGCAAAAGTGAAGCAACAGGCAATGGTTAAAGGGCCACTGTCACCCCCTCCCCTTATAAACTAAAAGAGCCACCTTGTGCAGCAGTAATGCTGCATTCTAACAAGGTGGCTCTTTTAGTTTTTGGTGCATGTATTCCCAAAATAAATCGTTTTATAATTTCTCCAAAATACATGTCTTTCGCCAGGTAGGCAAGTCCTCACCCCCCTGCTTGAACCGCCACACTGCCATCACTCAAATCTTCAGGGGCTCCGGGGACACCGCCCCCTCCACGCTGTTTTCACATGAAATCCGGCGCCTGCGCTGTGTAGTACTGTCTCATGCAGGCGCAGTAAGCTCTGGCCATCTGACGTCCCAGCCAGGCTTGCAGACTGCGCCTGTGCGACCACCCACCTTGGTAACCCCAGTGTCCCGCAGTGTGTTATGCATTATGCACAGTGCGGGGCTGGGATTCCTGGGTATGCGCACTGTGTGTGTCAGTGGGGGACCTGGGTGAGTGGCTGACACACGCAGTGCGCATGCCCAGGAATCCCAGCCCCGCACTGTGCATAATGCATAACACACTGCGGGGCTGGGATTACCAAGGTGGGTGGCCGCACTGGCCGCACAGGCGCAGTCTGCAAGCCTGGCTGTGACGTCAGATGGCCAGAGCAGGTGCCGGATTTCATGCGAAAACAGCGCGGTGGGGGCGGCGCCCGGAGCCCCTGAAGATTTCAGTGACGGCAGAGTACCGGTTCAAGCAGGGGGGTGAGGACCTGCCTCCCTGGCGAAAGACAGGTATTTTGGAGAAGTTATAAAATGCTTTATTTTGGGAATACATGCACCAAAAACTAAAAGAGCCACCTTGTTAGAATGCAGCATTACTGCTGCACAAGGTGGCTCTTTTAGTTTATAACGGCTGGAGGGGGTGACAGTGGCCCTTTAAATACACCAGATCTACATATAGTATTTAGGATATACTTAGATAAATTGCCGGTAATTAATTTATATTTTTGAATACAAATGATAAATCTTAAGAATCCAGAAATTTAAAATCAACTGTTTACCTTGCATGTTTCTTTGTTTTAGTAGTCCAATATTAGATCCATACACACTGTCTTTTGCAGGTTCTCAAGTTTGGGTTACAGAACTACAGGCCGCACCAATATTACTGGCAGACTGATTTTGCATTAGCCTTTTTGGCTGTCATGTGAACCCTGCCTTTTGCATTTGTGATTGATTCCATCATTTTCCAGTGATAGTTAGGTGTGGCTGGTAACAAATTTTGGCAAAGAAGTTAAACATGGTACTCGCAACGGACATGGTACCATGAGAAATAAAAAAAAAACCATAACACAAAAAAATGTGAGAGCTGCTAGCAGTCGCACCACAGAGATTTGGCAGCAATAGTCCTGGCAGTATTGTCACAAAATGAAGGTAACAATTAGCTTACTTTACTTCTGGCAAGCATATCAGTGGGAAGAAAGTGGAGGGCGTAATGGACAATATGTCACATTGCTCACCTCAGTCACAGCACCATGATGTAGGCTCTGACAGCGGCACCATCAGCTTGAGCCAGTGATCTGCTTCGTCCATCTCCTTTGCCATCATAACACGAAATGTTGTATGGAGTGGAATTTCTATTCCGGCAATGAAACTTGTTTCTGTCCTGCCCCTTAGTCCCCTAACCTACAGCACTTTGGGGGCTAAGTAAGATACTACACCAGAACGTGTTCTTCCAGTTGATTTATTGGAAGACATGAACAGTTAGCCTTTGTGCTCAAAAGACAATGTGATGGAGGAGATGGAGGACCCAAGCCAAGCTACATTGCTGGTTTGTGAGCAATGGTGGTAGGTGCACTAGAAGTTTTAGTAGCTCTCTAAGCCATGGCAAATCTCAAGGTGGGAATCAGGAAATGGGAGAAGGGTGTCAAGGTGCCCATTCCATTACCCCCAGAGAGGCAACTGTCTGGGATGATGTTGACAATTCTGTGCTGAACAAGAACATTCTTTGTCAGTTTGCAGACTCTGCAAGAGGAGACTAAGCCATGAACATCCTGATTTATATAAACTATGAACCGTGGCTTTCTATCAGCGCATGAAGTGACAACCCCTGCTCATTTGAGAAAAGTAAGGCAGTCAGCAAGCAGAGCAAACCTCAAGTTTACCTGCTTCCCTTTTTTTGTCACTCCCATATATTTGTCAACCAGGCTGCATCCTCATGTAGTGTCTGGTCAGTGTCATCATCACCATCATCATTTTTATCCACCACTACTGCTTGTTATACTCCAAGTACACAACCTCCTCCTTCCCCATAGCGTCGGAAAATATCCATCCCTGATTGTGTGTCTAGGAAACAGACATTTGCCCGCAGTGGTCAGGTGGTTTGCCAGTTACACTCTTACCTGGTCAAGTTTCTGCCTTTTGAGAAATGATGGCGTGTGCTCAGACTCACTGGCAGATACCAAGCCATCATTCATTAATACCCACAGAAAGCTCTTACATGCAAGAAAATGTAAGCCGTTCTCTCGACTTGTCTCTGACCTCCAAATTACACTGACACCTGGTGCAATAAAAATTGGCAGGGACAATGCATGAGTTTCATGGCCCGCTGGGTGAATATTTGTAGTGGCAGCAAAGCACCATTGCAAAGGGACAGGTGGTGAAGCCTCCGCAAATGGGAACTTGAACCATTTCCAACACCAGGCAGTGGTGATCGTTCTCCTCATACAATTCCTTCCCATCCCACTCAAAAGACATAACCCCATCCCCAACAGCCAGGGGGTAAAGAGTTAACATCACACTGACCTCCTCTCTTTTGCTCATGCAAGGTAAATCACAGTCAAAAAGGTTTTACAGCTTGAAAGGCTGAGGGAAGTTGTACAGTGGCACATTTGCTTCTGTACATCAAGTGGCAACGCTCATGCTGATCGGAATTCCATCACCTGCAGCTTGGAATTAAAAATAATAATAGTAATAATAATTTTTTATTTATATAGCACCAACATAATCTGCAGCACTTTACAATTAAGCGGGGACATGTACAGACAATAAATTCAGTACATGTTAAGACAATTTAAACAGTGACATTAGGGGTGAGGTCCCTGCTCGCAAGCTTACAATCTACAAGGAAATGGGGGGACACAATAGGTGAAAAGTGCTTGTTATTTCAGGTCTGGCAATTATAATAAATAGGGATTTTCATATAAAGCTGCTTGATCCAGTCATCAGCCTGTTTGTTTAAGTGCAATAGACAAGCATCAAGTGCAGTTATCATGTGCATGGAGGGTGTGGAGACAGGTGAATAGTAGGGTGCAGATTCAGAATAATATTTGGAAGGAGGGAACAGGGCAAAGTTAGTTTACTGAGTAGTTGATGTAGTAGGCTTGTTTGAAGAGATGGGTTTTCAAAGCGCGCTTGAATAGGTCAGGGCTAGGTATCAGTCTGATCATCTGGGGAAGTGCATTCCAGAGAGCTGGTGCAGCACGAGAGAAGTCTTGGAGACGGAGGTGCGAGGTTCGGATTACGGGGGATGTTAGTCTTAGGTCATTTGTAGAACGGAGGGCACGTGTAGGGCGATAGACAGAGATGAGAGAAGAGATATAAGGCGGTGCAGAACTGTGGAGAGCTTTGTGGGTGAGAGAGATGAGTTTATACTGGACCCTGTAGCAAATGGGTAGCCAGTGTAATGACTGGCACAAGATGAAGGCATCGGTGAAGCGGCTGGACAGAAATATGACTCTGGCTGCTGCATTCAAGATGGATTGGAGAGGGGAAAGTTTGGTAAGAGGGAGACGAATCAGAAGGGAGTTGCAGTAGTCCAGACGAGAATGAATAAGAGCGACAGTAAGAGTCTTAGCAGTTTCAAAGGTGAGAAAAGGTCGGATTCTGGAGATGTTTTTAAGATGCAGGTGACAAGAGCGAGTGAGTGATCGGATATAGGGAGTAAAGAAAAGTTCGGGGTCGAATATGACCCCAAGACAGCGGGCATGCTGCTTGGGAGTTATGGTTGAACCCTCCAGGGTAATTTCGATGTTGGGTAGAGTGAGGTTAGTAGAAGGGAGAAACACAAGAAGTTCAGCTTTGGAGAGATTTAGTTTCAGATAGAGGGAGGACATGATGTTAGAGACAGCAGACAGACAATCCTTGGTATTTTGACTTAGGGTAGGGGTGATGTCAGGGGAAGAAGTGTATAATTGGGTGTCATCAGCATAGAGATGATACTGGAACCCAAATCTTCTGATTGTTTGTCCAATAGGGACCATGTATAGAGAGAAGAGGAGGGGGCCTAGGACTGAGCCCTGCGGAACCCCGATAGTAAGGGGACGAGGAGAAGAAGACGAGCCGGCAAAAGATACAGTGAAGGAGCGGTCAGAGAGGTAGAAGGAGAACCAGGAGAGGGCTGTGTCCTTGAGGCCTATGGAGCGGAGCATAATGAGAAGGAGCTGGTGATCCACTGTGTCAAATGCAGCAGAGAGATCCAGGAGAATCAGTAGAGAGCAATGACCTTTGGATTTAGCTGTTATTAGATCATTAGAGACTTTAGTGAGGGCAGTTTCAGTGGAGTGTAAACAGCGAAAACCAGATTGTAAGGGGTTGAGAAGAGATCCGAGAGATAGCGGGTTAGACGGGAGTGGACCAAGCGTTCCAGGAGTTTAGAGATGAAGGAAAGGTTAGAGACAAGTCTGTAGTTAGCAGTGCAGTTCTGGTCCAGGGATGGCTTTTTAAGTATAGGGGTTATGATGGCATGTTTAAATGAGGAGGGAAAGATACCTGAAGAAAGAGAGAGGTTAAATATTTTAGTCAGGTGAGTGGTGACCACTGGTGAGAGAGACTGCAGGAGATGTGAAGGAATGGGGTCACTGTTGCAGGTTGTAGGATGAGCAGAAGTGAGGAGCTTGGAAACTTCTTCTTCTGAAACAGGCTCAAAGATGTCTAGTGAGCTTGAGGTGCGACAGGGAAGGGGATCCAGGCACTGAGGAGATTGGGATGAGATATCCTGATGGATGTGGTTGATTTTTTTCTAGGAAATAAGTGACCAGATCCTCACCACTGAGATTGGTGATGGGGCCTGTACTTTAGGTTTCAGGAGAGAGTTTAAGGTTTCAAAAAGTCGATTTGGGTTGTTGGATAGTGAGGTGATGAGGGTGGTGAAGTAGGATTGTTTGGCCAGATAAAGGGCAGAGTTATAGGTTTTGAGCATGAACTTATAGTGGATGAAGTCTTCTGCTAAGAGAGATTTTCTCCTCTGCCGCTCTGCACACCTTGAGCAATGCTGAAGAAAGCGTGTTTGCATAGTGTGCCAGGGCTGCCATTGTCTGTGTCGGGTCTTTCTGCGTGTAGAAGGTGCTGCTTCATCTAGGGCATTCTTCAGTGTATTATTGAAGTGTGACAATGCTAAGTCTGGACAGGAGAGGTGGGAGATGGGGGCTAAAGATGTGTGGAGATTGTCCATAAGCTGCTGGGTATTAATGGTACATGTATTCCGATAAGTGTGGTAAGTGGGGGTGTCCTGGGTGAGGAGACAATTCTTGACAGAGAAGGAAAGAAGGTTGTGGTCCGAGAGCAGGAGAGGGGAGTTAGTAAAGTCGTGCAGCGATCTGGGTCGGGAGAAAACCAGGTCCAGAGTATTCCCATCCTCATGCATAGGAGAATTAGTAAACTGTGAGAGGCCGAATGAAGAAGTTAGAGAAAGAAGATGAGAGGCAGATTTGGAGAGGGGATCATTGATGGGGATAAAGTCTCCCATGATGAGGGTGGGGATGTCACAGGATAGAAAGTGAGTAAGCCAGGTGGCAAAGTGGTATAGAAACAGGCGGGAGGAGCCTGGAGGGCGATAAACAACCACCACTCGCAAGTAAAAGGGCTTAAAGAGTCTGACGGCGTGGACTTCAAAGGAAGGAAATGTAAGTGAGGGAACCAGGGGGATGACCTGGAAAGCACATTGTGATGAAAGGAGCAAACCAACACCTCCACCCTGTCTGTTCTCAGGTCTGGTGGTATGTGAAAATTTCAGCCCACCAAACGAGAGAGCGGCAGCAGCGGTGGTGTCTGAGTGCTGGATCCAGGTTTCTGTAATAGCCAGAAGGTTAAGGGAATTACAGAGGAAAAGATCGTTAATGTAAGTTCCATGGCAATGCCAGGAACATTCTTACCATCTTATGATGGCATCACAGCCCACTGGAATTCAAGGCTGCATATGTTGGAAAGTCTGTATGAGCAGCATAAAGCAGTGATAAACTACATGAAGCAGCAGTAAAACTGAAGCATAGGTTATTTTGAGATCCACCAAAACAGTTGATGAAGAAAGCATGTACTCTTCTGAAGCCCTTCAAAGAGGAGACTACATTTTTCAGTAGGGACAAGCATAGAATCAACGCTGTCACCTCCTTCATATTTTACCAGATTGCAAGAGGGCGTAGAAGAAGAACAGCCATTTACAAGTTCATGTATCAGTTGTGGACCCTCAACATCCATTCTACATGTAGGATTTGGAGGAGAAGAGGGAGTTGAGCTGGGAGGATGAAGATGAGCAACAGATATCAGTGGAAAGGGAAATAGAGTTGACACAGGCATGGTACAAGGTTAATAGTCAGAGTAAACATGACAATGACCATTCTGGTCATTCTGACCAACAGTTGCTGCCTGGTGTTGAAAATGAATCAATGAGCCCCATCGGTTGTGCTGGCCAGTAGGGTTGAGCGAAACGGGTCGTTCATTTTCAAAAGTCGCCGACTTTTGGCAAAGTCGGGTTTCATGAAACCCGATCCGGCCCCTGTGCGGGGTCGGCCATGCGGTACGTGACTTTCGCGCCAAAGTCGCGTTTCAATGACGCGAAAAGCGCCATTTCTCAGCCAATGAAGGTAAACGCAGAGTGTGGGCAGCGTGATGACATAGGTCCTGGTCCCCACCATCTTAGAGAAGGGCATTGCAGTGATTGGCTTGCTGTCTGCGGCGTCACAGGGGCTATAAAGGGGCGTTCCCGCCGACCGCCATGTTACTGCTGCTGATCTGAGCTTAGGGAGAGGTTGCTGCCGCTTCGTCAGAAGCAGGGAAAGCGTTAGGCAGGGTCCATTAACCACCAAACCGCTTGTGCTGTAGCGATTTCCACTGCCCAACACCACCTTCGGTGTGCAGGGACAGTGGAAGCTACATTTTATTTTTTTTTTTCCCTCAGCGCTGTAGCTCATTGGGCTGCCCTAGAAGGCTCCCTGATAGCTGCATTGCTGTATGTACGCCGCTGTGCAAACCAACTGCTTTTTTCAAAGCACAAATCCTCTTGTTCCTTCCTTTCTGCACAGCTATCTTTTTGGTTTGTACACACTTTTTATTTAATTTGTGCATCAGTCCACTCCTTATTGCTGCCTGCCATACCTGGCTGAGATTACTGCAGGGAGATAGTAATTGAAGGACACTCCCTGTTTTTTTTTTTTTTTGTGGGAGATTAAGATTGACATTTCTGCTAGAGTGCCATCCCTGTCTGTGTCATCTCTCACTCAGTGGGCTATAGAAAGCCTATTTATTTTTTTGCTTGATTTGGGTTATAAAATCTACCTGAAAAAATCACTACATCAATCAGTGGGAGAAAAATATTGGCCTCAGGGCTTGTGTGCCACTCTTGACTCCTGTGTGCATCATCACTCACTCAGTGGGCCATAGAAAGCCTATTTATTTATTTTTTTTTTTAATGGGTTTATAAATTTTCCCTGGAAAAAAAAAAAAAAAGTGGGAGATTAATATTGGCCTCTGGGCTTGTGTGCCAGTCCTGAGCGTGCCATCTCTCTCACAAATAGTGGGCCATAGAAAGCCTATTTATTTATTTTTTTTTTGGTTTTATAAATTCTCCCTTAAAAAAAAAGGGAGATTAATATTGGCCTTTGGGCTTGTGTGCCAGTCCTAAGCGTGCCATCTCTCTCTGTCTCTCAGATAGTGGGCCATAGAAAGCCTATTTATTATTTTTTTTATTGGGTTTATAAATTTTCCCTGGAACAAAAAAAAAAAGTGGGAGATAAATATTGGCCTCTGGGCTTGTGTGCCACTCCTGACTCCTGTGTGCGTCATCTCTCACTCAGTGGGCCATAGAAAGCCTTTTTTTGTTTTATTTGTTTTCTAAATTCTCCCTGAAAAAATCATTTTATTTTCTTTGGTTTCTAAATTCTTCCTGAAAAAATCATTTTATTCTATTTTTTTTTTCCTAAAGTCTCCCTGAAAAAAAACAAACAAACAAACAAATCAGTGGGAGATTAATATTGCCCTTTCTGCTTGTGTGCCAGTCTTGACTCCTGGGTGTGCCATCTCTCTCTCTCTCTCTCTCTCTCCAATTGTGGGCCATAGAAAGCCTATTATTTTTTTAGCTTGATTTGGGTTCCAAAATCTACCTGAAAAAATCACTACATCAATCAGTGGGAGATAAATATTGGCCTCTGGGCTTGTGTGCCACTCCTGACTCCTGTGTGCGTCATCTCTCACTCAGTGGGCCATAGAAAGCCTTTTTTTGTTTTATTTCTTTTCTAAATTCTCCCTGAAAAAATCATTTTATTTTCTTTGGTTTCTAAATTCTTCCTGAAAAAATCATTTTATTCTATTTTTTTTTTCCTAAAGTCTCCCTGAAAAAAAAACAAAAAAAAACAAATCAGTGGGAGATTAATATTGCCCTTTCTGCTTGTGTGCCAGTCTTGACTCCTGGGTGTGCCATCTCTCTCTCTCTCTCCAATTGTGGGCCATAGAAAGCCTATTATTTTTTTAGCTTGATTTGGGTTCCAAAATCTACCTGAAAAAATCACTACATCAATCAGTGGGAGATAAATATTGGCCTCTGGGCTTGTGTGCCACTCCTGACTCATGTGTGCGTCATCTCTCACTCAGTGGGCCATAGAAAGCCTTTTTTTGTTTTATTTGTTTTCTAAATTCTCCCTGAAAAAATCATTTTATTTTATTTGGTTTCTAAATTCTTCCTGAAAAAATCATTTTATTCTATTTTTTTTTTCCTAAAGTCTCCCTGAAAAAAAAAAAAAAAAATCAGTGGGAGATTAATATTGCCCTTTCTGCTTGTGTGCCAGTCTTGACTCCTGGGTGTGCCATCTCTCTCTCTCTCCAATTGTGGGCCATAGAAAGCCTATTATTTTTTTAGCTTGATTTGGGTTCCAAAATCTACCTGAAAAAATCACTACATCAATCAGTGGGAGATAAATATTGGCCTCTGGGCTTGTGTGCCACTCCTGACTCCTGTGTGCGTCATCTCTCACTCAGTGGGCCATAGAAAGCCTTTTTTTGTTTTATTTCTTTTCTAAATTCTCCCTGAAAAAATCATTTGATTTTCTTTGGCTTCTAAATTCTTCCTGAAAAAATCATTTTATTTAATTTTTTTCTTTCCTAAAGTCTCCCTGAAAAAAACAAAAAAAAACAAATCAGTGGGAGATTAATATGGCCCTTTCTGCTTGTGTGCCAGTCTTAACTCCTGGGTGTGCCATCTCTCTCTCTCTCTCTCCAATTGTGGGCCATAGAAAGCCTATTATTTTTTTTAGCTTGATTTGGGTTCCAAAATCTACCTGAAAAAATCACTACATCAATCAGTGGGAGATAAATATTGGCCTCTGGGCTTGTGTGCCACTCCTGACTCCTGTGTGCGTCATCTCTCACTCAGTGGGCCATAAAAAGCCTTTTTTTGTTTTATTTGTTTTCTAAATTCTCCCTGAAAAAATCATTTTATTTTATTTGGTTTCTAAATTCTTCCTGAAAAAATCATTTTATTCTATTTTTTTTTTTCAAAAGTCTCCCTGAAAAAAAAAAAAAAAAAACAAATCAGTGGGAGATTAATATTGCCCTTTCTGCTTGTGTGCCAGTCTTGACTCCTGGGTGTGCCATCTCTCTCTCTCTCTCTCTCTCCAATTGTGGGCCATAGAAAGCCTATTATTTTTTTTAGCTTGATTTGGGTTCCAAAATCTACCTGAAAAAATCACTACATCAATCAGTGGGAGATAAATATTGGCCTCTGGGCTTGTGTGCCACTCCTGACTCCTGTGTGCGTCATCTCTCACTCAGTGGGCCATAGAAAGCCTTTTTTTGTTTTATTTGTTTTCTAAATTCTCCCTGAAAAAATCATTTTATTTTATTTGGTTTCTAAATTCTTCCTGAAAAAATCATTTTATTCTATTATTTTTTTTTCCTAAAGTCTCCCTTAAAAAAAAAAAAAAATCAAATCAGTGGGAGATTAATATTTACATTTGTGCTTCAGTGACAGTGCTGCGTGTGTGGCATCTCTCTCATTTGTTGCCACCAACAACAGAGTGTGTAACATTGTGCCTGATTTTCGTTGTGGTCTCACTCACCTGTAAAGGGGTAGCTAAATCATACTGAAGTTATAGCTCACCGTGTAATTTGTGTGACAGCAACAAATACCGTTAGTTTGTTTACGTTTTTAAAACAATGAGGAAGTATGGTGGAAGAGGTCGTGGCCGGGGGCGTTCATTGTCAGCTGGTAATGAGGGTAGTGGTAGTGGTGGAGCATCAGCTGGTCGTGGGAAAAAAAAATATTGCACCTAAGTCTGGAGCTGTGGAGCCAGGTTCGTCGTCTGGCTACACAAGGCCTCGAACGCTCCCTTTTCTGGGAGTAGGAAAACCGCTTTTAAAGCCGGAGCAGCAAGAGCAAGTTTTGGCTTATCTTGCTGACTCAGCCTCTAGCTCTTTTGCCTCCTCTCGTGAAACTGGTAAATGTCAAAGCAGCGCGTCGTTAGTGGATGTTCACGGTCAGGGACAAGTCGCTTCCTTGTCCTCTTCAGCAAAAACAACAACAGAGAAGAATGCAGCAGGCGACACAACGGGTTACTCCATGGAGCTCTTTACACATACCGTCCCTGGCTTAGAAAGTGAAGCAGTTAACAGTCCATGCCCATTACAAGTTGAATCTGACATGGAGTGCACTGATGCACAGCCACAGCCAGACTACTATGCTGGTCCTTTGACTCAGACCACAACATTGCCCTCGCAGGGTGCTGATCAAGAATCAGACCCTGATGAGACTATGTTGCCCCATCACGAACGCTATACCACCGACCGACACGGTGACACAGACGAAGTTGCACACGAGCTACAAGAAGAGGTAATAGATGACCCAGTTCTTGACCCCGATTGGCAGCCATTGGGGGAACAGGGTGCAGGCGGCAGCAGTTCTGAAGCGGAGGAGGAGGGGCCGCTGCAGGCATCAACATCGCAACAGGTTCCATCTGCCGGGCCCGTATCTTGCCCAAAACGCGTGGCAAAGCCAAAACCTGTTGGAGGACAGCGTGGCCATCCGGTTAAAGCTCAATCTGCAATGCCTGAAAAGGTATCCGATGCTAGAAAGAGTGCAGTCTGGCATTTTTTTAAACAACATCCAATTGATCAGCGCAAAGTCATCTGTCAAAAATGTTCAACTACCTTAAGCAGAGGACAGAATCTGAAAAGTCTCAATACAAGTTGCATGCATAGACATTTAACCACCATGCATTTGCAAGCCTGGACTAACTACCAAACGTCCCTTAAGGTTGTAGCACCCTCGGCCAATGAAGCTAGTCAGCAACGCAACATCCCTTCCGGCAGTGTAGGGCCACCATTTTCCGCACCACCTGCAGTATCTGTGCAGGTTTCTTTGCCAGGCCAAAGCAGTCAGGGTCAGGGAATCACCAGTTTCGTAGTAGGAAACACTGCATCTAGGGCACCGGTGGCAACAATACCATCTCCCACCGTCTCTCAGTCTGCCATGTCCACCGGCACCCCTGCTAGTTCCACGATCTCCAGCTCTCCAGTCCAGCTCACCCTACATGAGACTATGGTTAGAAAAAGGAAGTACTTAGCCTCGCATCCGCGTACACAGGGTTTGAACGCACACATAGCTAGACTAATCTCGTTAGAGATGATGCCCTACCGGTTAGTTGAAAGCGAAGCTTTCAAAGCCCTGATGGACTACGCTGTACCACGCTACGAGCTACCCAGTCGACACTTTTTTTCCAGAAAAGCCATCCCAGCCCTCCACCAGCATGTTAAAGAGCGCATCGTCCATGCACTCAGGCAATCTGTGAGCACAAAGGTGCACCTGACAACAGATGCATGGACCAGTAGGCATGGCCAGGGACGTTACGTGTCCATCACGGCACACTGGGTAAATGTGGTGGATGCAGGGTCCACAGGGGACAGCAAGTTTGGGACAGTTCTGCCTAGCCCACGGTCTAGGAAACAATTGGCTGTAGCCGTTCGCACCCCCTCCTCCACCTCTTCGTCCTCCTGCAGAAGCGAGAGCTCGTCCACAGACCGCAGTCGCACAACCACTCCATCCGCAGCTGCCACTGTTGCACACCAGGTCTCCCATTATGGGGCAGCTACTGGCAAACGTCAGCAGGCTGTATTGGCTATGAAGTGTTTGGGCGACAACAGACACACCGCGGAAGTTCTGTCCGAGTTCTTGCAGAAAGAAACGCAGTCGTGGCTGGGCACTGTAGATCTTGAGGCAGGCAAGGTAGTGAGTGATAACGGAAGGAATTTCATGGCTGCCATCTCCCTTTCCCAACTGAAACACATTCCTTGCCTGGCTCACACCTTAAACCTGGTGGTGCAGTGCTTCCTGAAAAGTTATCCGGGGTTATCCGACCTGCTCCTCAAAGTGCGTGGACTTTGCTCACATATCCGCCGTTCGCCCGTACACTCCAGCCGTATGCAGACCTATCAGCGTTCTTTGAACCTTCCCCAGCATCGCCTAATCATAGACGTTGCAACAAGGTGGAACTCAACACTGCACATGCTTCAGAGACTGTGTGAACAGAGGCGGGCTGTTATGTTTTTGTGGGAGGATACACATACACGGGCAGGCAGTAGGATGGCAGACATGGAGTTGACAGGTGTGCAGTGGTCGAAGATTCAAGACATGTGCCAAGTCCTTCAGTGTTTTGAGGAATGCACACGGCTGGTTAGTGCAGACAACGCCATAATAAGCATGAGCATCCCCCTAATGCGTCTGCTGATGCAAAGTTTGACGCACATAAAGGATCAGGCGTCTGCAGCTGAAGAAGAGGAAAGCCTTGATGACAGTCAGCCATTGTCTGGCCAGGGCAGTGTACAGGACGAGGTAGCGGGCGAAGAGGAGGAGGAGGACGAGGAGGATGAAGGGGATGATTATATTTTTAATGAGGAAGCTTTTCCGGGGCCACTGGAAATTGGTGGCGCGGCAAGGCCGGGTTCTGGTTTTTTGAGGGACACAAGTGACGTGGATTTGCCTGAAACTGCCCCTCAACCAAGCACAACCGCAGATTTGAGAACTGGAACTTTGGCCCACATGGCGGATTATGCCTTACGTATCCTCAAAAGGGACACACGCATAACTAAAATGATGAATGATGACGATTACTGGTTGGCCTGCCTCCTTGATCCTCGCTATAAAGGCAAATTGCAAAATATAATGCCACATGAGAACTTGGAACTAATATTAGCAACCAAACAATCAACTCTTGTTGACCGTTTGCTTCTGGCATTCCCTGCACACAGCGCCCGTGATCGTTCTCACACGAGCTGCAGGGGCCAGCAGACCAGAGGAGTTAGAGGGGCAGAAATCAGAAGTGGCGTTGGCCAGAGGGGTTTTCTGACCAGGTTGTGGAGTGATTTTGCTATGACCGCAGACAGGACAGGTACTGCAGCATCAATTCAAAGTGACAGGAGACAACATTTGTCCAGTATGGTTACAAACTATTTTTCATCCCTTATCGATGTTCTCCCTCAACCGTCATTCCCATTTGATTACTGGGCATCAAAATTAGACACCTGGCCAGAATTGGCAGAATATGCATTGCAGGAGCTTGCTTGCCCGGCAGCTAGTGTCCTATCAGAAAGAGTATTCAGTGCTGCAGGTTCAATACTAACAGAAAAAAGGACTCGTCTGGCTACCCAAAATGTAGATGATCTAACCTTCATTAAAATGAACCACAACTGGATTTCGAAATCTTTTGCCCCACCTTGCCCGGCTGACACCTAGCTTTCCTATGAAAAGGTCTTGCCTGTGGACTATTCTGAATGCCTTTTCCAATCTCGTAATTTTCTGCACCTGATTGTCCAGGTGACATGTTTACACCTCACTAAATGGCCAAACTCCCCACACGGGGCCGTGGTATGGACACTTGGCGACAGCACCCGTGAGAGTGCAGTTTGTCTGAAGAGGTGGGTGAGCCCGCTTTTGGTCGACGGCACTGCCACTGGGTCGCTCCTAGTACAATAAAGTGTCTCTGGCGGTGGTGATGCGCACCCAACGTCAGACACACCGTTGTAATATGAGGGGCCCTGGGCCTGTACCGCCGGCCACAAGACAGTTTCCCCCCACCCCAGCTCAAACAGTGCTCTACCACTTGCAAAATTATCTCACAGCTCCACCAATGTTTAGTCTATGCGCTGACATCCTTCAATGCCTGCCACTGACAATACCATTGTATTGACATTTTTGTTATGTTAGGCCTTCGATGCCTGTCTGTGGTCACTCCTTCCACTAGGCCTCCACTGACCACACCACTGCTGCCCGTGTACCCCTGTAACCAATTTAAAATTGCCTACAGCCATGTGTTATTATTTTAGGCCTTCGATGCCTGTCTGCGGTCACTCCTTCCACTAGGCCTCCACTGACCACACCACTGCTGCCCGTGTACCCCTGGAACCAATTTAAAATTGCCTACAGCCATGTGTTATTATTTTAGGCCTTCGATGCCTGTCTGCAGTCACTCCTTCCACTAGGCCTCCACTGACCACACCACTGCTGCCCGTGTACCCCTGTAACCAATTTAAAATTGCCTACAGCCATGTGTTATTATTTTAGGCCTTCGATGCCTGTCTGCGGTCACTCCTTCCACTAGGCCTCCACTGACCACACCACTGCTGCCCGTGTACCCCTGGAACCAATTTAAAATTGCCTACAGCCATGTGTTATTATTTTAGGCCTTCGATGCCTGTCTGCGGTCACTCCTTCCACTAGGCCTCCACTGACCACACCACTGCTGCCCGTGTACCCCTGTAACCAATTTAAAATTGCCTACAGCCATGTGTTATTATTTTAGGCCTTCGATGCCTGTCTGCGGTCACTCCTTCCACTAGGCCTCCACTGACCACACCACTGCTGCCCGTGTACCCCTGGAACCAATTTAAAATTGCCTACAGCCATGTGTTATTATTTTAGGCCTTCGATGCCTGTCTGCGGTCACTCCTTCCACTAGGCCTCCACTGACCACACCACTGCTGCCCGTGTACCCCTGGAACCAATTTAAAATTGCCTACAGCCATGTGTTATTATTTTAGGCCTTCGATGCCTGTCTGCGGTCACTCCTTCCACTAGGCCTCCACTGACCACACCACTGCTGCCCGTGTACCCCTGGAACCAACATCAGAAAATATAAAAATAAGTATTTTGCTTATAAAAAAGAAAATACCGGAGAGATATCAAATGCAGACATTTTAACATTAAAAACAAACACATACAACAAAAATCTGGTACAGTACTAAAAATGGCCACCAGCTACA
Source organism: Ranitomeya imitator (assembly GCF_032444005.1). Lineage (NCBI taxonomy): Eukaryota > Metazoa > Chordata > Amphibia > Anura > Dendrobatidae > Ranitomeya > Ranitomeya imitator. The sequence continues at coordinate 228,273,934 of NC_091286.1, read as the reverse complement.
ATAACTTTCTCCTGCAAGTAGTTAACTGAAAGGTTTTTTCAATTTTAAACACAGATATGGCATCCACCGAGTGTTGTCCTGTCGCGTCTTCTTTATATTATTGCCAAGAAGATGCAAAACAATGAAAATAATAAAATCATTATTTACCAAAAAAATAGAGTAAGTCAAAACCACATTACAAATAAACATTCATTACAAATAAAGAAGCAGGGCGCGTCCGAGGGTGAGTATATACCTAATAAGAATATAATGACCCTCGGACGCGCCCTGCTTCTTTCCGACAGCCTTCCTTCCTAAGAATCAGCCCTTCCGTGGTGTAGAGAGAGGGTTTGTTACACTCCAAGGTGTTCCCCAGGTTGCCTTTCCTGAGCTTCGATCTTCCGGCTCTCGTTTAGTAGTTGTTGGAAACTACGCTGCATTAGGCCTACAAATTGGGTATGGGGTGTAGAGAGATGGTGTGTTACACTCCAAGGTGTTCCCCAGGTTTCCTCTCCATTGCTTCGATCTTCCGGCTCTCGTTTAGTAGTTGTTGGAAACTACGCTGCATTAGGCCTACAAATTGGGTATGGGGTGTAGAGAGATGGTGTGTTACACTCCAAGGTGTTCCCCAGGTTTCCTCTCCATTGCTTCGATCTTCCGGCTCTCGTTTAGTAGTTGTTGGAAACTACGCTGCATTAGGCCTACAAATTGGGTATGGGGTGTAGAGAGATGGTGTGTTACACTCCAAGGTGTTCCCCAGGTTTCCTCTCCATTGCTTCGATCTTCCGGCTCTCGTTTAGTAGTTGTTGGAAACTACGCTGCATTAGGCCTACAAATTGGGTATGGGGTGTAGAGAGATGGTGTGTTACACTCCAAGGTGTTCCCCAGGTTTCCTCTCCATTGCTTCGATCTTCCGGCTCTCGTTTAGTAGTTGTTGGAAACTACGCTGCATTGGGCCTACAAATTGGGTATGGGGTGTAGAGAGATGGTGTGTTCCACTCCAAGGTGTTCTCCAGGTTGCCTTTCCTGAGCTTCGATCTTCCGGCTCTCGTTTAGTAGTTGTTGGAAACTACGCTGCATTAGGCCTACAAATTGGGTATGGGGTGTAGAGAGATGGTGTGTTCCACTGTAGAGAGATGGTGTGTTCCACTCCAAGGTGTTCCCCAGGTTTCCTCGCCAATGCTTCGATCATCATACTCTCGTTTAGTAGTTGTTGGAAACTACGCTGCATTAGGCCTACAAATTGGGTATGGGGTGTAGAGAGATGGTGTGTTACACTCCAAGGTGTTCCCCAGGTTTCCTCTCCATTGCTTCGATCTTCCGGCTCTCGTTTAGTAGTTGTTGGAAACTACGCTGCATTAGGCCTACAAATTGGGTATGGGGTGTAGAGAGATGGTGTGTTACACTCCAAGGTGTTCCCCAGGTTTCCTCTCCATTGCTTCGATCTTCCGGCTCTCGTTTAGTAGTTGTTGGAAACTACGCTGCATTAGGCCTACAAATTGGGTATGGGGTGTAGAGAGATGGTGTTACACTCCAAGGTGTTCCCCAGGTTTCCTCTCCATTGCTTCGATCTTCCGGCTCTCGTTTAGTAGTTGTTGGAAACTACGCTGCATTAGGCCTACAAATTGGGTATGGGGTGTAGAGAGATGGTGTGTTACACTCCAAGGTGTTCCCCAGGTTTCCTCTCCATTGCTTCGATCTTCCGGCTCTCGTTTAGTAGTTGTTGGAAACTACGCTGCATTAGGCCTACAAATTGGGTATGGGGTGTAGAGAGATGGTGTGTTACACTCCAAGGTGTTCCCCAGGTTTCCTCTCCATTGCTTCGATCTTCCGGCTCTCGTTTAGTAGTTGTTGGAAACTACGCTGCATTAGGCCTACAAATTGGGTATGGGGTGTAGAGAGATGGTGTGTTACACTCCAAGGTGTTCCCCAGGTTTCCTCTCCATTGCTTCGATCTTCCGGCTCTCGTTTAGTAGTTGTTGGAAACTACGCTGCATTAGGCCTACAAATTGGGTATGGGGTGTAGAGAGATGGTGTGTTACACTCCAAGGTGTTCCCCAGGTTTCCTCTCCATTGCTTCGATCTTCCGGCTCTCGTTTAGTAGTTGTTGGAAACTACGCTGCATTAGGCCTACAAATTGGGTATGGGGTGTAGAGAGATGGTGTGTTCCACTGTAGAGAGATGGTGTGTTCCACTCCAAGGTGTTCCCCAGGTTTCCTCGCCAATGCTTCGATCATCATGCTCTCGTTTAGTAGTTGTTGGAAACTACGCTGCATTAGACCTACAAATTGGGTATGGGGTGTAGAGAGATGGTGTGTTCCACTCCAAGGTGTTCTCCAGGTTGCCTTTCCTGAACTTCTATCTTCAGGCTCTCATTAAATTGTGGCTAAACGGAACAACTGCATTTGGCGTACTAGTTGGTTTGGGGCCTACTATCGGTGTCTGCCGCTCCTTGCTGTTCTCCTGGTTTCCTGTCCTGAAATTCCGTTTTCAGGCGCTCGTTAAGTAGTTGTTAATGTTAGACTGCATTTGGCCTACTAATTGGGTTGGGGCCTACTATCGGTGTCTGCCACTCCTTGCTGTTCTCCTCCACTGAACAAAGCTGTGCCGCCTGTTTACTACTGTTGCCAATTTTGAACTGCATTTCGACTACTTACTGATTTGGGCCTACTCTCTGTGTCAGCCTCTCATTCCAGTTGTCCTCCACTGCAATGCCCCCTGATTAGTCCTGTGTTACCAATTTTGAACTGCATTTAGCCCACTTTATTCTTTGGGCCTATATCTGTGTTTCCTCCTCATCCTGCCCATTGCCCAGCCAGTGATAGATGAGTCTGCTGGTACATTGACCCATAACGCAACATTTCCCGTGCACGCTACACTGCAAGATTGTGACCCTGCTGAAAGTCAGGTCCCCCTTCCCGCATACCATACCACCTTACACGGGGACAAACAGGAAGGTGCAGATGAAAGTGCAGGTTCCTTCATCAGGTGGGGGGAGGAATACTAGTTGGCGACGTCACTGGCACAGGGCCTCTCATGGTACGCAAAAGTGTTGCTGCCGGTGGGAGGCGCCCCCGCCGTGCAAACACACCGCTGTACTTTGAGGGGCCCTGTGCCAGTGCCAATGCCAACGAGTGGGCCCCCCCTGCTTGCTCAGGTTCACAGCACTTGCAAAGTTGAAATACTTACCTCTCCCTGCTCCACTGCCGTGACGTGGTCCAGATTTCCTGGGCCCACTAATTACTTGAACCAGCCCTACCCACCACAACTTTAGCCAAATGACCCCCAATTTCAAATGCCTTCCAATTATTATAAGGTAAATTACGCTTGACAAGCTTCATTAAGAAGAATGGATGGTTTTGACATTAAAATGGGCATTCTAGGTGTTTTCCTGGCCCCCACTCACTGCCGACTATGCTGCCCCATTGACTTGCATTGGGTTTCGTGTTTCGGTCGATCCCGACTTTACGTCATAATCGGCCGATTTCACTCGACCCGACTTTTGAGATAGTCGGGTTTCGCGAAACCCGGCTCGACTCTAAAAAGGTCAAGGTCGCTCAACTCTACTGGCCAGTATGACAAACTGGAATGCTTGTGGGATTACAGGTGTATTAATACCATCAGGCAAAGGAATGACTATTTGCTTTTAGACGCTAACTATAAATGCAAAATAAGGGAATTTTTCTAGCTTCAGACAGGTACTTCAAATTGGCTTATCACCAGGATAAGCTGTTTTATGTGCTCTGCAAAAATTTAGCAGACCGGATTTCTACTGACCGCACGACTACTCTATTCGATCCTCACAGACCCAATGTTCACCCACCTGTTCCAGTCTTAGACTTACAAGTAGTCGAGGCACCAGCAGCAACAACAGTTACAGTATCTTTGACATGATAGACCAGACCTCATTACCATTGTGCCACCCTGAAAAACCAGCTGAATATCCAGGTTCAGTTGTGCCCAGACTGTGTCCTTGGTCAGGGTCAGACAGATACCTTGAGCCAGGATCCCATAATCTTCTGGGTCTGCAGTTTGGACCAGTGGAAAGAACCTACCCAGTTTGCTATTGGCGTATTGTCATGTACAGCCTCCATGATAATGTCAGAAATGGTATTCAGCATGACTTGGCTTTGTCATCCAAAGCAGACCAGATTATCCACCACAAGCGTGGAAAATTTTACATTTCTCAAAATGAATCAGGCATGTATCAGTACCAATTTTCATTCAGCTATGGCCGATACCAATAATTTAATTAATTCAACCATACCATCTGCCTACCTTTGCCCTTTTTGTGTCTTCAACACAACTTCTGCTACCACAAGTGCTGATGTCCCATGCTCACCTGGGTATCTACTGTCCATCACGTCATTTTGCTGTAGTAATACTGTTTCTGGGGCTGTCATTGCAGGCCCTACGCTGCCAGACATCTCCTTGCCTGCCTGTCCTAATTCTCTTCTGTATGACTTCTGATGCTGCCACTGCCAGTGCACAGCCATGGCAGCCACACATCTCCTGGCTGCCTGCCACCTGTTTTAGAGTGCTAGACTGTACTGCTGCTTCCAGGACTGCCCTTGTTGGCTCTCACATTGCTGGCTGCCAGACATCTTATTGCCTGCCTGTGAAAATGCTTCACTGTGCAACTTCTGCTACTGCTGCCACTGCTGCTGTACAACTAAACTAGCCATACAACTTCTGGCTGAACAGTGTGTTTTTAGTGATAGATTGTACTGTTGATGTGCTCTCTAGAAAGTACACAAACAGCTCACAAAGCCTTGTAATTTTTTTAAAGGCTTGGGCTTCTTGACAAAAACTACTGTTTCTACTCTTTTAAAACAGCTAGACTATTCCTGTTCCTTAAAAAAAAGGAATAGCATTTGGATGGCTTGATAAAAAGTATTTTTAATTGTTTACTGGCTTTGAGAATAGCAAACTAGTTTCAGATCCCCAAAAAAGACTTTTTCTATACATGTTGAGAAGCAATTACCGTATATACTCGAGTATAAGCCGAGATTTTCAGCCCAAAAAAATTGGCTGAAAATGCCCCTCTCAGCTAATACTCAGGTCATGGTCGGCGGGTGAGGGGGAGCGACGACTGTCAAATACTCACCTGCTCCTGGCACGGTTCCTGCATGTCCCACGGTCTTCGGCGCAGCAGCTTCTTCCCCTGTTCAGCGGTCACTGGTACCGCTCATTAAAGTAATGAATATGGACTCCACTTCCATAGGGGTGGAGCCGCATATTCATTACTGCAGTGAGCGGTACCATGTGACCGTTCACTACAGGAAAAAGCTGCCGTGCCCAGAGACCGTGGGACATGCAGGGACCACGTCAGGAGCGCCGGGAGCAGGTGAGTATTTCATATTCACCTTTTCACGTTCCACCGCCGCCTCGTCTTCCCGTCCTCTGCAGTGACTGTGCAGGTCAGAGGGCGCATTGATGTATTAGTGTGCGCGCCACCCTCTGCCTGAACAGTCAGTGCGGAGAGACAGGACACTGAGGAGCAGCGATGAGAGGTGAGAATGTCATTTTTTTCTTAGTGCAGCAGCAGCAGCATTACATGTGACACAATGTTATATGGAGCATCTATGGGGCCATAAAGAACTGCATGGAGCATTATATGGGGCGTATTTTGTATGGAGCATCTTATGGGGCCATAATTAACTGTATGGAGCATTATATGGGGCTCCTGATTCAATATGGATATTCAAAAACACTTAACCTACTGATGTCTCAATTAATTTTACTTTTCTTGGTATCTATTTATATTTTTTACTGCTGCATTTTCCACCCTAGGCTTGTACTTGAATAAATAAATTTTCCCAGTTTTTTGTTGCAAAATTGGGGGGGTCAGCTTATACTCGGGTCGGCTTATATTCGAGTATATACGATACTTCTTGACTTTCAAAATTGCTTATCACATCTGTTTTTCCTCTGTAAATGTAGGAAAAGCTTTTGAACACCTTGTGAAAAAGCTTTCCCTTCTTTATTTAACAACGAAAAAAGCTCTTGGAATTCCCCAAACATGGATACTTTTTGTACTACACTGTGGGAAAAAGCTATGGCTTCCTCCGTTGCACTGCTTTAAACATCAGTAATGCAGTTTTCCCACAAAAAGGGATAATTTTTGGACCATTTCTACAATTTAAGTAGCCTAATATGCCTGACAGTGTAGTGTGTCATTAAATAACTATTTACTTGCCACCAGGTTTCATTTGTTTTCACCTAGCCAGAAAAGTTGAGGTCACTTGGACATTTAACATTAATGAGGCTTTGAAAACCCCCCAGCTCAAATGGGGTTCAATATAACCCTAGGAAACCTGTAATTATTAGTCTTTTATTTTGGGGGCAAGTATTGGCTTCGTAGTATCTTTTTTAGCCACAAATCAAATTATTTGGGAAAATTCGGCTAAGTTGGCAAGTTTTAATTTCTAATGGTTTGATCATCTCTCTATTTAAATTAAAATGTAAATTAAATAATAAAAAAACCCTCTCATTTACACATTGCAATATGCAGTTTGGATGATTTTGTGTACATATGCTAGTATGATGGTATACAATGTAACACGTGTAAGTCACAATCTATTACTGGATTACTAAAGTAGCCACAATTTCATTACGTATCAATGCTCATATAAATAAGCATTGCTAATTCAAATTCTGTAGTGGTCTGCCACAAAAGAATGCAACATTTTTATTATATGACAAAACATTATGGTGAAGGAAGGTGCCGCCCCCTGAGGAAGCAACAGCGAACCACATGTTTGGGTGGATAATCACCATTCAGGTGGCTTAGTATACCTTTTTATGCTGTCTCTCCAGTGGGGTTAATTTCAGTCTTTTCTCTTCTAGTGAGGTCTTGCTTGTAATTTTATACTTATACTGTATTTTGTGGATTATAAGACGCTCCAAATTTTGAGGAGAAAAATAGAGAAAAAAACTTTTTTAATAAAATGGCGGTGCCTCTTATAATCCATGTGTCTTATTGCTTACCGGGAGTGGTGGCTGCGGTGAAGCGGGGTCCTAGGGTCCCTGCCGGAGGAGGCAAGAGTGGAACGTTGCTGCAAGCCACAGGCTGGGATGAGTAGGTGTTCGGATGTGCCCCGCTGCAGGTGTTCGGTGGTGCGGGGGCTCTGTCAACATTTTGTGAAATCCCAGAGCCCCCGCACTTATATTGTTTACTGTGCGGTGGACTCCAGGAAAATGGCTGCATCTGTGCATGTGCCGCCCCCGGCAGCCATTTTCCCAGAGTCCACCGCATAGTAAACCATGTAAGTGCGAGGGGCTGGGTTTTCACAAAATGTCAGCAGAGCCCCCCGCAGCACTGAACACCGGCAGTGGCACACATCTGGGCACCCCATTATCCCAGCCTGCGGACTGCAGCAACGCTCCACTCTTGCCTCCTCCAGCAGCAACCTTGCTCCTGCTCCACCATGGCCGGTAAGGTATATCAGCATTGTAAGACGCACCCCCATTTCCCCCCCCAAATTTTATAATCCGAAAATAGCTTTTTTTTAATATGTTGGGAGTTATTACAAATCCATAGTGCATATATGGTAAGTCCTTAGAACTCTAGATATACATTGTGCTGTTTATTGTTTGACTCATATGCTTATTATACATGTAAGGTATAATATTTTTATAATTTAAGGAGTGGTGTTTGCTCTTTTTTCATGTTTTCATGTTATTTAGTTCACATCTTGTAAATGACACCTATTAGAGCAGACTCCTCACTTAAAATATCACAATATATTCTGTTACCTAGTTAACTTTATTATATGTTTACATATGACTTTGTTTTTGAGCCGTCAGATATTTAATTAGGCGGAATACATCATTATGTGAACACTTGCCTGCCTCTTCACGTCTACTGTAAGCAAACAAGGGTGAGGTTGTTTTTCCATGTGGCTAGGAATCATATCTGCTAAAGAAAGATATTTATAGCTGAACCTACGAGCGCCTCTAAATGTGAGATCTAAAGCCAACCATCCACAATTTTACACGTATATTATATTTACATATTACGATATATTTAGACATAGAAATAAATCCCCAAATTCTTCACCAATTCAAAATTGTTACTTGCTACCAGCAACAGGGTACAGAACTAATTGTGGTAGCGTGTTATATAGGTTTTCAATCCTTGGTTGCAAATAACAAAGTTCCCATAACAAACATAACTTGAAAATGGTGCATATGGATATTGAGACACAGTAAGCAGATTTATTGAGATTGGCAATTTATACTCCAGTCTAAAAGAAAAAGATTACTTTATAACTAGTGATGGGCAGATCAATTCATGAGACTCAAGATCATTGGTAAGTTCAGTAGTCTCTGGCCGCTGGATGGAAGGTCCGCGTATCTCTTATTTATTATGCTTTTGCTTATATAGCGCAATCTGGAATAAGATACATTATCATCGCTGTCCTCAATGGGACTCACAATCTAAATTCCCTACCAGTATGTCTTTGGAATGTGGGAGGAAACCGGAGAACCCAGAGGAAACCCACGCAAACACGGGGAGAACATACAAACGCCTTGCAGATGTTATCCTTGGTGGGATTTGAACCCAGGACCCCAGTGCTGCAAGGCTCCAGTGCTAACCACTGCGCCACCATGCTGCCTATGCTCTTATCTTCAGGGATCCCTGACACGGCATTTGATTAGCTGAGCTGGCGTAATGTCATCTGGGCACCTGCCGCATTGATGATGTTGCCCTAGCCATGGCTAATCAAAATCCGCGCCTGGGATTCCAAAAGGTAAAAAATTTGCAAGTTTCCCATCCAGCAGCCGTAGACTACTGAACTGGCTGATAGAGCAAAGTGACACAAATTGATCTGCCCATTTCCACTTTCAAATTATCAATTTCTTTTACTTTTTTTCTTGCTTACCCTGAATCTTAACTTCAGGGCAGTGATCCTTGTAGGTTTCAGCCACTGAGACCTCTCTGCTCATGTACCTTCAGATGCTGCCTTAATACTTAAATGGTCGATATATTGCATCATGTACTCGTCAAAGTTTGCTGGCCAACTCTATCAGCGATGACCTTACATATAAACAAGGGTTTCAACAATAGACAAAAAATTTGAACTAGGGAAGTGAAGCAAATAATTTTGTATTATGCCTTTCATAGAAGTAAATAAACCATATATTCATATGCCAGCAATCACATCTATCACCACAGACTGTAATATTTTGCCAGCTGGATGGGTAAAGAGTTCTAATTAGGAAGTGACAAGTGTAATTTTTCCGTATGCAAATATCACAGGCACGAATATAAACAGTGTTCATAGTCGGCTCATAAGCGATTGTGTGCTTTGCTAATGTTAGCAAGTGTGCTCCTATGTTCTCTCCTCTGCAGCCTTTTAGACACATGACACCTGTGCAGGCAGGAGTTATTTTCGGCAGCACTTAAATTGTGCCCACGATTTGTTAAAATTATAACTGAAAATAGGTTTCAAAGAGAGTAAAGAAAATATGAGGCATAAAATATTCTCTATGATATAAAATGTAACATCAAGACAATGCAAATCATACACCAAAACAATCTACAATACAGCACGTAGTATAGAAAATAATGCATAAATAGCTAAAGCAAGTAATTCTAACAGAAAAGGATGAAAACTAATCTAATATATTAATTACTTTATCATAGACAAGTTTATTAAGGTTGTATAAAGATACATCTTATCACTTGCATTCAATAGCTCAACTGAACCGAACTTGCATCCCAATAGAGCCTAGAATGATCATAATTTGGTAAAGTTAAACCCCAGGAGGTCTGAGTGTTACAGCCACGGTACAAACACTAAACCAGAAATATGAAACCATAGAAACATGAAAGCACCCTTATATACATGAACTTCAATATAATTTTATACATTGATGATCTCTAGAAAGCCACAATGTTTTAATCTTATTTAGTTCACATATATTAGATTGCGTGTACTCAGTCCCTAAAAGACCAGATATATTGAACTTTACGTGTAGATATCACAAATGAATTACTGCATATCATCTTATACTGATAGTGAAATGATTATTCAGGAAGGATATTTTATGCCACATAATTTACAAAAATACAATAAAAATGTAAAGATTATTTATTAAAAATAATTGAAAATGACTTACCAGATCAGTATTCAAGGAGAACAGAAAGATGGAACTTGTTAAGACCAAAGCCAAACAAGAGAGAGGTCAAGAGACAACTGGAGCTGGAGGCTGGACATTAGGAGTAAAGTTATGGAGGGGGAAGGGGCGAGTAAAACAGATGACACTGTGTCAGAAGCACACTAGATGCCAAATTTAGAAGGGTCCATTTAACAGCTGATAGCTGAGGGGATGAACTGCGAGAAGGAATGCCCATCATGACTATAGGCCTTGACAGTGAACAGTTATCCTGCATTGACTCTTTTTGCATATTAGGAATCATCAAAAGTAGATCTTTGTAAAATCATTCTAGTGGAATTGAAATCAACTCCATTTTACAAAAGTCTGTATTCTCAAGTGCATGCTCTGATTTGTTGTAAATTGCTCTGTGCAAGTTAAACAACAAGGCAGATAGCTGGATACAATTTTAAAAAATTTCAGAGGGCCGGCAAAAGGTAAAAAAAAATAGTAATTTCACCACTCACCTACCAGCAACCTCCACTGCACACTCACCCAAGTATGGTCCTCACTTTGCTTCTTTTTACGCCACCACACACTGAAACCTCTGGCCTCTTCATGATATACCAGGACTTTATGATGTGCACTGCAATCATATGACATGTACTCTAGGCCGGGAATTCCATCAACCACTAGACCCAGGATGTCTCTGTGCATGCTACAGCCCACTTCAGACTGAGACATCCGAAAGAATGACCATAAAATAAAATGTGGGCACTACCATGAGTCCTGTGTCATGCCAACAGTACACATCTTGAGGTCATTCATGTGTGGGGTGGCTTTTCATCCATGGAATGGGCTCACTCATAATTTTGCCAAAGATCATTGCCATAATAGCATCCAAACATCCCCCAAGAGCAACTTATCCCAACGATCCAGGAAAAATTTATGAAGCGCCATGTCACAAGGCAAATGTGATAACAAAGTGGCTCGGTGAACCATAACATTGAAATTTTTCATCCCATGGCCATAAAACTACCCAGATTTCAAATTCACCGAGAACCTGTGGTCAATCCTAAAAAGTGGGTGAACAAAAACACAGAAATTGTGATAAATTCCAAATACTGATTAGGAATGAATGGACTGTCATCAGTCAAGATTTAGTCCAGAAGCTACATACAGCTGCCAGGGTGAATTGAAGAAGTCTTGAAAATAAGGGACAACACTGTAAATATTGAGTCTTTGCATAAACTTGATCTGTCAATTCAACGATAAAACTGTGTGAAATGCTTTAATTATACTTCAGTAGCCATAGAAATATCTGACTAAAAGACCTAAAAATACCAAAGCAGCAAACTGTGTGTCAGTCTCAAAAGTTTTGGCCACGATTCTAGACACACCCGTGGACCTGTGTTATTGTGGCAAAGTGGCATTGTTTCTAGGAAAAATATTTTTTTTTTCCTAATCTTGGAAACCTGTTACATTAGCAATCATTATATCAACAAAATAATCATGACATGCACACACTGTTATTTTAGAACTGTGTACTGATACAACAGCATGTGCATGTCATGTACGCTATTACAATGTTCTACTTCATTTTTAATGCTCACCAAAGTGTGAGACAGGGAGCATTGTGGGTTGATGTATATTATAATTAACTGGACCAGGCTGGGAGTAGGCTGACAAGATGTGATGACTGTAGAACAGGATTGTAAGAAGAAGTGGCACAGGATTCAACAGTGAAGGAACCATCGGCAATGGAACAATGTAGGAAAGGGAGCCAGCCGCAGAGGAGAGCTGTGTCACCAGCGAGGTGGAAGCGGAATCAGCAGTCTGCTAGAGCCTTTTGATGGTTCCTCCTCTTTTTTTCACTGTGTTTTACAAATAAGTCAAACTTTCACTTGTTCACAGGAGATAGCTGTGAGCCACATGCCAGGAGTTTGTGAGCCACGTATTGATCGCGAGCCATGGATTGGGGATCACTAATCTACTGCATGGCACATTTACTAACCTGGAAGATTGGGGTTCTGAATGTCTTTACATTTTCTTTAATTTCCTTACTATTTTCTTGCCTTACACAAATATTCTATTTTTCAGCATTATTGATTTTTTTTTTTTACATTAAATTGTTTGTGTTTAACCCCTTCACCCCAAAGCCTGTTTTCAACTTCCTGACCAGGCCATTTTCTTCAATTCTGACTACTGTCACTTTATGAGGTCATAACTTTGAAATGCTTCAACGGATCCTGGTGATTCTGAGAATGTTTTCTCGAGACATATTGTACTTTATGATAGTGGTAACATTTCTTAGATATGACTTGCGTTTATTTGTGAAAAAAACAGAAATTTTGCAGAAATTTTGAAAATTTTGCAATTTTTAAACTTTTTGTTTTTATGCCCTTAAATTAGAGAGTCATTTCATACAAAATAGTTAATAAATAACATTACCCACATGTCTGCTTTACATTAGAACAATTTTGGAAACATAATTTTTTTTTGTTAGGAAGTTATAAGGGTTAAAATTTGACCAGCGATTTCTCATTTTTACAACAAAATTTGCAAACCCATTTTTTTTAGGGACTACCTCACACTTGAAGTGACTTTGAGGAGCCTATATGACAGAAAATGCCCCAAAATGACACCATTCTAAAAACTGCACCCCTCTAGATACTCAAAACTGCATTCAAGAAGTATATTAACCCTTCAGGTACTTCACAGGAATTTGGGGAATATTTTAAAAAAAATTGAACATTTAACTTTTTTTCACAAAATTTTTACTTCAGATCCAATTTGTTTTATTTTACCAAGGGTAACAGGAGAAATTGGACCACAAAAGTCGTACAATTTGTCCTGAGTATGGCGATACCCCATATGTAGGGGTAAACCACTGTTTGGGCGCATGGCAGAGCTCGGAAGGGAAGGAGCACCATTTTACTTTTTCAACGTAGAATTGGCTGGAATTTAGATCGGACGCCATGTCGCGTTTGGAGAGCCCTGATGTGCCTAAAAAGTGTAAACCCCACAATTCTAACTCCAACCCTAACCCCAATGCACCCCTAAGCCTAATCCCAACCATAACCCTAACCACGCCCCTAACCCGAACACACCCCTAACCCCGCAGCCCTCAACCTACTGTGCAACCCTCAACCTACTGTCTCCTTCCCCATAATCCTGTAGAATGTAAGCCCGCAAGGGCAGGGTCCTCGCCCCTCTGTATCAGTCCATCATTGTTAGTTTGTTTACTGTATGTGATATCTGTAACTTGTATGTAACCCCTTCTCATGTACAGCACCATGGAATCAATGGTGCTATATAAATAAATAATAATAATAATAATAATAATAATAAATAATCCCAACTCTAACCATAACCCTAACCACACCCCTAACCCTGACACACCCCTAATCCTAACCCCAACCGTAAACATAATCCAGACCCTAACTTTAGCCAGAACCCTAACCCTAACTTTAGCCCCAGCCCTAACCCTAACCCTAATAGGACAATTGAAATAAATAAATTTTTTTAATTTAATTTTATTATTTTTCCCTAACTAGGGGGCTGATAAAGGGGGTTTGATTTACTATTTATAGTGGGATTTTATAGCCGATTTTTGTTTGGCTATAAACACCATCACCACATTTTGAGAGCTATAATTTATCCATATTTGAGGTCTTGTTTTTTGCGGGACGAGTTGATGTTTTTATTGGTACCACTTTAGGGCTTGTGACATTTATTGATCGCTTTTTATTCCGATTTTTTGGGAGGCAGAATGAACAAAAACCAGCAATTCCTGAATTTTTTTTTTTGGGGGGGGGGGCGTTTATACTGTTCTGCGTGTGGTAAAATTGATAAAGCAGCTTTATTCTTCGGGTTAGTACGATTACAGCGATATCTCATTCATATTTTTTTATGTTTTGGCGCTTTTACATAATAAAAACTATTTTATATAAAAAATAATTGTTTTTGCATCGCTTTATACTGAGAGCTATAACTTTTTTATTTTTCTGCTGATGATGCTGTATGGCGGCTTTTTTTGCGAGACAAGATGACGTTTTCAGCATTAACATGTTTATTTATATATGTCTTTTTGTGGGACAAGATGACGTTTTCAGCGGTAACATGTTTATTTATATACGTCTTTTTGATTTTTATTGCACTTTTTGTTCGGCAGTATGATGATAAAGCATTGTTTTTTGCCTCGGTTTTTTTTTTTTGCGTTGTTCACTGAAGGGGTTAACTAGTTTGATAGTTTTATAGAGCGGGTCAGTACGGACGCGGCGATACCAAATATGTGTACTTTTATTGTTTTTTATTTACACAAATAAAAGGATTTATTTGAAAATATTTATTTATTTTTTTCTTTATTTGGGGATTTTTTTTTATACATTCTATATATTTTTTTTAACTTTCTAACATTGTCCCAGGGTGGGACATCACTATATTACATCAGATCGCTGATCTAAGGGTACCGTCACACAGTGGCACTTTGATCGCTAGGACGGCACGATCCTAGACGTTCCAGCGATATCCTTATGATCTCGCTGTGTCTGACACGCTACTGCGATCAGGGACCCCGCTGACAATCGTACGTCATAGCAGATCGTTTGAAACTTTCTTTCGTCACTGGATCTCCCGCTGACATCGCTGAATCGGCATGTGTGACGCCAATTCAGCGATGTCTTCACTGGTAACCAGGGTAAACATCGGGTTACTAAGCGCAGGGCCGCACTTAGTAACCCGATGATTACCCTGGTTACCAGCGTAAACGTAAAAAAAAAAAAAAACACTACATACTTACCTTCCGCTGTCTGTCCCCGGCGCTGTGCTTCTTTGCAGTGGCTGTGAGCGCCGGCCAGCCGGAAAGCACAGCGGTGACATCACTGCTCTGCTTTCCGGCCGCTGTGCTCACAGCCAGTGCAGGAAAGCACAGCGCCGGGGACAGACAGCGGAAGGTAAGTATGTAGTGTTTGTTTTTTTTACGTTTACAATGGTAACCAGTTTAACCCCTTAGCGACCGCCGATACGCCTTTTAACGGCGGCCGCTAAGGGTACTTAAACCACAGCGCCGTTAATTAATGGCGCTGTGGAAAAAGTGTATAGCGCCCCCCACAGGCCGATTTTCTCCGGGGTCTCGGCTGCCGAGGGTAGCCGAGACCCCAGAGAACATGATTCGGGGGGTTTTTAACCCTCCCCGCATTTGCGATCGCCGGTAATTAACCGTTTACCGGCGATCGCAAAAAAAAAAAAAAAAAAAAAAAAAAGCGATCTCTTTTTAATTTCTCTGTCCTCCGATGTGATCGCACATCGGAGGACAGAGAAAAGGGGTCCCAGGTGGCCCCCCAATACTCACCTAGCTCCCCCGATGCTCCTCGTGTCTCCCGGTGGGCGCCGCCATCTTCAAAATGGCGGGCGCATGCGCAGTGCGCCCGCCGGCCGGCACCGGGAGAATCTTTGGGGTCTCGGCTGCCTGGGGTAGCCGAGACCCCAAAGAGCATGATCGGGGGTCGGTTTTAGCGACCCCTGTTTTGCGATCGCCGGTAATTAACTGTTTACCGGCGACCGCAAAAAAAAAAAAAAAAAGTAAAGTGTAATTCTCTGTCCTCTGATGTGATCGCACATCAGAGGACAGAGAAATAGGGGGATTCGGGGACCCTAGCATACTCACCTAGGTCCCTGGATCCTCTTGCTGCTCCTCCTGGCCGCCGGCAGAAGAACATGGCGGACGCATGCCCAGTGCGCCCGCCATCTGTCTCCATCTGCCGGCCGGCAGGAGAACAGCAGTTAGGGCTAAAATTAGGGTTAGGGTTAGGGTTAGGGGTAGGGTTAGGGTTAGGGGTAGGGTTAGGGGTAGGGTTAGGGTTAGGGTTAGGTTAGGTGTAGGGTTAGGGGTAGGGTTAGGGGTAGGGTTAGGGTTAGGTTAGGGGTAGGGTTAGGGGTAGGGTTAGGGGTAGGGTTAGGGGTAGGGTTAGGGGTAGGGTTAGGGTTAGGTTAGGGGTAGGGGTAGGGGTAGGGTTAGGGGTAGGGTTAGGGGTAGGGTTAGGGTAGGGGTAGGGTTAGGGCTAGGGTTAGGTTAGGGGTAGGGTTACGGCTAGGGTTAGGTTAGGGGTAGGGTTAGGTTAGGGTTAGGGGTAGGGTTACGGCTAGGGTTAGGTTAGGGGTAGGGTTAGGGGTAGGGTTGGGGCTAAATTTAGGGTTAGGGTTGGGGCTAAATTTAGGGTTAGGGTTGGGGCTAAATTTAGGGTTAGGCTTCTTTCACACTTACGTCGGTACGGGGCCGTCGCAATGCGTCGGCCCGACATACCGACGCACGTTGTGAAAATTGTGCACAACGTGGGCAGCAGCTGTAGTTTTTCAACGCATCCGCTGCCCAATCTATGTCCTGGGGAGGAGGGGGCGGAGTTACGGCCACGCATGCGCGGTCAGAAATGGCGGATGCGACGTACAAAAAAACGTTTCATTGAACGTTTTTTTGTGCCGACGCTCCGCCAAAACACAACTGATCCAGTGCACGACGGACGCGACGTGTGGCCATCCGTCACGATCCGTCGGCAATACTATGGGCAAAAAACGCATCCTGCGGGCACATTTGCAGGATCCGTTTCTTGTCCAAAACGACGGATTGCGACGGAATGCCAAACAACGCAAGTGTGAAAGTAGCCTTAGGGCTAGGGTTAGGGTTGGGGCTAAAGTTAGGGCTAGGGTTGGGGCTAAAGTTAGGGTTAGAGCTGGGATTAGGTTTAGGGTTTGGATTAGGGTTGGTATTAGGGTTAGGGTTGGCATTAGGGTTACGCTTGGAATTAGGGTTAGGTTTGGGATTAGGGTTAAGGTTAGGGTTGTGATTAGGGGTGTATTGGGATTAGGGTTAGGGTTGAGATTAGGATTAGGGGTGTGTTGGATTTAGGGTTTTGATTAGGGTTATGGTTAGGGTTGACATTAGGGTTGTTTTGGGGTAAGGGTTGTGATTATGGTTAGGGTTAGTGATTAGGATTATGGATCAGGTTGGGATTAGGGTTAGGGGTTGGAGCTAGAATTGGGGGGTTTCCACTGTTTAGGTACATCAGGGGGTCTCCAAACACGACAGCCAATTTTGCGCTCAAAAAGTCAAATGGTGCTCCCTCCCTTCTGAGCTCTGCCGTGCGCCCAAACAGTGGGTTACCCCCACATATGGGGCATCAGCGTACTCGGGATAAATTGGACAACAACTTCTGGGGTCCAATTTCTCTTGTTACCCTTGTGAAAATAAAAACTTGGGGGCTACAAAATCTTTTTTGTGAAAAAAAAAAATATTTTTTATTTTCACGACTCTGCATTCTAAACTTCTGTGAAGCACTTGGGCATTCAAAGTTCTCACCACACATCTAGATAAGTTCCTTGGGGGGTCTAGTTTCCAAAATGGGGTCACTTGTGGGGGGTTACTACAGTTTAGGTATATCAGGGGCTCTGCAATCGCAACATAATGCCCACAGACCATTCTATCAAAGTCTGCATTCCAAAAAGGCGCTCCTTCCCTTCCGAGCTCTGCCGTGCGCCCAAACAGTGGTTTACCCCCACATATGGCACATCAGCGTACTCGGGATAAATTGGACAACAACTATTGCAGTCCAATTTCTCCTGTTACCCTTGTGAAAATAAAAACTTGGGGGCTACAAAATCTTTTTTGTGAAAAAAAAAATATTTTTTATTTTCACGACTCTGCATTCTAAACTTCTGTGAAGCACTTGGGCATTCAAAGTTCTCACCACACATCTAGATAAGTTCCTTGGGGGGTCTAGTTTCCAAAATGGGGTCACTTGTGGAGGGTTTCTACTGGTTAGGTACATCAGGGGCTCTGCAAATGCAACATAATACCCGCAGACCATTCTATCAAAGTCTGCATTCCAAAACGGCGCTCCTTCCTTCCGAGCTCTGCCGTGCGCCCAAACAGTGGTTTACCCCCACATATGGGGTACCAGCATACTCAAGACAAATTGGACAACAACTTTTGGGGTCCAATTTCTCTTGTTACCCTTGTAAAAATAAAAACTTGGGGGCTACAATATCTTTTTTGTGGAAAAAAAAAATATTTTTTATTTTCACGGCTCTGCATTATAAACTTCTGTGAAGCACTTGGGCATTCAAGGTTCTCATCACACATCTAGATAAGTTCCATGGGGGGTCTAGTTTCCAAAATGGGGTCACTTGTGGGGGATTTCTACTGTTTAGGCACATCAGGGGCTCTCCAAACGCGACATGGCGTCCGATCTCAATTCCAGCCAATTCTACATTGAAAAAGTAAAACGGCACTCCTTCTCTTCCAAGCTCTGCGGTGCGCCCTAGCAGTGGTTTACCCCCACATATTGGGTATCAGCGTACTCAGGGGAAATTGCACAACAACTTTTGTGGTCTAATTTCTCCTGTTACCCTTGTGAAAATAAAAATTTGTGGGCAAAAAGATCATTTTTGTAGAAAAAATGCGATTTTTTTTTTTTCACGGCTCTACGTTATAAACTTCTGTGAAGCACATGGGGGTTCAAAGTGCTCGCCACACATCTAGATAAGTTCCTTTAAGGGTCTAGTTTCCAAAATGGTGTCACTTGTGGGGGGTTTCCACTGTTTAGGCACATCAGGGGCTCTCCAAACGCGACATGGCGTCCAATCTCAATTCCAGCCAATTCTACATTGAAAAAGTAAAACGGCGCTCCTTCACTTCCAAGCTCTGCGGTGCGCCCAAACAGTGGTTTACCCCCACATATGGGGTATCGACGTATTCAGGAGAAATCGCACAACAACTTTTGTGGTCTAATTTCTCCTGTTACCCTTGTGAAAATAAGAATTTGTGGGCAAAAAGATCATTTTTGTGTAAACAAAAGCGATTTTTTTATTTTCACGGCTCTACGTTATAAACTTCTGTGAAGCACTTGGGGGTTCAAAGTGCTCGCCACACATCTAGATAAGTTCCTTAAGGGGTCTAGTTTCCAAAATGGTGTCACTTGTGGGGGGTTTCCACTGTTTAGGCACATCAGGGGCTCTCTAAACGTGACATGGCGTCCGATCTCAATTCCAGCCAATTCTGCATTGAAAAAGTCAAACGGCGCTCCTTCACTTCTAAGTTCTGCGGTGCGCCCTAACAGTGGTTTACCCCCACATATGAGGTATTGGCGTATTCAGGAGAAATTGCGTAACAAAATTTATGGTTACATTTCTGTTTTTACACTTGTGAAAATAAAAAAAATGGTTCTGAATTAAGATGTTTGCAAAAAAAGTTAAATGTTCATTTTTTCCTTCCACATTGTTTCAGTTCCTGTGAAGCACGTAAAGGGTTAATAAACTTCTTGAATGTGGTTTTGAGAACCTTGAGGGGTGTAGTTTTTAGAATGGTGTCACACTTCATTATTTTCTATCATATAGACCCCTCAAAATGACTTCAAATGTGATGTGGTCCCTAAAAAAAAATGGTGTTGTAAAAATGAGAAATTGCTGGTCAACTTTTAACCCTTATAACTCCCTAACAAAAAAAAATTTTGTTTCCAAAATTGTGCTGATGTAAAGTAGACATGTGGGAAATGTTATTTATTAACTATTTTTCGTGACATATCTCTCTGATTTAAGGGCATAAAAATACAAAGTTTGAAAATTGCAAAATTTTAAAAATTTTCGCCATATTTCCGTTTTTTTAATAAATAATCGCAAGTAATATCGAAGAAATGTTACCACTAACATGAAGTACAATATGTCACGAAAAAACAATCTCAGAATCAGCGGGATCCGTTGAAGCGTTCCAGAGTTATAACCTCATAAAGTGACAGTGGTCAGAATTGCAAAAATTGGCTCGGTCATTAAGTACCAAATTGGCTCTGTCACTAAGGGGTTAAACATCGGGTTATCAAACGCGGCCCTGCGCTTAGTAACCCGATGTTTACCCTGGTTACCAGGGGACTTCGGGATCGTTGGTCGCTGGAGAGCGGTCTGTGTGACAGCTCTCCAGCGACCACACAGCGATGCTGCAGCGATCGACATAGTTGTCGTATCGCTGCAGCGTCGTTTCAGTGTGACGGTACCCTAACACTTTGCAGATCAGCGATCAGACAGGCAGTGCAGGAGGCTTTCCGATTGTTCTCAGCAGGCGCTGGGAAGCCACCTCACTTTAGGACCCGGAAGGAACCCCGTGGCCATTGTGGACCGGGGACTCCTTGGAGAACACCCGAACAACGCGATCACATCGCGTTGTTCCGATGGGAGAGCGCAGGGAGCCCCCATCCCTGCGCGATACCCCTCTATGTTGCTGTCACTACTGACAGCGGCATCAGAGGGATTAAATGCCCACGATCGGCGCTAGCGCTGCAGGGTGTCAGCTGTCACATACAGCTGACACCTGCACGCGATTGCCATGGTGCTCACTGTGAGACCGCACGATCATGCCGCCGTACTAGTACTACGGTTTGTGGGAGCTCAGTTCCCGCAGAGCAGTATTAGTATGGCGCATATCTGGAAGGGGTTAAAGGGAACCTGTCACCCCCAAAATAGAAGATGAGCTAAGCCCACCGGCATCAGGGGCTTATCTACAGCATTCTGGAATGCTGTAGATAAGCCCCCGATGTATCCTGAAAGATGAGAAAAAGAGGTTAGATTATACTCACCCAGGGGAGATCCCACTGTGGTCCGGTCCGATGGGCGTCGCGGTCCGGTCCGAGGCCTCCCATCAGCTTACGATGATGTCCTCTTCTTGTCTTCACACTGCGGCTCCGGCGCAGGGGTACTTTGTCTGCCCTGTTGAGGGCAAAGCAAAGTACTGCAGTGCGCAGGCGCCAGGAAAGGTCAGAGAGGCCTGGCGCCTGCGCACTGCAGTACTTTGCTCTGCCCTCAACAGAACAGACAAAATACGCATGCACAGGAGCCGCAGCGTGAAGACAAGGAGAGGATGTCATATTATGAAGATGGGAGGCCCCGCACCGGACCACGACGCCCATTGGATCGGACCACCCATCCAGTTGAGCATAATCTATCCTCTTTTTCTTATCTTTCAGGATATATCGGGGGCTTATCTACAGCATTCCAGAATGCTGTAGATAAGCCCCTGATGCCGGTGGGCTTAGCTTATCTTCCATTTTCCATTTTTGGGGTGACAGGTTCCCTTTAAAACAATGTATGTTTTATCAGATTTACCTTAGTACAATATGTCTCCAGTGATGTGTGACAAATTCACTGGTAAAGTGCTATAGGGGAGATATGTTTCACTATGCCTAATGGTGTCAGTGATATAAAACCCAGAGTTTTTCCTCCAGCACACTAAGTGTTGTGAGTGGTGAAGTTAATTTGCATAATGGGCTGACATCCAAAGAGTGGGTGGGAGAATGTCCACCTTATTTCCACCCCAGGGTGTGGTCTGGGGCTTATCTAGCTGGCCTCCAGAGGCAGCAGTGTTCAGTGTCTGGAGAGGAACATTCCAGAGAAGTGTTTTGTGTTTTTTGTTTATGCCTGACCAATGGGCCTTGCTACTATTCCAAGAGAATGGAGTTGTCATCTTATTAATTTATCTGAAAACAGTATTTAGCAACAGCTTTATGCATCAAGTTCCATTGGGAATGATACGTTGTGATCATTCTCACCTTATTTGCCTAGTTCCTTTGGTTTATATTATTGGCACCTGATGTATGAATAAGATCATGCCTATTTTGTTTACAAGTTCTGTTATATGCTAATTTACTTTGCCTATTGCTATAGCTCCTTGCACAAAATCTATTTTGAAAATCTAAGGCTCTCTTTTCAAAATCATTATCCGATAAACTTATCCGGCAAACCCTAAGGAATTGTCCAGTCAGCATCGACTTGATGACTTGTGGGGGGTGGGCCAATTCTGCATGCAAAACAGAGGTTACGGACGTCTCCTTCCAAAAAAGGTCTGTTTGTAAAAATCCATTGTCGTCATGTTTCACTATGACATCCCAAAAATCTATCACATTTGGATGAGATTTATACGTTAAATGCAAATTCAAGTCATTTGTATTAAGGTCATAGAAGAAGGTAGCCAGCTGTTGTGGACTTCCCTGCTAGATCAGGAACACATCATCAATGTACCACAGCCAAAAGAGGGCACAGTCCATTAATGGGTGCTGATCTGACATGAATAGGTCCCTCTCCCACAGCCCCAGGAACAGGTTAGCATAGGAGGGTGCAGAGGCTGCCCCCATGGCTGTCCCCTGGAGCTGTAGGTAGCGGCACCCACCAAAAAATAAAAAATTAAGCTTTAAAGCAAAACCCAGAATATTCTAAATAAATTGGACTTCATCTGCTGTGGAGGTGGTCATAGATAAATAGTAGGCTACCGCTTTGAAGCCATCGTCATGTTGGATGCTGGTTTAAAGTGCTTCGATGTCACAAGTGACGAGAATCCCCTCATCATCTATACTGATGGAATCTATTTTTTGTAAGAAGTCTCCTGTATCCAGAATGTATGATGGTAAGGTTTCCACCAAAGGTTTCAATTGTACATCAATGTATTTACATACCCTCTCAAGAAAGATTCCCACACCTGATACGATATGTCTAGGTATCTTACAATCCTTATGTACCTTCGCCAGGAGGTACAGGGTTGGAACACTGGCTTCTGCTACAATTAGTTTGTCACGTTATTGTTTAGACATGATCTGTCTCTCATATGCCAAATCTAAAGTCCCCAATAGTGCCTCGGCATAGGTTGTCAAGAGATTATATGTCAAATTGTCCCTATAGATCCTTGTTGGAATATTTTACAATTCCTCAAAGACTAGTTTAACAAAGAGTTCTACATTAGGGCATGCGGACAAGGATGGGATCTTATGTAACTTCTGGTACTGGTACAGGCAGTGGGGTATCTTACCCATGTCCACTCTTTCATGTTCCTTAGAAGGTTCCTCCAGAGTTTGTAGAGCCAATTGTTCTTCAATTGTTGGAAACATCTTATGTAAATCATCGTTGTGGAAACATTTCTTGAATATTAGGATATGACTGAAAATATGAAGATCCTTAATTACTGTAAAAATGTCAAGACGGAAGCTAGGTGAAAATATGAGACCTCCTGATACCAAAGACAAATCAAGAGGTGAAAAATCATGATAGGACAGATTTATTACCTTAAGGTTGCTAGATTCACTCTTGGATTGTATTGATTTATTGCCCTTCTGTCCAATTTCCCAATGGCGTGCCATCTTCTTTCTTCCAAGTCGGGTATTAATAAATATTTCAGAAGATTGTGAGGCATCTGATTGTCCACTGACTAATGATAGAGATGAAACAGATGCCAATCTATTAGGCTTGGGATTAGATGTCAATTTTCTCCACCTGTAAACTTTTTTTTAATGAGACCATTCATTTCATTCCATTCCTATGAGTTTTCTGTTTCAATTTTAATCACATCTTTATCTTTGTGTTTCTTTGATTTTCTAGATGGTGGCCCGATTCTAACGCATCGGGTATTGTAGAATATGCATGTCCACGTAGTATATTGCCCAGCCACGTAGTATATTGCCCAGTCACGTAATATATTGATACGCAGCATCAATAGTAAAAAGTTGGTTACACAGGGTTAATAGCTGCGTAACCGGAGGGCCTTACACCGTGCTCCGGTAACGCTGGCATTAACCCTCTGTGAGGGCTGACTGGATGACTGGAGGGGAGTATGGAGCGGGCACTGACTGCGGGGAGGAAAGAGCGGCCATATTGCCGCCAGACTGTGGCCTTCGCTGATTGGTCGTGGCGATGGTCGTGGGCGTTTTGTCACGACCAATCAGCGACTTGGATTCCATGACAGACAGAGGACAGACGGGACCAATGAATATCCGTGACAGACAGAAGGACAGAAAGACAAAAAGACGGAAGTGACCCATAGACAATTATATAGTAGACTAGATGGTGGCCCGATTCTAACGCATCGGGTTTTCTAGAATATGCATGGCCTCGTAGTATATTGCCCAGTCAAGTAGTATATTGCCCAGTCACGTAGTATATTGCCCAGCCACATAGTATATAGCAGAGCCACGTAGTATATTGCCCAGTCACGTCGTATATTGCCCAGTCACGTAGTATATTGCCCAGTCACGTAGTATATTGCCCAGCCACATAGTATATAGCGGAGCAACGTAGTATATTGCCCAGTCACGTAGTATATTGCCCAGTCACGTAGTATATTGCCCAGCCACATAGTATATAGCAGAGCCACGTAGTATATTGCCCAGTCACGTAGTATATTGCCTAGTCACGTAGTATATTGCCCAGTCACGTAGTATAATGCCCAGCCACGTAGTATATTGCCCAGCCACATAGTATATAGCAGAGCCACGTAGTATATTGCCCAGTCACGTAGTATATTGCCCAGTCACGTAGTATATTGCCCAGACACATAGTATATATATTAGGATTATTTAGTCTAGAAAAAAGACGACTGAGGGGCGATCTAATAACCATGTATAAGTATATAAGGGGACAATACAAATATCTCGCTGAGGATCTGTTTATACCAAGGAAGGTGACGGGCACAAGGGGGCATTCTTTGCGTCTGGAGGAGAGAAGGTTTTTCCACCAACATAGAAGAGGATTCTTTACTGTTAGGGCAGTGAGAATCTGGAATTGCTTGCCTGAGGAGGTGGTGATGGCGAACTCAGTCGAGGGGTTCAAGAGAGGCCTGGATGTCTTCCTGGAGCAGAACAATATTGTATCATACAATTATTAGGTTCTGTAGAAGGACGTAGATCTGGGGATTTATTATGATGGAATATAGGCTG
Source organism: Ranitomeya imitator (assembly GCF_032444005.1). NCBI lineage: Eukaryota > Metazoa > Chordata > Amphibia > Anura > Dendrobatidae > Ranitomeya > Ranitomeya imitator. The sequence continues at coordinate 228,249,113 of NC_091286.1, read as the reverse complement.
AACTGGATGGACAAATGTCTTTTTTCGGCCTTACTAACTATGTTACTATGTTACTATGTTATATAGCAGAGCCACGTAGTATATTGCCCAGTCACGTAGTATATTGCCCAGTCACGTAGTATATTACCCAGCCACATAGTATATAGCAGAGCCACGTAGTATATTGCCCAGTCACGTAGTATATTGCCCACTCACATAGTATATTGCCCAGCCACATAGTATATAGCAGAGCAACGTAGTATATTGCCCAGTCACGTAGTATATTGCCCAGTCACGTAGTATATTGCCCAGCCACATAGTATATAGCAGAGCCACGTAGTATATTGCCCAGTCACGTAGTATATTGCCCAGTCAAGTAGTATATTGCCCAGCCACATAGTATATAGCAGAGCAACGTAGTATATTGCCCAGTCACGTAGTATATTGCCCAGTCACGTAGTATATTGCCCAGCCACGTAGTATATTGCCCAGCCACGTAGTATATTGCTCAGTCACGTAGTATATTGCCCAACCACATAGTATATTGCCCAGCCACATAGTATATTGCTCAGTCACGTAGTATATTGCCCAGCCACGTAGTATATTGCTCAGTCACGTAGTATATTGCCCAGTCACGTAGTATATTGCCCAGCCACATAGTACATAGCAGAGCCACGTAGTATATTGCCCAGTCACGTAGTATATTGCCCAGCCACATAGTACATAGCAGAGCCACGTAGTATATTGCCCAGTCACGTAGTATATTGCCCAGTCACGTAGTATATTGCCCAGCCACATAGTATATAGCAGAGCAACGTAGTATATTGCCCAGTCACGTAGTATATTGCCCAGTCACGTAGTATATTGCCCAGCCACGTAGTATATTGCCCAGCCACGTAGTATATTGCTCAGTCATGTAGTATATTGCCCAACCACATAGTATATTGCCCTGCCACATAGTATATTGCTCAGTCACGTAGTATATTGCCCAGCCACGTAGTATATTGCTCAGTCACGTAGTATATTGCCCAACCACATAGTATATTGCCCAGCCACGTAGTATATTGCCCAGCTACGTAGTATATTGCCCAGTCACGTAGTATATTGCCCAACCACGTAGTATATTGCCCAGCTACATAGTATATTGCTCAGTCACGTAGTATATTGCTCAGTCACGTAGTATATTGCCCGGCTACGTTGTATATTGCCCAGCGACATAGAATATTGCCCAGTCACGTAGTATATTGCCCAGCCACGTAGTATATTGCCCAGCCACGTAGTATATTGCCCAGCCACATAGTATATTGCCCAGCCACGTAGTATATTGCCCAGCCACATAGTATATCGCCCAGCCATGTAGTATATTGCCCAGCCACATAGTATATAGCAGAGCCACGTAGTATATTGCCCAGCACAGAGCCACGTAGTATAGAGACTTAAAAAAAAAATAAACATATACGCACCTATAGCCCGTTGAAGTCCTGCTATACTCACCATCCGCCGCCTTTGCCGCTCCTCACCACGCTCCCTGGATCGCTCCATTGCAAGCGGCAGCTTGCAGTCCCAGAGCTGGTGTGAGCAGGACCTATGATGACGTCGCGGTCACATGACGGTGACGTCACGGCAGGTTCTTGTCACACACCAGCCCTTGGACGGGAGCGGAAGCTGCCGCTTGCAATGGAGTGGTCCCGGGAGCATGGCGAGGAGCGAGAAAGGCGGCGGAGGGTGAAGAAGGTTTTTGTTTTTTTATTATTTTTAACATGACATATTTTTACTTTTGATGCTGCATAGGCAGCATCAATAGTAAATAGTTGAGGACACACAGGGTTAATAGCAGCGGTAACGGAGTGCGTTACACCGCGGGCCGTTACCGCTGCCATTAACCCTGTGTGAGCGGTGAGTGGAGGGTATTACAGAGCGGTCGCCAGGCAGTGAGTGCAGGGGAGTGGGGGAGGGACTAATCGGACTGTGGCCGTCGCTGATTGGTCGCGGCAACCATGACGGTCAGCTGCCAAGACCAATCAGCGAACGAATAACCGTGACAGAAAGACAGACAGACGGAAGTACCCCTTAGACAATTATGTATATAGAAGACTGTGCTTGTTTTTATTTTACAGCAAGGTGGTATTGAATTTTGAGCGGACCATATTGACCCAGTTGAGTGTCACATTGACAATACCTTCAAGTGTTCATTTCCTGTGGGAAGATGATTGGGATCTGTTTTTTCTTCAGTATCTAACTCTGGAATCTTTGTTGAATAAGAAATATCTACAGGCTGGACAAGTAATATGTATGGAACCCTGTATTCTTGTAACCTGGCTAAGATACTATAATTGGAGAATGCTCTACCGGAACAATTACAATCTATACTGTGTCTCCCTATCACTTAATTGTTCTTTTGTGAATCATTGTTGGGTTATCTAGGCTAACTCTCACATCTTCTATCTCCTGTCTAAAACAGATATTTACAGATATATACGACTTTTTTCTTTTTTGTGTTTGGTTCATGCAGTTTGTCTTGTCCAATACTCCCCCCCCCCCCTCCTTTTTCCTTTTTTCTTACCTATTTAGCTTATCCATTGTTTATTACTATATACTTTATTAATTTATATCATCATTATTATTAGTGTATCTTGTATATTTACTTTATCACTTTTTATATATATATATCACAATTATATTAATAAGTCACGTATCCTTCAGGACACTTTCTTTTTCTCATTGTCATCTAATTATGTTACTGCCGTATTTAACACCAACACTGTTTTTTGTAATTTAACTGTGAATAATTTTAGATATGTCACTTACTTATTTATACATAAGTATTGTATTTACTTATTTACACATTATACATTACTAATGGATGTGTTTATTGTTTAGTCACTTTACAGTACGTTTATGTGATATATACTGTTGAATTCTATCTATTTGGTGTGTTTCATACACTTATATTTTGTATACCATCACCAATAACACTTTCCCATTCTTTTCCTTTAAGATCATATGATTTGTGATTCCGCAGAGAGATGGGAGATGTAGGAGATGTTCTTCTCTCCCTCTGCACTCTAGGTCGCCACTGTGCACACGCACCCGTCGGTGCGGTCTTGGGAGCATCCTGGGGCGTGTCTTTTGGCCCATCGCTCTGGTCATGTGACTCAACCCGCGCCCACGTGTTTACGTGGACGTAGTCTGACTCGCGCCCAGAACACCTGTCCTGATGCGATCTGGGATGCCCCTTTCCTCACTCGCCAGAGCGTCGTGTGCCACTATAGTGAGGCACATCAGATTGCTGTAAGGACTTAGGATATAATTATTATTATTATTTATTTATATAGCACCATTAATTCCATGGTGCTGTACATGTGAAAAGGGGTTACATACAGGGTTATAGATATCATTTACAGTAAACAAATTTACAGTGACAGACTGGTACAGAGGGGAGAGGACCCTGTCCTTGCGGACTTACATTCTTCGGGATAATGGGGAAGAGACAGGAGGTCAGTGTGCTGCAGCACTGGTGGTGGTGAGGCGGCAGCTCTGGTGGTGAGGCGGCAGCTCTGGTGGTTGGTGAGGCAGCAGCTCTGGCTATAGCGACATGGCAGCTCGGGTGGCTGGTGGGGCGGCAGCAGGTCGGGTGGTTGGTGGGGCGGCAGCTCGGGTGGTTGGTGAAGCGGCAGCTCGGGTGGTTGGTGAGACGGCAGTTCGGGTGGTTGGTGAGGTGGTAGAATGGTTATTGCAGGCTGTAAGCTTTCCTGGAGAGATGCGTTTTCAGGTTCCGTCTGAAGGATCCGAGGGTGGTGGATAATCGGACGTGTTAAGGCGTGGAATTCCAGAGGATGGGGGATATTCGGGAGAAATCTTGGAGGCAGTTATGTGAGGAACGAATAAATGTGGAGGAAAGTAGGAGGTCTTAGGAGGGTCGAAGATTACGTGAGGGAAGATAGTGGGAGATTAGTTCAGAGATATAGGGAGGGGACAGGTTGTGGATGGCTTTGTAGATCAGTGTTAGTAGTTTGAACTGAATATTGTGAATGGAGGATCTATTTGATCTAATAAAGGGGTGGTTACCTCATGCATGGGCCATGTGGTATGTGTGGTGTGTTTTGGTAACGCCCCTAGAGTATGCAATTGGGTGTTCATGTAAGCAACACTCCCCAAACACTCAACGTGGTACCTTTTGGTAACACCCTTAGAGTATGCAATTGGGTGTTTAGGCAAAAAACACTCCCCAAACACTCAAATAATCCATCCCATTGATCTAAATATCAAATCCCAGATACACCTGAATATTCTTGGCCACACAGAAGTGTTGTTAATGAACCTCCATTTCTTATTAGGTCATTGGTTGGTCCGTTGTAAACAATATAACTTTGCTCTTGTTGGTGTAATGCCACCACAGAAGAAGGCAGTAGCCAAAATGTGTTGGGGCTGGCACCATCACCCACAAGAGGTAATGTTTGTACTCCATTGAACATCTGCTTTTTGGATTTCTTGCACTTTTCTTTGTGAATATTATGACTACATGATTTTCTCTTTTGTATACATTACCTCGGAAAAGATTTTTCTAGTATATAATATATTGTGTACAGCCTCTATTTGATATATGGTGGGTGTTTGGTGCCACTCTGTGGTTTCCCACTTTTTAAACTTGTCTGTTACTTTGTTTTTTCTTGTTAAATAAAATTTGTGTTTTTTATTATTTTTAGCTTGTGTGCACATTTTTCGTTTTCGGATATTATGTTACTGTACTGAACTGCATACATGTGCATCTTTTTGTTTTGGCATTTTATCCCTTTACATAGTTGAAATTTGGTTTGTTTTGACATGATGCCATAATTGTTGACTAAAACTCCCCCCCAATACCAATGCCTTTATACAGTAATACCAATGAACTGTCATGACTACAGCACAATATGACCTTTTTTCTTTTTTGAAACTTTATATCTCTAGTGACCCTAGCTAATGAACTTGCATTCACTAACCCAACTATTGCTGGCGAATTGTCATTATCTCTCAGTGCACCTCTGCCGCTATATATAAGCATTATTTTTAATGCTGCATCTTTAGTATCTTGTGTGTTGCCTTTATTATCTAATGATTGTCACTTTGCCATTATTAAATTATTTACTATACTTTTATCAATTTTATTTGTGAAACTTATTTTCTTTAGCTGCAGCTATTGTTTTGTTTTATTGTATTTAGATGGCTATACCTTTTTCTATTATATTTTTGTACATGAAATATTTGCTTCTTCTTTGTTTACATTTAAAATGATCGTAGCCAAACTTTAGGACAATTAGTTTACAATTGCTAAAAAAATGACCAGTTGTTGAAGCAATATAATGAATGGAAGGGCTCACCTGTAGCAGCTGTCGCTCTTAATAGCAGGCCGATGCATATACCTTCTCAAAGGAGTGAATAACCCAAGGAATATATTGGTAAAAATATAATTTTTATTGGATTATAATATAAATCGTAAGAGACAATAAAAACACATGGGGGAAACCACTGCAAGAAGTATTAGTAGTGGGTATAGCGACTCTACAACATAAGATCTTCCATACATAGTAACATAGTTAGTAAGGCCGGAAAAAAACATTTGTCCATCCAGTTCAGCCTATATTCCATCATAATAAATCCCCAGATCTACGTCCTTCTACAGAACCTAATAATTGTATGATACAATATTGTTCTGCTCCAGGAAGACATCCAGGCCTCTCTTGAACCCCTCGACTGAGTTCGCCATCACCACCTCCTCAGGCAAGCAATTCCAGATTCTCACTGCCCTAACAGTAAAGAATCCTCTTCTATGTTGGTGGAAAAACCTTCTCTCCTGCAGACGCAAAGAATGCCCCCTTGTGCCCGTCACCTTCCTTGGTATAAACAGATCCTCAGCGAGATATTTGTATTGTCCCCTTATATACTTATACATGGTTATTAGATCGCCCCTCAGTCGTCTTTTTTCTAGACTAAATAATCCTAATTTCGCTAATCTATCTGGGTATTGTAGTTCTCCCATCCCCTTTATTAATTTTGTTGCCCTCCTTTGTACTCTCTCTAGTTCCATTATATCCTTCCTGAGCACCGGTGCCCAAAACTGGACACAGTACTCCATGTGCGGTCTAACTAGGGATTTGTACAGAGGCAGTATAATGCTCTCATCATGTGTATCCAGACCTCTTTTAATGCACCCCATGATCCTGTTTGCCTTGGCAGCTGCTTCCTGGCACTGGCTGCTCCAGGTAAGTTTATCATTAACTAGGATCCCCAAGTCCTTCTCCCTGTCAGATTTACCCAGTGGTTTCCCATTCAGTGTGTAATGGTGATATTGATTCCTTCTTCCCATGTGTATAACCTTACATTTATCATTGTTAAACCTCATCTGCCACCTTTCAGCCCAAGTTTCCAACTTATCCAGATCCATCTGTAGCAGAATACTATCTTCTCTTGTATTAACTGCTTTACATAGTTTTGTATCATCTGCAAATATCGATATTTTACTGTGTAAACCTTCTACCAGATCATTAATGAATATGTTGAAGAGAACAGGTCCCAATACTGACCCCTGCGGTACCCCACTGGTCACAGCGACCCAGTTAGAGACTATACCATTTATAACCACCCTCTGCTTTCTATCACTAAGCCAGTTACTAACCCATTTACACACATTTTCCCCCAGACCAAGCATTCTCATTTTGTGTACCAACCTCTTGTGCGGCACGGTATCAAACGCTTTGGAAAAATCGAGATATACCACGTCCAATGACTCACCGTGGTCCAGCCTATAGCTTACCTCTTCATAAAAACTGATTAGATTGGTTTGACAGGAGCGATTTCTCATAAACCCATGCTGATATGGAGTTAAACAGTTATTCTCATTGAGATAATCCAGAATAACATCCCTCAGAAACCCTTCAAATATTTTACCAACAATAGAGGTTAGACTTCTAATAACCATGTATAAGTATATAAGGGGACAATACAAATATCTCGCTGAGGATCTGTTTATACCAAGGAAGGTGACGGGCACAAGGGGGCATTCTTTGCGTCTGGAGGAGAGAAGGTTTTTCCACCAACATAGAAGAGGATTCTTTACTGTTAGGGCAGTGAGAATCTGGAATTGCTTGCCTGAGGAGGTGGTGATGGCGAACTCAGTCGAGGGGTTCAAGAGAGGCCTGGATGTCTTCCTGGAGCAGAACAATATTGTATCATACAATTATTAGGTTCTGTAGAAGGACGTAGATCTGGGGATTTATTATGATGGAATATGGGCTGAACTGGATGGACAAATGTCTTTTTTCGGCCTTACTAACTATGTTACTATGTTACTATGTTACTTACTGGCCTATAATTTCCAGGTTGACTTTTAGAGCCCTTTTTGAATATTGGCACCACATTTGCTATGCGCCAGTCCTGCGGAACAGACCCTGTCGCTATAGAGTCCCTAAAAAACATACATATACATACATATAGCCTATGGCTAAAATATTTGTTAATAGGTACATACACATGTGTAAGAGAACATAATAAATAATCACATGATAAAGTAGGCATTAAAAAGAGAGACGTGTAAAGGAAGTTGCATTTACCAGTAGTCCGTACCCAGTGGCTTCTGTGACTCCAACGTACATTTCGCCTAGTGGCTTTCTTCCCACTTTGGTCCCCTTTGTGAGGACCATCATACTGTGTGGGGACTACTGAGAAGATTATTGTTGGGGCCATCATATGGTATTGGGACTGCTGAGGGGTAATCATACGGTGTGATGACTACTGAGAGGCTATTATACTGTGTGAGGACTACTGTGGGGCTATCATACTGTGTGGGACTACTAAGGGGTTATTTGATGCTGTATTGGCGCCGCTGCAAGATTTGGACCCAGGCCCCCTTTATCCTGGTATATATGTGTATATATATATATATATATATATATACAGTGGGTACGGAAAGTATTCAGACCCTGTTAGGGCTAGTGGAACGCACCGAGTAAATATAGATGTTTATTATTATTGATGCGTTCACAGCTCTGGGTACACCGTGCAGGGGAACCTGCTGCTTGTAAATGGTGGCACTATTTGGCGGTATAGACTAGCTCTGTTACTACACAGAGTAGCCGTGAAAGGAAAGCACTGCGCCCTGTTATACTTCACAGGAGCACAGGCTAACTGCCCAACAGAGAGCAGTCAGTGGTCATGCATGCACACAAAACTCCTCACCGGAGGTGCCGGTATTCTAAGGGCTTATTTCAGCCAGGTCCCTGAATACACTCAAACACACAATCTCCTCACCGGAGGTGCCGGATTCTAGGGGCTTATTTCAGCTGGGTCCCTGAATCCAATCTCACGTGACCACACTGGCGCAAAGCACATAACACAGAAAGATACTAGCGCATGGCCGTGCGGACATGCACACCTTTTATAGCTGCAGCAACTACAGGACCTTCCAAAAAAGGACCAATGGGAAACTGCCACAGAACTTGAGCAACTTCAGGACCTTCCTAGAGTACCAATGGGAATAGCTGCAGTACCTGAGCATGTGACCCTTGATCTCCAATGAGAGATCTTACCCTGGGCATGCTCAGAAGGGGAAAAGTAGGACTTAGTCCCAAAGATGTCTGCTTGCGGCTGACCAGTACTGGCTACAATGGCAGAAGCTGGAAAGGCAGCAGTAACCCTTCGCACAGTGTCAGACTGAGCATGACGCTGGGACCGACGCCTCTGCTGAGCAGGCTCCACTGCGGCAGGAGAAGAATGGGAGACCACAGCGGAGATGGCTCGAGATTCCCCCTGTGCAGAGGCAGGAACTCGACCCCTAACAGACCCCTTTACAATTTTCACTCTTTGTTTCATTGCAGCCATTTGGTAAATTCAAAAAAGTTCATTTTTTTCTCATTTATGTATACTCTGCACCCCTTCTTGACTGAAAAAAAACAGAAATGTGCTAATTTTTGCTAATTTAAAAAAAAAAGAAAAACTGAAATATCACATGGTCATAAGTATTCAGACCCTTTGCTCAGTATTGAGTAGAAGTATCCTTTTAAGCTGGCACAGCCATGAGTCTTATTGGGAATGATGCAACAAGTTTTTCACACCTGGATTTGAAACCAACCAGATCAGAAATGGAGCTGCATGCTTCTGATCAGCATAGAATCGTTAATGTTTCTGACCAGCATAGGGTCAATAATCTCTTCAGCACCAGAGGAAACTAAATCCATTTAATATGATATGGACACAAATCACACCATCTCTAAAGAAGACCTGCGATTCACTACCGGACGTGATCGTTTAACTCCAGGTTTTCCAGGGGGACATGGCACCCTCATGACATGAGTCATGACTGGAAGAAGTTCTTATGTTGGTCTGAGCCAGATGGAAAAGACAGGAATATCAATAAATCAGAAAGCAGATCACCTGTTAAATACCTAATACATCTGTACTGTAATCTCTTAATATGCTCTGGAAGACTGGTACCTACCACTTATATGGTCACCGTATGGTGGTAATATTGGTTTTGATTTCTGCATAGTGCCTTTTTTTTTCAATAACAGGTCATCTGCTGAAGTTCCCCAATACCATCTATAATTAGGGTGTGCCACCATAGTAGTAAACATGGTTACCTAGTATTTGGCCAAATCAAATGTGTTCTCAACCCTTGAGTTGAACTGCTACCGTAGCAACGCCTCTGCTTCCTATATACAGTAATGGCCGGAAGTGTAGGCACTCTTGAAATTGTTCCAGAAAATGAACTATTTCTCCTAGATAATGACCATAATTACACATGTTTTGTTATACACATGTTTATTTCCTTTGTGAGTATTGGAACAGCACAAAAAAAAGGAAAAAAGGTAAACAAACCCCCAAAAATGGGCCTGACAAAATTCACCTCTCAACTAGAATACTTCATCACTTTTCTTTTGCAAACTGCTCCAGGTGTCTCATATTTGAAAGATGCCTTCTCCCAACAGCAATTTTAAGATTTCTCCACAGGTGTTCAATGGGATTTAGATCCGGACTCATTGTTGGCCACTTCAGAACCAATACACATAAAGAAACTAAACATGTGAATACCAAAACATAATTTTCTGGGAGAAGTATTTCATTTTCTGGAACAATTTCAAGGGTGCCAACACTTTCGTCCATGACTGTATATACACTAATGCCCTTTAAAACTGTGTTATATATTTTCTATCTGGCACATAGAAAAAGGAACAATGTGAAGCTGAATATATTTCTGTGATGTTATTCGGCTTTCTTCATATTAATATTGTCAAATAAGATTGACAGGGAAGCTCTTTGATAAGATGAAGTGATAATTGAGAGGTGCCTATTATAGATAACACTTGAGGTAAGCTCTACAGGAAGAGGTGGATTACAGTACATGAGTGAACGGTAAAATGTAAGCATTTATTAAGGTATGATGGCTTTCAGGGCTGAAGAACCATGTGGATGAGCTTCCTGGGGTCTCCACCCTATGCCTGTATTAAAGAATGGACATTTAGTTATTGATGATAGGAAACTCAAAGTACCTGGATTGGATCATGGAATAACAATAACTAGTATACTCTATGTCTTTCCTCAATCCATTCTATTTTTTGGCTATAAACACATAATTAATTGCACTATATTGTGTGAATATAGCCTAAAACAACCAGAACACTAACCAGAAAACAACATAATCGCAGTTAACAGCAATTTGAACTAATAGCCTCGTTTAACATGCTGACATCCCTGATGGGGGCTAAATTGGTGGCCATGTGCCACATTGTCAGCATGTGTGACATATCTGGGGACACAGAGAACCCAATTTACCTGGGACAATGTAAAACATGTTTTAAGTTGTTCAATTTTTTATAATCTTTTAAATGTTGCAAGCAGTTGTTGTCCTCTTATTTCATATAACTTGTCATTGAACTGAAACATTGCCATCATAGTTTTTCAGAAAGAATTATCTAATTTGGGACTATGATTATATTACCGTTACATTTTGTACGTATAAGCAGTAATATTACTAAAATTGTTTATAGTGGAAATGTTTAAGTATAGTTACATTTCTAATGAAATTTTTAATGGACGTGGCCAGGAAAATACAGAACTATACTGTAGTTTAAAAAGATGTGGATGCTAGAGCTAAATAGAGACTTGTTAGACTTGTACAGAGGTTCATCAATCATACAGTCTCAGCAGTCTCAACCAGCGACCAAATCAGATCTCCATTCTCAGTGTACGGTGATTGCCATTGCAAGGAATGTTGATGGTCTCTGTGGTCCAGTGTCCCTCTTCTTCTCCACATAGTAGAGTAGAGCAGGGGTCCCCAACTCCAGTCCTCAAGGCCCACCAACAGGTCATGTTTTCAGGATTTCCTTAGTATTGCCCAGGTGATAATTGCATTACCTGTGCAAAACAAAGGAAAACCTGAAAACATGATCTGTTGGTGGGCCTTGAGGACTGGAGTTGGGGAACACTGGTGTAGAGTAATGAAGTGCTCGGTGCCTACCTTTTTATTAGAAGAGACTGTACCAAAATCTAACGTCACACTTTAACTCTCCAGGACATACTATTACTTTTTGGACAAGTGTTTCATAGTTTTAAGGTTGAACGTAGAAACAAGTCCATCGTGTTTTGCCTATACACTAACATGTTGATCCTAAAGAAGGCAAAAACACCATGAGGCAGGTGTTAATTGCCCCATATTTGGGGAAAATTCCTGCCTGACTGCAAATATGACAATCATACTAGGTCCCTGGATCAACGTCCCATATTTTTTGAGACAGGCATCCATGTATCATAGCGTAGGGAGAGATTTGGGAGAGTGATAGTCAGTCACCTGGGTGTTATCAGTTCACATCATCATTGCAAGAACATACTTTAGATCACTGCTGTTTTGCATTGTGTTGACAGCAGTATATTTGATGCGTAGTGGCGCTATTGTAAATGCAAAGAACAAGCTGCAAGTAAAGCCCTAAACCACCTAGGGAGATATAAATACTATAGAAGGAATATGTTTTCTACTTGCGCTATATAGAATGCATATAGAATGCATAGATTGAACACCAATATCTTATTTTCTTTAGACTTCAGCTTGGATCTATATATCTCTATCCGTACCTAGCACCAAAATCTCTTAAAAAGCTGTCCCATAAAGCTGACACTTGCCCCACAAGTAATTATATAATATATTGGTGTTCAATCTATGCATTCTATATAGCGCAAGTAGAACACATATTCCTTCTATTTTGCATTGTGTGTTGTATATTTTAGGATTAGGAACAGACAATGAGATTAGGGAGAGATAGGCAGGCTTTCTTCCACTACCATAATCTTCAAATCAGCTCTTTTTAGAGGCAAATAATATTAGTTAGTACCAGCATATACAAAACCATTTTTTTTTAGCTACATAATATTCCTGCGTAGCAGCATATCATTTTTTTCTTTTACAGCTAAATAATATTTGTCAGTGACAGGTAGGGTTGCGCGAAACGGATCGGACAGTTTCAAAAGTCGCCGACTTTTGGCAAAGTCGGGTTTCATGAAACCCGACCCGATCCTAGTGTGGGATCGGCCATGCGGTCGGCGATCTTCGCACCAAAGTCGGGTTTCGTATGACGCGTTCAGCGCCATTTTTATATATACAGTGCCTACAAGTAGTATTCAACCCCCTGCAGATTTAGCAGGTTTAATAAGTTTCAAATAAGTTAGAGCCTTCAAACTTCAAATAAGAGCAGGATTTATTAACAGATGCATAAATCTTACAAACCAAAAAGTTTTGTTGCTCAGTTAAATTTTTATAAATTTTAAACATAAAAGTGCAGGTCAATTATTATTCAACCCCTAGGTTTAATATTTTGTGGAATAACCTTTGTTTGCAATTACAGCTAATGATCGTCTTTTATAAGACCTGATCAGGCCGGCACAGGTCTCTGGAGTTATCTTGGCCCACTCCTCCATGCAGATCTTCTCCAAGTTATCTAGGTTCTTTGGGTGTCTCATGTGGACTTTAATCTTGAGCTCCTTCCACAAGTTTTCAATTGGGTTAAGGTCAGGAGACTGACTAGGCCACTGGAACACCTTGATATTTTGCTTCTTGAACCAGGCCTTGGTTTTCTTGGCTGTGTGTTTTGGGTCATTGTCTTGTGGGAAGATGAAATGACGACCCATCTTAAGATCCTTGATGGAGGAGCGGAGGTTCTTGGCCAAAATCTCCAGGTAGGCCGTGCTATCCATCTTCCCATGGATGCGGACCAGATGGCCAGGCCCCTTGGCTGAGAAACAGCCCCACAGCATGATGCTGCCACCACCATGCTTGACTGTAGGGATGGTATTCTTGGGGTCGTATGCAGTGCCATCCAGTCTCCAAACGTCACGTGTGTGGTTGGCACCAAAGATCTCGATCTTGGTCTCATCAGACCAGAGAACCTTGAACCAGTCAGTCTCAGAGTCCTCCAAGTGATCATGAGCAAACTGTAGACGAGCCTTGACATGACGCTTTGAAAGTAAAGGTACCTTATGGGCTCGTCTGGAACGGAGACCATTGCGGTGGAGTACGTTACTTATGGTATTGACTGAAACCAATGTCCCCACTGCCATGAGATCTTCCCGGAGCGCCTTCCTTGTTGTCCTTCGGTTAGCCTTGCCTCTTCGGACAAGCCTGGCCTCGGCACGGGAGGAAACTTTCAAAGGCTGTCCAGGCCGTGGAAGGCTAACAGTAGTTCCATAAGCCTTCCACTTCCGGATGATGCTCCCAACAGTGGAGAAAGGTAGGCCCAACTCCTTGGAAAGGGTTTTGTACCCCTTGCCAGCCTTGTGACCCTCCACGATCTTGTCTCTGATGGCCTTGGAATGCTCCTTTGTCTTTCCCATGTTGACCATGTTTTAGTGCTGTTCACAAGTTTGGGGAGGGTCTTAAATAGTCAGAAAAGGCTGGAAAAAGAGATAATTAATCCAAACATGTGAAGCTCATTGTTCTTTGTGCCTGAACTACTTCTTAATACTTTAGGGGAACCAAACAGAATTCTGGTGGGTTGAGGGGTTGAATAATAAATGACCCTCTGAAAAGACTTTTCACAATTTAAAAAAAAAATAAACAAAGAAATAACATTCTTTTTTGCTGCAGTACATTTCACACTTCCAGGCTGATCTACAGTCCAAATGTCACAATGCCAAGTTAATTCCAAATGTGTAAACCTGCTAAATCTGCAGGGAGTTGAATACTACTTGTAGGCACTGTATATGTCATTGAGACACATATATATATATTTATATTTACTTCAGCGCGATATAGCAGAAAAGCCGGTAATTCAATTGCCGGCTTTTCATTTCTCCTTCCTAAGCCCGACATGATATGAGACATGGTTTACATACAGTAAACCATGTCATATTCCCATTTTTTTTACATATTACATATGACCCAAACGCTGGCCACTCTGAGGAACTGTTTACATTCCCTTGTAATTTTATAGGCCTCTCAACATGCACCATTAAAGAGGGTCATGACGAGGTGGAGTGCAGTGATGCCAAAACATTTGAGCACCCATGGCCAGGAGAAAACCACGTTGAGGAAGGTCAATTCATGTCTGAAGTGAGGAGGTAGAGGATAATCATGACGCACAGTTGCCATCAGGTGAGCCTAAAACCGCAACTCAGAAGGAGGATCACTGAGGCCACTGATGTAGCCTGCCATGGTGGCATGCATAGCTAGCACTGCAATGCAGAGAGGGATGGATGGCAGCATGAAAGCAGACAAGAAGAAGTAGTGGTTTGACCAGAGGGAGAACTCAGTCAACTGTTCCACAGAGCCCTCCCCCCCCCCCCCCACTTGGCTAGATAACAGGCAAAAGTGCGTTGTTCCCCTGTATGGCAGTTTTTTAATGAAATTCCTTCAGACAAAGGAACTGTAATTTGCAGCACCTGCCATACCAAGCTAAGAAGAGGCAAGAACACTGCCAACCTGAGCACCACTAGCATGCAGATACACATGGCAGCCAAGCACTCCAATAGGTGGGCGGAACGCCAAGGTGCAAAATCTGTGTCTGAGGGTGAAACCACTGCCCCTTCCCCTGTGTTATGGCCTTCCCAATCTGCTGTCCGTGAATCAGGCACTCTTTCCTCCTGCCCACAACCTGCAGTTGCACAGATACAACTGTCAGCAACCACGTACAGTATGATTCCCAGCCGCCATTATTTTTCCCGGTGTGTCATTCTCACGTTACATAAGCACGTGTTACATAATATCAGCAGTGCTCTGGTCAACGCAGTCACAGGGAAGGTCCACCTAACCACAAACATGTGGACAAGTTCTTGTGGACAGGGATGCTACATTTCCCTGATGGCACACTGGGTTAACCTGGTGGAGTCTGGATTAGAGTCAGATGCTGGGAAATCACACCTCTTACCCACACCAAGAATAGTGGGCTCAACTTCCATCAGGGTTTCAGTCTCCTCATATTCCAGTTCCTGTCTCTCCTCCTCCTTTTCCGCCTCATCGTCAGCAGAACTAGCTTCACCATCACTCCCCAGCTGAGAAGACTGCAGCACTGCCTTGGCGAAGCAGTAGCACGTAGAGTTGAGCGACCTTGACCTTTTTAGAGTCGAGCCGGGTTTCGCGAAACCCGACTATCTCAAAAGTCGGGTCGAGTGAAATCGGCCGATTATGACGTAAAGTCGGGATCGACCGAAACACGAAACCCAATGCAAGTCAATGGGGCAGCATAGTCGGCAGTGAGTTGGGGCCAGGAAAACACCTAGAGTGCCCATTTTAATGTCAAAACCATCCATTCTTCTTAATGAAGCTTGTCAAGCGTAATTTACCTTATAATAATTGGAAGGCATTTGAAATTGGGGGTCATTTGGCTAAAGTTGTGGTGGGTAGGGCTGGTTCAAGTAATTAGTGGGCCCAGGAAATCTGGACCACGTCACGGCAGTGGAGCAGGGAGAGGTAAGTATTTCAACTTTGCAAGTGCTGTGAACCTGAGCAAGCAGGGGGGACCCACTCGTTGGCATTGGCACTGGCACAGGGCCCCTCAAAGTACAGCGGTGTGTTTGCACGGCGGGGGCGCCTCCCACCGGCAGCAACACTTTTGCGTACCATGAGAGGCCCTGTGCCAGTGACGTCGCCAACTAGTATTCCTCCCCCCACCTGATGAAGGAACCTGCACTTTCATCTGCACCTTCCTGTTTGTCCCCGTGTAAGGTGGTATGGTATGCGGGAAGGGGGACCTGACTTTCAGCAGGGTCACAATCTTGCAGTGTAGCGTGCACGGGAAATGTTGCGTTATGGGTCAATGTACCAGCAGACTCATCTATCACTGGCTGGGCAATGGGCAGGATGAGGAGGAAACACAGATATAGGCCCAAAGAATAAAGTGGGCTAAATGCAGTTCAAAATTGGTAACACAGGACTAATCAGGGGGCATTGCAGTGGAGGACAACTGGAATGAGAGGCTGACACAGAGAGTAGGCCCAAATCAGTAAGTAGTCGAAATGCAGTTCAAAATTGGCAACAGTAGTAAACAGGCGGCACAGCTTTGTTCAGTGGAGGAGAACAGCAAGGAGTGGCAGACACCGATAGTAGGCCCCAACCCAACTAGTAGGCCAAATGCAGTCTAACATTAACAACTACTTAACGAGCGCCTGAAAACGGAATTTCAGGACAGGAAACCAGGAGAACAGCAAGGAGCGGCAGACACCGATAGTAGGCCCCAAACCAACTAGTACGCCAAATGCAGTTGTTCCGTTTAACCACAATTTAATGAGAGCCTGAAGATAGAAGTTCAGGAAAGGCAACCTGGAGAACACCTTGGAGTGGAACACACCATCTCTCTACACCCCATACCCAATTTGTAGGCCTAATGCAGCGTAGTTTCCAACAACTACTAAACGAGAGCATGATGATCGAAGCATTGGCGAGGAAACCTGGGGAACACCTTGGAGTGGAACACACCATCTCTCTACAGTGGAACACACCATCTCTCTACACCCCATACCCAATTTGTAGGCCTAATGCAGCGTAGTTTCCAACAACTACTAAACGATAGCCGGAAGATCGAAGCAATGGAGAGGAAACCTGGGCAACACCTTGGAGTGTAACACACCATCTCTCTACACCCCATATCCAATTTGTAGGCCTAATGCAGCGTAGTTTCCAACAACTACTAAACGAGAGCCGGAAGATCGAAGCTCAGGAAAGGCAACCTGGAGAACACCTTGGAGTGGAACACACCATCTCTCTACACCCCATACCCAATTTATAGGCCCAATGCAGCGTAGTTTCCAACAACTACTAAACGAGAGCCGGAAGATCGAAGCAATGGAGAGGAAACCTGGGGAACACCTTGGAGTGTAACACACCATCTCTCTACACCCCATACCCAATTTGTAGGCCTAATGCAGCGTAGTTTCCAACAACTACTAAACAAGAGCCGGAAGATCGAAGCAATGGAGAGGAAACCTGGGGAACACCTTGGAGTGTAACACACCATCTCTCTACACCCCATACCCAATTTGTAGGCCTAATGCAGCGTAGTTTCCAACAACTACTAAACGAGAGCCGGAAGATCGAAGCAATGGAGAGGAAACCTGGGGAACACCTTGGAGTGGAACACACCATCTCTCTACAGTGGAACACACAATCTCTGTACACCCCATACCCAATTTGTAGGCCTAATGCAGCGTAGTTTCCAACAACTACTAAACGAGAGCCGGAAGATCGAAGCTCAGGAAAGGCAACCTGGGGAACACCTTGGAGTGGAACACACCATCTCTCTACACCCCATACCCAATTTGTAGGCCCAATGCAGCGTAGTTTCCAACAACTACTAAACGAGAGCCGGAAGATCGAAGCTCAGGAAAGGCAACCTGGGGAACACCTTGGAGTGTAACAAACCCTCTCTCTACACCACGGAAGGGCTGATTCTTAGGAAGGAAGGCTGTCGGAAAGAAGCAGGGCGCGTCCGAGGGTCATTATATTCTTATTAGGTATATACTCACCCTCGGACGCGCCCTGCTTCTTTATTTGTAATGAATGTTTATTTGCAATGTGGTTTTGACTTACTCTATTTTTTTGGTAAATAATGATTTTATTATTTTCATTGTTTTGCATCTTCTTGGCAATAATATAAAGAAGACGCGACAGGACAACACTCGGTGGATGCCATATCTGTGTTTAAAATTGAAAAAACCTTTCAGTTAACTACTTGCAGGAGAAAGTTATTGTAGCTGGTGGCCATTTTTAGTACTGTACCAGATTTTTGTTGTATGTGTTTGTTTTTAATGTTAAAATGTCTGCATTTGATATCTCTCCAGTACTTTCTTTTTTATAAGCAAAATACTTATTTTTATATTTTCTGATGTTGGTTCCAGGTGTACACGGGCAGCAGTGGTGTGGTCAGTGGAGGCCTAGTGGAAGGAGTGACCGCAGACAGGCATCGAAGGCCTAAAATAATAACACATGGCTGTAGGCAATTTTAAATTGGTTCCAGGGGTACACGGGCAGCAGTGGTGTGGTCAGTGGAGGCCTAGTGGAAGGAGTCACCGCAGACAGGCATCGAAGGCCTAAAATAATAACACATGGCTGTAGGCAATTTTAAATTGGTTCCAGGGGTACACGGGCAGCAGTGGTGTGGTCAGTGGAGGCCTAGTGGAAGGAGTGACCGCAGACAGGCATCGAAGGCCTAAAATAATAACACATGGCTGTAGGCAATTTTAAATTGGTTCCAGGGGTACACGGGCAGCAGTGGTGTGGTCAGTGGAGGCCTAGTGGAAGGAGTGACCGCAGACAGGCATCGAAGGCCTAAAATAATAACACATGGCTGTAGGCAATTTTAAATTGGTTCCAGGGGTACACGGGCAGCAGTGGTG